>NC_088230.1:9122577-9785077 GCF_036934945.1 Oncorhynchus masou masou | reverse complement strand
AATCTGGCAGCCTCGGCCATGGTCTCTCTTTACCGTACGGTCAATGACGATGGCCAGGACTTCATTAGACACAATAGTTCCCTGCTGTCTGCCTCCCTCTCTCTGATGTTCACCTCTGATGGGGCCCATGCCCACCTCTTTGACCTCTTTGATGGGGCCCATGCCCACCTCTTTGACCTCTTTGATGGGGCCCATGCCCACCTCTTTGACCTCTTTGATGGGGCCCATGCCCACCTCTTTGACCTCTTTGATGGGGCCCATGCCCACCTCTTTGACCTCTTTGATGGGGCCCATGCCCACCTCTTTGACCTCTTTGATGGGGCCCATGCCCACCTCTTTGACCTCTTTGATGGGGCCCATGCCCACCTCTTTGACCTCTTTGATGGGGCCCATGCCCACCTCTTTGACCTCTTTGATGGGGCCCATGCCCACCTCTTTGACCTCTTTGACTGGGCCCATGCCCACCTCTTTGACCTCTTTGATGGGGCCCATGCCCACCTCTTTGACCTCTTTGATGGGGCCCATGCCCACCTCTTTGACCTCTTTGATGGGGCCCATGCCCACCTCTTTGACCTCTTTGATGGGGCCCATGCCCACCTCTTTGACCTCTTTGATGGGGCCCATGCCCACCTCTTTGACCTCTTTGATGGGGCCCATGCCCACCTCTTTGACCTCTTTGACGGGGCCCATGCCCACCTCTTTGACCTCTTTGACGGGGCCCATGCCCACCTCTTTGACCTCTTTGATGGGGCCCATGCCCACCTCTTTGACCTCTTTGATGGGGCCCATGCCCACCTCTTTGACCTCTTTGACGGGGCCCATGCCCACCTCTTTGACCTCTTTGATGGGGCCCATGCCTACCTCTCTGACCTCTTTGATGGGGCCCATGCCCACCTCTCTGACAGGCCCCTTGTCCACAAGCTCTTTGATTTCTTCCTCTCCCTTGCTGTCTATTCTTCTTCATGTTGAAATAAATGTGTTCACACAACCCCTTTTACATCTATTTGATGGCCAATTGTGGTTACCACCATATGAAATCAATTAGCAATACGGAGTAGTCAATATATATTGTTATCATGCTTCATACATGTCATTTACATTTTTATACTTTACAAACACACATTTTATTTCTGTAGTTCTCAAAATCCACATATAGTAGACAAACCAGTTAAAAATCTTTAAGTGATTAACCAGTTAGCACAGTTGGATTAAGTGATGGTCAAATCATATGAAAAGTATTGTGAGCAGTGCATTGTGAAAGGAAATGACTTTATATGAAAGGTATTTCTAGATGAAACACCGATTAGATTTGGTGAAAAAGTTACTGTGTGATTCAGTGTTTTGAAAAACGGCCGTTTTGATGATCTGTTTTGAGTTTTGTACAAAGAGTTGTGAAGTTTTACCACATGCTGTACTTGTGAAAATAGTACCAAAGAAATAACATAAACTGTAACAACACGATGCTAAGCTAACGGCAAATGGAGTTGAAAGCTATAGTAGGTAGGCCATTCAAAAGCTAATTAAGAGGCTGAGCCGTCATCAAAACACTCATGAGATGAGGTTAATTGTCATGCTGCGATGCCAATGTTAAAGCTGTTGTTATAGTGAGTAGGGGTATACTGAATCAGCTTTCATTAGAAATACATCTATGGCACTAGCTAGAGGTATAAAGGGAAGTACTTGTAATCAAATAAAATGTTATTGGTCACATACACGTGTTTAGCAGATGTTACTGCAGGTGTAGCGAAATCCTTGTGTTTCTAGCTCCCACATTGCAGTAATATCTAACAAGTGATATCTAACATATACACCAATACACACAAATCTAGGGAAGGAATGGAATTAAGAATATAAAAATATCTGGACGAGCAATGTCAGAGCGGCAAAGTATAGGATACAGCATATACATGTGAGATGGGTAATGCAAGACATGTAGACATGATTAAAGTGACTAGTCTTCCGTTTCTTAAAGTGGCCAGTGATTTCAAGTCTGTGTATATCGGCAACAGCCTCTATCTGTCTGCCACTCCATAATTGCTGTACCGTAGCTCTTCCCTGTATAGCATAGTCTATTCTTCTGGTAAAGCCCACTATTCTAGATTTAAAGGATCTAATATGTTTGTTCTCATTTAACATAGGCTGGCGTGACCAAAACGAACTGCACTGTTCCGCCCTCATCCCACCCCTCTGGATGCCTCTTCCCCAGAGCTACACAACCGAATCAACCATTCTGCACGTGTTACTTTACCCTGAACTCTTCCCAGCAAGCAATTTGATCAACGTGATGATGTAGCCTTCGTCTCTGCCTCATATTTCTGAACGGCTACTGCAGCGATTTTAACGAACATTCCCCCAAAATATATATTTTGTAGGCTAATTTCGGATGAAGGCTACAACCTTCTCTGTCTGTTGTAAGTATGGATATTGCAGTAGCACAAACAAAAGCCGGACACAATCTGCATTTTAACCACAAATAACTTACAACTGTTTCGCTTCTCAGAGTAGCTTGTTCCACCTACAGTCATTTGTTTTTATAGTAACATCATAAAAAAGTCCTCTGTCTTCCAGCATGCACAGTATTTCCTTTCACACAGACCTGCCTGGCCTCTTGACTTCCCCAATCACTAAAGCAGCTTAAAAGCACAGTGTAAAAGTACTCTTAAGGCTGTAGAGGGGCTTGTCACAGACAACCATTAATTCCCTTTTGACAGGGGAGAGGGTGAGAAATGAACTTGTCTTTGTTCGCTGGTGAGCCCCTTCTATGCCATATGAAGGTGAAGGGTGGTATAACATACTACATGGTATATGATTGGTCCATTTGTTATTACGGTTATTGTGCTTCAATGACATTCTGTTGTAAAAATAAAACAATGGAACTTGAGTCAGTCAACATAATAACTCTGGCCTACTTACAGTTTGAGGAAGTATTGAGAAATCATTGCAGGTGATGGTCTATGGACAACGCTGGTTTGTGGATTGTCCTTCAAGCCTAAAGGAGACGCCCAGGGCTCCATGGTTCCTTGAGATATGTTTAGAGGAAAACTCTCTCTCTCTCCTAAAGACCTTACACCTCTTTTCACCAGCTCTGTCTGTTCTCTCGCTTAAAAAAGAGGAGGAGAGGAAAAAAGACATGATAATCTGGCTCATAATCAGTGTGTGTGTGTGAACCCAGGCCAGGTAGAGGCTGTGTGGAGTGCGTGTGCTGCATGAAGATGTGGAGGGAGGGAGACAGAGAGACAGACCTTGGAGGCTGGTGTGTCAGGACAGGTGGCGAGGGGAAGAGTGGAAAGGGGGAGGAGGAGGAGAGGGATTAGCTCAGGAGGGGATTTGAGGGCATAGGGGAGGAGAGGTTGTTGAATGGGGGAAGAGGGGAGGGCGAGAGACTAGGTAAGACTGGCTATTGTGTCTGCCACTGATACAGGAATATGGAGTTGTAGACAAAGGACACACACACACACACACAGTAATTTCCCCCCTACCATGACATTTACGCTTAACAGCAGTCTGTCTCGTATGTGTGCCTATGTGACAGGGAGAGAGAGTGCACTGAAATGGTGTGGCGTGCAGTCGTTCATCTTAATCACATAATGTGGAGAAGATAGGTTAGAACTATGGAGGGTATTAGGGAATAAACAGGGCTGATTCTGAGGGAAATGTGACAGCGTTTTGACAGAGTACGTGCACTCTATTCCAGTGGAGTCATTATTTATGCATTAGTGACGGGGCGCTAATTGCATCCATCACCTCCTCCCACCATCCCACTGAGCTCAGCTGACACCGCTTCTGGATTTATCATACACAACATTAACATACCGCTGTTGTGTAGAAAAGTGTGTTTGTTGTCGTGCGTGTGTCACGGAAATAAAAGAACAGCAACATCGACTGGACTCACAAGTGTGAAGTATGAAATATAAAAATGTACAACCGTCTTCTGTGCTGCTGCTTTCCTCTTCTCTATAGGGACACGCTGAACTGCAATAGCACTGTAGGATAGTCACCCAGAGAGCAGTGGAGATGTCATCAGTGTTGGGTAATGGATGGAAATAGGGTTGTTTACAAACTGTAAAACGCTGTTCTGGTGCATATAAAACGACTCCAAAATCAGTCTGCGAGGGCTGACATTTTATATGTTGAATATTGATTTGGGAGCACTGTAATATGTTGTTAAATTCTGTTGAAGCTGTTGAGGGATGTATAGCAGCCCAAAATCATACAAATAAAAACACTGTTGCGCGGGGGGAGGGGGGGGTGTTCAAATTTGGCCTTAATCAGCAGGCTAAATCTCGAAATTGGAAGCCGAATGCTATGAGTTTTTCCTTAAACCCCGTCCCCATCCCCAACCAGCCACCCAGAATAGCATCTACTGGGCGGCTTGACTGTCAGAGTGAGAGAGAAAGATTGCAAAGCGAGAGAAAGAAGCAAAACAAAGGCGACAGAAGACAACACTTCAGACTCTTCAATCTTGGCTCCTCGAGTTTCTAATCTCAGCAGATCCTGGCCCTACTGAACTCACTCACAATTTGGGGATGGAAGAAGGTTCCCTTGCTGGGTTATCAATTTGAAACCCCTCATCTCTGGCGGATACAGCTTTGATACCTGACATATTAGAGCAGAATCACGCAAGCACTGCACTGTATCAAGAATGATCCTCCTCGCTAGCTAACTGTACCCACTTTAAACATATCAAAGTGCAGAATGAAACACAAATGATCATATTTGAGCAAGATTGCCGTGGGGAGTTCAATCTGTACACATTGTTCAATTTACCTGACGCCCCCTCAGGCAGAGAGGCTCTCAGGTTGGAGAACTAAAATACTGTGCGCTAAACAGAAACCTACGAAGATCATGAAGACTGTTGAGCATGTGTGTGGGTTTGTGTGTGAGTGTGTAAAACAGTAGCGTCTTTTGGTGATGAATGGCGAACACGTTAATGTCTCTCTCTATGTCCTATGACAGTGAAGCTGTGTGACAAAGTAACTGTTCTCTTCATAAAAAACAGTTGGAGGCTATTCCATCCCCCCCAAAAAAACGGCATGGTGTTACCCTGAGGTGTGTACATCAATAACTCAATATTTGGAATTCACTTTGGACGTTTCAGTGCAGTATTTCAACAAACAAAATGATCAAGGCCTAACAACAGTAACTTGGGGAGAACTATTTGCTCATACTTTTCTATTCCCATAGAACATATGAAACTCCTTCTTTGCAGCTTTATGTAAATGGGCCAATTGACCCTTTATTGAAAATGAAAGCAAATCTGATTCAAGTTTTGATTAAATCAAAAGCAAACAGTTAATTTCCTGACATTTATCCTAACTCGGCCAAACAATTCCATGTAATCCCATCCCACGTAAGACGCTGGCGTGATTACATTATATTATATAGCACTTAGAGCTTCCAAGCAATTTGCTGAATTCATGCATTTTCTTTTCTTTGTTTACGCCTTTAACGAAAACCCATAATTACAAATAATTATCCTCACAAAATATCATGGCTAAGGGCCCCAAAAGAGTTCAGATGAAGCAACAACGGTGAGATTAAATATTCATTTTGATTAGGAAATAATTAGGACAGCCGGTACTCTTGATGTTTAGTGTTGCCGTGACTAATACATAAGAAATAATCCGACCTTTGCGAAATGTACAGGAATTACTTGTTCTGCTACAATTTTGAAACACTGTGATTTTATTTTGTCATTCATAAAGCAGAAAAAAGAGGAGGAAGAGCAATAGGAGATTGAGGAGAAGAGGGAAGAGGAGGAAGGGTATAAAGAAAAGGAGCAGTTGAGTAGGAGGTGGAGGAAGGCCCAAAAAAGGCCAATGTAAACCCCTCATCACATTTACAAATGTCCTATCATTAAAACAAATATGATTCTGACCCTGATTTGAATGTTTCCGAGGGCAAACAAGTGTTTTCTATGTTTTAAACATTATATATTCATTTAATCTCAGAAAGCAAAATAGTCCACACTGCATCTCTCTTCTAAACGGGCAACCTGGACTCAGGGGTAGACGTAACATAGTAAATGTTAATCCGAGGTCATTCCAATTACCATATGTTACTTTTCGTATGGTATGTCTTCGTTCATTTTGTACGATATGTTACGAATAAAAATGTGTATGATATGCTATGATTTGCAATTCGTACAATATGTTATGAAAAACGTATGTTATGTTACAAATTCCAATTTGTTGTGGCTAACATTTGCTAGGTGGCTAACGCTAACATTAGCTAGTTGGCTAATGTTAGCTAGGCTAGGGGCTAAGGTTAATGTTAGGGTTAAGGTTACGAGTTCAGTTAACCGTCTACAGTCTTTTGACGCACCAGTGTGTCAATCTAAGTTACATAACAAAAAAATCCCCATAAAACTCTTGTCAGTTTAAGCTAGAGATATCTGCATTGGATGTGTCTCAATCCACTACATCCGCTAGTGTCTCATATCCGCATCTACGATGAAAAGTTGCAGAGCTAGAGCGATGTTCGTCAGACTATGACAAAGCCCGAAATTTGGTATTTTCACGTAAATGTCTGTAGTGTTTGAACAGTTTGACCTACAAACTATGACTCTCACGAACACAATGGTGTTTTGCTCTACGACACAAGTGTCAGGAGACTCGTCTGAAGTCGGTACTGGTCCAAACAGTAGTGTCCAAACAGTTTGGGCTACAAACTAATCCCGCTGTGGAAAGGGGATATTCTCACAAACACGATGGTGCTTTCCGTTTTGCCGTACGAGTCCCACAAGTCTCACAAGACTTGTCTGAAGGAAACTGGTACAGGTTTTTTAAAAACAATTGGATGTAATGAAGGCAGTTTTGTGCCTACCTAAAATTTCACTAGATTTAGGACAGGCACTTCAAAACCTTGTTTCTTAAGATGTATTTTTTGACTGTCTTTTTATAATTTATGAATGTGTTATTCAATGCATTTCAATGGGTTTTAATCTTAAACTCTAAAGAATGAAAGAGGTAGGTTTAGAGTTAGGGTTAGGTGAAGAGTTAGATAACATGCTAAGTAGTTGCAAAGTAGCTAACAAGTAGTAAGTAGTTGCAATGTTGCTAATTAGCTAAAATGCTAAAGTTGTCCATGATAAGATTCTAACATGCAACCTTTGGGTTGCTTGACATTTGTGTTTTACGCCCACCCATCCACCCCGACCAGTGGTGGAAAAAGTATCCAATTGTCATACTTGATTAATTAATATAATATGACTCAAGTAAAAGTGAAAGCCACTCAATAAAATACTACTTGAGTAAAAGTCTAAAAGTATTTGGTTTTAAATATACTTAAGTATCAAAAAAAGTATGACTAATTTAAAATTCCTTATGTTAAACAAATCATTTTTTAAGATTTTTTTTTATTAACAGATAGGCAGGGCCACAAAACTCAGACTTCATTTAAAAAGTAAGCATTTGTGTTTAGTGAGTCCACCAGATCATAGAAAGTAAGGATGACCAGGGATGTTCTCTTAATAAGTGTGTGAATTGGACCATGTTCTGTCCTGATAAGCAATCAAAATGTAATGAGTAATTTTGGGTGTCAGTGGAAACACAGTACATAATTTTTGGGGGGAATGTAGTGAAGTAAAAGTATTATTTTTTTAAGTATTTATACTTACGCATTTTACACCACTTGTATCCTACTTTCGTTTTCAGTTGGGTATCCCCTTTCCCTTTCCTTTCCCTGTCTTATGTAGGAAAAAGGAAACTGCACACTGCTTTTTCCTTTATCCTTCATCAAGTTCAACTATTGCCATGCACCTGCAAATAAGATTGCTCAGATGTGCGGGTGCCTTTTGAATTTTGGACTTCTGTCTTATGTAACCATGCCAAATGTAACATATCACACTCATTTGAGTGTTCCAGATTTTCACTTACCGTGTTACGTCTAGTCTATGAGACCAGGCTGCAAAGGGAATCCACATTATTTTCAGGGGCATTTAAGTTTATATTATCAAAATCCCCATTTATGTCATGCCTTTGCCCTAAAAACCCCCCAGTTAATACGAGTTAATGCATAGAGCAGTTCTTGTAAGATTACCTCCTAAAATCCCCTTTCCTCAACACAGGCAACCACCATGCTGTCTAGAATACAGCTGCCACGACACACTCCATCTCTCCAAATCCTTGATAGATCTTCAGCTAAACAGCCTATGGCTGTATAATGTAATCGGAGGTAATCTCACTGTGAGATAATGGTATAAAAAAGACAACCTTCACATTTCAGTTTGACCTTATCAGAATCTTTCATCTAGACTTTCTGATTCGCTGTGGCTTGCAGGCCGAACACTGCTCTATGATGACCTATTATGGGTATATTCTGCTTCTTTGTACTGCTGGAGATTGTTTTCCCTTTCTGCACCTGTCAGTCCTGCCACCATTTTCCCATCTGCCAAAACAATGATCTAGGCACTGAACCATAGGCCTTTTCCTTTTGCCCGATAACATCTGTGAGAGGAGAGGACACTCGTAATGTCACCTTAGGCTCTCTTTTTCAGACACTGTGTGGGAGAGGACAGGACACTGGTAAAATCAGGAGGACACTGCGCTGTCCTAGCACCAGTAGGTCTCTCCTCCATATTAATCCAATGTGAATGTGGTTGATGGGGCGGAGGACACACATCGTGGATAATTGATCATCTCTATGTCCTGAGAACAATTGTTCCCTTGGCGGGTGAGAAGGGGAGAATGAGGGGGAATGAGAGGAGGGAATAGAGAGAGAAGGCAATCAGAAGAAGTGCTGATAAGGGGCTTTTTATCCTCATTTCCACCGTCAATCTAATTGTATGAGTTTCTGTGTCACTTTCAGAAAAGCAGCAAGCAGGAAGTCAATGGTGACAAAGGAGGATGGCTGAACCCTCATCTGTCAGGTAGAGTAGGTAGAAAAGGAAGGAAAGACCGAGAGGAAGAGAGTGAGAAGGGGGAGGTGTAGAGTTTCACCTTCGTCAGCAGGTTCCTTTAACAAAAGACTGGCACTGCTTTGTGCTGTCACAGCGATGGCTGGAGAGGATCCCGAAGGGAGTTGTATAAGGATTGTACTCTCTGCTTAAAAATGTGTTAAATAGTTAACACGCTGTGTCTTCACCTTATGGGGAGAGGTGAGACAGAGTGCAGTGTGTAACATGAATTAAACATATAAGTACCGGTAGCTTTGAACGTCCTCTGTAGGAGATAAGTAATAGCATACATTTACAGTGAAAACACAGGCTTACTTGTCTTCTAAGAAGAAAAAAGAAAGAGTAGACATGAGGGATCATGTGTTGAGGATTCCAACAAGAAGTGCATTTCTGAATATACTATGAGCTCAAATTCAGCTACTAAGGTTTGACGTTTAACTAAATCTAAATCAAATTGTATTTATCACATGCGCTGAATACAACAGGTGTAGAAATGCTTACTTACAAGCCCTTATCCAACAAGCAGTTCTAAGAAAAATAAGAGTTACGAAAATATGTACTAAAGGCTATATTCTGGGGGTATTGGTTTCGAGTCAATGTGCGGGGGACAGGTTAGTCGAGGTAATTGAGATAACACTGTATGTACATGTAGATAGGGGTAAATAATCTGGGTAGCCATTTGATTAACTGTTCAGCAGTCTTATGGCTTGGGGGTAGAAGCTGTTAGGGAGCCTTTTTGACCTCCTTTTCCTGTAGTCCACGAGCTCCATTGTCTTGATCACGTTGAGGGAGATGTTGTTGTCCTGGCACCACACTGCCAGGTCTCTGACCTCCCCATAGGGTGTCTCACCGTTATTGGTGATCAGGCCTACCACTGTTGTCTTATCGGCAAACTTAATGATGGTGTTGCATACGTGCTTGGCATGCAGTCGTGGTTGAACATGGAGTACAGGAGGTGACTAAGCATGCACCCCTGAGGGGCCCCAGTGTTGAGGATCAGCGTGGCAGATGTGTTGTTACCTACCCTTACCACCTGGTGGTGGCCCATCAGGAAGTTCAGGATCCAGTTGCAGAGGGAGGTGTTTAGTCCCAGGTCCTTACCTTAGTGATGAGCTTTGAGGGCACTATGGTGTTGAACACTGAGCTGTAGTTAATCAATAGCATTTTCACATAGGTGTTCCTTTTTTCAAGGTGGGAAGGGCAGTGTGGAGTGCAAAGGAGATTGCTGCATCTGTGGATCTGTTTGGGCGGTATGCGAATTGGAGTGGGTCTAGGAATTCTGGGATGATGGTGTTGATGTGAGCCATGACCAGCCTTTCAAAGCACTTCATGGCTACAGACCTCAGTGCTACGGGTCGGTAGCCATTTAGGCAGGTTACCTTGGCGTTCTTAGGCACAGGAACTATGGTGGTCTGCTTGAAACATGTTGGTATTACAGACTCGGTCAAGGACAGGTTGCTGACCTGTTTAAAGGTCTTACATCAGCTATGGAGAGTGTGACCACACAGTCGTCCAGAACAGCTGGTGCTCTCATGCATGCTTAAGTGTTGCTTGCCTCGAAGTGCGCATAGAAGTAATTTAGCTCCTCTGATAATAGGCTTGTATCAGTGGGCAGCTCGCGGCTGGGCTTCCCTTTGTAGTCCGTAATAGTTTGCAAGCCCTGCCACATCCGACAAGCGTCAGAGCCAATGAAGTAGGATTCTATCTTAGTCCCGTATTGACTCGTTGCCTGTTTGATGGTTCGTCAGAGGGTATTGCACTTATCTCATAAGTGCCTGAGTTAGTGTCCCGCTCCTTGAAAGCGGCAGCTCTAAACTTTAGCGAATGTTGCCTGTAATCCGTGGCTTCTGGTTGGGGTATGTACGTACTGTCACTGTGGGGATGACATCATCGATGCACTTGGTATACTCCTCAATGCCATCGGATGAATCCGGTCTGGTACCTGCAAATAGGACACACACAGTTGGTGTATCAGGTTGAATGAATCATTTTTAGTATTGAAGAAAGAGCTGAATGTTAGATATCCACAGCAACCTAAAATGTTTTTTTTTTAGTTCCCTAAAATGAGAGAAAAAAATTGACTGGAATATAAAAGCATAAGTAATTTGATAGAGTCTGCGAATGCTTCAGTATGACACCTGTCTCTTTCATGGAGACTACCCACCGGCAGGCAGACAGGAAGCGGTGGAATGGAAAGATGTAGAGTGGTGGGTATCGAGATATTGATTGCTGTGTCCTTGCGATGACGGAAATACTCTGCATTTTCTAAATTGTATGGACTAAAGAGTAATCTAACAATTTAAAGTGTGTGTGTGTGTGTGTGTGTGTGTGTGAGAGAGAGAGTGCATGCGCTGTAAATAGATGTGCTATTATGCGGGGGCATGACTGATAATAACCGGAGGGTATTTGGTTTGATCCCAGTCAAAGCAATGGGGGCGTAGAGCTGTGATAGAAAGCTCTCTGCGGTTCAAAATTCAAATGCAAAAAGCCTGCCCTCGTCTGGGATATATTAAGGTAAATAGAATCTCACGCTCCCTTATTCAACGTCTTTCTAGAGTGTGTTGTTCAACCTTTCCCTCTAGATTCAATAACTTTGCAATAGAGAGGCCACGATTTACTTAAATTCATGATATGAAAGAAATGCTGACGCATGGTGTCAAAAGTGAGATAATTCAAACTCCAGGAATGGAGGACACTTTAATCAGGTTTCATTTAAACCATTAGGGGTCATAAAAGCAAGGTTCACTGACAATATGTCATTATGACATATCTGACACAAACTAACTTATCAATCAATAAATAGAGTCTGTCATTCTTCTACCATTTTTGTCATTGTACGCTCTCTTTGACATTGTTACCAATCAGTCACAGCTCATTTCCTCAAACATGATACATCTACTGTCACATTTACCTTAACACAAGACCAAAAGATGTACTTTATGTGTAAGTCATTTGAACGACACTTAATTGCCACGACAGTTAGTGTGAGTAAATTAAACTTGTTGCTCATGTCAGTCAACTCTATTACCTCCAGTAACTCGAAGACTAGCAGGGCACATTAAAACAGATGATTGCCAAAGATACACTTTTACACATTGTAGCACTCATACCAATGGCATCTACATACAGAACATGATTAAAATACCTATCATGATTGAGATGTTGGAGCTAGAGAAATGCTACCAAACCTATTCTGAGGCGCACAAACCAAGCTTCGGTCAAGGCAGCAATGGAAATGCAGAAATACTTTATACTTTAGAATAAGATTATAGTACGGTGTCCGTATCATGACTTTTCTAATATGGACAGTATAATACAGTATGAAAGCTAAACCAAAACGTTGCTGTGATTCTACTGCAGATTCTACTACAATGATTTTTCATGCATAAACCAGTGCTAGAATCGTGAGGCAGATTTCAAACGGAACCGAACTAGCTTTAGATAGCTTTATTAATTAAGATACCATATCACATCTCTATATTTACAGAAATAAAGCGACACCCAAGAAAGCTGTAGAAAGGAACGGTTAACTAATTAAGATGGGATATTGTTATGTATCTGTATGAAGGAGAAAGAATAGAACGATGATGTCATCCTATCCTTGAACAGCACTGTCAGAAAAATAAACAAGTGATTCAAATATTTGTGAACATCTTCCAAGCAGTGGGGGGGAGAAGGATGGAAAAAGAAAGGAAGAGATGCTGGTTATTAAGATCACAGATAAGACATCTTCCTCCCAAAGAACTGCTCAGGGATTCAGAATGGCATACACGTTTTCTAAAAAACCATCTCAATTCTAAAAAACCATGCACAATTCGCCCGGTGCTCTCAACTCCACTCTTCCTTTCTTTCCCTCCTCTCCTCTGTCCTCCCCTCTTCTCTCTCCTCTCCTCTGTCCTCTCCTCTTCTCTGTCCTCTGTTCTCTCTTCTCTCCTCTGTTCTCTCCTCTTCTCTGTCCTCTGTCCTCTCCTCTGTCCTCTCCTCTGTCCTGTCCTCTCCTCTGTCCTCTCCTCTCTCAGAGTGTTGTGGTGGGATGTGCTGTTTTTGCCTCGCCGGGCTCCATCAAACCCAGCAGACCAGATAGTGGCTGGGTCAGCAGTGACGCTGCATGGCCGGAGGCTGGAGGCTGAGGCTAAGGCTGAGGGGGGCTGACGGGAAGAGCACATGGCTCAGGAGGGCTGGCAGGGAGAGGTGGGTGCACCATTTCTTATTGAATGGGTGTGAAAACAGGTGATCATCTGCTCTTGTAATTCACAGAGTAGTAATCGGAAGCTGCACTCAGTCACACTTGACTATTCAAGTTCAGGCTGTGAGTTTTCCCATGAATTAGGTTGAATATTCAAGTCAGGCTGTGACTTTGTCATTTGATTAGGTTGAATGTTCAAGTCAGGCTGTGAGTTTGTCCTTTGAGTAGGTTGGCATGATTTTTTTTTACATTTTGGTTGGTGTCAATCTGTAGAAAATGGAGTGTTCATGTTTGTACTGCTGTAATGTGTTGACTTGAAGGATATCAATCAATTTCACCCCCCTTCCTTGCATTCATACAGCAAACAAACCAGAAATTAATTTGGCAGAGAAACCCTGACTCTTAT
The DNA here is from genome assembly GCF_036934945.1 of Oncorhynchus masou masou. Lineage (NCBI taxonomy): Eukaryota > Metazoa > Chordata > Actinopteri > Salmoniformes > Salmonidae > Oncorhynchus > Oncorhynchus masou. The sequence goes on along the minus strand of NC_088230.1, from coordinate 9,771,589 downwards.
AAAGAGCTTCCGTCAGTAGATAGAACTGTCAAGTCAGGTGTGAATATGGACACTTGTACATATACATGTCACATCTTTCACGTGTTTGCTCGATCAATATGATCAAGTTGTTTGCAAATAGTCACTGCTGTGTAGATTACGAAGAATATTGATCGGCCTATGTACTGTGAATCTGTCGAGAAAAAGACACAATTTTCATCCTCTTCTATGTTCTATCAAATGAAACCTGGACTGATCAACATTCAAACAGCAGCACCACTAAGCTTCATCAGGAGAAGTTTTTTTTATACTCAGAATACCCTCCCGTGCATTTGGAAGCTCAGCATTGTTTGTGCAGAGTACCATTAGTAATAGAACCACAACTTGTATAACAAATCACAATACAACAAAGTGGCACTAAATTCATTGTCTGCGCCATTTAACTGACGTGCATCTATAGTATACCTCGAGCGATTGGTTCAAATAGCCTGCTCATAAAACATCCTCCAGTGTGTATGATGTCCATATGAGGACCTCCTCAGTCTCTGGAGTTAAGGCTGTCCTAATATGGACACTGCACATTGAAACAACGGAGACATTTGCAGAGATCCAGTGTTTATCTGAAAGGAAAGTGGGAGAACATGGCCCATCACTACAGATGCTTTATTGATTTGTCGTTACGACTTGAAAAAGCAGGGGCCCATAAAAAGCAATTAGACGCTACAGCAGGCTGTAAGCCCCTCTGTCTGTGCCCAAAGCCCTTCTGAATTCAGGGGGAGTGCTGGGCCTAGGTGTGCAAACTAAAAAGAACTGCACACTGCCTGATCCCGTGGACCATAGCACTTCCGCATCACCCACTTTGGAGACACTTCAACACCATATGCTGTTCTGTGTCTTCGCCTTGACCCGAGGAGTACGTCTGATGCTAGGCATATTTGAGCTCTGTTATCTTTGTAGTGCTGCTAGAGGTGGATGAGATGCGCACACACACACACACAAACACACACACACACAGGCTCTTAATGGTTGGCTCTTAATGGTTGGCTCCCAGCGTGCTGCATGCTCCTCGGGAAACAAGTCAACGAAATGCATCAAACACTCCAAAATCTAAGAGAGAAAGACATCAGATCCCAACACAAAGTAATCTACCCCTTCCCTGATTCATCCTAAGCTCACCGGTGTGAATTCAGTCATGGTTGTGAATAATGAATGTCTCCACTTTAATATACATACAGATCTCGTTGATAGGCACACGTACGCACACACACACACACACACTGGGATACTTCCGGCGCCGACAGAGATGGCCGCCTTGCTTCGCGTTCCTAGGAAACTATGCAGTTTTTTGTTTTTTTACGTGTTATTTCTTACATTAGTACCTCAGGTCATCTTAGGTTTCATTACATACAGCCGAGAAGAACTACTGTATATAAGATCAGCGTCAACTCACCATCAGTACGACCAAGAATATGTTTTTCGCGACGCGGATCCTGTGTTCTGCCTTACAAACAGGACAACGGAATGGATCGCATGCAGCGACCCCAAAAAACGACTCCGAAAAAGAGGGAAACGTAGCGGTCTTCTGGTCAGACTACGGAGACGGGCACATCGTGCCCCACTTCCTAGCATACTTCTTGCCAATGTCCAGTCTCTTGACAACAAGGTTGATGAAATCCGAGCAAGGGTAGCATTCCAGAGGGACATCAGAGACTGTAACGTTCTGTGCTTCACGGAAACATGGCTCACTGGAGAGACGCTATCCGATGCGGTGCAGCCAACGGGTTTCTCCACGCATCGCGCCGACAGAAACAAACACCTTTCTGGTAAGAAGAGGGGTGGGGGTGTATGCCTTATGGCTAACGAGGCATGGTGCGATGAAAGAAACATACAGGAACTCAAATCCTTCTGTTCACCTGATTTAGAATTCCTCACAATCAAATGTAGACCGCATTACCTACCAAGAGAATTCTCTTCGATTATAATCACAGCCGTATATATCCCCCCCCCAAGCAGACACATCGATGGCTCTGAACGAACTTTATTTAACTCTTTGCAAACTGGAAACCATTTATCCGGAGGCTGCATTCATCGTTGTTGGGGATTTTAACAAGGCTAATCTGAAAACAAGACTCCCTAAATTTTATCAGCATATCGATTGCGCAACCAGGGGCGGAAAAACCTTGGATCACTGTTACTCTAACTTCCGCGACGCATATAAGGCCCTGCCCCGCCCCCTTTCGGAAAAGCTGACCACAACTCCATTTTGCTGATACCTGCCTACAGACAAAAGCTAAAAAAGAAGCTCCCACGCTGAGGTCTGTCTAACGCTGGTCCGACCAAGCTGACTCCACACTCCAAGACTGCTTCCATCACGTGGACTGGGACATGTTTCGTATTGCGTCAAATAACAACATTGACGAATACGCTGATTCGGTGTGCGAGTTCATTAGAACGTGCGTTGAAGATGTCGTTCCCATAGCAACGATTAAAACATTCCCTAACCAGAAACCTTGGATTGATGGCAGCATTCGTGTGAAACTGAAAGCGCGAACCACTGCTTTCAATCAGGGCAAGGTGTCTGGTAACATGACTGAATACAAACAATGCAGCTATTCCCTCCGTAAGGCTATCAAACAAGCTAAGCGTCAGTACAGAGACAAAGTAGAATCCCAATTCAACGGCTCAGACACAAGAGGCATGTGGCAGGGTCTACAGTCAATCACGGACTACAGGAAGAAATCCAGCCCAGTCACGGACCAGGATGTCTTGCTCCCAGGCAGACTAAATAACTTTTTTGCCCGCTTTGAGGACAATACAGTGCCACTGACACTGCCTGCAACGGAAAAATGCGGTCTCTCCTTCACTGCAGCCGAGGTGAGTAAAACATTTAAACGTGTTAACCCTCGCAAGGCTGCAGGCCCAGAAGGCATCCCCAGCCGCGCCCTCAGAGCATGCGCAGACCAGCTGGCTGGTGTGTTTACGGACATATTCAATCAATCCCTATAGCAGTCTGCTGTTCCCACATGCTTCAAGAGGGCCACCATCGTTCCTGTTCCCAAGAAAGCTAAGGTAACTGAGCTAAACGACTACCGCCCCGTAGCACTCACTTCCGTCATCATGAAGTGCTTTGAGAGACTAGTCAAGGACCATATCACCTCCACCCTACCTGACTCCCTAGACCCACTCCAATTTGCTTACCGCTCAAATAGGTCCACAGACGATGCAATCTCAACCACACTGCACACTGCCCTAACCCATCTGGACAAGAGGAATACCTATGTGAGAATGCTGTTCATCGACTACAGCTCGGCATTCAACACCATAATACCCTCCAAGCTCGTCATCAAGCTCGAGACCCTGGGTCTCGACCCCGCCCTGTGCAACTGGGTACTGGACTTCCTGACGGGCCGCCCCCAGGTGGTGAGGGTAGGTAACAACATCTCCTCCCCGCTGATCCTCAACACTGGGGCCCCACAAGGGTGTGTTCTGAGCCCTCTCCTGTACTCCCTGTTCACCCACGACTGCGTGGCCACGCACGCCTCCAACTCAATCATCAAGTTTGCGGACGACACAACAGTGGTAGGCTTGATTACCAACAACGACGAGACGGCCTACAGGGAGGAGGTGAGGGCCCTCGGAGTGTGGTGTCAGGAAAATAACCTCACACTCAACGTCAACAAAACTAAGGAGATGATTGTGGATTCAGGAAACAGCAGAGGGAACACCCCCTATCCACATCGATGGAACAGTAGTGGAGAGAGTAGCAAGTTTTAAGTTCCTCGGCATACACATCACAGACAAACTGAATTGGTCCACTCACACAGACAGCATCGTGAAGAAGGCGCAGCAGCGCCTCTTCAACCTCAGTAGGCTGAAGAAATTCGGCTTGTCACCAAAAGCACTCACAAACTTCTACAGAGGCACAATCGAGAGCATCCTGGCGGGCTGTATCACCGCCTGGTACGGCAACTGCTCCGCCCTCAACCGTAAGGCTCTCCAGAGGGTAGTGAGGTCTGCACAACGCATCATCGGGGGCAAACTACCTGCCCTCCAGGACACCTACACCACCCGATGTTACAGGAAGGCCATAAAGATCATCAAGGACATCTACCACCCGAGCCACTGCCTGTTCACCCCGCTATCATCCAGAAGGCGAGGTCAGTACAGGTGCATCAAAGCTGGGACCGAGAGACTGAAAAACAGCTTCTATCTCAAGGCCATCAGACTGTTAAACAGACACCACTAACATTGAGTGGCTGCTGCCTACACACTGACACTCCAGCCACTTTAATAATGGGAATTGATGGGAAATGTTGTAAATATATCACTAGCCACTTTAAACAATGCTACCTTATATAATGTTACTTACCCTACATTATTCATCTCATATGCATACGTATATACTGTACTCTATATCATCGACTGCATCCTTATGTAATACATGTATCACTAGCCACTTTAACTATGCCACATTGTTTACATACTCACCTCACATGTATATACTGTACTCGATACCATCTACTGTATCTTGCCTATGCTGCTCTGTATCATCACTCATTCATATATCCTTATGTACATATTCTTTATCCCCTTACACTGTGTATAAGACAGTAGATTAGGAATTGTTAGTTAGATTACTTGTTGGTTATTACTGCATTGTCGGAACTAGAAGCACAAGCATTTCGCTACACTCGCATTAACATCTGCTAACCATGTGTATGTGACAAATAAAATTTGATTTGATTTGATTTGACACACACACACACACACACACACACACACACACACACACACACACACACACACACACACACACCCTTCACAAGCTCGGACCTTGGTGCAGTGAGACGTGTTTCAACATCACGCGGCCTTGTGGGGGAAACTGTATTTCACAGGCGATCAGTCTGCCTTTTGGTGTGATTGACCTAAGCAGGAAATCTTTAAGTCGCTCATGCATACATGGAGAAGCTAGAAGCATATCAAAGCAGCCTCGAATGCAGATGCCTAAGGCCTGCTAACATGACAGCCAAGGTCGCACACGCTGCTAACTGACCGCTCCAAATTGGGCCACGTTAATTGCACTTCGATCAAGGCGCCTCTTGAACATCAATGATACCTTCCTTTTAAAAATGTGTGTAACACTCACTTTAAATAACTTCTCCATAGTGCATCTATAACACTTTATGAGCAATGTTCAGTTGTATTCCCAGCAGTTTTATGAGAGCAAAATAATTCAGCCACCTCTGGAGTGAAATCTGTTTCATTTTAATAACACATTGAGAGAGTGTTTCATTCTAAAATGCTACATGTGAAAGAATGCAATCTATTTAAGAGTGGGTTTGTAATACATCATATTGATATGTAATTGACATGGGGCAAGAGCAAAGTAATTCATGTTTTTAAAATAATGAGATGAATGACAGAGAATAGATTTCTGAACTGTGGTCTTCTATCTAATAAGATATTGGAGACTCGTAAACAACTACACCCTCCCTTTTTTCAAAAATGTCTTGTTGTTTTCTGAACTAGGGGCAAAGTAAACCAACTGACCCGTCCGTTCGTTGTGCTTTAATTGTATTTGAGAGTTTAAAGGGTCCCTAATCCTTTAACCACAAACACAGTGACATTTGATCATCTGGAGCAGTGGGTTGAGAAGATGATTGAATGCTGCGAAACCCATAATGCCCTCTTTGCACTGGTCAGCCCCTGGGAGCAGTGTGATGTGTGGGGATTGGATCAGGTCGATCAGCAGACCAGCTGGCTAGCAGCCCAGTGCCTCTGGTTCTGCCTCACGGAATCCATCAGAACTGGGTTCAAATACTATTTTAAATAATTAGAAAATTATGTATCTTGGTTTAATTGAGCTTGCCTGTTGCAATGTAACCAGTAGAGTAGTCACAGAGGTGCCAACACTGCCCATCTGTCACTCTGGGCAGGCTAAAGTAAAGGCTAAATGTATTTGAACCATTTCAAATACTATTTGAAACCAGGTCTGATCCATGCAGCTAACTTTGCTCAGGTTAATGTTTTTCATAATGAGTCATGTTCTGAAGGTAGCTAGTGGTCACGAGCTGGCACAGCCACGAAGTCATAACTCTAACCATAACCACACCGCTAACCCCAATGCCTAAGCCAGCGCTAAACTGGATGAGTGAGATTAATCAGGATGTGAACACGTGGAGGGCCATGGAGACACTCCACCACACCTCGGCTGCATGCCACTCAACTTCCTGCCATCACACAGAGCATAAGGAGGGGGGCATTAAATGCCTGAGAAATGTGTTCTCCTAATTGGAGAGAGGAACACCTGAGTAAACCTCAGGCCTAAAGAACATGAGCTATTGTGTAGCATCCTCTAGTAGAGAGAGGTAAACCTGAGACCTTGAGCACATAAAGTATTGGGTTGCATCTTCAAGCATCTTCTAGTATAGCAGAGGGAAAACCTGAGAGTGAATTTGAGGCCTAAAGCACATGGTCTATTGGGTAGGCAGTGCTTGACTTGGGCAGGAGCTCACCGGAGGTGAGAACCAGCACCTACATTTATCTACTGCTTGAGCTCCTGCACCTCTTCTAGAGGAATATTAGCTCAATGTGTAAATATAAACAGTACCAGCACCCAAAATGAGTACCGGCACCTATTTCAGTTCAAGTCAAGAACTGTGTGTAAGATCGTATAGGAAAGAGGGAGTAGCTTGAAATGACAAAAGGAGGTCATTTGGCCGGATCACAGATGGATCCCACTGCTGCCATCAACTGTCAACAGATACAGTGAGTTAAACTGCCCATTTCAGCACTTCATCAACCCCCACATTCAAAGGTTATTCTGTTAAGGGGATGAGAAAAGAGGAGCGGAAAATACAATACAGCAGGAGCTCTGGAGGAAGAAAAGATCTTTGGAAAATAGAAAGCCCCTGTGACACTGTCAGTCCAGGTAATGGCGGAACGGAGGCTCTGCTGAGCGATTTAGGCCGCAGAGTTCTTTCAATCCTACAGGTCTGGCTTCAAAATGAGCTTCTCTGCACCAGCCCGAGCAGTGGGCCAACTCTCTCTGTCCAATCTCTTTGATGGAGGAGTGCAGTGGTGGAGAGCAGAGAGCGGAGCATGGACCCTCTTTTCTGGCGAGGCCAGGCGAGGCAGCAATGTACTGTAGCAGAGGCAGGGTTCAGCAGGGGGGGGGGTTAAAAGTTGCAATGTTTTCAAAGTGGACTGCCTCCCTACATCCCGCCTGTCCCACCCGGGGGAACTGGCGAGAGATTAGAGGGTGATATTAGAAAGCAATGAGCTGTACCACCAGCGTATAATCCACCTCCCCTCTCTCTCTCTCTCTCTCTCTCTCTCTTTGTGTGTGTCTGATGTGAAATGGCATCAATGTCATTACTTCCCACACTCATTGTGTTCCAGGGAGGGTGGAGGGAAGGACTTCTCTTTCTGATTAATGTTTTGCCTGTGTCTCAGCACAGTCTGTTAATGCTCACCTGAACTGAATCCCTGATCTTCTGCTGCAGTTCCTTAAGACTCCACCCGTGGCCCGCCCGAAACCCACTGCTTAATCATTAAGTCTGAGTCTGAACACGAGCCACAGCACCGAGGCCTGGAATTGAGGGATCTGAATTTCATATGCTTGCCTCTCTAAACTCGCAATTCGGTTTGTGGTGATGGATTATTGTCTCTCTCCGACGTGATGTTGACAATTTTCCCTGGTTTAATATGCCTTGCATTGGCCCACCTGAGATAATGACGATTCCCTCCCTTGCAACAAGGGAACAAATCAGAGGGGAACAAAGCTGTTACTGATTATAACAATGGCTTGAGAATTAAAACAATATCACAGGAAAACCCTGTTATGCATTATTGCTGGAGTAAGTGGTTATTGGTGTCTTTTAGATGGGAGAGCTGCTTCCAATGCCTTTATAATACTTCTACAGTGAATTAAATGAGCCTGTTCTGTTCTTGATTGGTAGTTTCATTCAACTTTTTTTTGCGGTCATTGGGCTTGTTAACATGTAAAAGAGAGAGAGAGAACTCATACCCATGAGGCATTCCCATAATAAGGAACTCTTCTTTTGACAGACACAAACTACGCAATGCATACTTGTTCCTTAGTACTTGTGTGGTCAAGAATGTGAGGACAACAACCTAGTGTTTAGACTTATCTCTTAGAATCCTGTTTTAATGTCCTCTCTCCAATTCTCCTAATCCTCTGCTATGACTTTTAAGGACAGTAGCTAATGAGTGCAATTCAGTGTCACAGTCAAGCCTCAGACTTAATTGAAAGACTGGATTATTTCACTTAAATTTATTAGGGGCCATCTTTGTGCCATTAAGTGCTTAACCCACATTCATTTAGTATTTAAATATAATCTCTTCTCACACTTGCTACTGAAATGGCCTTAGTATAGAAACAGGATTGAGTAATTTATTATTATCATTTATTATTATTATCATTATTCCAAGATGGCATAGCAGTCAGACATCCTTTGTCCTCGTCTTGTCGTGCCCCGTGTATATATATATTTACATCTTTTCTTTGAATATATTTTTATATATACTGTATATATATTTTTTCTTCTAAAAACTCAAATTCAAAACACTCTCCTCCAACCCACCACACCAATTTATTAAAAAAGTATAATTCACCTCAAATCTGAAATCCACAACAGAAGCTAGCCAGAAGCTAGCCAGTTCACTGGCAAACATTAGTATTCAGCTAACCACGGTTGGCGGTCATCAGATATCCTTTAGCTCGAAAAGCTATCGCCAGTTTTGTACAACCGACTCAGACCAGAGCATACCGGACCCATTTTCTCTCCATATCCCCGGATTTCTACCGCAAGCTCTGGACATTCACACCTGGATCTTGCAGCTAGCTAACTGCAATCCGAGTGACTATTGGCTTACGTCGGTCCCGGAGCAAACATCAATTATTCAGGTGCTAGCCAGCTGAAGAGTTCCATCAGCCACTCCTGCGCTACAATCACCTATCCGGACCCGTTTTACTGCCGATACGGAGCCCCACCGGACCTTCACGACAGGACTACCGACGTTATCTGCCCGAGGGAGTTATCCAACTGGCCCCTCTGTCGCGATGTAACCTGAACGCCCATCTTAAAATGCAAATCAATTTATAACATTTTTGACATGCGTTTTTCTGATTTTTTTGTTGTTCTTCTGTCTCTCACTGTTCAAATAAACCTACCATTAAAATTATAGATGGACCATTTCTTTGTCAGTGGGCAAACATACAAAATCAGCAGGGGATCAAATACTTTTTCCCCCTCACTGTATCATCCTAACCAACTTGCCCTCTAAATACACCTCTGCTGTTTTCAACCAAGATCTCAGCGATCACTGCCTCATTGCCTGCATCTGTAATGGGTCAGCGGTCAAATGACCTCCACTCATCACTGTCAAACACTCCATGAAGCACTTCAGCGAGCAGGCTTTTGTAATCGACCTGGCCCGGGTACCTCATCCCGTCAGTAGAGGATGCCTGTTTTTTTTTTAAATGCCTTCCTCACCATCTAAAATAAGCATGCCCCATTCAAGAAATGTTGAACCTGGAACAGGTATAGCCCTTGGTTCTCTCCAGACCTGACTGCCCTTAACCAACACAAAAACATCCTATGGCGTTCTGCATTAGCATCGAACAGCCCCTGTGATATGCAACTTTTCAGGGAAGTTAGAAACCAACATACACCGGCAGTTAGAAAAGCCAAGGCTAGCTTTTTCAAGCAGAAATTTGCTTCCTGCAACACAAACTCAAAAAAGTTCTGGGACACTGCAAAGTCCATGGAGAATAAGAACACCTCCTCCCAGCTGCCCAATGCAGGATAGGAAACTCTGTCACCACCGATACATCCACGGCTGACCATGCTTTCCACCTGGCTACCCCTACCTCGGTCAACAGCACTGCACCCCCCACAGCAACTGGCCCAAGCCTTCCCCATGTCTCCTTCTCCCAAATCCAGTCAGCTGATGTTCTGAAAGAGCTGCAAAATCTGGACCCCTACAAATCAGCCGGGCTAAACAATCTGGACCCTTTCTTTCTAAAACTATCTGCTGAAATTGTTGCAACACCTATTACTAGCCTGTTCAACCTCTCTTTCATGTCATCTGAGATTCCCAAAGATTGGAAAGTCATCCCCCTCTTCAAAGGGGGGGACACTCTTGACCCAAACTGCTACAGACCTATATCTATCCTTTCTAAGGTCTTCGAAAGCCAAGTCAACAAACAGATTACCGACCATTTCGAATCCCACCGCACCTTCTCCGCTATGCAATCTGGTTTCAGAGCTGGTCATGGGTGCACCTCAGCCATGCTCAAGGTCCTAAACGATATCTTAACAACCATTGATAAGAAACAATATTGTGCAGCCGTATTTATTGACCTGGCCAAGGCTTTCGACTCTGTCAATCACCACATCCTCATCGGCAGACTCGATAGCCTTGGTTTCTCAAATGATTGCCTCGCCTGGTTCACCAACTACTTTACTGATAGAGTTCAGTGTGTCAAATCGGTGGGCCTGTTGTCCGGGCCTCTGGCAGTCTCAATGGGGCTGCCACAGGGTTCAATTCTTGGGCCGACTCTCTTCTCTGTATACATCAATGATGTCGCTCTTGCTGCTGGTGAGTCTCTGATCCACCTCTACGCAGACGACACCATTCTGTATACTTCTGGCCCTTCTTTGGACATTGTTAACAATCCTCCAGATGAGCTTCAATGCCATACAACTCCCCTTTCGTGGCCTCCAACTGCTCTTAAATACAAGTAAAACTAAATGCATGCTTTTCAACCGATCGCTGCCTGCTGCCATCACTACTCTGGACGGTTCTGACTTCTGACTTAGAATATGTGGACAACTACATATACCTAGGTGTCTGGTTAGACTGTAAACTCTCCTTCAAGACTGACATCAAACATCTCCAATCCAAAGTTAAATCTAGAATTGACTTCCTATTTCGCAAAAAAAGCCTCCTTCACTCATTCTGCCAAACATACCCTCGTAAAACTGACCATCCTACCGATCCTCGACTTAGGCGATGTCATTTACAAAATAGCCTCCAATACCCTACTCAATAAATTGGATGCAGTTTATCACAGTGCCATCCGTTTTGTCACCGAAGCCCCATATACCACCCACCACTGCAACTTGTACGCTTTCGTTGGCTGGCCCTCGCTTCATACTCATCGCCAAACCCACTGGCTCCAGATCATCTACAAGACCCTGCTAGGTAAAGTCACCCCTTCTCTCAGCTCGCTGGTCACCATAGCAGCACCCACCTGTAGCACGTGCTCCAGCAGGTATATCTCTCTGGTCACCCCTAAAACCAATTATTTCTTTGGTCGCCTCTCCTTCCAGTTCTCTGCTGCCAATGACTGGAACAAACTACAAAAATCTCTGAAACGGGAAACACTTTTCTCCCTCACTAGCTTTAAGCACCAGCTGTCAGAGCAGCTCACAGATTACTGCACCTGTACATAGCCCATCTATAATTTAGCCCAAACAACTCCCTCTTCCCCTACTGTATTTATTTATTTATTTTGCTCCTTTGCACCCCATTATTTCTACTTTGCACATTCTTCCACTGCAAATCTACCATTCCAGTGTTTTACTTGCTATATTGTATTTACTTCACGTTTACTTTGTATTTACTAAGTCTATGTGCAATGTGAGCAAATGAGGTGAGATAAGGGAGGTAAAGGCAAAAAAAGGCCATGGTGCCTTTTTTTGCCTTTACCTCCCTTATCTCACCTCATTTGCTCACATTGTACATAGACTTATTTTTCTACTGTATTATTGACTGTATGTTTGCTTTACTCCATGTGTAACTCTGTGTTGTTGTATGTGTCGAACTGCTTTGCTTTATCTTGGCCAGGTCGCAATTGTAAATGAGAACTTGTTCTCAACTTGCCTACCTGGTTAAATAAAAAATACAAAAATAAATACAATTTGCAAAACATAAATATTTCCTTACAGGTAGTATAATCATGTTTTCTAGAATAATCAAAGTAGGCCAATTTTTTTTGTTAATGTTGTGTTTGTTTCACAGTTTTGTTACAGCTAACAACTAAACAAAGACAACTTCATCCTGGAATAGCTCTGAGGGTCTTTTCTTTGCTACCCTCTGCAGTTTTTGATTTCAAATTAAATATACTTCTCCCACTCTGCATATTTTAAAAGACTCTCGCTCCAGTTTCTACGCCTCCCCCCCATCCAATCATGCATGGTATGCCTGTGTAACGGCATGATGCTTACTCCATCTGTCCACCGTGTGTGGGTCTCTACAGCTGTGGCAAAAGGCCTCCTATGACTTGGCACGACCTCAATGCTCACCACCGCCTGTCTGCCATTCCTATTCCCATCCTCTCCTCATCCCATCCCACGTCCTGCCATAAAACTCGGTAACATTTAAAAACCCAATAAAAACACAGCCCATGATAATCCTTCTAAGTTCATCCATAATAAAGCACAAATTTGTCGACATCGTTGTAATTATGAGAGATTGAGCTCAGGGATTGCATGGGGGAATGATTTGCCATAATTGCAGGGAACCATAAATGCATGTTTTATTGCCTTTTATAAAGTATTCATGTTCCGTGCTTGATGGTTTCAGAATAGTTCAGGATAGCAGTGTTCGTCGTCGGTTGCTGCTGTTGTGCAGCATGACTGATTTGAGTAATAAAACACAGAAAAATAGCAAATGGGAGATAATTTCTCCGGCTCCAAATAGCTGGGGTAAAACATTATAATATTTGAACATGTTTGGGTTGTTATTCTGTAATATGCGTAGTTGTGTCCTATTCCGTAAAATTGCCTAGAGGAAGGGACCCAATTTTGCAGACAACGTCTACTTCTGAGTTCACTCAGTGCAAATCAGTTGTCTCTCTCTATCTCCAAGGACACTGTCCGGACGCTGAGAGATGCTGAGGGAGCTTTCAGCTCCAACGCCAATAAGCTACAGTCAGCCAGACTGAATCAGACGGGTGAGAAGAGATGAGAGAAAGGACAGAGTCTGTGGGAAAAAGAGGTCTGTGGTGCTGTGGTCGGGCCATCTGTGTCATTATCCCCTCTCCCACACCTCTCAGTCCCACTCACCTCATCACCGCTGCAGATTCCTTAGTGTCTTCATCAGCGAAGAGCAGTGTGCTTGTCTCTATGGATTAACCACAACTTTTAAATATTTATCTCAGTGCTGTGGAGTTGCTTCTATTGTGAGATGATAATTCTCTTTCTTGGTCGACTCCTTTGCTCTGTTAGAAAAATGTTGACATTGTGACTGTGAGACACCCAAATAATTGAAAACATAATGCTTTGTGAGCCAAATGTTAGTTGTGATCATGGGTGAGAGACGCAGCACACGTAGACTGCTTGGGTCTATTAACTGTGATGAAGCCTGTCATCACATTTAGAGGTGGTACTTTTCTACAAGTGTCCCACATTGATGTAGCGCCAGTGTGGAATCTGTAAGAGGACACCAGTTGTTACATCAATAATGGACTTTTCCTTTACCAGATCCAGAAATAGAAAAATGTTAACGTCCTGTTTTAGGAAGTCTATTCAGCCTAAATTGAGCTATAATCACAAAGAAGAGTCTCATTGAAAGCCACGCTTTAATTACTCCTGTCAAAAGACAAAAGTCAAATTGTTCATGTGATGATGTGCTTTGCCTCTCATGCTCAATTGAACAAATAATATTTTTCATTGCACTTTTTTAAATTGTCCTTTGTACCCTTCTCATGTTGACAGCTTGCCTGGCATAATGGAGCCAATGGAATAATCTCAAATGTGCTAACCCCTAAATGAAGCCCATAAAGTATTTGAAAGAAAACATGCATATTCAACCCTGGTCTGAAGCTAGGACAGCTGTCTTGTGAGTTTATTATCTCGCACACGCACACACACACACACACACACACACACACACACACACACACACACACACACACACACACACACACACACACACACACACACACACAGCTAGTAGTCATCACCCCAGGGCCCAGAGAGGGATCTCTCTCTCTCTCTCTCTCTCTCTCTCTCTCTCTCTCTCTCTCTCCCTCTCTCTCTCTCTGAATCCTTTGGCAGCCAGCCACCGCCTGGCAATCAATGCTCATTTTACCTCTTGTCCCACACCCCCTTCATTGATCTGTGTGTGTCTGACTGGACATCCGGCAGAAAGCAACCCAACCCAATGCTGCTTTTTAGCCCAGTCTGTCCACAGCACAGATGGTCGTCTGACAGGGACCCGGGAGAATGGACAGCGTCATGTTCCAGGTCTTTAGCTCAGGGAGTGGGAGGGAGATTTGGGGAGCAACTCTGAGGTCACTGGCTAGCTAAAGGGCTGCTGGCTGCACTTAGCTGCCTGGAAGTGCTAAATGATAATGTCTCACGATGGTTTGATCGCTTAGTTTAGATTTGATTAACTGTATGTGGCGCTCTTTGAAGCTAGACAACCCGAAGTTTGGTTTGAATCAAATCAAATCCAATTGTATTCGTCACATGCTTCGTAAACAACAGGTGGAGGCTAACAGTAACGCCCCCCCCCCCCAAAAAATAAATAAATAAATAATAATAATCTGAACCGTGCTGGTGTGGGGGTGCTTTGCTGGTGACACTGTCTGTGATTTATTTAGAATTCAAAGCACGTTTAACCAGCATGGCTACCACAGCATTCTGCAGCGATATGCCATCCCATCTGGTTTGCGCTTAGTGGGACACACCTCCAGGCTATGTAAGGGCTATTTGACCAAGAAGGAGAGTGATGGAGTGCTGCATCAGATGAACTGGCATCCACAATTACCCGATCTCAACCCAGTTGAGATGGTTCGGGATGAGTTGGACTGCAGAGTGAAGGAAAAGCAGCTGTGGGAATTCAAGACTGTTGGAAAAAAATAATTCCAGGTGAAGCTGGTTGAGAGAATTCCAAGAATGTGCAAAGCTGTCTTCAATTGCAAAATGTGTCTACTTTGACAAATTTAAATTATATTTTGATTTGTTTAACACTTTTTTTGGTTAAAACATGATTTCATATGTGTTATTTTATTACAATGTAGAAAATAGTGAACATAAAGAAAAACCCTTGAATGAGTAGGTGTGTCCAAACTTTGACTGCTACTGTGTATATAACTAGGAATAAAGTGAATGAATGGCCACATCGTTTTTTGCATAGATGGACATGCCTGGTAGATGTAAAAGGTATACAACTTGAGCTTTCTCAATCAATAGCCAAAGTGATGCCACGTTGTTTTGAGAGTTGATGACGTGAGAGGACAAATTTAATATGTAGCTAATTAGAAAAAGACAGAATCATGTTGGGACCTAACTAACAGATTTAAAAGTCACATTTTCTATTTTGCTGCGCCCTCATGGTCCGGTGACCTGGCACATGCCCTGACCGCCCTCTGACCGCCCTCTGACCGCCCTCTGACCGCCCTCTGACCGCCCTCTGTGCCGGCATGACATCATTCGGACTGGTGTTGTACGTTTTTAAAATAATAATTATTCAATATCAGCACCCACATATTCCCATGGTGCACGAGTGCGACTCTTGAGTTTCCATTTGAAATGAAGTCACTCACATCCTCTTGGATTCTAATGAGATTTGTTTGATGTCTTTAACACCTTTTCCCTTTATGTTCATTGTTTTTAATGGACAGCGTGAGTTGGGGTATAGAGACGTGGCTGCAGAGAAAGAAAGAAAAGAGAGAGAGAGAGAGAGAGAGAGATATCCCCCCCAGAGGTCTGTCATACTAATCCCTTTGGCCAGAAGCTACAGCTCAATTAAATTCTTAATTTGTCTTTTA
Source organism: Oncorhynchus masou masou (assembly GCF_036934945.1). Taxonomy (NCBI): domain Eukaryota; kingdom Metazoa; phylum Chordata; class Actinopteri; order Salmoniformes; family Salmonidae; genus Oncorhynchus; species Oncorhynchus masou. The sequence continues at coordinate 9,755,802 of NC_088230.1, read as the reverse complement.
TCTCTCCTCCCCTGTCTGTCTGACTCTGTCTTTGGGGATCTGATGCGTGTGTGTGTGTGTGTGTGTGTGTGTGTGTGTGTGCGCGCTCGCATGCTTGTCTGGGGATATGGTTCCTTTGAGGGTGTCAGGTGGTTCTCTTTATTGATGCTGCCTGTCAGAGCCAGTCTGTATGCATGTGTTGTGTGTGTGGAAGGAACAACGTGATGAGAGATGGCTCCATTGGGAAGTCAAATAGTGGGCAATAACACTGGATTGGATGGAGAAGTATTAGTCAGTAAGTCAAGGTCATGAGAGAGTTCTACTGGAGGGATGACAAGATTGGGTTGTATTGGCTGCTGAATGTGGCAGTAGAGGCTTTGTCAGACCACTGCTTTATTACCCAACTTTATATCTTCAGTATCCTTCCCTGGATGAATGATGGCCTCCATATTTGTACAACAGCATCATGTACAGTACCTCCCATCTGCAGCTCTTTCACTTTCATTTGGGGCAACAGCAGGAACACAAAAACACACTGACAAACTGCAAACAGAGAGAGAGAGAGAGAGTCCTGGTATCAAACACGGCTTTGATGCCTTAGTTCAACCCGAGATGAAAGATCAGCACTTGTATCTTCGTTTTCTGTGCAAAATACAAATGAAAATACTTCCTCTTTGTGCAGTTCTCAGAACACGACTGAGGGTGAATCAAGAATTCTGCTCCTGCTCCCCTCTTCACTATGATATGATGAAGTAAATGCTTGATAAGGCTGCCTCGGCTTCTTTGCATTTCAAAGTCATTGTTCTTGAAAGACCGCCCCCCTCCTCGCATTCTCTCCCCCTCCCACTCTCTCTCCCCGCATCCCTCCATCCTCTCCCTTACACTATCTAACACTGATGGTTAATTAAGGTGCAGCACAAGATTTTTTAAAGGGCTCATCATTTTCTTTTTATACATCTGGCAGTCGTCGCAAGGGGCCAATGCCATCCACACATCCCTCCCCATTAGCTTCTTTTAATAGCACTCAAGAGGAACCACGTGGGGCTGGTCTAGCTATGATAAGACTACCTTCCTTTTTAATGTTAATAAAAACCAGTGCTCCTATCTGCTGCTCTCCAAGCCTCCTCAGAATAAGGTTTCTTTATTTTGTATTTAGTTGATAGGTGCTTGTTCTGCTGCTGGAACCAAACTGGAGCGAAATTAGTTTCCTCTTCTTCCGCAAGGCCACAGTCAAGCGCCTCTCGCACTGTTCCTCTATGGACAAATCTTCAATTATCCTCCTCTCCTCCCTGATGCCAATCTTCTTGACCCAGTGGGTACGAAGGCTGTGCCTCAGAGGCGTTGAGGGGGCAGGTGACACCTGACCACAGGCATCTTCTCCCTGTCAGAACAGAGACAAAAGAAGCCAGGCCCACGCAGTTACAACATTGTGTGGAAATGAATCGAGCAGCAGTCTTACACTCTTCCGATCTTCTCTCTCTCTCTCTCTCTCTCTCTCTCTCTCCCACACAGAGATAGAAAGTCAACGTCAAAGCGTCGCCGCCCACCACTGAACTACTGTTATCACAGCCAGCCGCAGAAATATAACCCCGCCCCCGTATTGATTTTACTTCCTGTGTGTTGTTCTACATGAAGTTACTAAACTAACGACAGCAAACATAATGCCACTTTTAGAGGCATCATAGCTGTTGAAACCGAGGGGTGAAGTGCTTCTCAATTTCATAAATTTTTAAGGTGAAAAAAAGTACAGGATGTTAGCGCTTTTATAAAGAACTAATTTGAAGACTTTGAAATTGAAAATACCAAAATAATAGGTGCATGACACCCCACAATCCCACCCCCTCCACCACTCTTCTCAACTTTTCTCCACAGCTTCACTCAGCTCTCTAGATGCTGAGGGGTAAACCTCTTCACTCATATTCTCTTCAGTCACACTGTATCCACACAATAGTTCAGTTTGCACTGGAGATGTAAGTCGACATATGCACAGACGTCTTCGTTCGACAAACCCCTCTGGCGCTCCCTTTCATGGAAAAGGCAAACAAACATCTCCTGAAACGCAAAGGAGCTGCTGTCACATTATGGTGTCAAAACCAAGGTACACGTGGCAAACAAAGACATGACAGCCCACTGTGACTTGAAGAGCAGAGTGTAGGAACAGAGTCTTACTGTTGTAAGAGTTGCTGTGAGAGTCAAACTACAACCGCCATTTTTTACTGTTCATACATTAAGTGAGTCTTTGAAGAGGGGATTCACCACAGATGCCGCTGATGGACTTAGGCCATAGTTTTCACTTTAAAAGGAAAGGTTATTCAAACATTTCTGTGCATGAAGAAACTAACTACAAGATAACTAAACGTATGTAAATGCAGTATCTCACATAGTATTCTTAAATATCACAAGGTTTCCTTACATGTTCAATATTCATCACCTTGAAATATTTGATGTCTCCAGCTTGCTCCCGAGAGTGAGTAGCTGTGTTAGATAGTACATGCAGCCACAGGGCTAGGTCCCGTGGGCCTCAGGCTCTGGGGATTTGTGTGTGTGAGCGTGCATGCATGCATGCATGCATGCATGAGTGTGTGTGTGTGTGTGTGTGAGGTGGCAGTAAAGGTTAGCTATTCCTGCAAGAGACAAAGAGAGACAGAGAAATAGAGAGAGAGAGAGAGAGAGAGACATTAGCTGGGAGCGAGGCAGGGTCGGTGCGTGTGGGAATAAGGATGAAGTCTGTGGATTAGCATGTTTAGACAGGGTGACTGATTGTTTGAACAGTGTCAGTGACGGAGTGAGCCGGAACATTGACTCTTGTGGCCAGCGGGAGATTACACTGAGCTTCTCTGGATATTGTTATTCCACCCATAGTAGTGGTGTGTGTGTGTGTGTGTGTGTGTGTGTGTGTGTGTGTGTGTGTGTGTGTGTGTGTGTGTGTGTGTGTGTGTGTGTGTGTGTGTGTGTGTGTGTGTGTGTGTGTGTGTGTGTGTGTGTGTATATAAGAAGAGGGTGATGACCATACAAGTATATCTGACCAAATTATGAAAGACAAGCATTTTCTTTTGTCTATCAACAATGACAAGCCATTGGGGTCTGACAACTTGGATGGGAAATTACTAAGGATAATAGCGAATGATATTGCCACTTCTGTTTACCATATCTTCAATTTAAGCCTCCTAGAAATTGTGTGCCCTCAGGCCTGGAGGGAAGCAAAAGTTATTCCCCTACCTAAGAATAGTAAAGCCCCCTTTACTGGCTCAAATAGCTTACCAATCGGCCTGTTACCAACCCTTAGTAAACTTTTGGAAAAAATGGTGTTTGACCAGATACAATTTGACAACAAACTTTCAGCATACTTAAAGGGAAGGACATTCAACAAGCACACACACAAATGACTATTGATTGGCTGAGAGAAATGTATGATATAAAGATCGTGGTTGCTGTTGACATTATCGATCATAGTCTGTTGTTGGAAAAATGTAAAAATGGCTTTACACCCCCTGCGATATTGTGGATAAAGAGTTACTTGTCTAACAGAACAAAGTGGGTAATCTTCAATGGAAGCTTCTGCAACTAAATCCAGGTAGAATCAGGAATCCCCCAGGGCAGCTGTCTAGGCCCCTTAATTGTTTCAATCTTTACTAATACCAGTTTGTCTGTGTATGCGGATGACTCAACACTATACAAGACAGCTACTACATCGCCTGAAATGACTGCAACACTTAACAAAGATCTGTAATTAGTTTCAGAATGGGTTGCAAGGAATAAGTTAGCCCTAAATATAATTGTTATTTAAAGGCATTTTATTTGGGACAAATCTTTCACTAAATCTCAACTAAACCTTGTAATGAAAAATGTTGTAATTTAGCAAGTTGAGGTGATTAAATTGATTGGAGTAACCCTGGATTGTAAACTGTCATGGTCAAAACATATTGATACAACAGTTGCTAAGATGGGGAGAAGTCTGTCCATAATAAAGCGTTACTCTGAATTCTTAACCACACTATCAACAAGGCAGGTCCTACAGGCCCTAGTTTTGTTGCACCTGGACTACTGTTCAGTCGTGTAGTCTGGTCCCCCCATCTTCTCCACTGCGGTCCTGTCGATGGATAAGGGGGTGCTCCCGCTGCTGTTTCCTGAATTCCATGACCAGCTACTTTGTTTTGTTGGCGTTGGGTGAGAGGTTATTTTCCTGGCACCACACTCCCAGGGTCCTCACCTCCTCCCTGTAGGCTGTCTCGTCATTGTTGGTAATCAGGCATACTACTGTTGTGTCGTCTGCAAAGTTGATGATTGAGTTGATGGTCTGCATGGCCACGCAGTCATGGGTGAACAGGGAGTACAGAAGGGGGCTGAGCACACACCCTTATGGGTCCCATGTGTTGAGGATCTAGCGAAGTGGAGGTGTTGTTTCCTACCTTCACCACCTGGGGGCGGCCCGCCAGGAAGTCCAGGACCCAGTTGCACAGGGTGGGGTTCAGACCCAGGGCCTCGAGCTTAAGGATTAGCTTGGAGGGTACTATGGTGTTTAATGCTGAGCTGTAGTTAATGAACAGCATTCTTACATAGGTATTCCTTTTGTCCAGATGGGATAGGGCAGTGTGCAGTGTGATGGCGATTGCATCTCCTGTGGATCTATTGGGGCAGTAAGCAACTTGAAATGGGTCTAGGGTGTCAGAGGTGATATGATCCTTGACTAGTCTGTCAAAGCACTTCATGATGACAGAAGTGAGCACTACGGGGCGATAGTCATTTAGTTCAGTTTCATGTCTACAGGAACAATGGTGGACATCTTGAAGCTTGTGGGGACAGCAGACTGGGATAGGGAGAGATTGAATATGTCCGTAAATACTCAATCTAGCTGGTTTGGAGCATGCTCTGTGGATGAGGTTAAGGATGCCATCTGGGCCGGCATTCTTGTGAGGGTTAAATGTCTTACACACAGTCACCTTGCCATGGTTAAATGCGATGGTTCGCTCTTTCAGTTTTGTGCGAATGGTGCCAGCTATCCACGGTTTCTGGTTAGGGTAGGTTTAATTAGTCATGGTGGGTACAACATCTCCTATACACTTCCCGATAAACTCAGTCACCGTATCAGTGTATTTGTCGATGTTATTCTTGGAGGCTACCCGGAACATATCCCAGTCAGCGTGATCAAAACAATCTTGAAGGGTGGATTCTGATTGTTCAGACCAGCGTTGAATAGTCCTTAGCACAGGTGCTTCGTGTTTGAGTTTCTGCCTGTCGGAAGGGAGGAGAGAAATGGAGTCATGATCAGATTTTCCGAAGGGAGGGTGGGGGAGGGCTTTGTAGGAATGCTGGAAGTTGGAGTATCAGTGATCAAGTGTTTTAGCAGCGCAAGTACTACAGTTAATGTGTTGATAAAACTTCTGTAGTGTGTTTCTCAAATTTGCTTTGTTAAATTCCCCAGCTACAATAAATGTGGCATCAGGATATGTGGTTTCCAGTGAAGTTCTTTGAGGGCCGTTGTGGTATCGGCTTGAGGGGGAATATACACTGTTGTGACTATAACCGAAGATAATTATCTTATACGGTAAATACGGTCTGCATTTGATTATGATGTATTCTAGGTCGGGTGAAAAAAGGACTTGAGTTCTTGTGTGTTATTACTGAGAACCCAATTGGCTGTATATCCTGGAGAGCCATGTTTCAGTGAAACAGAGTATGTTACAGTCCCTGATGTCCTTGCCCTGAGCTCGTCAACTTCATTATCCAGAGACTGAACATTAGCGAGTAATATACTCAGAAACGATGGGTGGTGTGCGCACCTCCTGAGTTGGACCAGAAGTCCGGCGATGTTTTGGATAAGCCTCTCGAATCAGTTCAATTGCCCTGGGGGGGTACGAACAAATCAAATCAAATGTATTTATATAGCCCTTTGTACATCAGCTGATATCTCAAAGTGCTGTACAGAAACCCAGCCTAAAACCCCAAACAGCAAGCAATGCAGGTGTTGAAGCACGTTGGCTAGGAAAAACTCCCTAGACAGGCCAAAACCTAGGAAGAAACCTAGAGAGGAACCAGGCTATGAGGGGTGGCCAGTCCTCTTCTGGCTGTGCCGGGTGGAGATTATAAGAGAACATGGCCAAGGTGTTCAAATGTTCATAAATGACCAGCATGGTCAAATAATAGGTCTGGGACAGGTAGCACGTCCGGTGAACAGGTCAGGATTCCATAGCCGCAGGGCAGAATAGTTGAAACTGGAGCAGCAACACGGCCAGGTGGACTGGGGACAGCAAGGAGTCATCATGCCAAGTAGTCCTGAGACATGGTCCTAGGGCTCAGGTCCTCTGAGCGTGAGAAAGAAAGAGAGAGAGAAAGAGAGAATTAGAGAGAGCATACTTAAATTCACACAGGACACCGGATAAGACAGGAGAAGTACTCCAGATATAACAAATTGACCCTAGCCCCCTGACACATAAACTACTGCAGCATAAATACTGGAGGCTGAGACAGGTGGGGTCAGGAGACACTGTGGCCCCATCCGATGATACCCCCGGACATGGCCAAACAGGAAGGATATAACCCCACCCACTTTGCCAAAGCACAGCCTCCACACCACTAGAGGGATATATTCAACGACCAACTTACCATCCTGAGACAAGGCCGAGTATAGCCCACAAAGGATCCGGTTCGGGAAAGTCGTATTCCTGGTTGTAATGCTGCTAATGCTGGTGTGTTACCGGCGCTCTGATATCCAAAAGTTATTCCCGGCTGTATGTCATAACAAACAAAAAAATATTGGCTAATAATATAAGAAATAACACATAAATAAAATAAATACTGCAAAGTTTCCTAAGAGCTAGAAGCACGGCAGCCCTATCTGTCAGCGCCATTTTCCTAGTCTGACTAATAACATTACACCTCAGCTTCATCTGAAACAACATGACCCATTTTATTCCTTTCAGAGACATGAGAGATTTCACCACACTTGCTGCCACAGAAGCAGTCATTGCAAAGATAGGAGATGAGCAGCTCTCTTGTACATGTCTATGCTGGGCTTGCAGGTAGCATATAGCATGTAGCAGATAGCAGGTGTGAGTGGTGAAAAGTGTTTTCCCGAAGTGGAGAGCTTTTGACTGGACTTGCAGGCCCTGTAGCTGCTAGCAGGTAGCAGGTGTGCGGTGGGAGTACAACATGCTCAGACTGCAGACAACAGAAGGCACTAGCAGGCCCTGGAGATCACAGGAGCAGATGGAGAGCAGGCTAATAGTAGCTTCGCTCCATTAGAAAGCCTGTGTGGCGGTATTGTGTCTGAACAGGCCTCACCTTCTCACTCTGCTCCCCCGTGAGCGACTCATATGCCTGGGAAATCAACAGAGACAGTGATTCCAGTTTTGGAATTGGTATTTTCTCTACTCTGTTTGTAGGGGAAGGATTTCTTCATCAGTTGCTGGGTATCATGATGTGGTTTGGTTGAGATTTTTTTAAGCTGTGCTCGAAACAGTTTCTTGAGCCAAACTTGGTATGTGTTGCTTAATCCAACTGGAATCCTTCACTCCATATCCTTTCTAACCCCTTTTTCCATGTCTTAATGAAGAGGAATAGGTAGAGTTTCTTAAGAGACCATTAAATGCATCCTAATTAGTAATGATACATTTTTAAGGGACCTCTTGGCTGGAATCGAACAAGTTCCCCAGTCATAAACCCAAATTACTTATTTTCTCATAGAGTACGACAGGGCTGTGTGTGTGTGTGTATGTGTTTGTGCGCGTGCGCTCATGTGTGCACATGCATGTGGGTGTGTGTGCATGTAGCCATAAGGCTGGACCTCAGTCTCCAGAGCCAGTACACGACCAGGCAGAGAGGCCAAGCGAGGCCAGCCAATGGCCCAGGCACACAGACGCTTGTCTGGCTAGCTACCAGTTGGTCAGTCCCTGGCACAGAAGCCACGGATAGAGCAATCTGTTGATGCCAGTGTTGAACACAGGCACAACAACTAACTCCTGGCTGCTCAGCCAAAACCCCCAGAGCACAGCTCAACCACACCCAAACCCAGTCTACTGCGGCCTTCACTCCCTCTATATGTGAATCTCTCTGACTCTCTCTATATATAGACCTCTCTCTATACATTTCTCTCTCTTTATCTCTCTCTCACAGTGACAAAACGAAACGAAAAGTACTCAAGTTAGGGGGAAACGGCAGAGTAATTGTCTATCTCAAGACAATGCTGTTTTTAACTAGCCAAACTTGGCGATGGGGTGCTCAATCATTCTACTGAAAGGTTTTGCATGGCCTTTTTGATGAGGAGAGCCAGGGGAGCCAGTCAGTCAGTGAGTGGTTTGGAGCTCTTTGGAGGGATAAAGGAAGGAAGATGGCTTGGATAAGAGACAGCCACCCATCAGCAATGTGATGCAGGGGCAAAACGCGTGCCAGGGATTTAAATCAACGCTAGCACCATTCAGGAGAGAAGTGCTGATGCAAGGCAATAATGATCCAGGATAAGGTTACACTGCTCATTTTTTTTTGTGTGTGTGTGTGTGTGTGTGGATTAGGTTACACTGCTTGATATGAGAGACAGAGAGACAGCTGGAGATGCTTCAGGGCAGAAGCCCTCTGTGTGCATTAGTACAGCGAAATATCTGAAGTGATTACTGTTGTCTCCCCTCACATTGACAGCTTCCCAACCTCAGGTGCCGGCCCTGTGCCTCATAACATCATCCAATAAGAGATGATTATTCAATCCTCTCTGAACTTCCAGAGGGTTATATAGTATACGGTGTACAGTGGGGAGAACAAGTATTTGATACGCTGCCGATTTTGCAGGTTTTCCTACTTACAAAGCATGTAGAGGTCTGTATTTTTTATCAAAGGTACACTTCAACAGTGGAATCTAAAACAAAAATCCAGAAAATCACATTGTATGACTTTTAAGTAATTAGAGTGGAGTTTAGACCAAAAAGCTATATTTTTGTCTCATCAGACCACATGACTTTCTCCCATTCCTCCTCTGGATCATCCAGATGGTCATTGGATGGTCATTGGATCCAGATGGACATGCGCTGTATTGAGCAGCGGGACCTTGCGTGAGCTGCAGGATTTTAATCCATGGCGGCGTAGTGTGATACTAATGGTTTCCTTTGAGACTGTGGTCCCAGCTCTCTTCAGGTCATTGACCAGGTCCTGCCGTGTAGTTCTGGGCTGATCCCTCACCTTCCTCATGATCATTTATGCCCCATGAGCTGAGATCTTGCATGGAGCCAAAGACCGAGGGTGATTGACCATCATCTTGAACTTCTTCCATTTTCGAATAATTGAGGCCATCCGTCAAAGATGGATGTGGAAAAATTATGCTTTGGGGGTGTTTTTCTGCTAAGGGGACAGGACAACTTCACCAGATCAAAGGGATGATGGACGGGACCATGTACCGTCAAATCTTGGGTGAGAACCTCCTTCCCTCAGCCATGGCATTGAAAATGGGTTGTGGATGGGTATTCCAGCATGACAATGACCCAAAACACACGGCCTAGGTGACAAAGGAGTGGCTCAAGAAGAAGCACATTAATGTCCTGGAGTGGCCTAGCCAGTCTCCAGACCTTAATCCCATAGAAAATCTGTGGAGGAGCTGAAGGTTCGAGTTGCCAAACGTCAGCCTCGAAACCTTAATGACTTGGAGAAGATCTGCAAAGAGGAGTGGGACAAAATCCCTCCTGAGATGTGTGCAAACCTGGTGGCCAACTTCAAGAAATGTCTGACCTCTGTGATAGCCAACAAGGGTTTTGCCACCAAGTACTAAGTCATGTTTTGCAGAGGGGTCAAATACTTATTTCCCTCATTAAAATGCATATCAATTTATAAAATCTTTGACATGCGTTTTTCTGGATTTTTTTGTTGTTATTCCATCTCTCACTGTTCAAATAAACCTACCATTAAAGTTATAGACTGATAATTTCTTTGTCAGTGGGCAGTGAGTCAGTGAGCCCCCTTAAGTTAATACTTTGTAGCGCCACCTTTTGCTGCGATTACAGCTGTAAGTCGCTTGGGGTATGTCTCTATCAGTTTTGCACATTGAGAGACTGAAATTTTTTCCCATTCTTCCTTGCAAAACAGCTCGAGCTCAGTGAGGTTGGATGGAGAGCATTTGTGAACAGCAGTTTTCAGTTCTTTCCACAGATTCTCGATTGGATTCAGGTCTGGACTTTGACTTGGCCATTCTAACACCTGTATATGTTTATTTTTGAACCATTGTAGATTTTGCTTTATGTTTTGGATCATTGTCTTGTTGGAAGACAAATCTCCGTCCCAGTCTCAGGTCTTTTGCAGACTCCATCAGGTTTTCTTCCAGAATGGTCCTGTATTTGGCTCCATCCATCTTCCCATCAATTTTAACCATCTTCCCTGTCCCTGCTGAAGAAATGCAGGCCCAAACCATGATGCTGCCACCACCATGTTTGACAGTGGGCATGCTGTGTTCAGGGTGATGAGCTGTGTTGCTTTTACGTCAAACATAACGTTTTGCATTGTTGCCAAAAAGTTCAATTTTGGTGTCATCTGACCAGAGCACCTTCTTCCACATGTTTGGTGTGTCTCCCAGGTGGCTTGTGGCAAACTTTAAACAACACTTTTTATGGATATCTTTAAGAAATGGCTTTCTTCTTGCCACTCTTCCATAAAGGCCAGATTTGTGCAATATACGACTGATTGTTGTCCTATGGACAGAGTCTCCCACCTCAGCTGTAGATCTCTGCAGTTCATCCAGAGTGATCATGGGCCTCTTGGCTGCATCTCTGATCAGTCTTCTCCTTGTATGAGCTGAAAGTTTAGAGGGACGGCCAGGTCTTGGTAGATTTACAGTGGTCTGATACTCCTTCCATTTCAATATTATCGCTTGCACAGTGCTCCTAGGGATGTTTAAAGCTTGGGAAATCTTTTTGTATCCAAATCCAGCTTTAAACTTCTTCACAACAGTATCTCGGACCTGCCTGGTGTGTTCCTTGTTCTTCATGATGCTCTCTGCGCTTTTAACGGACCTCTGATACTATCACAGTGCAGGTGCATTTATACGGAGACTTGATTACACACAGGTGGATTGTATTTATCATCATTAGTCATTTAGGTCAACATTGGATCATTCAGAGATCCTCACTGAACTTCTGGAGAGAGTTTGCTGCACTGAAAGTAAAGGGGCTGAATAATTTTGCACGCCCAATTTTTCAGTTTTTGATTTGTTAAAAAAGTTTGAAATATCCAATAAATGTCGTTCCACTTCATGATTGTGTCCCACTTGTTGTTGATTCTTCACAAAAAATACAGTTTTATATCTTTATGTTTGAAGCCTGAAATGTGGCAAAAGTTCAATGGGGCCGAATACTTTTGCAAGGCACTGTATTTCACCAACCACTCTTATCCAAAGCCACTTACAGTACAATGAGTGCATAAGTCAATGTGTTGAACCAACAACCTTGGCAATGGTATCCATACAGGACCATACAGTATTCAGTAGTCATAGTCAGTATTCAGACAGCCAGATTGACAGGCACATTATATGGTATGAATTTAATCTCGTATCTTTCTCTACTTAATGCGTTCTGGTCTGAGTTAGATATTACAACACAAATACACAGAAGTGATCTCCCATCTCAACTGTCATCTGAATGGTAATGTTGTGTGGTTTTAATCAAGTGAACTAGGCTTTATAACAACAATGACATACACCGTGCCGCAATGACTCTTTCTCAAGGTGGTTGGAGTTTTCAACAAAGCAGCATGACAGAAATATGATGCCAAGTTTTCAAATTGACGCTACTCTATTTTAGAAGATATATAAAGTGATCTCTGCTTTAAATACACCTATTTCACTTTTGAATGTGAAAAACTGAATGACCACTGTTGCACTTGCTTCTACTATTTTGAACAGATTAGACGATACTATTTAGAATGAGCAGCCAGCTCACGAATGAATGCACAAGGGAGAACGGTTGTCACTAAGTTACCACAACTACAAAGTCATAAAGCCCACCAATTTCTACAATTTCTCTTCTTAAAATGTGATAAACCTAACTCTAATCTTAACCCTAACATTAAATACACAGCTAACCTTAAATGAAGACCAAAAAGTACATTTTTATTTTCATAAATGTGTACAATTTCGCCAATTTTGACAGTGGCTGTAGTAGCTAGTGGAAACCAGGGAGGTCGCAACAAGCATGCAGATTCTATAAGTGAAAACACATCTAACTGGGCATGGCTAGCTAACATAATGTCACAAAGTATGATGTGCTAGCCAGGTAACTTTCATTGTAAAATAACTTCATATTTCTGAGTTAGTCAGATATTCGTTTTAAAAGTCTTGACATTAGCGTAGGGAGCTAACTAGCTGTCTAGCTGTTTATCAAAAGGTAGATTAACTGGTTAATTTGACCCCCAAAAATACCAAACTCTTTCTCAATGTTTCTCTAAATTAGTGTAGCTGGCTAACTAATGTGAACATGCTTTGTGATACACCTGGTTTTATGATGTTTTATTCCACAAAACATGTCGCCCTGGCCCCGGTAGAACCTAATTAACACCATGGGGGAAACAACATTGGCCATGCTTTTTGTCTTACCAGATCCATCATGAGAAGGTTCTAGCTAGTGTATACCTCTGTCCTTCGAGTCTTGTCGGTTGTAGTTGTCCGGTTTATCAGGTCCCAGGCTCCCATGACTCTTATGATTATTTGTTTACAAGTGAATTACAATTAGCTTTTTGATTTTGCGCCATCTCTACCTGATAGAACAGATCTAGTCTCACGTGGAAGTACTGTAAGCTGTCTGGCGTGAGAGACTCATTGGGAGGGAGACTAGAGCAGACGCAGAAGTTCTGACTGAACGGATGCACATTTGAGCACCTCAGGACAGTCCATTTACTTTGTGCTGTTATAATTTATGCTGCAGTTCCCCCTCACAGCAAATAACTGGCAAAACAATCCAAGCAATGTTTGCATGGTCTATGCGCCAAAGGAAGCGGAGCTGCTGCTGCTGGCAGTCAATGAGGGGAAGAGTTGTAACTGAACAGCCTGTTTTTGTCACGTTCTGACCTTTATTTCCTTTGTTTTGTCTTTATTTAGTATGGTCAGGGCGTGAGTTGGGTGGGCAGTCTATGTTTGTTTATTCTATGATTTGGGTATTTCTATGTTTCGGCCTAGTATGGTTTTCAATCAGAGGCAGGTGTCATTAGTTGTCTCTGATTGAGAATCAAACTTAGGTAGCCTGGGTTTCACTGTGTGTTTGTGGGTGATTGTTCCTGTCTCTGTGTCTGCAGCAGATAGGACTGTTTATTTTAGGGTTTTCACATTTCTTGTTTTTTGTAGTCAGTTGTTCATGTGTACATTACGTATTAAAAAGAACCATGGACACTTACCACGCTGCATATTGGTCCTCTGATCCTTTTCGCCTCTCCTCTTTGGAAGAAAAATTCCCTTACAGTTTTGAACAATATATTTTTAAAAGAGGAACATTTTGACATTTACCACACTTTTATGAGCCTTTAAAACATGATCAAGGAATTATATAATAATACTAATAATATATTTGTAATATATTAATAATATATTTTTTACGTTGTTGAACAATAAAACATTTGCTTCGTACATTTTTGGGATTTTATCTATCACAAGTGTGGTGCCGCCACTAATGGGCTGGCCGCCACTGCTCTTATGTCTAAGTATGAATCCCTAACAGTACAGTCTTTATTTTCCCCATGATGTCAATTGGAGGGATGTACAACAATGTTTGTAACTAGGAAACGTTTCCGATTGAATAAAAGTCTAGTTATCTCAACTACATACAGTACAAGTGAGAACACTTTCAATAACTTTATTTGAGGGATATTATACTTATTATCAACATATTTTTCTTCTGTGGAGTATTGCTTTGTAGGAACAAAGTTTGGAAGGCTATTCCTAAGGCCTACAAATACTCAAATACTATACATGTATTTATTTTTTCTTCTGTGGAATATTCCTTCCTTTGGATTATTCCATAGACTACTGAGCAGGTCAAATCATTCCTTACTTCATTTCATCCAGCTGGATTATTTGGATTTGTGCTTATTTTTGGATTTCTTGCCTGATTTTGGGACTGAATTGCACGTTTACTTCTTTGGAGGGCATACATTCTTTTGTGTGGGTTTGTGTGTGTGTGTGTGTGTGTGTGTGCAATGTGTGCCGATGTGTGTGTGCATGAGCTTGTGTGTGTAATGCCAGGCCTAAGAGTGGAGCCTTATTACCCGGCTGGTTAGTGCATTAATGAACCCAACGCACTCCCTTTAATGTTGCCTTCTGAATTATGACTCTAATATAGGGTGGAGAGGATGGGCTGTCTAAGAGACTGTATGAAACCTCGCAGGATGGCCCCTGTAGTGAGCTGACCACACACACACACACACACACACACACACACACACAAAACTGTAGTACACACTGGAGTGTTAACTGTAGTGTTTCTTTGTGGACTGTAGTATACTGTAGTTTGCTTTATTAACTTTGGCATAGAAGTGGGGTACTTTCTCCCTGAGGAAACCTACTGGAGAAATACTAAATTAGCTAATTTTCCATGACCTGTAGGTAGCTAAGACTGGGTTTCGAATGGAGAGTTCAGAGCATCTACTGTTTTCTATAACCTGTAGGGAACACAATATATAGGGAAGATATAGCGGCGTGGACTCAACAAGGTGTCTAAAGCAGGGATGCTGGCCCATCTTGACTCCAGTTCTTCCCACAGTTATGTAAAGTTGGCTGGATGTCCTTTGGGTGATGGGCCATTTTTTGATACAAATGGGAAGAAAACAGCAGCGTTGCAGGTCTTGACAGAAAGCGGTGCATCTGGCACCTGCTACCATACCCTGTTCAAAGGCACTTACATATTTTGTCTTGCCTATTCACCCTCTGAATGGCATACACACACCATCCATGTCTCAATTGACTCAAGGCTTAAAATCCTCCTTTTTATGGCTGCTGTCCCTGTACAGGGATCAACATCAGGGGAAATTTCAGAGTGACAAGTAATAGTACTTGATAAAACTCAAACTTTCATTAAAACACACATGCAGGGTACTCAATTATAGCTACACTCGTTGTGAATCTAGCCAACATGTCAGATTTTTAAAATGCTTTTCGGCGAAAGCATGAGAAGCTATTATCTGATAGCATGCAACCCCGAAATACACGAAGGGGATAAACCAAATAATTTTTGGGACGTACACAAAACAGAAATAAAATATAAAACATTCATTAAGCTTCTTTTTGCACTCCTATATGTCCCATAAACATCACAATTGGGTCTTTTTTTCTATTAAATGTCCATGTATACTCAAAATGTCCATTTATGAAGACCGTCAGATCCAGGAAAAAACTCAGTTTCAAAACGCAACGTCATTTTTAAAAATTAAAAAAGTTGCCTATAAACTTTGACAAAACACTTCAAACTACTTTTGTAATCCAACTTTAGGTATTAGTAAACGTTAATAATCGATCAAATTGATCACGGAGCGATCTGTATTCAATAGCAGCAAGTGAACAAATCATGGACGATTTTCTCTCTTCCATAACTTTCTCTTGTGTACTCGATGACAGGAAGTGCCTATTTCTCATTTCACCAAGGATTAACTTCAACCCAATTCCCAACACTGGTGAACTGTAAACTGGGCCGTATCTATTTTCTCTTGCCATTGACAATACAGAGACTGGCGGAGTGATATTTTTTTTTGTGAGTGATATTTTTTTGGGTGTGAACAGATTTCCTTGGGGTTTTGCCTGCTACAGACGTTCTGTTATAGTCACAGACATGATTTAACCAGTTTTAGAAACCTCAGAGTGTTTTCCATCCACACATACTAATCATATGCATATACTATATTCCTGGCATGAGTAGCAGGACGTTGAAATTCTGCGCGATTTTTAACAAAAAGCTGAAAAAATTCACACGCTCATTGGGATATGATATGAAATTGGGACTGATATGATATGAAATTGGGACTCCCGGACGCACACCAAAACCATAGGGGAGGGTCTGGGTGGGTGTCTGTCCATGGTGGCGGCTCCGGCGCAGGACGTGGACCCCACTCTATCAATGTCTTAGTCCCTCCTCCTCGTGTCCTTGGATAGTCCACCCTCGCCGCCGACCATGGCCTAGTAGTCCTCACCCAGAACCCCACTGGACCGAGGGGCAGCTCGGGACTGAGGGGCAGCTCGGGACTGAGGGGAAACTCAGCACTGAGAGGAAGCCCAGCACTGAGAGGAAGCTCAGCACTGAGAGGAAGCTCAGGCAGGTAGTTGGATCCTGCAGATCCTGGCTGGCTGGCGGTTCTGGCAGATCCTGGCTGACTGGCGGATCTGGAAAATCCTGGCTGACTGGCGGATCTGGAAGAGTCTGGTTGACTGGCAGATCTGGAAGAGTCTGGCAGACTGGCTGATCTGGAAGAATCTGGCTGTAGGCGGATCCTGGCCGACTGGCAGACCTGGAAGAGTCTGGCTGACTGGCAGATCTGGAAGAGTCTGGCTGACAGGCGGATCCTGGCAGACTGACGGATCTGGCTGCTCCATACTGACTGGCGTCTCTGGCTGCTCCATGCAGACTGACAGCTCTGGCTGCTCCATGCTGACTGGCAGCTCTGGCTGCTCCATGCAGACTGGCAGCTCTGGCAGCTCCTTGCAGACTGGCAGCTCCTTGCAGACTGGCTGCTCCATGCAGACTGACAGCTCTGGCTGCTACCATGCAGACTGACAGCTCTGGCTGCTCCATGCAGACTGGCAGCTCTGGCTGTTCCATGAAGACTGACAGCTCTGGTTGCTCCATGCAGACTGGCAGCTCTGGCTGCTCCATGCAGGCTGACAGCTCTGGCTGCGCTAAACAGGCAGGAGACTCCGGCAGCGCTGTAGAGGCGGAAGGCTCTGGCAGCACTAAACAGGCGGGAGACTCCAGCAGCGGAGGAGTGGAGGAAGCCTCTGGCTGCGCTGAACAGGCGGGAGACTCCGGCAGTGCTGTAGAGGAGGAAGGCTCTGGCTGCGCTGAACAGGCGGGAGACTCCGGCAGCGCAGGAGAGGAGGAAAGCTCCGGCAGCGCAGGAGAGGAGGAAAGCTCCGGCAGCGCTGGAGAGTCGGGCGCACTTGTAGGCCTGATGCGTGGTGCTGGCACTGTTGGTACTGGGCCAAGGACACGCACAGGAAGCCTGGTATGGGGAGCTGCCACCGGAGGGCTGGTGTGTGGAGGTGGCACAGGATGGGCTAGACCGTGAAGGCGTACTGGAGATCTTGAGAGCAGTGCTGGCACAGGCCGTGCAAGGCTAGGAAGGTGCACAGGTGGCCTGGTGCGTGAGGCTGGCACCATCTTCACCAGCCGACTAACACGCACCTCAGGACGAGTATGGAGCGCTGACCCAGGTGCCATCAAATCCCCGACACGCTCCGTCGGGCGAATTCCATGCTTAAAGCACCAACACAGCAACTCCCTCATTTCTCTCTCCTCCAATTTCCCCATTAACTCCTTCACAGTCTCTGCTTCGCTCACCTCCAACACCGGCTCTGGTTCTGGTTTCCTCCTTGGCTCCTCACGATAAACAGGGAGAGTTGGCTCAGCTCTGACTCCTGACTCTGCCACACTCTCCCTGAGCCTCCCCCAAATAAATTTTTGAGGCTGACTCTCGGGCTTCCTTCCGCGCCGCCGTGCTTGCTTCGCCAACCTCATTCTCTCGTAACCTTCCGCACACTGCTCCATCGAATCCCAGGCGGGCTCCGGCACTCTCCCTGGGTCGACCGCCCACCTGTCTATCTCCTCCCAAGTTGTGTAGTCCAGATTTTGTTGTTGCTGTTGCTGTTGCTGTTGCCTGTTACCACGCCGCTTGGTCCTGTTGTGGTGGGTGATTCTGTAACGGTTTTCTTCCGTCGAAGGAGAGGCGGACCAAAATGCAGCGTGGTGGTTATTCATGTTCTTTAATGAAATTAACTCGACATGAAATAACGAACAAAACAAATAACGAACGTGAAAACCTATACAGCCTATCTGGTGAATACAAACACAGAGACAGGAACAAACGCCCACCAAATACTCAAAGAATATGGCTGCCTAAATATGGTTCCCAATCAGAGACAACGATAAACACCGGCCTCTGATTGAGAACCACTCCAGACAGCCATAGACTATGCTAGATACCCCCACTAAGCCACACACCCAACACCTAACAACACCCCAAGACAAAACACACCACAATAAACCCATGTCACACCCCGAACTGTCCAAATAAATAAAGACAAACACAATATACTACGACCAAGAAGTGACAGACTATGCACCATGCCATAGGTTTTAGGCTTGTTCATTTAGTAGACAAGATATACTGTACTATCGGTCCCATGTGATTATTTTATATTATATGATTTTATATTAAGACGAATATAGTTGAATATAAAATAATAAAACAGAAAATATATTATTCCCATTCTGGAGCGAGTGCACATATGAAGTGGCTATGTTGAGTGTAAAAGTGATCATTTGAAACAGGGCCTATGCTATAGATTTTGAGTTATTTGGCAACTTTAGTTGTGCATGGTACAAACCTTAGAATGTATTAGAAATCAATACATATATGAGCTGCATGATGCGACTATACTGTAGGCTATTTGAGTGTTAATGCCCGAGAAGCCGGTGTTGAGGATATATTGGCATGGGTGTTATTAGGCCTGAGACAAAGTTGAGGGCTGGCAAACCATGCCAATATATTCTGCAAAACACTGTCTTTGAGGATATTATCACTTTTATATAACTGGTTACCAACCTATTTAAGTAACTATTGAAATATTTTAATCAAAATATATCTTGATTGAATAAATTATTCTATTTAATCCTTCCACAAGATATAGTCCTTACACAAATGTAGGGTTGCTACCCAAGCCGGCTGATCGATCGTTATATCAGTTCTGTTGCCAGAGATACGACCAAGTCGTTTTAGTCTTTTTGTTCTGTATCTGTATGGGCGTGACCCAGTCATTCTTTATAAATGTTCCATTGCCATACTGGCTGGCAACGTCCTTATCCCTTGCTTGCTAGCTAGCCAACTACAGCTAATTTACAGTCACGTCAAACAGTGCAGCCAGAATAACAGCAAAGTAGCTGCATTTGCATTTGTTTCAGCTGTTTTCTGGTAACATTTTTTGGATACATCCATAACAATGAGCTAATGATGTGCAATTTTGCCTGGCATAGAAAATGTGCTCTCTCGTCAGGACACTGTTGTTCAGAGGAGCTAGCCAACAATACAGCTAACACAATAACTTCAAACTGAAGCTGGGAAGACAGCAAACTAGCTGCACTTTGTTTAGTTTGACCTTTTTTTCTATTGACATTTCTTTGTATACATCCATAACAATTATGCCAGCTGATTCATGATCTTGATTGCTGAGAAAAGCTGCCTGTCTGTCTGTCTCGTCCCGACATGTTCATTACTATGCTATGGGACAGTTGGATATCGAATTTCAATATTGAAACAATGTTGCATATGTCAGAAAGACAGACAGCAAGGTTAATACAAATCTCAGCTTTTGAAAATCTAATGCTAGTCTAAAATAAATGGGAGATGCATTTTAAAGTGGAGAACAAGTTTATAAATTGCCTGGCTGGGCTGATGAGACAGTGGTTTGCGCAGTGAGATGGAGTAAATAGGCATTTCAAAATAGCTTTAGCTAGAAGTAACTTGTGGAGTAGACATTTTTTTAAACCAATCAGCATCCAGGATTTGACCCACCCGTTGTTTAAAATAATGATTTGAGAACATAGCAAAAAAAGCTGCATATGCTGTTCTCTCATCAAGTGACCATATTTCCACCCTTCAGATTATTATAAATTTAATCTGGTCTTTACTAATATGTCAAATTAATTTTGATATAGAATGGCTCATTATCAGATGGGCAGGGGAAAAAAAGACATCCCTATTCACTCAATAGCGAATGGAGGTCACTTTCCTGCAGGTTCATGCAATCATGCTGGTAGGCTACTCCGGTTATTTCACTCCATGCACCAACTACTGTTTGAGGAGCATGCAGCATCTCGCTACGACAGGTGATATTCCGTACAAACTCTGTATGCCATGGGCTCTCCAACCCTGTTCCTGAAGCTACCCAGTGCTTAATTTGGGAAAGCAAGTGAAATCTGTTCAGGAACATCTTAACATGTTTTCACAAAGAAACATATTTCATTAATCTGCGCGCTGGAGAAAGGAATTAAGGAAAGAGAGGAGGAGATGGACACGCACAGTCGTGAGCTATTCTGTTGGTTAATGGTAATTGAAAAATGGATCAATGATGGCTAGAAGACCGGTGACGTCGACCGCCGAGCACTGCCCAAACAAGGAGAGGCTTCGACTTCGGCAGAAGTCGTGACAGTAGGCTTACTTTTTAAGCCACCATCCACAATCAATGAACCAACAGCATCACCTAGGCTTATAGGCTTATAAATTCTTTCCTAGACTCATGAAAATAAAGTCTGGAGTATAGCATATGGTAACCAGTCCAACCAGTATGCATCATAATACAGTCTATACTCAATGCAATTACTAGAATTTATAGTATAGCCTATAGTATAGGCTAGACCAGTGGTTCCCAAACTTTTTATAGTCCCTTACCCTTTCAAACATTCAACCTCCAGCTGCGTACCCCTCAAACTCCAGGGTCAGCGCACTCTCAAATGTAGTTTTTTTGCCATCATTGTAAGCCTGCCACACACACACACACACACCTTCTCAGGTGCTTCACTATATTACATTTGACATTGTCACTAAGCTTCAGTTAATTTGCACACAAAAATTATACGATGATGGAAAGACCTGTGTGTTGTCCTTGTTAATGCAGACAGAGAAGAGCTCCAACTTCTTAACCATAGCCTCAATTTTGTCCCCACATTGAATATAGTTGCAGAGAGTCCCTGTAATCCTAGATTAAGATCATTCAGGTGAAAAAAAACATCACCCAGATAGGCCAGTTATGAGAGAAACTTGTCATCATGCAAGCGGTCAGACAAGTGAAAATTATTTTTCGCAGTTAAAAGAGACTACTTGAGAAAAAACCTCACCCAAATGTATAGCCCTGTTGGAAAATATAAATGGACTGTTGAAAATGTGAAGAAAAATAAAATTAAACAAATACAAATTATTATTATGATTATTTGAATTTTAAAAAGTGTGAATCACATTTTTATTTGGCTTACCCCTGATAGCATTGCGTCATTTGGGAATACCTGGGCTAGACCAATTATGTACCAAAGATATCTTAACATAAATTATTTTTGTTTTTCTGCTATGCTTAATATGCGATAGGCTATGTAATATGCAATAGGCTATGCACAATCAATATTTTAATTACGCTGGGTTCATACAGTGCCTTGTGAAAGTATTCGCACCCCTTGAACTTTGCGACCTTTTGCCACATTTCAGGCTTCAAACATAAACAGCTCCCACCTCAGCTGTCGAGCTCTACAGTTCATCCAGAGTGATCATGGGCCTCTTGGCTGCATCTCTGATCAGTCTTCTCCTTGTATGAGCTGAAAGTTTAGAGGGACGGCCAGGTCTTGGTAGATTTGCAGTGGTCTGATACTCCTTCCATTTCAATATTATCGCTTGCACAGTGCTCCTTGGGATGTTTAAAGCTTGGGAAATCTTTTTGTATCCAAATCCGGCTTTAAACTTCTTCACAACAGTATCTCGGACCTGCCTGGTGTGTTCCTTGTTCTTCATGATGCTCTCTGCGCTTTTAACGGACCTCTGAGACTATCACAGTGCAGGTGCATTTTTACGGAGACTTGATTACACACAGGTGGATTGTATTTATCATCATTAGTCATTTAGGTCAACATTGGATCATTCAGAGATCCTCACTGAACTTCTGGAGAGAGTTTGCTGCACTGAAAGTAAAGGGGCTGAATAATTTTGCACGCCCAATTTTTCAGTTTTTGATTTGTTAAAAAAGTTTGAAATATCCAATAAATGTCGTTCCACTTCATGATTGTGTCCCACTTGTTGTTGATTCTTCACAAAAAATACAGTTTTATATCTTTATGTTTGAAAGCCTGAAATGTGGCAAAAGGTCGCAAAGTTCAAGGGGGCCGAATACTTTCGCAAGGCACTGTATATAGGCCTATCCATATGCATAGGCTCTAATTTGCATATGGTTGTTTTTTAAATGAATCATCACCTTAGAAAGTGCTGTCCATTTCATTGTGTTAGGCTCTGAAACAACATCCACAACAAAGCATTTTTCCACTCATTTCAACCTGTTATTGAACTTCTTTCTTCAAATTGATCAATCACAGTGAGGTGAGTTTTAAAAGCATAGTGGCCTGTGGAATGTTGTCTTACTCCTCTTCAATGGCTGTGTAAAGTCGCTGGATATTGGTGGGAACTGGAACACACGTCAGTCCAGAGCATCCCAAATATACTCAATGGGTGACATGTCTGGTGAGTATGCAGGCCAAGGAAGAATTGGGAAATTTTCAGCTTCCAGGAATTGTGTACAGATCCTTGTGACTTGGGGCTGTGCATTATCATACTGAAACATAAGGTGATGGTGGCGGATGAATGGCACGACGATGGGCACCAGGATCTTGTAGCGGTATCTCTGTTCATTCACAATTTCCTTTGATAAAATGCAATTTTGTTCATTGTCCGTAGCTTATGGCCTATTCCATAAACCCACTTCCACCATGGGGCACTCTGTTCACAATGTTGACATCAGCAAACTGCTCGCCCACCCGACGCCATACACTCTGTCTACCATCTGCCCGGTACAGTTGAAACCGTGATTCATCAGTGAAGAGCACACAGGGAGCATTTGAAGGGGAGCATTTGCCCACTAAA
Organism: Oncorhynchus masou masou; assembly: GCF_036934945.1. Taxonomy (NCBI): domain Eukaryota; kingdom Metazoa; phylum Chordata; class Actinopteri; order Salmoniformes; family Salmonidae; genus Oncorhynchus; species Oncorhynchus masou. The sequence continues at coordinate 9,732,993 of NC_088230.1, read as the reverse complement.
GTCGGTTATGACACCGAACTACAGTCAGGTCAAGACCCTGGTGAGGATGACAAGCATGCAGATGAGCTTCCCTGAGATGGTTTCTGACAATTTGTGGAGAAATTATTCAGTTGTGCAAACCCGCAGTTTCATCAGCTCTCCAGGTGGCTGGTCTCAGATGATATCGCAGGTGAAGAAGCCGGATATGGAGGTCCTGGGCTGGTGTGGTTACACGTGATCTGCAGTTATGAGGCTGGTTGAATGTACTGCTAAATTCTCTAAAATGACGTTGGAGGTGGCTAATGGTAGAGAAATTAACATTAAATTCTCTGGCAACAGCTCTGGTGGACATTCCTGCGTGGCATTGTGTTGCGTGACAAAACTGCACATTTTAGAGTGGCCTTTTATTGTCCCCAGCACAAGGTGTACCTGTGTAATGATCATACTGTTTAATCAGCTTCTTGATATGCCACACGTGTCAGGTGGATCGATTGGCAAAGTCGAAATGCTCACGAACAGGGATGTAAATATTGGCCTGTTGGAAAGTACAACTCCCTACTACATCACATAGTTCATCACACAATTCAGTACATCGCACAGTTCAGGCTTGATCTAATTTATCTCTACAGAAACTGCATATGGAGTAGTTGAACCGATGTCAGTCATCGAAATGTCCATTAATCGCGCAACAAATTATTCTACAGTACGCAACAGTTTACTACAGAAGTCTATAGTAAGTACAGTAGTATTCTATAGTAAACATTTTATGTGGGAAGTGACTTAACAAGGCTGTGGGCTGTGTGTGTGTGTTTGTGTGTTTTTTGGTATGTGTGTGTTGTTTGCGTTTTTGTGTGTGTGTGTGTGGCAGGCAAGAGCTGAGCTGTAGTATATAGACTGCAGGGCTATCAGGGCTGTTTGAAGTCATGAAGAACACATGCAGTTAATACTGAAATCTTCATTGTGACATTAATGTTATATTAGTTGTACTAGAACAGATTGAAGGCCTAGTAATGCAAGTTGCTGGTACAGTAGTTTTAAAAAGAGATATTCAAATGCGGGATCATTTAACATTGTTATTCAAGACCATTCTCATTAATCAGTTGACCTAGTTCTTACACTATTGTAGATAAAGAAACATTTGTTTTAACAAATGTGGCTGATCTGTGGAGACATGGTTCAGTACAGATAAGGTGAAGGTTCTATTGAATAACAACAACAAAAAAATCCACTGAAAGAACAATTTCTCAAAGCAATTCCTAAGCACATAAAGTTCTCTGGCCACTCAAGTGCATTCTTCCTGTGCTAACATTAGTGATCATACAGCTGAGCTTCTCTGCTGTCTTGAGGTCAGACGGACTGGTTACCAGGCGATGGGTTGCCGTGGACACCATAAATGACAGGTCGGAGATCAAGGACAATGTAATGTGTGATGGAGGGCGAGGTGTCGCCCTACTTTACACCATCTGACATTTTTATTGGACAGGAGAAATGAAAATATAGATGGCTTTCTGAGAAAACTGAGGGGCAGAGCAGAGCCCATGCTTATTTTTTTCTGAGATCATTTACCACACAAGGACGAGGAGATAAAGACAAGGGTATAAAGCATATACCCGGCATATTCAAATATTACCCTACGAGGTCCAGAGTACTACCGGTTTTCAGTTCTACCTGATAATTAATTGCACACTGCTTGTGTCCCAGTTCTAAATCACTCCCTGACTAGAGAGGAAGAATAGAAAAAGGTAGTGGATCTGGCTTTGATCTCCAGATTTTCATTTAAGGGGTACACAGTAATGCCAACAGCTGTAGATATCTGTTTTAAAGTTAGCAAACCATGACAACAACAGTCCCATAGAATTATGCCAAATTTGAACTACGATAAACACATCAATACGAACCAATGTATATGGCAGTTATGATGCCATCGCTTTTACAGCAAGTATACTATGACAACAACTGCCCATGGAATCTAGTTGAATTTGATCCACTATGAACACAAATGCAACCAACCAGTATATATGACAGTCACCATATGACACGTTGATAGTAGAAGGATGAGGAGTCACCATGGATCGAATCACTCTGTGGAATCAATGACAGAGAGAGGAAGCCCTGGAGGTTTGAGCTCTGAGTTAAGAGACCTGTGCTGCTGGGGTGTAAATCAATGCTACACAGCTGGCTGCGATAAATCCCCAGAGTTCTGATGGCCACCGGCCCACTTTCCATCCCTCCCTCCCTTACACCACCCCACAGAAACACAAAACAATCTCAACCCCCTGTCAAAACAGCCAAACGCTATCAGTGACATGGATCACCAGCGCACTGATATGTCAGCTGAGCCTGGGCTTAGCGCCTGAAACCAATAGCTAGATAGCTAGTGATCCGGACGGACGGTCTTTTGTGGATTGTGACATCTGAAAAGGCTTTGAACAGAATGACTAGTGTCTGGCTCACTGTATGATGTGTTGGAAAAATCTCTTTTTTTTCTGTGGATAGAAGAATGTTTGGCCTCCTGGTCATCCTACTGTTGTAAAACAGAATAATAATCGTGGAGTGGATTTACATTCTGTAGTGATTTTCACTGAAAGCTTTTAACATTGTGTGGTGCTTTCGTACCCCATCCAGTACCATTAGGTACTGTAGCACCAACCTGGTTGATGCCCAACCACCATTTTTTTGCACAAGAGCGCTCAGCACACATTGGCAATTATAATATCAGGGAAAGAGGTAGTGTGTCTGGGTAAGACACCTCCTCCAGAGGGCAAGCGGTGCTTTCTGAAGCTCAAAGCCTCTGTCTGCAAAGCAACACTGAATCAGAGTGACAAGCCTGAGAGAGCCTGGTAATAGGGGCTCCAGGTCAAGGGATAGGGATGGGCTGAAATATCCTAACACATCTCCTCGTCCCCCATCAGGACCACTGAAGACTAAGATCAAACAGGGACAGACGGCTTCGCTATTCCACATGACTTGACCTGTATTAGCCGGCTGTCTGTTATGTTCACCCATCACCAGGAAGGCACTATTACTCGACTGAAAAAAATCCCAATTGTGTAAACCACTGGTCAGTTTGGAGTCTTGATGTTTTAACAAGTGTCAATCATAGTATGTGGGCTTTGGTGTAGAAGTAGGTGGGAATAGTGAATTTGAGGAATGAGAAGCTATTGTGTGGTTTATTCTGAATTGGAATGGTTGGCTGATTGATTGATACATTTTATTTTGATCATTTAAAAAAAAAAAAGTCGAACCAAATATTTACACATGGGCTGAAGTAGAAGCAGGTTGTTTTAGAATATGCAGCAGAACTCTTCTCACCATAGGATAGAATGGGGGGGTCGGGAGGGGGAACATAAAACATCCAAGAAAAACAACCTTATGTACTTTCAACATACTACACATGTAAAAACCTTTAAATCATAATTTGATAAATGATCAAAACTAGATTGAAGCCAGTTTACTACGCACTGCATATGGTGGCCTGGTACTATAGGAAGGGGAAATTGAAGCTATCATGCTGTTTTGGGTGATATACTGCATTGACATGGCTGATGCATTTTTATGTCCAAAACCAGAGGACTTTTCTGAGCTTCAATTTAGAAATTGTTTGGTCAGCACCCAGGCTCATAGCTGATATGACAAATGAGAGCACCTGCATTAAAGATGACTGCTCTGTCATAGAGGCTTCTCCCTGATCAGTACCCGTCATCTGAGGGGTTTGTCTGCATTATGCTAATTCGATTGGAAAAAGGGTTTCACCTCACCAATAAACGTCTGTCGTTGTGTGTACAAGAGCGAGAGATTGTCCATTGACTCATTGGAAGGAGATCAACACTTGACTTACGTACGTACTGTGTGCTTTGTAAGGATTTCAATTAAATCCCATGCACGTTTTAAAACCTACAACCCACCACAATCTGACACACACTGTACACTACGCAGAGCTCCTACTGGAGAAAGACATGTTGTATCCTTAACAAAATGATCTGCTGATACCTTTGACATTTGTTTCGTGAAGTTCATTGTGCAACCAGTGCTTCTTCAAGCCATAGAGATGATACTAGTTTGTTTCTTGACATCCCTGGCTGTAAGTCAGGAATATTTTACGGACAAATATTACATGAAAAACGATTACTCTGATTGCCTTAAGGCTCGTTGAGAATGCAAAAATACGAAATATCAACATAAAATATGCTTGTGTGGCAGTAGGGTGAAACAGCACTTATTTTGTTCAGCAGTTACTTAGGTGCAACTAGACTACTTATAGAAGTGAGCAGTATGTTTGTGTCCAGCAGAGAAGAAGAACAAAATAAAATCTAGAAAAAATTCAGGTTGACACTGAAGAGTGTGAAGAATGTTCTAGGGCTAAGAAGAATAAAACCTTCTTGTCACCTTTATCCTGCAAAAACCAAAGAAAATAGTGATGGCCTTTAGGAGTAAGAATCAAACCATTTTGTCAGTTTTATTCTGTGGCCTGAAGAGAGATGAGTCTAGCCTGAATAGAGATGTTCTTTAGGAGTAAGACTAATTATTTAGGAGTAAGAAGAATCAAACCATCTTGTCAGTTTTATCTTGTAAATCTAAAGTCTGACAACTGGAGTCTTGTCTGAAGATTGATGTTCATTAGTATGGCCCAAGATGGCTGCTTGGAGTCAATGTGGAGCCCTCTGGGAGTGTTCAGAGTGCAAGATAAAGCACATGTTGGTCTCTCTCTTTGAAGGCCCAAGGCAGATGTCTATTCTACAGAGAATAATTTACAATGATGTATGTTCCTGCTATGAGAAAATCCCATTCTGGCTTTGGCTTCAACCTACATCAGTTTCTCAATTGATAGTTGGGTGAAAAATAAGTAGTGTTTGTTTGAATTTAGCTAATCCTTAAATTAAATATTTATGATGTGAATCATTTGGAATAATCTACATCATTGAAGGCATAGGGCTATCATATCACAAGGTTTTCAGAGGACACTCAAAGATAGCCCTCTGCTGTGTTTGTTTACCTGAGTGGTGTGTCTGAGGTTAATTGTTTGAGGCTTATTGGTGTTTTAAACACTGATGAGGAATGGAGATGGTTGCTTAGTGTGTCTGGGAGAGTAACACTCTCGGGTAGTGCTGAATTTTTGGAGAGTTAACGTTGAGAGACTTAATGGTTGATCCTTCTTTTGAAAGAAATGTCAGAGTGCTCTGTCTTGTGTGTGTGTGTGTGTGTGTGTGTGTGTCAGAGTCTCAGCTGGGTGAATTCTGGGATTGACTGATTGTTTACCACAAAATAACAAGGAAATAGATCCCTTTCTTGTCCTCCCTTTCTCTCTCGCTCCCTCTCTCTCACCTCCCCCTCATACTCTCTACTCTCATTTTCTCTCTCTCCATCCTCTCCCTTGCACTCTCTCTTCATTTCTCATGGACACTGAACAGTATTGTAACTACCCTGAAAAGAAATGGGCTCAGCTCATCCTAGGTCCAACACACAACAGAAATGAATTACCAGAAGCCTGAACAGAAAATCCATACACAAAGAAAGCTGGCCTTGGTCAGTGTAGCACATCCTTATTGAATACCATGGTCCATTCAACTCCTTTTCTATGTCAGCATAAGACCCCAGCAAACATGTCCACATTAACAGGATGTGGGCCCAATGCTGGCTAAAATATTGGCCTCATGTAGGCTGCCAACCTTGGGCCAATGCGCCTTTGCTCATCGGCTCCACGTTGGCCCCCAAGGCATTTGCCTAGTGCGGGCAGCCCATTATCTGGTGAAGGCAGCCCTTCACTTTGCCTGAAATAAGCCTTTCCCAGCAAACATGCCCACATTGGCACATGGTAGGCCAAATGTAGGCAAACATTTTGACCCCATGTCGGGCCACATTGGGCCGATGCGCATTTTCTATTTAATAGAAATGTATTTAATTATTATTTATTTATTACAAATTAATTTAATGGATAGATTGCATAATTTTCAAGCCTTAAAGGTATTGGGGGGACGTGATACATTGTATCAGAAAGACAACCATTTTGAGCATCACAGAACAGAACACTTAAACTGGAATATATACTGAGCAACACACTGTGTGCATAAAATATTCTAATGAGCCCCTGCTTGGTGTGGGTTTGGTAATGGCTAGCCCATGCCTACCTTTCCCACTGAAAATCCACATGGGCCCATGTTTGCTCAGACAGAACATCGTTTTTGAGATTTGTGCTTTAGTAAAGCACTAAAATATTCAACTGTATTGTTATACTGTAGCAATATTGAGATACAGTACTATATAAAACATCTGCCAAGCAATAAATCAAAACAAACAAGCAAAGAGTCAGTATATAGTCACTATATATAAAGTAGAGTCGGAATTCAATGGCTCAACACGAGACAAATGTGGCAGGGTCTACAGTCAATCACAGATTACAAAAACATCACGGACATCAACGTCTTGCTCCCAGACAAATTAAACAACTTTCCTCGCTTTGAGGACAATACAGTGCCACTGACACGGCCCACTACCAAAGCCTGTGGACTCTCCTTCACTGTGGCCATCGTGAGTAAAACATTTAAACTTGTTAACTCTCCAAGGCTGCCGGCCATAATGGCAATCCCTAGCCACGTCCTCAGAAAATACGCAGACCAGCTGGCTAGTGTGTTTAAGGACATATTCAAACAATCCCTATCTCAGTCTGATGTGCCAACATGCTTCAAGATGTTCCTATTGTTCCTGTTCCCAAGAAAGCTAAGGTAACTGAACGAAATGACTATCGCCCCGTAGCACTCGCTTCAGTCATCATGAAATGCTTTGAGAGACTAGTCAAGGATCATATTGTCACGACTTCCGCCGAAGTCGGTCCCTCTCCGCTTACAACCTGGTGCATATGCGGGAGAGGGACAAGTGGAAGACGGCATTTAGTACCACCTCAGGGCACTATGTGTACCTCGTCATGCCGTACGGATTGATGAATGCTCCATCGGTCTTCCAGGCCTTTGAAGACAAGATTTTCCGGGACCTGAACGGGCAGGGTGTAGTGATGTGTGTCGACGACATTCTGATATACTCCGCTACATGAGCAAAGCATGTGTCCCTGGTGCGCAAGGTGCTTGGTTGACTGTTGGAGCATGACCTGTACGTCAAGGCTGAGAAATGCCTGTTTTCTCAACAGTCCGTCTTCTTCCTCTTTTCTTTCCTCCCAGAACGCTAAGGCAGACGCACTGTCCCTGATGTATGACAGAGTAGCGGCCCATGGATCCCACTCCCATACTTCTGGCCTCTTGCCTGGTGGCACCGATGGTGTGGGTGCTGGATGCGGACTTTGAGCGGGCGTTATTTACAGAGCCCACTCTCCCTCAATGTCCAGCTGGGCGTCTGTACGTTCCGTCTGCTGTCCGTGACCATTTGATCTATTGGCCAGAGGGAAGTTACAAAACTTAGCCGTTCCACAACGGCCGTGGTCGCACCTGTCGGTGGATTTCCTAACGGATCTTCCTCCATCACAGGGTAACACCACGATCCTGGTCGTTGTGGATCGGTTTTCTAAGCCCTGTCATCCCCTCCCTTTCCCCGGTCTCCCGACGGCCCTACAGACTGTGGAGGCCCTGTTTACACACGTCTTCTGGCACTATGGGGTGCCTGAGGCCATAGTATCTGATCGAGGTCCCCAGTTCACGTCAAGGGTCTGGAAGGTGTTCATGGAACATCTGGGGGTCTCGGTGAGCCATACCTCAGGTTTTCACCCTGAGAGTAACGGGCAGGTGGAGAGAGTGAACCAGGATATTGGTAGGTTTCTGCGGTCCTATTGCCAGGACCGGCTGGGGGAGTGGGCGGCGTTCGTGCCCTGAGCAGAGATGGCCCAGAATTCCTCCACTAACCTCTCCCCCTTCCAGTGTGTACTGGGGTACCAGCCGGCCCCGGCGCCTTGGCATCAGAGCCAGATCGAGGCTCCTGCAGTTGACGACTGGTTTAGGCGCGCTGAGGAGACCTGGGACGCCGCTCATGTGTACCTTCAGCGGGCCGTGAGGCGCCAGAAAGCCGGCGCAAATCGCCACCGCAGTGAGGCCACGGTGTTCGCACCAGGGTACCAGGTCTGGCTCTCGACCCGAAACCTGCCCCTCTGCCTGCCCTGCTGGAAGCTGGGCCCTTGGTTTGTGGGGTCATTCAAAGTCCTGAGGAGACTGAACAAGGTATGTTACAGGTTACAGCTACCCCCGATTATCGTATTTACCCTTCGTTCCATGTGTCTCTCCTCAGGCCGGTGGTGGCTGGTCCACTCCTGGAGTCTGAGGTTCCTCCACGCCCTTTGGACATCGAGGGGGCCCCGATGTGTGCAGTTCAATCCATACTGGATTCGAGGCATCAGGCGAGGGGCCATTAGTTCCTCGTTGAGTGGGAGGGGTACGGTCTGGAGTAGAGATGCTGGGTGCCGGTGGAGGTTGTATTGGACGCCTCGATGCTGCAGGAGTTCCACCATCTCCATCCGAATCGCCCTGTGTCTTGTCCTCCGGATCGTCCCCGAGGTCGGTGACGGCATGTGGCTCAAGGGGGGAGGTTTACTGTTGCGACTTCCGCCGAAGTCGGTCCCTCTCCTTGTTTGGGCGGCATTCGGCGGTCGACGTCACCGGCTTCCTAGCCATCGCCGATCCACTTTTCATTTTCCATTTGTTTTGTCTTTGTTTTCTACACACCTGGATTCTATTCCCCAATTACATGTTCATTATTTAACCCTGTTTCCCACATGTTGGTGTTTGTTTGTTATGTTCAGGTTGTATATTTATGGATGGTATTGTTTGCCGGGTTCGTTTTTATGGCCGTTATTTACGAGTGACTGGTAACTTCACGCACCTTTAGTATTTGCTTTATACTGGTGCAGTTTGTGGAATAAACTACCTTGTACACTCATCTCTGCTCTCCTGCACCTGATTCCATGCACCAGTTACCCACAGCCTGACACATATCATCTCCACCCTACTTGATCCCCTAGACCTACTCCAATTTGCTTACCTCCCCAATAGGTCCACAGACGACGCAATAGCCATCACACTGCAGACTGCCCTATCCCATCTGGACAAGTGGAATACCTATGTAAGAATGCTGTTCATTGACTACAGCTCAGCATTCAACACCGCAGTACCCTCCAAAGTCATCATTAAGCTCGAGACCCTGGGTCTCAACCCTGCCCTCTCTAACTGGGTCCTAAACTTTCTGACGGACCACCCCCAGGTGGTGAGGGTAGGAAACAACATCTCCACCCCGCTGATCCTCAACACTGGGGTCCCACAAGGGTGCGTTCTCAGTCCTCTCTTGTACTCCCTGTTCACCCATGACTGCGTGGCCATGCACGCATCCAACTCAATCATCAAGTTAGCAGACAACACTACAGTGGTAGGCTTGATTACCAACAACGACAAGACGGTCTACAGGGAGGAGGTGAGGGCCCTCGGAGTGTGGTGTCAGTAAAATAACATCTCACTCAACGTCAACAAAACAAAGGAGATGATCGTGGACATCAGGAAACAGCAGAGGGAGCATCCCCCCATCCACATCGATGGGACAGTAGTGGAGAAGGTGGAACGTTATAAGTTCCTCTGCGTACACATAACAGACAAATTGAAATGGTCCACCCACACAGACAGCGTGGTGAAGAAGGCGCAACATCGCCTCTTCAACCTTTGGAGGCTGAAGAAATTTGGCTTGTCACCTAAAACATTCACAAGCTTTTACAGATGCACAATCGAAAGTATCCTGTCATACTGTATCACTGCCTGGTACGGAAACTGCTCCGACCACAAACGCAGGCTCACCAGAGGGTAGTGCGATCTGCACAATGCATCACCGGGGGCAAACTACCTGCCCTCCAGGACACCTACAGCACCCGATGTCACAGGAAGGCCAAAAAGATCATCAAGGGCAACAACCACCGAGTTACTACCTGTTCACCCAGCTATAATATAGAAGGCGAGGTCAGTACAGGTGCATTAAAGCTAAGACTGAGAGACTGAAAAACAGCTTCTATCTCAAGGCCATCAGACTGTTAAAAAGCCATCACTAACAGAGTGGCTGCTGCCAACATACAGACTCAAATCTCTTGTCACTTTAATGATAAATAAATGGATTTAATAAAGGTATCACTAGTCACTTTAAATAACGCCACTTTAATAATGTCTACATATCCTACATTACTTATCTCATACGTATATGCTGTATTCTATACCATCTACTGCATATTGCCTATGCCACACGGCCATGGCTCATCCATATATTTATATGTACATATTCTTATGTAATAACTAAAAAAGTGTTCAACAAATCAAAATATATTTTATCCTTGAGATTCTTCAACATAGCCCACCCTTTGTCTTGATGACAGCTTTGCATACTCTTGGCATGCTCTCAACCAGCTTCACCTGGAATGCTTTTCCAACAGTCTTGAAGGAGTTCCCACATATGCTGAGCACTTGTTGGCTGCTTTTCCTTCACTCTGCGGTGCAACTCATCCTAAACCATCTCAATTGGGTTGAGGTCGGGTGAATTGTGGAGGCCAGGTCATCTGATGCAGCACTCCATCACCCTCCTTCTTGGTCAAATAGCCTTTACATAGCCTGAAGGTGTGTTTGGTCATTGTCCTGTTGAAAAACAAAAGATAGTCCCACTAAGCACAAACCAGATGGGATGGCGTATCGCTGCAGAATGCTGTGGTAGCCATGCTGGTTTTGTGCCTTCAATTCTCAACAAATCACAGACAGTGTCAACAGCAAAGCACCCTCACACCATCCCACCTCCTCTTCCATGCTTTACGGTGAGAACCACACATGCGGTGATCATCTGTTCACCTATTCTGCGTCTCACAAAGAGACAGCGTTTGGAACCAAAAATCTAAAATTTGGATTCATCAGATCAAAGGACAGATTTCCACCGGTCTAATGTCCATTGCTCGTGTTTCTTGCCCCAAGCAATTCTTTTCCTATTGGTGTCCTTTAGTAGTGTTTTCTTTGCAGCAATTCAACCATGGCCTGATTCAAGCAGTCTCATCTGAACAGTTGATGTTGGGATGTATCTGTTACTTGAACTCTGTATTTATGTGGGCTGTAACTTCTGATGTTGGTATCTCTAATGAACTTATCCTCTGCAGCAGAGGTAACTCTGGGTCTTTCCTGTGGCGGTCTTCATGTGAGCCAGTTTCATCATAGCCCTTGATTTTGAAGAAACATTCAAAGTTCTTGACATTTTCTGGATTGACGGACCTTAATGTGTTAAAGTAATGACGAACTGTCATTTCTCTTTGTTTATTTGAGCTGTTATTGCCATAATATGGACTTGGACTTTTACCATATAGGGCTATCTTCTGTATACCATCCCTACCTTGTCACAACTCAACTGATTGGCTCAAACGCATTAAGAAGGAAATAAATTCCCCAAAAGAAGTTTTAACAAGGCACATCTGTTAATTGAAATGCATTCCAGGTGACTACCTCATGAAGCTGTTCGAGAGAATGCCAAGACTGTGCAAAGCTATCATCAAGGCAAAGGGTGGATACTTTGAAAAATCTATATATTTTTTGGTTTACTACATGATTCTACACGTGTTATTTCATAGTTTTGATGTCTTCACTATTATTCTAGTAATAGTAAAAATAAAGAAAAACCCTCGAATGAGTAGGTGAGCCTAAACTTTTGATTGGTACTGAATATAACTAACTGAAAGCCACACCCACAATAAGCCACGGATATGACTGCATTGAGGCATGTCACTATGCTTCTATGGCTATATGCACCATGCCATTGCTTATTTAATTTGTTGAATTAGAATACAAGACAGTTCATTAACCAGTGCCTTTATTACAGTAAACACACCTACGTTCTTTAGCTTTAATAGGCTTTTAAAATGCAACATTTTCTTTCAGCCTCATGGCGACATGTGTAGAACAGCATGAGATGTGCTATGAAACTGCACAATTTCCTCTCTGCCCCATGGCAAAATGTGTAGAATTGCAAAACATTTGCTTTAAAACAGCAACATTTTCTCTCAGCCTCATGGCACTGCTCATGTACTCATGGCAGAACAAAACAGTACGGAAATATATGCACTCACTACTGTAAGTCTCTCTGGATAAGAGTGTCTGCCCAAATGAGTAAAATGTACATGTACAATGTGTAGAATAGCATGAGATTAGCTATAAAAATGCAAATGCTTCTCTTTGCCCTATGGCAAAATGTTAACTCCTTCCCTTTTGTTGGGGGCCCACCCACATTTCTGCCGGCCCACTCACCAACAAATTTCTGCTTACGACACACACACACACGCACACACACACACACACACACACACACACACACACACACACACCACAGCATCTGTTCTACGACTTGTAAGTAGGAGACTAGGCTTACGCCGCCAGAATCCCCAGTGCGGCTCCTGACTCCCAGCTTCTAGCTGTAGATAAGAGGGGCGGGGTTCTGATATGTTATGGCAGGATAATGTGAGTAGATGGAGTGATTCAGTGAGCGTGACTCTGTCTGCCTCAGGGGTTCACTTCTTCATTACCTCTTCCTGTTCCCTGTCCCCAGCCTGCTCACAAACACATACGCACGGCCACACACACACACACACACACACACACACACACACACACACACACACACACACACACACACACACACACACACACACACACACACACACACACACACACACACACACACACACACACACACACACACACACACTTCACTTATTCATTACATCCTTGTTCACAGCCTGGGCCTGCCCTCAGAGGGACTGTTCACTGAGGAAACTGTCATAACTACCAATCTGCTTCTCCTTTCCCACTGCACCTCATTACAAAGCAGACGCCCCAAGCACTACTTATCTGGGATCAGCTCACCTGAGCGCCAGCCCACATCCCCATGCAAACCCAGCCGCTGCCTGTTATTAAAACTGATCCCAGGTTAGTGCTTTGGGATATAGGTTGTGTGTGTGTGTGTGCAACCTCAGGGTATGATTCGTTGCCAATGTAAGTGTGCTTATAAGGCTTTATTGGTGTTAACGGTTCCAATACGTTTTTCCTACTGTACGCAGCAACAAAGTGGATAGAAGCATCCAACTAGGTTAGCACTGCTGCTGCTATGCGTCTCTGTCCATCGATCTACCCTCATTCGTCATAATTATCTATTTACTCTCATTCCAGTCATAAGTCAATGAAAATAATAGTTTATTTTGACTTTTATACTTTTGACCATTGTCTCCTAAATCTTGAAAACCTGTTTGTATTTTTTTCCACCCAACTTTTAACCTTAATTTAATGACATGGTGAAATGTTTTGTTGATTTCACATTGAATTCTCGCTCTTGGACAGCTAAACCAAATGTAAATCAAAACTAGACGTTGAAATGACGTCTGTGCTTAGTGGGTGGGTACCTGATGTCTGCACCACGCTGTCTTTGGTAAACAAAATCCTGTGTGTGTGTGTGTGTCTCAGTAGTTAAATCATGAACAAACAGAAAGGTGTCAATTAACGACTGCAGATGTGAGAGATTGTAGGCCTCGTTTACATCTTTTTGTAGCAAAGGTGTTAATGTGACTAGTAGGGCTTCCTGAGGATATTTGTGCATCAGAACTAAGTCATTACAAACCAGCTTTTGTCCTCTCTGTGCGCGTCTGACATCAAATGCAGCTGAAAAACATTGAACACTGGGAATGGGAACGCATTTACTTTGGCTGGCTTGTTGACAGAAGGGAAATGAAACCATGGCAACAACTGAATTAATCATCATGCACGGCTTTAGAACTTAGACAATCATGTCAGGTATAATAACATGACTGGTTGAAGAATTATGAGTGGAAAACAAACTAGAAATAAATAACTAGAAAAGTAATTGCCACCACTGATTATTCAAAATAAATTAAATGCACTAACACATATTTCTTAAAAAGCTATACCTTATTGTGTTGCTTAGGCATTTCCTCACACTGAATTCTCCTGTCCACGTGTCCCACTATCCTCAAGGTTCAACAACCTACAAAAGATTTGATAGAGTCTATCTGTACTCAAGTGGTGTAACCACACTCATGGTTAAATAACGCTGAGAAGATCTGATACAGTCTGTTCGTGCTTCACACACCCTTCCCATGGTTAAACACCCTGGAGACGATTCAATATGCTTCACACCATATAATCTTAATAAAATGTTCAGAAGATCCAATAGAGCCTTTCCACGCTTCATACCCCTCTAACGGTTAAATAACACTCCAAAGATTCCATATCAAGTTTTTTTATGTATTTATTTTTGGATGAATTCCAATTAGCTACAATTAGCCCCTTTGCTCTGCACGCCTCTCTAGCCCCGGTCTGTTTCTGCTGAGGTTAGCTCTCAGTGTCTCGGGAGAGCTTGCGGTTTCTGCTCACAGCAAACTGGTGTGCCCTCAGAAGCATATTTCCCATTTTCTGCTTCACTGAACTGGTAGTCCCCAATAATCCACACACCATCATTTAGTCAGCCAGACAGACCTGTTTTTATTTTCTCTCTTATGCACCAACCACAGAGTCTAGTCGGCTGCCAGGGTGAGGTTTGACTCCCTCCTTCCTTAAGTCTAGCTGGGATGAATTAATGGGTGTGTTGTTTGTGCAGGCACCTCACGGGGTAAGCTTTCTTTCTCCGAAGAGGAGCAGGGAACTGTTATTTTATGCTTTCGACTCACTGCCTCAAGGAAAGTGTTTATTACAAAATTTTAAAGGGTCTGTTTCAAAGGAACAACTTCTGTGATGCTTCTCTCTCTGTTTGTTTGTTTTCTCCTCTTTTATTCTTATTTTTTAAAGTATGATAGTGTAGCTTTGAGAGCCCTGATGTATGTACGTATACCTCCACTAACAGCCCTGCAGACTGGCACTGGACACTGAGTTTTTAATTGTGTGTGTGTGTGTGTGTGTGTGTGTGTGTGTGTGTGTGTGTGTGTGTGTGTGTGTGTGTGTGTGTGTGTGTGTGTGTGTGTGTGTGTGTGTGTGTGTGTGTGTGTGTGTGTGTGTGTGTGTGTGTGTATGCCTTTAAGTAATCTCTCTGGTGATTCATCCCACCAACCAGCAGGTCTGGACAGGAGACCGCTGTACTTTTATATTCAGTGGAAACCGAGGGTGAGGCAAGAGTGGAGGTTGGGAGAGAGATAGAGAGAGAGAGAGACAAGACTGGCTATGAGAACTCTGGCTGTGACGCTGGGACTGGTGCTGAGTCTTTGAGCACCACTCTTATAGCTGAAAATTGCCAAAAGACAAGGGAGAGAGGCTAGTCCACACCTCGAATGAGAAAATGGCCAGAGCTGGAACAGAGCAACGGAAACTTTAAACACATTTACAGCAGTATTTCAGTCTCTTGGCAAACGTTAGATCACAAAACCTTGTAAGCTTGCTATCTGAACTATGTCATGGTGATGTGATTGATTTGCTACAAAGTTGAATGATTGATGATGAAAACAAATGATTTTATAAAATCTTAAAATCCATAGCGAAGGGCATAGGTGTCTATAAGGATGCTATACTAGTATAGCATGTTGCGGATGTGAGTAAAACCTGCCTGTTTGCCCAGCCCCAAGAACAAAGGCAGTAAGGGCTTATGATGATAGACATAAATACTGAGTCCTGGTAACTAACCTCCTCCTATTTCCCCTGTGCCAACTCTGGCAGGAACTTTGATCTTTCCCATTCATCCACTCGGCTTTTTCCACTACCTCGGATAAGTCAAGACTGATAACAAATACAACGATGAGTTTCGGGGAGTTTTAGGGCGAGTCTTGTACAGACACAAACACGCACGCACGCAGACACAGAGACACACACACACGCTACCACACACACCCACAGATACACATGCAGACACATGCACGTGCATGCACAGTCGCGCATGCACACGCACATATACACATACACACTGCTTTCTCATACACTACATGGCCAAAAGTATGTGGACACCCATTCAAATGAGTGGATTCAGCTATTTCAGCCACACTCGTTGCTGGCATGTGTATAAAATCGAGCGCACAGCCATGCAATCTCCATAGACAAGCGTTGGCAGTCGAATGGCCCATACTGAAGTGCTTGGTGACTTTCAACTTGGCACCGTCATAGCATGCCACCTTTCCAACAGGTCAGTTCATCTAATTTCTGCCCTGCTAGAGATGCCCCGGTCATCTGTAAGTGCTGTTATTGTGAAGTGGAAACGTCTAGGAGCAATAACAGCTCAGCCGCGAAGTGGTAGGTCACACAAGCTCACAGAATGGGACCGTCGGGTGCTGAAGAGCATAGCACGTAAAAATAGTCTGTCCTTGTCACATCGGCTTAAATGATTTGGGAGACAGACGCAGGAATGGGTGATTGTTTTTTTTATTGTACCCAAATTACATCGTGCCGTGTAAAGGCACAGGGACGAAGTGCAACCAAACACGAAACAAAAACACAGGGTTTATTCCCACACAAAAGAGCGAGGAGTACCTTGAATAAATAACACACACGCACAATGATTAAAACATGGGATGAGACCCATAATCATCTGCGCAATCCACAAGGGCACGAAAGCCCAAAACACACAGCACAGGTACTCACACACACCAACACAACCGACATAGTAATAATAATCGACAGCCCAATGGAAACCAAACCTCAGCAAAAAAGTAAATGTCACTTTTTCAGGACCTTGTCTTTCAAAGATAATTCATAAAAATCCAAATAACTTCACAGCTCTTCATTGTAAAGGCTTTAAACACTGCGCTTGTTCAATGAACCATAAACAATTAATGAACATGCACATGTAGAACGGTCGTTGAGACACTAATAGCTTACAGACGGTAGGCAATTAAGGTCACAATTATAAAAACTTAGGACACTAAAGAGGCCTTTCTACTGACTCTGAAAAACACCAAAAGAAAGATCCCCAGGGTACCTGCTCACCTGCGTGAACGTGCAGCTGCAAGGAGACATGAGGACTGCAGATGTGGCCAGGGCAATAAATTCCAATGTCCGTATTGTGAGAAGACAGCGCTACAGGTAGACAGGATGGACAGCTGATCGTCCTCGCAGTGGCAGACAACGTGTAACAACACCCGCACAGGATCGGTACATCCGAACATCACACCTGCGGGACAGGTACAGGATGGCAACAACAATTGCCCAAGTTACACCAGGAACGCACAATCCCTCCATCAGTGCTCAGACTGTCCGCAATAGGCTGAGAGAGGCTGGACTGAGGGCTTGTAGACCTGTTGTAAGGCAGGTCCTCACCAAACATCACTAGCAACAATGTCGCCTATGGGCACAAACCCACCATCGCTGGACCGGACAGGACTGGCAAAAAGTGCTCACCGACGAGTTGCGGTTTTGTCCACCAGGGGTGGTGGTCGGATTCGCGTTTATCGTCAAAGGAATGAGCGTTAAACCGAGGCCTGTACTCTGGAGTGGGATCGATTTGGAGGTGGATGGTCCGTCATGGTCTGGGGCGGTGTGTCACAGCATCATCAGACTCAGCCTGATGTCATTGCAGGCAAGATATCCTCCTCACTCATGTGGTACCCTTCCTGCAGGCTCATCCTGAAATGACCCTCCAGCATGACAATGCCACCAGCCATACTTCTCGTTCTGTGCGGGATTTCCGGTAAGACAAGAATGTCAGTGTTCTGCTATGGCCAGCGAAGAGCCTGGATCTCAATCCCATTGAGCACTTCTGGGGCCTGTTGGATTGGAGGGTTAGGGCTAGGTCCATTCCTCCCAGAAGTGTCAGGGTGCCTTGGTGGAAGAGTGGGGTAACATCTCACAGCAAGAACTGGCAAATATGGTGTAGTCCATGAGGGGGAGATGCACTGCAGTACTTAATGCAGCTGGTGGCCACACCAGCTCCTGACTGTTACTTTCGATTTTGACCCCCCCTTTGTTCAGGGACACATTATTCCATTTCTGTTAGTCACATGTCTGTGGAACTTGTTCAGTTTATGTCTCATTTGTTGAATATTTTTATGTTCATACAAATATTTACACATGTTAAGTTTGCTGAAAATAAATGCAGGTGACAGACAGTTTATATACAAATACATATCAGTGGGAATAGGGGACAGGTATGTGTAATGAAAGTTCTGGAGACAGTCCTTGGTTGCAACACTCAGTACCAAGTTGCAGACTGCCTCTGGAGGCAACGTCAGCTCAAGAGCTGTTCGTTGAGAACTTCATGAAATGTATTTCCATGGCCGAACAGCCACACACAAGCCTAATATCACCAACTGCGTTCAACATGCTCAATGCCAAGCCTCGGCTAGAGTGATGTAAAGCTCGCCGCAATTGGACTCAGTGGAGCAGTGGAACCGCGTTCTCTAGAGTGATGAATCATGGGTTCACCATCTTGCAGTCCGATGGATGAATCTGAGAACGCTACCTGACAAAATGCATAGTGCCAACTGTAAAGTTTGGTGGAGATGGAATAATGGCCTAGGGCAGTTTTCCATGGTGTAGGCTACGCCCCTTAGTTCCAGTGAAGTGAAATTTACATTCTAGACACTTCTGGGCTTCTAACATTCTAGCAACAGTTTGGGCAAGGCCCTTTCCTATTTCAGCATGACAATGCCCCCGTGCACAAAGCGACGTCCATGCAGAAATGGTTTGTCGAAATCGGCGTGGAAGAACTTGACTAGCTTGCACAGAACCCTGACTTCAACACCTTTGGGATAAATTTGAACGCCGACTGCGAGCCAGGCCTAAACGCCCAACATCAGTGCCCAACCTCACTAATGCTCTTGTGGCTGAATGGAAGCAAGTCCCCGCAGCAATGTTCCAACATCTAGTGGAAAGCCTTCCCAGAAGAGTGGAGGCTGTTTTAGCAGAAAAGGGGGGGACGGACTCCATATTAATGCACATGATTTTGGAATGAGATGTTCGACGAGCATGTGTCCACAATATTTTGGTCATGTGGTGTATTACCTAGACGTCATCTCCTCATGAACACGAGTTTACACTCAAAACAGGCAGAATTAATTAAATCTGTACATAATGTTGGCGTGTTTCGGTTAGAATGAGATGTTCGACGAGTAGCTGTCCACATACTTTTGTAGTGAATGTCCATGATGTCACATTGTTAACACGAACAAGCTGCCTTCTCACTGATCCCGAGGCAGAGAATACTCATTCCTAGTAAAAGAATGGTACGGCAACCGCTAGCATACACCTATCCTCAGTTTGTATCAACACCCTATAAAAGTTTGAACACAGAGCAGCACCAAGTCAGATGTTTTGGTAGACATGTGTGGGAGGTATAGTCCTGGAGCAGTATGTAGAGGCCTGTCTTTTTGTTTTGGTTGGCAACATCTATACTCCCTTTTCTCCCGTTCACCACGTACACACACACACACACACACACACACACACACACACACACACACACACACACACACACACACACACACACACACACACACACACACACACACACACACAGGTGCACGCGGTCACACACGCAAGCAACACACATCCTGAAAACACACACACACACACACACACATACTAAAAACCAGACTATCACTACCTCACTCCCACAACTGTGGAGGCTTTGAAAGCAACACAGGCCGACAACTGTTCACACACAGCTGTACATCACCGCTAAGAGCAAGCAATTGGAGAAGTGGGAGGGGGTGTGATATTGATGGAACATCACCCATCACCCCTCCCGGTCCTTTTAATATCCTGTCATGTCTGTTGTCGAGATAGCAAGCTACAACCACAAGAGAGAACTGGTACAAGCACATACCCGACAGAACACTCTCCTCTTACCACAGCTGTTCAGACCGCCAGGCAGCACAACACTATCTGAGGAGACAGTGCATCAAGAGGCAGGTTGCTTCTACAGCTACACAGTCTGAGTCTGTGACAAGATCTAAATGTGAAAATGTCAGAGATAGGTGATAGGAGATAACGTCTCTCGCTTGCCTGGATGAGAGAGAGAGAGAAGAGGGGGAGCAATACCCCCAAAATAAATGCTCGCCTCTCAAGAGCTGGAATTAATGTCGGTGTGAATCTCCATCAGCCACTGTTTGTTCGGTCACCCGTTTTTTCCACCTCCTTTCCTCCTAATCCTTCCAGAGATGGATGTTTCTGGTCACATTCAATGTAAAGTTCAAGAGACCACTTTTTTCTCTGCCTGAGAGAGAACATTTTACATTTAGTCATTTAGCAGTGCACTTTTCTCTGCTGCCATTTTTCCGGCCTCTCAGGTGTCATAATTGACCCTCCAATAATTGACCCTCCTGATCTTTGGGGTTGAAACGACAGTTTTGCTCTTAAATATCCTTAAATGTAGGAGGGAAGCATTCATTCTTTGCTCTTGTTCTTCAAATCACTTTACAGCTCATCCCAAGGCTATCCTCAGGTGTAGAAAGCCTTTGTTTTAAATCCTAGAGATTCGTCAAGGTTTCTCCTTCAATAATGTACTTTTGTTTTTATGAATTTATCTAAACAACGCAAAGGTATATCTAACTGAATGAATCTGAGAATCAGAGATGCTTGGAATGAATACCTTTTTATCCATGTGTACATTCTTAGAAAACAAAAGTTATATCTAGAACATAAAAGAGTTAATCAACTGTTCCCATAGGATTGCCCTTTTAGAGAACCTTTGTTAGTTCCAGGTAGAACCCTTTTGGTTCCAAGTAGAACCGTTTTGCGCCGTAGAAGAAGGAAGTTTTACTTGTCCCCAACCGAGTGTTTTTTTTGTTTTTGTTTGTTTAGTTATTTATTTTGTACATAATGTTCCTGATACCATCTCTTAATACCCCCAAATAACTTCTGGACATCAGGACTACGATTACTCACCACAGACTGGCAGCGTCCTTTTTTTCCTTTAACCTCTTGAATATATGGGGGCGCTATTTCATTATTGGATAAAAAAACGTGCCCGTTTTAAGCGCAATATTTTGTCACAAAAAGATGCTCGACTATGCATATAATTGACAGCTTTGGAAAGAGAACACTCTGACGTTTCCAAAACTGCGAAGATATTGTCCGTGAGTGCCCCAGAACTGATGCTACAGGCGAAACCAAGATGAAACTTCAAACAGGAAATGAGCAGGATTTTTGAGGCTCTGTTTTTCATTGTCTCCTTATATGGCTGTGAATGCGCAAGGAATGAGCCTGCCTTATCTATCCTTTCCCCAAGGTGTCTGCAGCATTGTGACATATTTGTAGGCATATCATTGTGCCGAAATTGGTGCGCAAACCTCAGCTGCAAGTATTTTTCCATGTGATTCAGAGAAGAAAGCAGGCTTCCACGAACGATATATCAATGAAGAGATATGTGAAAAACACCTTGAGGATTGATTCCAAACAACGTTTGCCATGTTTCAGTCGATATTATGGAGTTAATTTGGAAAAGAGTTTGGCGTTTTGGTGACTGAATTTTCGGTTTGTTTTGGTAGCAAAAAGTGATGTACAAAACGGAGCGATTTCTCCTACACAAAGAATCTTTCAGGAAATACTGAACATTTGCTATGTAACTGAGAGTCTCCTCATTGAAAACATCTGAAGTTCTTCAAAGGTAAATTATTTTATTTGAAAGCTTTTCTGGTTTTTGTGAAAATGTTGCCCTCTAAATGCTACGCTAAATGCTACGTTAGCTATCAATACTCTTACACAAATGCTTGTTTTGCTAAGGTTGAAAAGCATATTTTGAAAATCTGAGATGACAGTGTTGTTAAGAAAAGGCTAAGCTTGAGAGATAGCATATTTATTTAATTACATTTGCGATTTTCATAAATAGTTAACGTTACGTTATGCTAATGAGCTTGAGGCTATAACTGGATACAGGTTTTTTTCATAGCCAAACGTGAACAAAACGGAGCGATTTGTCCTACACAAATAATATTCGAATACACCCACCACTTCCTTCCATTCTGCTAGCAAATGTGCAATCTTTGGAGAATAAAATCGATGACCTACGCCCAAGATTAAACTACTAACAGGACATTCAAAACGATAATATGTTATGCTTCACGGAGTCGTGGCTGAACAAAGACATTATCAACATACAGCTGGCTAGATATACACTGTACCGGCAGGATAGATCAGTGGCGTCTGGTAAGACAAGGGGTGGCGGACTATGTATTTTTGTAAATAACAGCTGGTGCACTGTATCTATGGAGGTCTCAAGCTATCCCGGGTGTATTTATCCCTTTGTTTCCTGTCTCTCTGTGCCAGTTTGTCATGTTTTGCTTAGTCAACCAGCGTTTTTTCTAGCTCCTATTTTTCCCAGTCTCTGACTTTTCTTAGCCCTCCTGATTTTGACCCTTGCCTGTCCTGACACTGAACCTGCCTGCCTGACTACTCTGCCAGTTCTGACCTCGAGCCTGCCTATCCCCTTGTACTGTTTGGACTCGGACCTGATCACTGAACCCCTGCCCATCCTGACCTCGAGCCTGCCTTTCGCCTGGTACTGTTGGGACTCTGACCTGGTTTATGAACTCTCGCCTGTCCCCGACCTGTCTTTTGCCTACCCCTTTTGATATAATAAATATCGGAGCTCAACCATCTGCCTCCATTTGGGTCTCGCCTTGTGCCCGTATACCTAGAGAGTTTTCATCAGTATTATTCGTAGCTGTTTACATACCACCACTGTCAGAGGCTGGTACTAAGACAGCACTGAATGAGCTGTATATCCCCATAAGCAAACAAGAAAGCGCTCAACCAGAGGCGGCGCTACTAGTAGCCAGGGACTTTAATTAAGGGAAACATAAATCCGTTTTACCAAATTTCTATCAGCATGTTAATTAGGGATAGGCGTCAAGCTGCGGAACACCAGCCGACAACATCCGTTGAAATTCGAGGCCGCGCAATTCAAATAAATAATCGTAATATTAAACATTCATGAACATACAAGTATCCTATATCATTTAAAAGCTTACATTTTTGTTAATATAACTGCGTTGTCCGATTTCAAAAAGGCTTTACGGCGAAATCATGCCATGCGATTGTCTGAGGACGGCGTCCTAAGTATTTTTCAACCAGCACATGCTTCATAAGGCCCTAAAAATGGTCAAAGATTCCAACCACCCTAGTCATAGACAGTTCTCTCTGCTACCGTACAGCAAGCGGTGCCAGAGTGTCAAGTTTAGGTCCAAGATGCTTCTAAACAGCTTCCACCCCCAAGCCATAAGACTCCTGAAACACCTAATCAAATGGCTACCCATGCTATTTGCATTGCCCCCCTCCCTCTTTTACACCGCTGCTACTCTCTGTTGTTATCATCTATGCATAGTCACTTTTATAACTCTACCTCAACTAACCGGTGCCCCGCACATTGACTCTGTACCGGTACCCCCCTGTATATAGTCTCGCTAATTTCTTGTTACTTTTATTTATTTTTCTTATCCGTTTTATTTTAAACTGCATTGTTGGTTAGGGGCTCGTCAGTAAGCATTTCAGTGTAAGGTCTACCTACACCTGTTGTATTTGGCGCATGTGACTAATACAATTTGATTTGAATGATTCTTCCTGGAACCAAAAGGGTTTTTACCTGGAACCAAAAAGAGCAATCCTACGGGGACAGCCAAAAATAATCATTTTGGAACCCTTTTTTTTCTAAGAGTGTAGTGCCACAACATCAAATCCTTTAGGTTAGTAAGATCCACTGATTTTTATCTCCCTGTAAAATTGATTGAAGCCAGCCAGAGGGAGAGAAGAATTCACCCTCAATTAATCTGCAGAAATCTGTAATAAAAAATGTAAGGAAGTAATAGCCCAGGAATTACAGGACTGATGGGCTTGCAGTTCAATGAATTAAATAGAACACATATTTTACTAGGCATTAAAAGTGGACTTGGTAAGACGGTTGTAAGACACCATCATGAAGCTTGAGAAAAGTGGAGGCATTTGGGCCCGGCCTCAAGTACATGTGTAGTGGATGCTGCTGTCTCCTTGTGCCAAGAGTTGCTAGGCATCCTCATAATGAAAAGGAAGGATTTGAGACTAGAGCTTATTTTGAATTGATTTACATGCTTTCTAAGAAATCCTGTTTGGACTTGGAGAGACTTAACAGTGTAAGGAACACATCATATCTCTTTGGACTTCTACAGAAGATGAAGTTCAGGTTTATTAAAGCCAGAGTTTGTGTGTCAGACTAACACCCAGCGCTCCACTTGGTTTGCTGTAAAGCCAGTTTCCAGTTTACATCCACAGTCACGTTTTAGTTTTATAATTTGAACAAACATCATTGTTAGGCTTTACTCATAATACTTTCAATTATAACGAGTCTCTTCATCCATAAGCTATTTAAAGGAACAGTAATTGAATCAGGGGCAAGTGCTGCTAATTTTGTTGATAACCTTAGCATTGTTTAATTAAGACAAAGTGTTTTTCTGAATGTGAAATAAAAAAATTTAACTCACAAAGTTCCATGGTTCCTTGATATAGTATAGACTGTGGGCTCCATTCTGGTCAATCCTTAGCCACACCTATAGTCACTTCCTGGTTTGAGTGTGTGTGTCGAGTAAAGATAGTGAGAAGGATGAGTGGACAACAGTGAAATGAATCATGAAAAGAAAAATTGTTGTGGAAAATGAGTCTGATGAATCGCTTCTTGTTGTAGTCCTTTTTGTAGATAAGAATGTTAATTTGGGGAAGTTCGAGGAAGGCGCAAGGACAAGTGAATGCAGTCAAAGTAACCAGGAATGGCATGGTTTTGATATCTTGGGTATCTAAAGAGCAAAAGGAGAAAGCATTGCGAAATTATCAACTCATAAAATGGACAGCTTTGATTTTCGGAACAGGGCACTGGTAAAAAGTGTTCTCTGGCGTCCTGTTGGACATTGACAATCAATATCTGAGACTGAAAATTCCAGGAGTAATTCATGTACGTTGCTTGACCTGTATGGTGGATGTGAAAAAAGTGGAGTAAGTCTATCAGTAATACTGATGTTTGATGAAGAGTTTCTCCCAGCCCCTGTAAAGCTGGGATATATAAGATATGACCGTTCGTGCAAAAGCCATGAAAACGCAAGAAGTGCAAAAAGCTTGGCCACGTGTTAAGTGTTTGCAAACGGGAGAAACATGTTACTGTGAATGTAAAATGCTGTAACTGTGAAGGAGATCATGTTCCTGACTTCCCTGAGTGCCCAGTTAGGGTGAAATGCGTCAAGGATCAGGGCTGTCCAGCAGGTCTCAATGTGGAGGCGGTGAAGAGTCGAGGGGGCAAGTGGCCACATAGCGCTGAACAGATGGCCATGGATGCACCGCAGCTAGTTGTAAATGTTCATCATCAGTCAAGAGATCTGGATACACTCATTGTGAAGAAGGCCTATTTTGTAGTGTTTACTTGCACAGTTATTAATTGTAGCTGCTACTCAAGTGACCAAGAAATCCAAGAACCTGGACATCATTGTGTCTGCGTCCAAAAAGTATTTGGGGTTCAAAGATTTCATGGCATGGACTACTGTCGTCGGAAGATGGCACGATCTCCCAGGCGTCTTCTAAGCCTGTGTCGGGAAAGCTTGCATTAATATTTTTTTGCCTGAATTTTTCCTTTTTGGGATCTTTCTTATCCAATCGCACAGTAGGTGGCGGCATGCCCATCCAATTGTTGAAAACGCCATGACACTAGAGAAGAAGAAGAAGCATGTGTGTGTGTGTGTGTGTGTGTGTGTGTGTAATAAAACAATCCCCATAAAAATGTGTGTGTGTATCAGCAGAGATACTGTAAATAATGACGAGATGGTCTCTTCCCTAACAATGGGAGTCTTTCTCTGTTAGGGTAAAAGAGGTCGAGGTGTCATTAAGCAGACCGAAAAGCAGAATTGCTGTACTCCCGTGTGGACAGAATTTGATGGGATTGGACCCTCTTATTTCGCCTCTTCCTCTCTGGTAGTAGGAAGGGGGAAACCATCTTAACTGTATGTTTCATGTTCAGAAATGTTTGGTAATTATGGCATTGAATAAAACAAACTTAGGGAGGAGGCTTCTGATGTCAACATGCATGAAACCAAGGCTTTTTACGGTTACAGAAGTGAACAAATGATAGTGCCTGGGGAATAGGTGTGGTACTGGGGTCTACAGAGCCTGGGGTAACTTCTAAATAACCAGAGGAACAGAGGAGGAGTAGGATAAGGCTACGGCTAAAGGCTATAAGAACTGGTCATCTAGTGCGTTTGGAATAGAGAATAAAAGGAGCATATTTCTGGGTGTGGTAGCATAGATTCAGGGCATAACGTACAGACAAGGGTATGGTAGGAGATACAGTTATAGATACAGTAACTGTTTTTTTATGCATGGGCTGCGTCTCAATCCACCACATCCACCAATATCACCCGTCCACATCTGCGGTGAGAATTGGCAGAGCTAGAATGGTGTTTGTCAGTATATATTGACAGTATTATCACCACTCTATTGAAAGACGATGGTAATCTCACTTTTTCTCTGTGATGCACACAAGACTCGTCTGAAGGTCCAGTTATAAAAGATTTAAATAATGAATGGAAGTACATATGGAGATAGTTTCGTGCCTAAAATAAGGAGATAAATACATGTAAAAACAAAACTAAATAGCTAATAGCAGTAATGCCAATGTTTTATCCAATATATATATATATATATATATATATATATATATTGCAATGATTTTCGTTGGTGGAAGGAGAAAAAAACTAAAAACCTAGACCTACAACATAGAATACCCACCCACATCACACCCTGACCAAACTAAAAATAGAAACCGACAAAGCAATCTATGGTCAGTGCGTGATAGTACAACCCCCCCCCCCCCCACCCAAAGGTGCGGACTCCGGCCGCAAACGCTAAACCCATAAGGGAGGGACTGGTTGGGCATCTCTCCGCGGTAGCGGCTCTTGGCCCACTTAAGTGGCGCCTTTAGAGCGGCGACCCTTGCCGCCGACCTCGGACTGGGGACCCTTGCAGTGGGCCCCGAATAGACGGGACACTCCGGCAGCGCCGGAGTGAAGGGCAACCCTGGCAGCACCGGAGTGAAGGGCGGCTCTGGCAGCTCCTGACTGACGGGCGGTTCTGGCAGCTCCTGACTGACGGGCGGCTCTGGCAGCTCCGGACAGACGGGCGCCTCTGGCAGCTCCGGACAGACGGGCGGCTCTGGCAGCTCCGGACAGACGGGCGGCTCTGGCAGCTCCGGACAGACGGGCGGCTCTGGCAGCTCTGGACAGACGGGAGAACCTGGAGGGAGGAGACGGAGAGACAGCCTGGTGTGTGGGGCTGCCACAGGACTCACCAGGCTGGGGAGACCTACAGGAGGCCAGGTGCGTGGAGGAGGCACCGGGCTGTGGGGGAGCACTGGAGCTCTGGTGCGCAGCCTTGGTAACACTCTTCCAGACTGGATGACCACTTTAGCCTGGACCCTCCAGAGTGCAGACACAGGTTGAACTGGGCTGTGGGTGAGCACTGGAGATCTGGTGCATACCACTCGCACCTCTCCCTTAGGCTTAATACCCACATTCGCCCGACACGGGCGATGCGCAGGCATAGGACGCACTGCACCCTCCCAGCGCCCAGGAGATACAGCACGCAGAGCCGGCGCAGGATACCCTGGGCCGAAACGGCGTACCGGAGACCAGACACGCTGACAATACGCCCTGGCTGGATGCCCACTCTTGCATGGCACTTGTGGGGGGCTGGCCTATAGCGCTCTGGGCTATGAGCACGTACTGGCGACACCGTGCGCTTGACCGCATAACACGGTGCCTGACCAGTACTGCGCTTCTTCCGGTAAGCGTGGGGAGTTGGCTCTATCGCCTGACTCCGCCAATCTCCCCGTGTGCCCCCCCCAAAAATATTTTGGAGCTGCCTCTCGTGCTGCTGTGTTCGTGTCACCAGCTCCATTCTCCTGTAACCCTCCTCGCACTTTTCCAGAGAATCCCAGACGGGCTCCGGCACTCTCCCTGGGTCGACCGACCACCTTTCTACCTCCTCCTAAGTTGTCTCATAGTCCAGATCTCGCTGCCTCTCATTACCACGCTGCTTGGTTCTTTCTTGGTGGGTGATTCTGTAACGATTTTCGTTGGTGGATGGAGAGGAGGACCAAAGTGCAGCGTGGTACGTATCCATAATATTTTTAATCAAGAATAAATACACAAACAAAAACAACAAAACAATAAACGAACAGTTCTGACAGGTGCAACAAACACTAACCAGAAAATAATCACCCACAACTCAAAATGGGAAAACATGCTACCTAAGTATGGCTCTCAATCAGAGACAACGATAGACAGCTGCCTCTGATTGAGAACCATACCAGGCCAAAACCTAGACCTACAACATAGAACACCCACCCACATCACACCCTGACCAAACTAAAAATAGAAACCTACAAAGCAATCTACGGTCAAGGCGTGACATTTATATATTTTGATAGCTTAACCCTTTGATTAGTACCAGCAAATGAGTGTGATCATTCTACAGTGGTGCCTGCAGCGTACGCTCAAAACGGTGTGATTAGAATGCTTATTTAGATAGTCCAGTTTCGATTAACGTAACAGTTAGCGTTAGAGCTGGCCATACTGTTTTTTTCACCAAAACCGTTTGCACAAGCACAGTCCTTACAAAGTTATGTTCTGAATGTGACCAGTTTATTTTTGGATGCAATGTTCAGAAGTAGCAAAAGCCTGACATAATCATCAAAACCGATAAATGTAGGCAACATTAGTCTGAGCACTAACTGAGGAAAGATTGACATATTTAGCTCGGCTGGCAGAAACCAAAATATTAATTAGCTAATAGCAATTACTATTTACAACTCATCACATCACGGGTAAACTCACCATTGATTGAAATAATTTAGTAAAACACTTTCTAAGACTCGAAAGTAATCTGATGATGGGTAGTTTGTGCACGCCACCATATTTTTTTTTGAGTCAACCAAAGGTAAGAAGAGGAGACAAGATGAGTTTGGTCTGTTCGCAGTATGCATGTTGAAGGGGGTGTGTCGTCTACAATCATTCACTTCCCTTCATTCAACTCCCAGAACTTTACACGAAAGATGAGTAAACCATTCCTTCACCGCATTTTGTTATAACATCTTTGGTCTGACAAACATTTACGTGACAACCAGAATGCATTGTATGATGTCAAGAAACATGGCGTCACACATAGCTGCGAAATAGCATAGCATTAGCTCATCATAATCAGTACAACATTCAAAAAAGTATTTTACACATATCGTAGGTGTCCATTACAATCCATGCAATAATCTCAATACTTGAAAAAAAGAGAATAAAACTGTGGAACATTATTCTCCATACATACAGTTGAAGTCAGAAGTTTATATACACTTAGGTTGGAGTCATTAAAACTCATTTTTCAACCACTCCACACATTTCTTGTGAATAAACTATAGTTTTGGCAAGTCGGTTAGGACATCTACTTTGTGCCTGACACAAGTCATTTCCCCAACTATTGTTTAAAGACATTATTTCACTTATAATTCGCAGTATCACAATTCCAGTGGGTTTACATACACTAATTTGACTGTGCCTTTAAACAGCTTGGAAAATTCCAGAAAATGATGTCATGGCTTTAGAAGCTTCTGATAGAGTAATTGACATAATTTGAGTCAATCGGCGGTGTACCTGTGAATGTATTTTAAGGCCTACCTTCAAACTCAAACTCTTTGCTTGACAACATGGGAAAATCAAAAGAAATCAGCCAAGAACTCACAAAAAAAGTCTGGTTCATCCTTGGGAGCAATTTCCAAATGCCTGAAAGTACCACGTTCATCTGTACAAACAGTAGCAAGCAAGTATAAACACCATGGGACCACGCAGCATACCGCTCAGGAAGGAGACACGTTCTGACTACGGTTTGGAACTGCACATGGGGACAAAGATCGTACTTTTTGGAGAAATAAAAATAGAACTGTTTGGCCATAATGACCATTGTTATGTTTGGAGGAAAAAGGGGAAAACTGGTGTGGCAGCATCATGTTGTGGGTGTGCTTTGCTGCAGGAGGGACTGGTGCACATCACAAAATAGATGGCATCATGAGGCAGGAAAATATGTGGATATATTGAAGTAACATCTCAAGACATCAGTCAGGAAGTTAAAGCTTGTTCGCAAATGGGTCTTCCAAATGGACAATGACCCCAAACATACTTCCAAAGTTGTGGCAAAATGGCTTAAGGACAATAAAGTCAAGGTATTGGAGTGGCCATCACAAAGCCCTGACCTCAATTCTATAGAAAATTTTCTGGGCAGAACTGAAAAAGCGTGTGAGCAAGGAGGCCTACAAACCTGACTCAGTTACACTAGCTCTGTCAGGAGGAATGGACCAAAATTCACCCAACTTATTGTGGGAAGCTTGTGGAAAGCACCCCGAAACATTTGACACAAGATAAACAATTTAAAGACAATGCTACCAAATACTAATTGAGTGTATATAAACTTCTGACCCACTGGGAATGTGATGAAAGAAATAAAAGCTGAAATAAATAATTCTCTCTACTATTATTCTGACATTTCACATTCTTAAAATAATGTGGTGATCCTAACTGACCTAAAATAGGGAATTTTTACTAGGATTAAATGTCAGGAATTGTGAAAAATTGAGTTTAAATGTATTTGGCTAAGGTGTATGTAAACTTCCGACTTCAACTGTACATACATGCTACAGTAGAAACAACATGTTATACAGAAAATAAGGCAATACTTTGATAGGAATGCACACATGTCCACAGTTATTATTTGTAAGGAAAACAACAATGGAGGCAATGCGAGCGCCAGACAGAAAAGGTGCCATGGGGAAAAAAGTTTGTGCAAGACTGAGCAAATGTCTATTTTCTTTATCTGCGGAAACACTGGGGAAGAGCTTGGGCTCTCCTCGAAGAGAGAAGTTGGTCCGGCTCAGTAAAGCCTCAAACATAAATTGTTCCCACAACAGTGAAATGGGCTACTTCTATGTGAATTGAACAGGAGGCAGAACACACCTCAATTCAAACTGTTAGAAAATTCAACTTGTTAGAAATAATTAGAAAATTGAAACCTAACTTATAGATAATTCACAGGCAGCATGTCTTAGTTTGAGGGCAGTGTAGGTTAACTTTCCTGTGGTGTAAAAATGACATTTTGGAACAGTGAGTACATTCTGACATCACATGCATAGAAAAAACGCTGTCGTTAGAGATATTTGGAACTCAAAGGTTAAGGGGTCTTAAAATTCTAAATCAAATCGCTAAATGATCCTTGGTATGATGATCTTAAAACAATTCCATATGTTAGCTTAAACTGCCCTCTCCCCTGGCTTAGAGAGGGTTTAGAGAGGGCTTAGACTATAGAGGGTTAATTTAAGCCTGGCATCCTGATCCTAAACCTTTATGTTGATGATTATGGCTATAGCAGCACTCTCAGTGATCAAACCAAGAAACTTAAACCCAGAACCTCCTTATTGCATACTCTCCATTAGCTGTGTCCTCTTTTTATTCCACAATATGTGTATGAACATTCCACAGTATGACTCCCTGATAAAATAATGGTGAAATAAATACAAAACATTAAATACAAAACATTAACTGAGTTTCTCCTGCTTGGCATGAGTAACAACAAACCAAGCACTGCAATGTCCTCATGGTGGTTATCACATATCACATTTAAGGAATGGCACTCCAATTCAATTAGTAATTCCATTCCCATAGATCTCTGTTGCTCAGTGAAACCGAAGTTTCACGCCAGCAGAGCGAATTCCCATTACGGGCATTAGTGGCTTATTGACAAGCCCAAGGCTTTAAGTTCACATGGAGAGCAGGGTGAATGAGAATGTCTTCATCAGCACAGCTCACACTCTCATATGAGAATAATCGCATGTACTGTACAGCGGTATCATGAGTATTAACCGCCCGTGAACCTTTTATAATTTTGTGGGAAGTGGGAATGAAAGAGATTTAACTGTGATTTGTTGTCATGGATCTACACTAAATGCTCCACAATGTCAAAATCAAAAGAACAGTCTACAAATGTTTAGAAATGAATAAAAATTCAATAACTAAAATATGGTATTCACCCCCTTTATTTATGCAAGCCTATATTGGCTTAACAAATGACATAAGTTACATGGGCTCACTCACATGATTATTTAACCTTTTCAAGTGTGAGTTCCAAATATCTCTGACGGTCCCTCCGGGATTTTTATACACGTGATGTCTGAATGCACTTACTAGCAAGGTATCCATTCAACTGGCAACAGATTTTCATGTGAATATTCTAATATCTGCAAAGAAAATATGCACATTTTCCAAACCAGTAGTGTGTTTCATCATGCACTTAATAATCAGTGCGTAATGACGTACTACCAAATCCAAATCTAAAATTCACTGTGTTTTTTCCCCATTACCTCATTCACGGGGTGTCCCACGTTAGGACATTTTGTCAAGTGGCAGCAGTGCTCCTGCCATTCACGTACACGTTCAAGTGGTGGTTCACGTTCAAGTGCCGTTTTCCTCTCACAGCCCACAATCCCTTCTTCCGACCAGAGACAGTACAGCTACCAGTCAGACGCAAGACGCTTTTTCAGAGTCAAGCACGAGGCATGCCTACTCCCTCTCGCCACCTATTTTGTATATAATTTGTATTATTTAAGGTACATTGGATGTCATGTCCATTTGAAAAAGGTTTGTGGAGAATTACTGTAAATGATTTACAGAACTACTGTACTACTACTGTAAAGTATGTGTGTGGAAAATATATCAGATAACGAGGGCCAGTCCTGGTCACCTGGATCCTACTGGTGACGACAAATTAAATCCAGTCAAATCAAATTGTATCGTTTACTTGCAGGCTTCTCACACAGTGAGATTCACAAGGCTGGGATGGGCTACAGGACAGGAGGCAAGCAGCTTGGTGAGAAGGTAACAACTGTTGGCGCAATTATTAGAAAATGTAATTATTTTGCAATACTTATTTTCCACCATAATTTGCAAATAAATTCATAAAAAATCCTACAATGTGATTTTCTGGATTTTTTTCACTAATTTTGTCTGTCATGGTTGAAGTATGATGAAAATTACAGGCCTCTCTCCTCTTTTTAAGTAGGAAAATTGCACAATTGGTGGCTGACTAAATACTTTTTTGCCCCACTGTATATGTGCTTTCTTGAGCAGGGGGACCTTGCGAGGGCTGCAGGATTTCAGTCCTTCACAGTGTAGTGTGTTACCAATTGTTTTCTTGGTGACTATGGTCCCAGCTGCCTTGAGATCATTGACAAGATCCTCCCATGTAGTCCTGGGCTGATTCCTCACCGTTCTTATGATCATTGCAACTCCACGAGGTGAGATCTTGCATGGAGCCCCAGGCTGAGGGAGATTGACAGTTATTTTGTGTTTCTTCCATTTGCGAATAATCGCACCAATTTATGTCACCTTCTCACCAAGCTGCTTGGCGATGGCCTTGAAGCCCTTTCCAGCCTTGTGTAGGTCTACAATCTTGTCCCTGACATCCTTGGCGAGCTCTTTGGTCTTGGTCATGGTGGAGAGTTTGGAAGCTGATTGATTGCTTCTGTGGACAGGTGTCTTTTATACAGGTAACAAGCTGAGATTAGGATCACTCCTTTTAAGAGTGTGCTCCTAATCACAGCTACGTTCAGGTCTATTCATAGATGTTTGAGCTCTGGTTGGGTACTCAAGGACATTCAGAGACTTCTCCCGAAGTCACTCCTGTGTTGTCTTGGCAGTGTTCTTAGGGTCGTTGTCCTGTTGGAAGGTTTAACCATCGCCCCAGTCTGAGGTCCTGAGCGCTCTGGAGAAGGTTTTCATCAATGATCTCTCTGTACTTTGCTCCGTTCATCTTTGCCTCAATCCTGACGAGTGTCCCAGTCCCTGCCACTGAAAAACATCCCACAGCATGATATGCTACCACCATGCTTCACCGTAAGGATAGTGCCAGTTTTCTTCCAAATGTGCCATTCAGGCCAAAGTGTTCAATCTTGGTTTTATCAGACCAGAGAATTTTGTTTCTTATAGTCTGAGAGTCTTTAGGGTGCTTTTTGAAAATTACAAGCGGGCTGTCATGTGCTGTTTACCTAGGAGTGGCTTCCGTCTGGCCACTCTACCATAAAGGCCTAATTGGTGGAATGCTGTAGAGATGGTTGTCCTTCTGGAAGGTTCTCCCATCTCCACAGAGGAACTCTAGAGCTATGTCAGAGTGACCATCAGATTCAGCTCCCTGACCAAGGCCCTTCTCCCCCGATTGCTCAGTTTGGCTAGGCCAGCTTTAGGAAGTCTTGGTGGTTCCCAACTTCTTCCATTTAAGAATTAGGGAGGGCACTGTGTTCTTGGGGACCTTCAATAATGCATACATTGTTTTGGTACCCTGCCCCAGATCTGTGCCTTGACAGAGCTCTACTGACAATTACTTCAAACT
This sequence comes from Oncorhynchus masou masou, assembly GCF_036934945.1. NCBI lineage: Eukaryota > Metazoa > Chordata > Actinopteri > Salmoniformes > Salmonidae > Oncorhynchus > Oncorhynchus masou. Next base: position 9,698,674 of record NC_088230.1, on the reverse strand, counting down.
CATGGCTTGGTTTTTGCTCTGACCTGCACTGTCAACTGTGGGACCTTATATAGACACGTACGTGCCTTTCCAAATCATGTCCAGTCAATTGAATTACAACAGATGGACTCCAATCAAGTTGTAGAAACATCTCAAGGATGATCAGTGGAAACAGGAAGCCCCTGAGCTCAATTTTCAAGTCTCATAGCAAAGTGTCTGAATACGTATGTAATTGTATCTTTATTAAACTAGGCAAGTCAGTTAAGAACAAATCTTATTTTCAATGACAGCCTAGGAACAGTGGGTTAACTACTTTGTTCAAGGGCAGAACTACAGATTTTTACCTTGTCAGCTCGGGGATTCGATCTTGCAACCTCTCGGTTACTCGTCCAACGTTCTAACAACTAGGCTACCTGCCTCCCCAAGGTATAAATAAGGTATTTCTGTTTTTTCAGCATGTCACCAAAATAAGACCCTCACTATTTGTTGAAGTGGAGCATCAACCTCATCGTGCACTTTCACCAACCTGTGAAGTTCATGATAGCTTATTTCATCTGGAGCCTATTAAATTGAATGGTTTCCAAAGTCATAGTTGGAGAACCACACACCATGTCATTGCGTGATTCAAAGCTTACTTCGATATGATGGTTACTATATCAATATTTTAGCATAAAGGCGTTTCCACTTCCCTTTCTCGCATAATTAATTTGATAGACACAAAAACATCCCACCATTTCAAACAAACAAATTATCTGTCGGAATTTATAAAATTGTACCGAAACATCCTGTTTTCACCACAGCTGTCTCATTTGGATTTTATACAGTATGACTAGTCGCATAGAAACTGTGGATTACTATTCCAAAATGTAATTGTTAGGTAACAGGACCGTTAACCCGCCTGCTCTCAAACCAAGGCACTGCCTGCTCGTTATCTATAGACTGTTTCAACTTGTCAATAAAACATCTAACAGTTTTATGTTTTAATAACAATTTGAAATGAGCTGCGTTCCGCCTCCTCATTAATTCACATAGAACTAGCCCATTTTCCTTTGGCGGACAATGTATGCTTGAATCGTGCTATGCTAATTGAAGGCGAGGATTAGATGAGCCGGACAAATTTCGCTCTTTGATGAGAGCCCAGGCACTCCCCCAGTGTTTCCCCAGGTCAATTAAGCAGACATTTGAGCATCTCCAATTAAACTTCCCCCCCCCCCTTCCCCCCACCTTCATACGGAAAATGCAGTGCAGAGGATTGTCTGCAGAAAGACAGCCCCTGGTGGATGGACACCGAGGGGTGTGGTGCTCATCCAGCAGCTCTCTCATGAGGATCTCTCTGTATTTTTGGTAGGTAATCATCTCACCAATGGGGGAGAGGGAGTGGAGAGGATGATGAGGGGATAGGAAGGTAGGTGAGAGATTTTGAAAATGTAATTGCATAATGGAACTCTATGCTTTTTGTATGTGAACTGTATGTCCAATTGCAAAAAACCTTGTACAGTAATGTGGCCATTAAAGGCAGCAGTGTCGATCTATTGGATAAAATATCTTCTTATACCACTAGGTGGTTTTCATGCATATTCCACAAAGCTGTTTATCATGTCCACCTGCCCCCATTTTGAGGCTATAGTCAAGCACACAGTCTGGTTTGATCTTTCTCTCTCCCATCTCGTGGTCTACCTTCCCCGTGGTTCTCTCTTCTCCTTTAGCTCCATGGCATTGCGATTGGTCTCCTCCACTATGTCTCCCACCAGCTCCTCTGCCAGAAACGGTTTGATGCACTCTGCCTCAGAGAGAGATGGCAAGAGGCTTTGTACTCTAGACTGGGACTCATTAAAGCCAACAGCAGGGCCAGGAAGGGTGAAATGGCTGGAGGCCTTCCAGCTACTGTAGACCTCCTGCACTTCACCCACTGTTATTCTGACTCCATCACCACCAGCATCTTCAGAGGGACCTGGGATTTCATCAGTGGACAAGGGGTCCTCAGATTCAGGGTTCTCAATGGAAATAAAGGTTGGGGGGCAGCACTTCACTGTCAGAATCTGATTCCTTACTTTCATACTCAGACTCACTGTCAGATTTTACCACATTTTTTAGTTGTTTTTGTTTTAAAGACATTGCTAATCCTACAGCTTAGCCAACTAGCTACGTACATAAACAAGAACATTAAATGGCTCCGAGTGAGTGTCCAGGTGTCACGTCCTGACCTTAGTACCTTTTGTATGTTTCTATTTTAGGTTGGTCAGGGCTTGAGTTGGGGTGGGCATTCTATGTTTTGTTCTTGTGTTTATATTTCTATGTGTTTGGCCTGGTATGGTTCCCAATCAGAGGCAGCTGTCAATCGTTGTCTCTGATTGAGAACCGTACTTAGGTAGCCTGTTTTCCCACTCTTGTTTGTGGGTGGTTGTTTTCTGTTTAGTGTACGTCACCTTGCAGAACTGTTTCATATTCTTCCATTCACTTTGTTATTTTGTTTTGTGTGTTAAATGTGTTTTATTAACTAATTATTATTAACTAATAAATTAACACGGACACTTACCACGCTGCGCATTGGTCCGATATTTCATACTCGGCGCCAGACGACGAAGAGATCCGTTACACCAGGGTGATGTGTAGGATATTTAACATGGCAGGTTAGGAGAACTCATGCAACAGGTTAGGTGAATTAATGTAGTCGGTTAGGTTAAGATTAGGAGAAGGGTTTGTGTTACGCCTCGATCACACCTACAGCGTCATTGTGCAAAATTGTATACTGCATCATCTGGATATGTGTTGAACAAAAGTTCAACATTCACCTTCTGCTACCATTTATGTCAAGCTGTCTATGCATAGAATTTGATTAATATATTAGATAAATCCAAAATATGCACCACACAGAACGCACTGCAACTGCCTCTGCAACACAATGCTGCACGGCAAACGCAGCGTGTACTTCTTGTGTACCAACATGTAATGACATTGTAGCTGTATGTTGGACTTTTGTTGCACGTGTATCCAGTAAATATTTTGGATAACATAATGAAGAAAGTTTGACTGCAGAATTTATTGCTCAGCATTGACGCAATGAAGTTGCCGGTCTGATCATTCAATGCTACAGCTGTCAACAACTGTTGTCCCCAACTTGACTACAAGATAGAGCTGGGCTGTAACCATTGCTCCAAACAGTTGCCAAATGTTAAATGTGTTTTTATTGGACAGATTTAGGTAGGTCCCTCCCTGTTTGCTGAACCTGTCCAATTGAAATGTTAGTTTTCATTGTAAAACAGAATGTTTCGCAACTGTTTGGAGTAATGATTACACCCCTGTTGTTGGCCTACTCCATCTCCGCCACAATGGTAGAAACATAAACAAACCATCTGTGGCTATAAATCATATCAGCGGCACGCTTCACTCGTATCAGTAAATCACTATCAGGAAAGGGTTGGTGTGGTAATTATTTATTTCGTGTTTTATTCACATGTTTTAAAGTAGTGGTGACAAATCATACATTCCAATTCTTGCATAGATTGTAATGGACATGTGTGTAAAATACTTTTTTGAAGGTTCGCATTATGATGAGCTAATGCTAAGCTATTTACCAACTATACGATATGATATACATTATTGTCCATTTACATGGAAATTCATTTTGTGACGTCAACATACAAATACACAAACACAACACAATATACCACATGCAGTACGGAAAACTGGAAAGTTTGGACAAAAGTCACATTTCCATTTCCACATATTCAAAGTTTCCACGTCCTACTGTCCTGGCTCTGTGTGGAAGCATTTTTGTTCATTCGATACATTCTGAGTTTCACATAAGTGTCTGTCAGGCCAAATATGTTACAACAAAATGCAGTGATGGTTCACTAGTTTTTTGACTAAACTTCCAGAAGTGAATGATTGGAAGTGAATGATGGTAGACGACCCCCCCCCCTTCAACATGCATATTGCAAACAGACCCAACTCATTTTGTCACCTCATCTTATCTTTGGTTGATGTGGACAAGCAATGGCGGCTCATACAATCTCTACACACCGTTAGATTACTTTCAACTTTTAGAAAGAGTTTTAGAGTCATTTTGAGCTCACCTGTGATGTGATACATTGTAAATCGTCATTGATATTAGCTAATTCATATTATGGTTTCTGTCAGAGAGTTAGCTAAATATGACCGCTTGCGTTAGCTCATTCTTTCCTTGTTACCGCTATAACTAAAGTAGCCAACATTTTTCGATATGGATGAGAATTGTGTTATGCTGTTGTTACTTCTGTGAATGTCTGAAAATCTGCATCCAAAAGTAAACTGCTCACATTGATGACATGAAGTTGTGAAGACTGTGTTTGAGAAGTTTCTGTGAAAACATAGTGGCCAGCTCCATTCTAATTCTAATCTCAGAACTGTATGTACTCTATATCAATTCACTGAATCCTAGCATTCGTATAAGTCTACTCTGGTTTACTCTGAGTAGGCTACACAGTGAGAGCATGTGTAATTGTACATGCTAAATGGCTTTCAATACTTTGGAAAAGATTGGTTTGCGCAGCAGGTGCGCCTAGTGTCTGAGAATTTGGTGATGAGACTTGTGGACCTTGATAATTTATTGTTAAAACGAGAGGCTGCCTGGATCTTTAACTTAAAGACCCCTGCGCCCTTCAGTCTCAACGTAGACTTTGATCTGAAGCCATTCTTGTGACTTTGCCATTGTAATTGTTTGTAAGCTTGTGTAGTCAAATAAATGTATGATCGTATGCTACCCATTTGTTGTTTGTATGCTGTTCTTTGTATGACATTTTAATATTTGATAATTAACCAATGATATTAGGCCACTCTTGGCCATGATTACAGACAACTGTGACTTTTGACACTACATAAACGAGTCATCCCACAGTGTTTGTGATTATACCCTGATGAAGACAGCTTGGCTGTCGAAACGTTGGTAATAAGATGTTTGCATCTAAGCTTCTAGAGTGTGCGGCTCTTTCATTTCCAAGTTTTCTACTCCGCTAGCCAGCACGTCGCCTAAATAGGTGTGCATTTCTTTTTCTTCTAGATGAGACTTGTGGAACCTTTAGTGACTCTCCATCCCGCATGAGGGAGCGTAATCATCAACTGACGCTAATTAGCATAACACAACGGACATAAATATTCCTAGAAAGTATTCCTATTCATGAAAATCATAAGTGAAACATATTGCGACACAGCTTAGCCTTTTGTTAATCACCCTATCATCTCAGATTTTCAAAATATGCTTTACAGCCAAAGCTAGACAAGCATTTGTGTAAGTTTATCGATCGCCTAGCATAGCATTTTGTCCAGCTAGCAGCAGGTAACTTGGTCACGGAAATCAGAAAAGCAATCAACTTAAATCGTTTACCTTTGATGAGCTTCGGATGTTTTCACTCACGAGACTCCCAGTTAGATAACCAATGTTCCTTTTTTCCAAAAATATATTTTTCTGTAGGCGAAATAGCCCCGTTTGTTCTTCACGTTTGGCTGAGAAATCGCCCGGAAATTGCAGTCACGAAAACGGCGAAAAATATTCCAAATTAGCTCCATAATATCGACAGAAACATGGCAAACGTTGTTTATAATCAATCCTCAAGGTGTTTTTCAAATATCTATTCGATAATATATCAACCGGGACTGGTGGCTTCTTAGTAGGATAGAGAGAAACAATGGCCGCATTTGTCCTTTACGCACCAAACACTCTGAGAGACTTCAGCTGACCACTGATGCAATGTTGACATTCAGGCTCATTTTTCAAAATAAAAGCCTGAAACTATGTATTGTGACACTAGACACAATAGGGAAGCCATAGAAAAAGTAATCTGGTTGATAGCCCATTCACTGCTTAATAGGGACGCATAGGAATGCAGAGCCTTCTAAATAAGAGTCCCTTCCCATTTGGATTTTTCTCAGGTTTTCGCCTGCAACATTAGTTCTGTTATACTCACAGACAATATTTTTAACGTTTTGGAAACTTTAGAGTGTTTTCTATCCTAAGCTGTCAATTATATGCATATTCTAGCATCTTGTCCTGACAATATATCCCATTTACTACGGGAACGTTATTTTTCCAAAAATGAAAATACTGCCCCCTAGTCACAAAAGGTTTTTAAGTTTGTGTCACGACTTCCACCGAAGGTGGCTCCTCTCCCTGTTCTGGCGGTGCTCGGCGGTCGTCGTCGCCGGCCTCCTCGCTTCCACTGATCCATTTTTCCTTTTCGTTTGTGTCTGTGTTATGTACTTGAGTGAAGACCCAAAAGCGGTTTTAACAGAAAACAGAGTTCTTTAATGAAAAAACAGGAATGGCATAAATCCTCTTCCAACGTAGTCAATGGAACAAAAGAACGTAGTATAATGCAGGATGCACCTGCCAGGCAGACTCCGACAGGATAGGACAAGGTGGAAGCAAACGGGACGACAGCTTGCTTCTGGCATCAAAAAACACAAACAAGAATCAGACACTGAAAGTAGCAGGAACAGAGAGAGAAATAGAGACCTAATCAGAGGGGGAAGAGAGAACAGGTGGGGAAAGAGTGAATGAGCTAGTTAGGGGAAATGTAGAACAGCTGAAGAATGAGAGACAGAGAAGGTAACCTAAAAAGACCAGCAGAGAGAGACAGAGTGAAGAGAAAGGACAGGAACAGACATAACAAGACATGACAGTCTGTCTGTTTTTTCTTTACACCTGTGTCCTATTAGTTCATTTCGGTTGGTTTATTAACCTCTGCTGCCTGCTATACTTTGTGCGGGATTATTTGCTGTTGTTGCTCTGTTAGGGGTGCGTGTTTGCGCCACAGGTTTTTCTTTCCCACGGTCGTTGTACAGTTTTGGACTGTAATTAGGAGTAGAGGTTTCTCCTCTGTGTGTTGCATTTATTCCCTGTGTGTGGCGACTTCGTTTGGGCGTGTTCCTCCACCTGTTGTTGTTGAGTTGGGACTTCTAAGAAACAATTGTGCTACTGGGACTTCCTTGCTCTCCTGCTCCTGACTCCTGCACATTCCCTCCTCTTAGGAGGCACGTAACAGTTTGCAAGGGGAGAAATTACACAATGGACAATTTCTTCAATTCACTGTCGTTGGCGAACAAGTTGCTTGCAAATAAAACAAGCAGGGCTAGCACCATGAATAACGTGAGGCAGGAGCCTGTAGCCTGAGCAGACTATGTCGGTGAGCAAATAGACCGCCATTGCCCTCTGTTCTATTTGCAAACGTGCAGTCACTGAAGAACTCGAGCTCCGTTTGAGACTATCCTATCAAAGTGACCTGACAATTGTAAAATCCTGTGTTTCTCAAAGGTGTGGCTGAATGGGGAATGGATAATGTGTACATCTTGATGGTTTTTCTATGCATCATCAAGACCGGGTGGCAGACTCGGGTAAGAAGAAGAGGGGATGGGGATCTCTCTTTGTCAAGAACAGCTAATGCACAATCTCTAAAGTTAGAGTTTTTTCTCACTTAAGTTACCTCATGATAAGCTGCCGACCATACTATTTAGCAAGACAGTTTTCATCTATATTTTTCTTAGCCGTCTATTTACCACCACAAACCGATGCTGGATCTAAGACCGCACTTGTTGACATCTAGTGGAAGCCATAGGAACTGCAATCTGGGTCCTAACCATGTATAGACTCTATAGGCATTCAATTGAAAACTACCATATCAGTTCTGGAAACTTTATATCCTAGCTTCTGGGCCTGAGTAACAGGCAGCTTACTTTGGGCATGTTTGTCATCCAAACGCCAAAATACTGCCCCCTACCCAAGAGAGGCTAACCATGTGTATGTGATCAGTAACATTTGATTTGATTTGATGTGGCAGGGCTTGCAAACTATTACTGATTACAAGGGGGAATCCAGCCACAACCTGCCTGGTGATGCGAGCCTAAATTGCTTCTATGCTCGCTTCGAGGCAAGCAACACTGAAACATGCCTGAGAGCACTAGCTGTTTCGGACTACTGTGTGTTCTCACTCTCTGTAGCCGATGTGGGTAAGACCTTTAAACAGTTTAAAATGTGCAAAGCCACGGGCCAGGCGGAGTACCATGACGCAAAGGCACAGCATGTGTTGACCAGCTAATATTTTCGATATATCCCTGACCCGGTCTGTGATACCAACTTGTTTCAAGCAGGCCACTATAGTCCCTGTGCCCAAGAACGCCAAGGCAACCTTCCTAAATCCCTTTCAGCCAGCAGCACTTACACCTATAGCCATGACAGCCATGAAATGCTTTGAAAGGCTGGCCATGGCTCACATCAACACCATCATCCCACACACCCTGGACCCACTCCATTTTGCATACTGCCCCAACAGATCAACAGATAATGCAATGTCTATTGCACTTCACAATGCCCTTTCCCACCTAGACAAAAGGAATACCTATATAATAATGATGATCATTGACTACAGCTCAGTGTTCAACACCATAGTCCCATCCGAGGTCATCACCAAGCTCAGGACCCTGGGACTGACAATCTTCCTCTTCCACTGGATCCTAGACTTCCTGACGGGACGCCCCTAGGCAATCAGGGTTGGCAGGAGCACATCCGCAAAGCTGACCATCAACACTGAGGCCTCTCAGTGGGTTGTGCCTAGACCCCTCCTGTATTCCTTTTTCACCCACAACTGCGTGGCTGCACACAACTCCAACACCATCATCAAATTTGCGGTGGTAGGACTTATCACCAATGAAAAAGAGGCAGCCTACAGGGAGAAGGTCAGAGACCTGGCAGTGCCAGGACAACAAACTCTTCCTCAACATCAGCAAGACGGAAACAGAGGGACTAGTAGTGGAGCAGGTCGGGAGCTTCAGAGCTTCAGATCTTCAGTGTCCACATCACTAAGGAATTAACATGGCCCACACACACCCACACAGTTATGAAAAGGGCACGACAGTGCCTCTTTCCCCTCAAGAGGCTGGGCCATCAGATCCTCAAAAAGTTATACAACTTACAACATTGAGGGAATCATTTCCTGTTTGGCCCTGTTCGGGGTTATTATCGGATGGGGCCACAGTGTCTGCTGACCCCTCCTGCCTCAGCCTCCAATATTTATGCTGCAGTAGTTTGTGTAGGGGGGTGTCACAGGCCGGCTCATAGCGAGTGGCAAAAATGAGGGGGCACGAACAACAGGTATAGGCCAATCAAAAAGGTTGTAAACCAAAACTATTAACTTTAAACAAAAAAAGGAATGAGGTGTGAAAGTATCATAATGTAAGGTGTATGTAAAGTGCAGGGTTGTGTGCACTGCAGAGGGGCTGTGACAGGGGGCTAGGGTCAGTCTGTTATATCTGGAGTACTTCTCCTGTCTTATCCGGTTTCCTGTGTGAATTAAGTATGCTCTCTCTAATCCTCTCTCTCTCTTTCTTTCTCTCTCTCGGAGGACCTGAGCCCTAGGACCATGCCTCAGGACTACCTGGCGTGATGACTCCTTGCTGTCCCCAGTCCATCTGGCCGTGCTGCTGCTCCAGTTTCAACTGTTCTGCCTGCGGCTATGGAATCCTGACCTGTTCACCGGACGTGCTACTTGTCCCAGACCTATTATTTGACCATGCTGGTCATTTATGAACATTTGAACATCTTGGCCATGTTCTGTTATACTCTTCACCCGGCACATCCAGAAGAGGACTGGCCACACCTCATAGCCTGGTTCCTCTCTAGGTTTCATTCCTAGGTTTTGGCCTTTCTAGGGAGTTTTTCCTATCCAACGTGCTTGAACACCTGCATTGCTTGCTGTTTGGGGTTTTAGGCAGGGTTTCTGTACAGCACTTTGAGATATCAGCTAATGTACGAGGGGCTATATACAGTAAATACATTTGATTTGATCTAGACTGGCTGCATCACCGCTTGGTACGGCAACTGCAAAGCAGATGAAGGCCCAAGAAGATTGTCAAAGACTCCAGCCACCCTAGCGGTACCAGTGAACCACGTATGGAACCAAACAGGACCCTGAACAGCTTCTAGCCCCAAGAATGCTACCCGGACTACCTGCATAGACCCTTTTTTGGACTAATTCTCTTGTACTGATTCTATGTACACACACTGGACACTACCCACACACTCATACATATATACCTCTATCGATCCAGTAGTCCTGCACATTGTAAAAATGGTACTGGAACTGAATTTTCTATAGTATGTTTATTTACTACGTCATGTTTTATTTGATATCTTCTGTGTTTTTGTTCTACCCTGTTATTTTTGGTATTACATTGTTATTGATTACTACATTGTTTTTGATTACTACATTGTTATTGATTATTGCATTGGGGTTGGGGTTAAAGCTTGCAAGAAAGACATTTCACTGTACTTGTGCATGCGACATTAAAACTTGAAACGCACACACACACACACACACGTTCACACTCACCACGCTTCTGCTGCAGTCTATTATCTTTCCTGTTGCCTGGTCACTTTACCCCTTTACCCTTGTGTACATAGCTGCCTCAATTACCTTATACCCCTGCGCAACGACTCGGTACTGTTGCTCCCTGTATAAAGCCATGTTATGTTTTACTAATTATTGTTATTCCTTATTCACTGTGTATTTATTCCTCATTTCACTTTTTTTAAATCTTTATCATTCACTCTGCATTTGTGGAGAATTACCTGTAAGTAGCATTTCACTGTTAGTCTACACCTGTTGTTTACAAATCATGTGAAAATTAAAAATATATTTAATTTGTAATATGATATATTGATGTATTAAACCACCCAGACACGTCAAATATACAGTTATCTTTATTTACCTGGCTGCAGGACAGGAAGGAAACGGCTCAGGGATTTTAAAACCGCTACAGAGTTCAATGGCTGTCATGGGAGAAAGATGAAGATGCATCAACAACATTGTAGTGACTCCACAACAATGACCTAAAAAAATATTCCTAAACATGCATCCTGTATGCAACAAGGCACTGAAGTAATGCTGCAAAACACACCACTGTTTAACTGCCTTCTTATTTTCAAGCATGGTGTTGGCTGCATCATGCTATGGGTATGCTTAACATGGACAAAGACTTGGGGGTTTTTCAGGATAAAAAGAAACAGGATGAAGCTAAGCACAGGTGAAAACCTGCTTCAGTCTGCTTTACACCAGACACTGGGAGAGGAATTCACCTTTTAGCAGGACAATAACCTACAACACAAGGCCAAATATACACTGGAGTTGCTTACCAAGAACACAGTGAATGTTCTTCAGAGGCCAAGTTACAGTTTTGACTCAAATCAGCTTGAAAATCTATTGCAACACTTGAAAATGGCTGTCTAGCTATGCTCCCCAACACCTTGACAGAGATTGAAGAATTTTTTAAAAGAATAATTGGCAAATATTGCACAATCCAGGTGTGCAATGTTCTTAGAGACTTACCCAAGAAGATTCACAGCTTTAATTTCTGCCAAAGGTGTTTTTCACAAGTATTGATTCAAGGATTTGAATACTAATCTAATCAATATATATTAGTGTTTTATTTTTCATGAATCTTTAAAAAAATTGAATTGTTCTTCCACTTTGACAATAAAGAGTATTGACAAAAATGATAACATTTGAAGAAATCCAAGAGGGGTGACTACTCATGATAAGCACTGTATGTGAGAAATAAGTAGTCTTCCGCATGAGTTTGAACAGTTACCACGAGGGAGTCCCATTCTTTCGGAATGTCTTCTAATTGACAGAGATGGTTGACAGTGAGACATACAGTACACTATATAGGAGACAGATCCTACCCACTGGGCACAGATGTCATTTCAACATCTAGTTTTGCATTTGATTGAGTTGTCAAATGTGTTGTTGTCTTAACTTTTACTGTTACTGATTTATCCAACTCATTAAACAATGTAGAACTTGAACTTTGAATTCTCGTGGATGTAGTGTTTGTGGAAAGATCAGCAAGTCATGAAATCGATATGTGGTATATGAATCTCTAAGGGAATGTTCAAGTCAAGGGAATGTACAATCTGAGAAAGCCCTTTCCATTCCTAGTCAAGTCATGTGACATCATATTGCTCCTTCAAGGTGGATAGCCTGCATGCAATGAGTCCAAAAAGAATATGCTCTGCCAAGGTCATGCACATCAAGATTGATTGAAATTGGACATCTACAGTATCTATGTCCTGAGGACATTGGGAAATGCCTTCAAACCGGCCACTAGGGGGTAACAGTGAGCGCCATTACTATCGAGTAGGCTGGACCAGGGGGTGGGTGGGCATAATCCCATGACATAATCCCATGACTGTGGATCAAAAGGTTGTGTATTTAATCCCAGTTGTGGACACAGGTTATTTATTTTTGGTTTTAACCCTATCCTAAACTTAATCCTAACCTTAAAACCTCTTAAGGATTGGCCCATTTCTTTTAGATTTTCACCTAAAATGACATACCCAAATCTAACTGACTGTGGCTCAGGCCCTGAAGCAAGGATATGCATATTCTTGGTACCATTTGAAAGGAAACACTTTGAAGTTTGTGGGGATATTAAACGAATGTAGGAGAATATAACACATCTGATCTGATAAAAGATAATACAAAGAGAAAAAAAAACATATTTGAAATGCAAGAGAAAGGCCATTATGTACAGCCCAGGTACAACTTCGATTTTGTATGTGTATGTGCAATGTTTTAGAATGAGCCAAAAAACCATTGCATTTCTGTTCAAAACGTTGTATCAAGACTGCCCAAATGTGCCTATTTTGTTTATTAATAATTTTTCATGTTCAAAACTGTGCATTCTCCTCAAACAATAGCATGGTATTATTTCACTGTAATAGCTTCTGTAAATTGGGCAGTGCAGTTAGATTAACAAGACTTTAAGCTTTCTGCCAATATCAGATATCTCGATGTCCTGGAAAATGTTCTTGTTACTTACAACTTCCTTGATAATCGTATTAGCCTACATTAGCTCAACCGTCCCGCAGGAGAACCACCAATCCTGAAAAAGTTTTTAAATCATTCAGAATGAGTGCCTAAATGTAACCGCTAACTTCAAAATTTGATGCTTTGAGAAATAGTCCGCCACAGTAGACATGTCATAATACAATTCATTTTTCACATTAATTGTGTGTTGGTGTAGACTTACCTTGGCTTGACGATGTGATATCGGTGTTATTCTCTCTCGAAGGAGCTGAGTTTGATCAATATATTCACCTCAATTGACCTAATTATTGATAAAAGTTACCTTGTCCGAGACAAATTTTGGGGCGGTTATTAAAACGTCTCGCCGGGGTAAACCCACACGAAACACAGCCCTTATATGAAGTAGTTCTAAAATCCAAGATGGAATTATTAATTGCAACAACAACAAAAATGGAATAATTTCCAGGTATTATGACTCACACTGTGGTACTCAATGGAATGATACAGAGCAGCAGGAGCAGCAAAAAAAAATGTCCTAAATTTGAAGATAGGAACAACTTCAAAATTTGACGTTTGGAAACATGGATGAATGTCTAATTCCGCAATGAGACTGTGAAAGCTTGTTGGGTCAAGAACATACATACTATACAAACACAACCATACAACTTCTTTGAGAAGGGGCAAAGAGATGATATGGCCTTAAACCTTCTGCAACATACAGCCCGGAATTGACTATGAAAAACGTATAAATTGAATGAGCGTCATTGCATAACATTGGGTTTATGAGAAACAAACTGCAACAAAACTGTGCTGTCCCTTTTGCATTTCAAATTAAACAATAGTTACGCTTACACAGTCTGAAATTAAACTTGACTGAGTGGGATGTTTCACTAAGCTCCAATTCTCCATAATATGAAATATTCTCCTCAGTGGCAACTCTTTTACAAAAAGGTCATCTCTGACTCCTCGAGACATAAATTAGTTTTTGCTCTTTTATTTCCCCCTCTTTTCTTTTCAGAGCTTTTCACCAAGAGATTATTTAAATGACAAAGCTAAAAAAATATATATATTTCGATTCCTTTAATGGACCAATCTTTCAGCCTGTGCTTTGGGGTTGCTTGAAGGCATCTGACAGAGAACAAAGACAGCCCGTCCATTCCAATCCTGACCTGATCAAATTGACTGTTATTTCAGACCATTAATGCTCAGCTTTGACTATAAGAGCTGTCTTACAGGGACTGTACACTTGACACAGACAGACACACTGAGACAGTGTCATTATAGAGAGCAAATGCAGTCAAAAGACCAATTAGTGTTATACGTGTGTACCTCAAAGACACCTCGGGGGCTTTACATTTCCTTTCAGGACAAACAGATGGGAAATGCTATTGGGAAGTGAAAAAAAGGGGAGAATATCATGAGTGAAATAGAAACAAAGGAGAAGTTCAGAAGGGAAGTCAAAACGATTTACTCGAGTCTGTTTCCTCTTTTCAAGGAAATGTGATATTCATTTGCATATCAAAGTGAATAAATGCATAGTCGTGAATCACCAGACATCTATGGTATAATTATGTTGATATGTGTTTATAACAGGAGTTGACGGAGGACTGAAGGAAGATTAGCGAAGGTTAAACTGCAATGACAGACCTGAGAGTCAGAGGTGAATAAAAGCTTTGAAGCAGAATACATTACCTTTTGTTTTATTGCAAAACGCCCCCACTGTCTACTGCCTTTGTGTGGTTTTTCAAGATGCTCCACTGTGTATGAAAAGCATATTGTATTCTGCCAGCTCCAATATGCTCGAGTCAGAGGAGTGACTTGTACTGTACCTGGTGGCCGGCTTGCTTGTTGGCTCAAGACCATGTTAGCCCATTGATCTAAAGCCCACTGCATTAGCCCTCTGAGAATAAAGGAAAGATTAACACATTTTGAATGTTATATCGTTTTTGGGCATCTCTGTGAGATGTTCTATCGATTCCCAGGGTTATTTAATGTTTTCATGTGTATCAGGAGCTCTTGCCCTCCACACAGGCAGAAATACAGCCGGTAAGACTTAGCATTGTGAGAAAGGCGCTCTCACTACTCTAGAAGTTAATAGGAAGATGACTTTTGGATTCAGAAAATGTCTACCATACATGTCAGATTTCAATACTGGTCAAGGTCATAACACAGGAGGTCGTGTTCTCTCGAATGAGCCATTGACCATATTTTGGGGATATTCCTACCTTGAGAAATCTGTAATTTAAGAGGGTACATCAAATTTTTCCTATTTTTCTGAGTCTTCAGTCCAGGGTGCATTGCATGCTGCTGCCCAGTGGCTCCACCCTTGCCAGGGAGGGATATGCAAATGACTTTGGCTGTATCCCAATCCAAATGCAGCTGCCTGCTGCCTACCTGGCAGCTTCACATGAAACTGTGTTCCCCTGAGTGAGTGACGTTTGTTTGTTTACAACACGTTTGTTTGTTTACTTTGTAGCCACTGTAGCAGAGTGAGCAACTAGTGCTAGCAATTCACTGAACAGCTATCCCAAAATGGAAATGTCTGACACGAATAACAAGTAAACAAGTAGCAGAATTGATCTCCTCAGTGCCTGTTAATGAATTAAATTGACACCGACTAGTACAATTATTCAACGGTGTAGAGCCTCCTCTCCCATATTGCTTGATCTTCTACTGAAAATATGACAGGTATGCTTGCATGCAAAGATACAAGCTACAATTCTTTTGAGAAAAAAAGCTACTATACTGAATGTTTATGAATTATTAATAGCCAGAATAGCTCATGTTTTATCTTCTAACGACTAGGTTTGCATTGTGATTAATTCATATAACTATCACACCTGTGCATATTGTTAAATGACACTGATGTTCAAGATAACATACTTTGATATTAATTGATCTCTACAGTGATATGATGCAATCTAACTAGATTTGAAGGTCTAATCTTCTTCATCCTAATGTAAGGTAAATGCACTGCATACACAACAAACACTGGCACGCGACGAAGGATAACATGTCCAACTTAATATTGTAAGTGCATATCAGAAAGGAATATCTATTCAGTAAAATGAATACAGCATTGTAATATTATTGTATTGATGCCTTCCTCTCTTTTTGTAAGGGATTAGACAGAACTGTATCCACTAGATGCCCAAGCCTCGATACCAGAAACATGTACAGGCATCAACACTTAATTTCAGAACAAATGTGAACATTTGTATTGGTTTTCCTGTATCTGTGCATGAGTTCTTATTAAAACACAGTCCGCTGTACAAAATAAGGCATTCCAAAGTGAGGGACATCTAAATTAGCTTCCAACATAAGCTTGTTCAGTATGTTTTTTTCTATAGACAGTACTGGAGTTTGCAGGTTTTTATTCCAGCCCTTCACTAACGCCCCATCAAACTCTAAATTAAAGACTTGCACACAGTGCAATCCCCTGGGACAGAAATCACGTCTGTATTTCGGAATGAGCTTCATAAACGACAATGAGCTGACAAATCTGCACGATTAGCAATAACATGGGTGAATCTATTTCCATCTCAAATCAAATCAACGTTTATTAGCAGATGTCATAGCAGGTGCAGCGAAATGCTTATGTTTCTAGGTTTAACAGTGCAGCATGTGTCTTACACTATGATGTTGCACACTCCTGAATAAAATCATGGAATATGGTGGTTATCATGGTGCCTGGGAGGCTCCCAAGTTATTTACATCTGTCTGGGTGTCAGGGTGGGATGGGTGGGATGTCCTGCAGAGACAGGGGGAGGGGGGAATGAACCTCACTGCTCAAATGTCAGTTCTGATTCAAGTTGCTGAAGCCACAACTACCCTTAGTAATGTGCAATCGTTTTGTTAACAGTTTTGCATATTTATAGGCTTGATAAAGTTGTTTACCGTTAGAGTTGAACAACTTATCCTCTAATTTTAACTAGTAACACCAAACCCAATAGTTCAACACAATAGGCAAAGGGAAAGTGACGAGAAAGTTAGCTAACGTAAGGGATATTTCTTTGTAATTGAGAAAATTGAACCTCTCTGAAATGAAAATGGTTGGTCCTCCCTTCAGCAAATATATATTTACCTCAACCCTCCCTGAACACTTGAAAATAAAGAGTGACCCTCCCCTATACGCCAAATAATAATTCAAACATAAAGGGGATAGCAGAAAACATGTCTACCATTTACCGTCTCTTCTTGTACAGACCAGAGCCTTAAATATGCAGTCTTACAAACTGTTCTTCATCTTGTAAGTATTACATGGCAACACAGGACTTTTGATAGCGCTCAGGGCTGCTGAACAGAAGGTTGTGGGCTCACAGACCACCGTGGACAAGAGTAGGGGTGGAAAGATCTCCTTTATGGTAAAAGCATTGCATGAATCTATCATTGTATTTGCAGGTACGGGAAATTTTTTCCTTTTATTAACATTTCATGCAGTTCTACATCATTAAGCACATTAGCGACATCACGGTACCACGTTCCCCAAGGGCACCCCCCCATGCTCAACTCAAAAGATGGCGCACAGAATGCAAAAATATTCTTAGAAATATTTAACCTCCACACATTAACAAGTCCAATAGCTCAAATGAAAGATAAACACCTTGTTCATCTACCCAGCGAGTCAGATTTCTAACATGTTTTACGGCGAAAACATAGCACATATGTATATCAAACAACCACAAAGTCACAGACGATATGTAGCCATTTTGTCAAACAAAAGATGCAATCACAAATGCAGGATTAAAATAAAAATAATTCACTAACCTTTTGAAATTTTTCATCAGATGACAGTAATAGGACATGTTACACAGTACATTTATGTTTTTTTTCAATAATATGCAATTTATATCCATGAATCTCCGTTTACATTGACTCCATGTTCAAAAAATGCTACAAAAATGTCCTGAGAAATTATAGATAGCTCCGCCAGATAACGCCAGATAACAGCAATACACATCATAAACTTTGACTAAATATACATGTTCTAAATATAGTTAGAAAGATACACTGCTTCTTAATGCAATCGCTTTGTCACATTTCTTTTTAACGTTACAAAAATCGTTCATTATTCAATAATCTGAGACGGCGCTCAGACATCAGCAATATTTCTCTGCTATGTTGGAGTCAACAGAAACACAAAATTACAACCTAAATATTCCCTTACCTTTGATGGTCTTCGATCAGAATGTAGTGGAAGAAGTCATACTTACCCAAAACATCGTTTGGTTTCAAGTCGTGTGTCTTTGTATTAGCATTTGCTGCAAGTTCCAGCTGAAATGCTACCAAAAATTACTACTGGTCACGAACAGTTGCGCATCAAAACTTCAAAATTACATATTATATGTCGACTAAACTGGTCAAACTAAGTGCAGAATCAAGCTTTAGGATGTTCTAAGCGTACAAAACAATTATCTAATCTATCGGACATTCTTGCTTGCTCTCAGGGAATTCTGGAACAAAAGGACGTCTCTCTAAATTGCGCGCTCTCCTGACTTGGTATTTTCTCGCGACACTTAGTCTTTTGCCTCCCAAAGGGTCAAAACCCGCAGGATTTGCACAATTAAACGCTATACTGAATGAGGACATCTAGTGGAAGACATAGAAAGTGTCTCCAGATCCATAGCTGGTTGGGAAGTGTGGGGGCGATGATGTCAAAGTTGGCCCAACTTTCCTGATGAGAGAAATAGTTTGGGAGAATGGCTGCCCTGTGAGTTCTGCTTTACATACAGACATAATTCGAACGGTTTTAGAAGCTTTAGAGTGTTTTCTATTCAATAATAATTATTATATGCATATATTAGCAATTTTGGACAGATTTGTTTTCTGTTTACTATGGGCACACAATTCCTCCAAAGGGGGCAGTATTGTCCTGAGCCTTAACAGGTTTTAATAGAAAATTTGTAATACCATACAAATTACAGAAATTACATGCTAAGAATGGACAGAGAGATAGGCCTATGTATTAATCTTATCATATTTCTCCAATGCCAAATCAGTGTGTCTTGTTTGCAACAACACTGTCCCTGTTTATAAATAATCAAATCAAATGTTTGTCACATGCGCTGTGTACAACAGGTGTAGAACTTACAGGGAAATGATTACTTACAAGCCCTTAACCAACAATGTAGTTTTAGGAAAAATAAGTGTTAAGTAAAAAATAGATGTGTAAAAAATAAAAATAACAAGTAATTAAAAACCTGTTTGGGCTTGACGTCCCGCTAGCGGGACAACAGAAACTGGAGGGCGTGCAATTCAAATAAATAATTATACACATGGTGGATATTAAACATTTAGGTATAAACCGGTCTTGTATCGTTTGAATGCTAAAATCCTTGTTAATCTAACTGCACTGTCCGGTTTACAGTAGCCATTACAGCAAAAGCATGCCATGCGATTTTTTGAGGACGGCGCCCCACATCAAAATATTTTTCCACCGGCACAGGTTTTATAAATTCACTAATAACGATTGAATATTCACTTACTTTTTGAAAATCTTCCTCTGATTTGTCATCCAAAGGGTCCCAGCTATAACATGTAGTGTTGTTTTGTCAAAATACATTTCTATTTACTCCTCAGATACCTGTAATTAACCTCTTACACTTATGGTGGCGCTATTTCATTTTTGGAAGAAAAACGTTCCCGTTTTAAACAAGATATTTTGTCACAAAAAGATGCTCGACTATGCATATAATTGCTACTGTTCGAAAGAAAACACTCTGACGTGTCCAGAAATACAAATATCTTCTCTGTGCGTGCCCTAGAACGTGAGCTTCAGGCAAAACCAAGATGACTTGGCATCCAGGAAATGACAAGGATTTTTGAGGCTCTGTCTTTCATGATCTCCTTATATGGCTGTGAACGCAAGAGGAATGAGTCTGCCCTTTCTGTCGTTTCCCCAAGGTGTCTGCAGCATTGTGACGTATTTGTAGGCAGATCGTTGGAAGATTGACCATAAGAGACCACATTTACCACGTGTCCGCCCGGTGTCCTGCGCCGAAATTGGTGCGCAAAAGTCACCTGCCAGTATTTTTCCATGGGGCACAGACAGAGAAGCAAGCTTCCAAGAACTGCATGTCAATGAAGAGATATGTGAAAAAACACCTTGAGGATTGATTCCAAACAACGTTTGCCATGTTTCGGTCGATATTATGTAGTTAATCCGGAAAAAGTTTCACGTTGTAGGTGACTGCATTTTCGGTTCGTTTCGGTAGCCAGGCGCAATGTAGAAAACGGAACGATTTCTCCTACACACAGACGCTTTCAGGAAACACTGCGCATTTGGTATGTGGCTGGGAGTCTCCTCATTGAAAACATCAGAAGCTCTTCAAAGGTAAATGATTTTATTTATTTGGTTATCTGGCTTTTGTGAAAATGTTGCGTGCTACATGCTACACAAAATGCTATGCTAGCTTTGCATACTCTTACACAAATTAGTCAATTTCTATGGTTCAAAAGCATATTTTGAAAATCTGAGATGACAGTGTTGTTAAGAAAAGGCTAAGCTTGAGAGCAAACGCATTATTTTAATTTTATTTGCGATTTTCAGAAATCGTTAACGTTGCGTTATGCTAATGAGCCTGAGGCTTAGTCACAATCCCGGATCCGGGATGGGGAGTTTCAAGAGGTTAAAATATAATATTTCTTACGGAAAGAAGCATGTTCAATAGGAAACCATTTCTAGCAGGTGCGTCTTGTCTTCATTGCACGCCCAAACATGAATTTCCAAGACTGTGTTCTTGTACGAAAACTCATATTTCTTATTCGTTTTGGAAGTTACAAGCCTGAAACCTTGAACATAGACTGCTGACACCCTGTGGAAGCCAAAGGAATTGCATCCTGGGAGCTAGAATTCAGAATGCCCCTATACTTTCATTTGTAAGACCATGGTCTCTCAAAAGAAAATAATTTCCGGTTGGTTTTTCTTTGAATTTTCTCCTGCTATATCTATTGTGTTATAGTCTCCTACATTATTTTAACTTTTCTACAAACTTCAAAGTGTTTTCTTTCAAATGGTACGAATTATATGCATATCCTGGCTTCAGGGTCTGTGGAACAGGCAGTTTACTTTGGGCACTTCAGTCAGGCTGAATTTGAAAAAAAGGAGCCTAGCTCTAGAGCATCAGTAAAATAACAATAGCGAGCCTATATACAGGGGGTACCAGTACAGAGACAATGTGCGGGGGCATCGGTTAGTCAAGGTAATTGAGGTAATATGTACATGTACAGTCGGTAGAGTTAAAGTGACTATGCATAGGTAATAAACAGAGTAGCAGCAGGGTAAAGGGGGGGGGGGCAAATATTCTGAGACGTCATTAGAAATCTGAGCATGGTACATTCAAAAGTTAGGCCTACTTTTTCACGCCAGACAGAGTAGGCCCAGAAAAGTGTAAGCTTTAACTACTGGTTACTCTTCTTCAATGGCTTAATCCAATGAGAGAAGGCCACAAGTGTTTCCCTTAAAGCTGTCTGGGTTTTAACATCTTCTATTGTACAGAAAGTGAAAAGCTTAATCAATTGATAGTGGCAGTATCAGATTATTTCCCAAGCAAAGTAAAACATTTTATCTCCTCGGCTATAGAAGGTTGTAGCTTTGCCTCTGAATGTCAAAGAAACAAAACTATGATATCCTAATTTGCATCGGAGTTCACGTCGTTCTCGGGTATTTTACAGCTTGTTTCTAGCATAAAGCATTGCGGACCAAAGCGCTGTTTGGATCATTTTATATAATCGGATCCATTTTATTTTCTTAAAAATCTTCAGCTGTCTGGGTTTTAACATCTTCTATTGTACTGAAGGCTTTTCACTTTCTATACAAGCCTGTGCTTTTTGTAATGTTCTTTAAAAAAATCAGGCCTGTGGTACATCCTACCCACTCATATCCCCTCAATTCGAGTCTTGGTTTTAACTTAACAGCGCTTCACTGACACGGAAGCATGAGGCACCATGAGTTGTCCATTTCTGATTCATTGTGCCGCAACTGCTGCTTGAAGTTGCAGAACCACAATGTCAGTTACTCGAATCTGGCTTATTGTGAGGTTAATCATGGCAAGAAACATATTGTTTTTAATAAAAATCAATTATAGTATTAGCAAGCTATCAAAGGTCACCTATCAAAGTTGATCTCCATCTCCTCTTCGTGCTCTCCTTCTCAAACTGAACAGAACATAGGCTGTAGGGTAGTCCATGCGCAAGATGGATAAGGCCTAATCCCACAGATCTTTCACGTTTTTAGGGAGCGTGCAATTGGCATACTGACTGCAGGAATGTCCATCAGAGCTGTTGCCAGATAATTTAATGTTCAATGCTCTACCATAAGTTGCCTCCAACGTCATTTTAGAGAATTTGGCCGTACGTCCAACCAGCCTCATAAGAATAGACCACATGTTTCTACGCCAGCCCAGGACCTCCACATCCGGATCTTCCTCAGCGAGATCGTCTGAGACCAGCCACCTGGACAGCTGAGGAAACTGTGGGTTTGCACAACTACAAAATATCTGTACAAACTGTCAGAAACCTTCTCAGGGAAGCTCATCTGTGTGCTCTTCGTCCCCACCAGGGTCTTGACCTGACTGCAGTTCGATGTCGTAACCGACTTCAGTGAGAAAATGCTCTCCTTCTATGGCCACTGGCACGCTGGAGAAGTATGCTCTTCACGGATGAATGCCAGTTTCAACTGTACCAGGCAGATGGAAGACAGTGTGTATGGCATTGTTTGGGCAAGCGGTTTGCTGATGTCAACGTTGTGAACAGAGTGCCCCATGGTGCATTGGGGTTATTGTATGGGAAGGAATAAGCTTCTGACAATGAGCACAATTGCATTTTATCGATGGCAATTTGAATGCACAGAGATACTGTGACAAAATCCTAATGCCCATTGTCGTGCCATTCATTTGCCGCCATCACCTCATGTTTTAGCATGATAATGCACGGCCCCATGTCGCAAGGATCTGTATACAATTCCTTGAAGCTGAAAATGTCCCAGTTTTTCCATGGCCTGCATACTCACCATACATGTCACCGATTGAGAATTTTTTGACATGCTCTGGATCAATGTTTAGAACAGCGTGTTCCAGTTCCCGCCAATATCCAGCAACTTCACACAGCCATTGAAGAGGAGTGGGACAAGATTTCACTGGCCACAATCAACAGCCTGATCAACTCTATGTGAAGGAGATATTTCACGCCGTGTGAGGCAAATAGTGGTTTTCTGATCCACACCCCTTTTTTAAGGTATCTTTGACCAACATATGCATATTTGTATTCTCAGTCATGGAAAATTCGTAGATTAGGTCTTAATGAATCTATTTAAATTGATTGATTGATTTCCTCATATGAACTTTTACTCAGTCAAATCTTTGAAATTGAAGCATGTTGCATTTATATTTTTGTTTAGTGTATTTTTTGCATGGGCTGCATCTCAATCTACCTTGTCCGCTGCTGTCGCCTTTCTGCTTCGACGGCGGAAGGTGGATGAGCTACAGCGGTGTTTGTCAGACCAATAGACATCCTGGAAATCGGTCTTCTCATGGAAAGGTCTGTACCGTTTGGGCTACAAACTAATATGACCCCACCATTGAAAGCAGAGACTCTCACGAACACGTACATGTTTTGCTCCACGACGCCCAGTACTTTACTGCCAAGTTTCCTTCCTCTCCGGCAACTGCAAGTCTGTCAAGTTACGAAGGAAGCCTGCATCTGTCACACGCTGACCATAGTTTGCTTTATATGTTTCTATGTTTTTTTTGTTCAGGGTGTGATCTGAGTGGGCATTCTATGTTACATGTCTAGTTTGTCTATTTCTATGTTTGGCCTGATATGGTTCTCAATCAGAGGCAGGTGTTAGTCATTGTCTCTGATTGGGAACCATATTTAGGTAGCCTGTTTGGTGTTGGGTTTTGTGGGTGATTGTTCCTGTCTCTGTGTTTGCACCAGATAGGGCTGGTTTAGGTTACCACGGTTCTTGTTTCGTTAGTCTGTTCATGTGTAGAGTCTTTATTAAAGAACCATGAATAGAAACCATGCTGCATTTTGGAGGTCTGCACTAATAGGAGACAATGATTGGATTGGATGAGCTTCGGGGACTTTATGGCTGTGTTCTACTCAGTTCCACCATGCTGAATACATTAGGCTTCCAACGCCAGAGTGAGTGTTATTTGGTGTTTGGGAAATATTAAACATAACGGCAGCACATTTGTGTTGGAAAAAAAACTAAGATAACGTTCATTTATTTTATCCAACAATAATTATGGTTATGAAATTACTTTCTTTGTTGCCAACATAATGCTGCTTTACATTGGATTTTGTCATGTGGCAGAAAGTTACCTACACTGTTTGAAAAAAGGGTTTCTAAAGGGTTCTTCAGTTGTCTCCATAGAAGAACCAATTTTGGTCCCAGTTCTAACCCCTTTAGGTTCCATGTAGTAAGATCTGTTGAAAGGCTCCTAGATGGAACCCAAAAGGGTTCTACCTGGAGCCATAAAGAGTTCTGCAAAGGGTTATCCTATGGGGACAGCCGGATAACCACTTTAGGTCCCAGATAGCATTTTTCCCCCTAAGAGTGTAGTATGGCTGTGGTGTTGAAAGAGAATGCAAACTCTGCATTTTTACAGACAGAAAATAAAGTATGTTATATAGACTTGACATTTGTCCCAAAACATTTAGCACTTTCCATTCCAGCCCAAATCCCTTTATGGTGCAAGTGTAAGAGAATGGAAACACACAAAGGGATTAAATACCAATGGGAAATATTGTTCCGTTATATTGTTTGCCATAGTCTGGTTTATTTCAAATGTATGTTCATGCACTTGCCTGACAAATACACTTCTGCAGTTTAGGACATTGATGACAAATCAAAAACTCACTGCTTTAGCAATACTAGTAAGTGTATTACCCATAATGCAGCTTACTTTTCTACAGTCATTTGCAACTTGTAAGTAAGTATGGGGGTACAGTACGTGATATTTCCTCTTGTGAGACTTTTGAACAAGTGCGATAACAACTGTAATTTAGCTAGCAGAGTATTTCCACTCTCCCGAGTGTAGGCATTAAATTGCCTCACAAATCGTGAGGCGATGACTTGTTAGCTCAATATGAGAAAGTCAAGGACTCTGCAGTAGCACTGAAAGGGAGCCCTTTTAAGAAATGTAAAAAGTGACTGGGTTTGGGCTTTTGTAAGCTTTAGAGATTTCATGCAAGTTTTCTGACTAGCTCTATACAGCAAATTGTGAATACCTATACAAATATGTATCTTATGCTATAACACAGTAATAACATACATAACATAGCTGTGATTCAAACATTTATACACAGCATGGTAAACCATGCTACTTATTTCTTACAAAGACTCAGTGAATCTTAATGTAAATTAGCAGAAAAGAGTACAAAACAACACCTGTGAATAGGGCCTTTTTGGTTTTAGGCAGGATGCATTTTCAGGTTAAGCTCAGACTTAACCAGTACTGTGTGTAATCTATGTCACTGTCCCTCTCTTACAGCAGCCTCCCCTATCCCATTAGTCATTTCATGAAATGAGAACAGGATGATTTTTGGAATGAGGTGAGATGAGAGCGGCACCCTGAGAGATGTGTCTTGGGCCAAACACGCACAGCCGCACATACAGGCGCACGCACACACACACAGACACACACACACACCATTCAGTCAGTGGACCAGAGCAAGGATAAGGGTTATCTCCCCTCTTTTCAACATAATCTCTGGGGTGTGTGGCTGGAATTCAATCCTCACCTCTCCTTTCAGGGTCTGGCCTCACTGTTAAATGAACGATCAAAAGAAGATGTTACTCCCTGTAGATTAAATAAAGTTTATGTGTCCAAGTCTTGCTGCAGTTCTGCCTGCAATCATTTATTTTCTATCTGGGCAGATTATCGTCTGCAAAACTCTGTTTCAGAGAGTAATTCCGTTTCTGAATATAGTCCAGAAAGGCAGACTTAAGTGTGAAGTCTGACGCTATTTCCGAGTTTAATCATTGCTTTGAGATTAACTATATTACAAGGAAGGAACATTAACAACACGGTATCATTTTTTTTAAGCACACATAAAACCTGTAGTGTACTTGTGTTGCTGTAATGGCTGCAAACTCTGGTCCAGCACCATCTATTGCTGCACTCCAGCAGTCATGAATAACCAAGCAGTCTTGAATCAAGCCCAAATTCACGATTTTACACACAAAACATGTCCTAAATAAGTAATGCACACCTAAAGGAAGTGTTGTCCTGAGAGTTCATCCCAGAGGGAGAGAAAGAGAGTGTGAGCAAGAGAGAGATGGGGTGAGAGAGGGGGGGAGGGGGATAAAAGAGACAGAGGTAGAGGAAAGAGAGAGAGAGGAGAGGAAGAAGAAAGAGAACAAAA
The DNA here is from genome assembly GCF_036934945.1 of Oncorhynchus masou masou. Taxonomy (NCBI): domain Eukaryota; kingdom Metazoa; phylum Chordata; class Actinopteri; order Salmoniformes; family Salmonidae; genus Oncorhynchus; species Oncorhynchus masou. Next base: position 9,672,488 of record NC_088230.1, on the reverse strand, counting down.
ATAGGAAGGAAGACAGAGAGAGGATAGGGAGAGAAAAGCGTGACTGCTTTCAAAGGAAAGAAAAAGGAGGAAGGAGGCAAGACTGTTAATAATTAATTCAGGAGGAGCTTGGTCCTGGGAGGACGTGGGAAATATTTTGATGTTGGTAAAATGCTAATTAAAGAAAGGGAGAGGTGCTTTTGCTTTTGGTCTGGATGCCATTCTTCGGGTCTGCCCAGGCAGGCAGTCTGAATTTACAGTGCTGCCTGGGCTAATGGTGGTAGTGGTGCCACTTGGGAAAGACAACATGAAAAAGAACAGGCAGAGCTAATGTGACTAGCGGACCTCTCCAACGCTCAGGAGGAATGAGAGAGGGAGGAGAGGGAAGAGACAAGAGGACAAAAAGGAAAGGCCTCACTCTGTGGAGAGGATACATTTGTGTGTCGCACGCTTTTAATTTCACGGTAAAGTGAGGAAAGAATAAAAGGCCATTCATTAGATTGAATGGTCCCATTGCCACTCCACTCTGCAGCCAACAGTGTCACCCTCCAAATTGGATAAACACACAATGCAGAGACCACATGGCAGGCACATAACTAACAATTAGGAACTTTACACACTAAATCAGACAGGAAAGACAATTGGTCAACAATTAAAACAGAATGCACACAAAAGGACACACACACACACTCTTGTTGCAGAGCTATCCCTCCTCCCTTTAATTGTTTTTTGGTTTCACTCTCACCACAAATACTCATAGTTACTAACCCAGAGACCGGAGGTAATGATAATACTGCCATGGTCATTAAGTATTAATTTAGCTTTTTTTTCATTCTGATCCTTCAACATTTTCTTAGAGTCAAGCAAGTGCAGTCATTTAATACAAAGTAAGCAACACTATTGGGGATTCTTAGATTCTATGTTTGGTTTCATGTGTAATGCGCAGGTGCTTATGTGCTAAAATGTTCTATTAGGTGTTGTTTACATTCTATACTCCGAGGAGAGTCTTCAAAGACTTTCCATGCATAGGCTTATTTGTTTGAAGTTTGATTTCAGGAATGGTTTTCAGTTATATTTACTTGAAACAATTGTGCTGCGTTTGCCTCGCCCACATATTTGGAAAATGAACAATTTTTCTTGTTTTATGTAATGAAACAAATCCTCTATGGATACTTAAAAGTTTTGGTCTTTCATATACAAGAGTTTGGACACACCTTTCCATATTTTAGAATAAGAGTGAAGACGTTAAAAACACATACGGAATCACGTAGTGACCAAAAAGGTGTTACAAAAATAAACATTTATTTTACGTATCATTGAACTTGTGACTGCACTTGAAGAAACGTTCAAGTTTATTGACATTTTCTGGATTGACTGACCTTCATGTCTTAAAGTAATAACATGGACTTGGTCTTTTACCAAACAGAGATATTTTCTGTATACCCCGCCTACCTTGTCACAGCACAACTGATTGGCTCAAACGCATTAAGGAAAGAAATTCCACAAATTAACTTTTAACAAGGCACATCTGTTAATTGAAATGCATTCCAGGTGACTACCTCATGAAGCTGGTAAACAGAATGCCAAGAGTGTGCAAAGCTGTCATAAGGGCAAAGGGTGGCTACTTTGAAGAATCTCAAATATAAAATATATTTTGATTTGTTTTAACACTTTTCTTTGCTTACTACATGATTTTATGTGCGTAATTTCATAGTTTTGATGTCTTAACTAATAATCTACAATGTAGGAAATAGTTTTAAAAAATAAAGAAAAACCCTGGAATGAGCAGGTGTGTCCCAACTTTTGACTGGTACTGTATATGTTGCACTATATACAAAATTATATTTTCATTTTACACAAGCTCCTCATTATTTGTATTAAAAACCTTATGCATCGTTTAAGGTTACACTTGATAAGACTGTGAAGCTGTTATCTTGTATTCTATTCCTAGTCCATTAGTGATACTGATCAGGGGACAGTAGTGAGATAACGCTGCACTGGCTGCAGATCATCAGATAGACGATTCAATCTGCCTCTCGAGGAGCTCAGGAACGATAATGACGATGATACTGTATCTTGTGTTCGGGCCTTTGGCTAACTCAGCTTTTCTTAAGGAATCTGATGCGTTAAGTTGATAAAGTTGGATGCAATGTATCTGAGGAGATGCGGAGGAAGATCATTTATGACGCTGCCGGGTTGGTTGGAAGAGACTGATGTACTGATTTCTCCTGCAGGTTTTATCAGATCTGTTCAAAACCTTCATTCAAACTACCACATAAAAATGTTGGCCAATTGCACGCTGTCATAAAAATCCTACATGCCAATCACATGCTACTAGCACATGCCACTGTCCATTAAATCATAAAGAGAATAAGAGAGAAAACCCCAAGAGCATATAATATCATTTTGTCTCTGTTACAATTTACGAGGGAGGGTGAATGGTTAATGTTCTCGGAGGCGCTTGCCTAATGATCGACAGCGGTGTCATTAACATGCATGGCTATGCAGGCACTGCTAGTTCCCCTAGCTGCCACGGGGTCCCACTTCACCAGCTAAACACCCAGCCATCCAGTCATCTAACCCTGGCTTTGTCTGCTGCTCCTGCTTCTGTGAGCGTGGAGCGTCCCGTTACTTGATAAGGGCCTCTCTGATATGGCCACCTCATTAATCACTGTACTACTTGGGGAGGACGAAAATACACACACACACACACACACACACACACACACACACACACACACACACACACACACACACACACACACACACACACACACACACACACACACACACACACACACACACACACACACACAAAAATACAATTTTGACACACACGCACACCAGTCACTCCTTCCACCGGAGCCCTTACAACACAGCGTAATCTGAATTAATGGGTTAGCCCTCTCCCCTACAGACTATAGACATACATCAAGAGGCTGTAAGAAAGGTAAATAATGGTGGTCGGTTCAGGGAGAGAGGCTGGCTGAGTCTATACCCCCATTCAGTGTGAGAGATGGAGGAGTGGGAGCAACAGGAGTGGGAGTACCCGATAGGCGCTCCCTGCTGTGAATGCTGATGTGGTTTGATGATGTCATCATTTCCTGTTGTTGGTCTTGGTCATCGCCACCTGTGATCAGATGATCATTCCCAGAGGACGTTAAAGCCGATAACAGGGGAGGGATTGGACATAGTGCCTGCCGACTCAGTAAAATAATGTGGAGGGTTATTGGGTCCTATAGATGATTGACGACCTTGTGTGTTACAAAACCTAGAGAACTTCAGGGTGGAGATGCTTCCGTCCCCTGTCTTCCCGTTAAATATTTTTTACAGAGTCCTGTTACGGTGTAGGAAGTCGCCTATCAAACTCAGAGGCAAGTAGGCAACGCGACTGGCAGGTTTGTGATTCAGAAAGCAGTTAGAAGCCTATCCTAGAGTACCCCCAGCCAGTTCCACTTGTTTGATCCACTCCACTACGAGCACATTGTTGTCAGTGGCCCATGCTCCAGGATCAAGCTCTAGTTGAATCAGGTGTGCTTGTGTTGGTAATGAACAGATGCAGTGAGATGTGTACTCTAATATACTGTGCCTAAAAGTGAAAAGGGGTGTAAAACTGTTAATTAGGCGAGGTGGACCGGGCGCTGATGAAACTCTGGCTTCCAGTTGCTAAGCATGCTGGGAGAAAACAGAAAGCGTTCAGTTTGCATTGTTGCCGTTGCACCGTTGCATTGTTGCGGTTAACAACAATAGGAGACTCACCCATCCAGGGAACCTCAACTGGGGCATGTGTAATTACATGTATGAGTGCTGATCACTATCCACCTGTGAGAGACCCCTCGCTTTTAATGATCTCCACAAACACAGTCCAGGCACATACTGTACTTCCACAGATCCAACATTCCAGACCTCAAATATTATTCTAAATCATATATATATATATATATTCTACACAATTTTGATCTTCTCTCATCGCTGTAACTCCCCAACAGACTCAAGAGGTGAAGGTCGATTCATGCGTCCTCCGAAACATGACCCGCCAATCCACGCTTCTTAACACCCGCTCACCCGGAAGACAGCCACACCAATGTGTCGGAAGAAACACCGTTCAACTGATGTCAGCTTGCAGGCGTCCAGCTCGCCACAAGGAGTCGCTAGAGGGCACTGAGCCAAGTAATGCCCCCCCGGTCAAACCCTCCCCTAACTCGGACGACGCTGGGCCAATTTTATACCGCCCTATGGGACTCCCAATCACGTGATACAGCCTGGGATCGAACACAGGTCTGTAGTGACACTGATAGCACGGTGATGCAGTGCCTTAGACCACTGCGCCACTCGGGAGGCCTATTCTAAATTGTTTAATTTTGCTTCAGTTACATTGGATTGAGTCTGCATGGAGTGCCAGATGGGATGAGTTCTTTGTGGTGCAATGCTTCTCATGATAACACAGTGTGTTTATGGCTGTGTTATCAATGTGGTGTGTTTCCAACCTGTCCCACATGTAATCTTAATTTAGAATGTCTCCCGTCTTGTTGTTATCGATGTGCTGACATCTGAGGATAGGGGATACGGTGCCAATGAACTCTTCTACATATTGGACAATCAGATTTGCTATAACATAATTCATCCGATGACACAGCCTTGGCTATTCATTTACAGTTGAACATTGCCACAATGACATGTCTAAGTTACAGTAAAACAAATTGAAGCATCCCTCTCCACTAGTCCATATTGCGATATCTAGCTGTTTTACAATTGATACTGTATGATGAACTTTAAACAGTCTGAGACCAGCCATTTGAAAAGGGAGACCAAATCAGCATACAAGAGATAGGGGGCAGAAAAATAGAAATAGAAAAACCTTCCGTCTGTAGAGTGAGGGAAAATTGTATCGACCCTCATGCATTGTCTCATTAATTTTGCCTTGAGGTGTGGATTCCTGCTGATCTATATCCTGTGACTGCATCTTTATTCTTCTGTGTAACCTATTACTGTCGGAGAAATGCAAAGCCATGCCGCAATTAGAGCTCTGAAGCACTGGGGCCGATCAATACCATAGATGTATGATCCGTTTGGGTGGGAAGCAATAAGTAGTCAAAGTCACAGTGCATCTTCTCCCAGGGCTAAAGGGTAATCTGGCTGAAAGCATGCCTCAGTCTTAGTCAATCACCTCTGTCGACCGTGTCTCTCTCTCGTCCGTGGTGGTTAATAAGGAAAGTTAATAAGGAAAGAGCCTCTGTAGGACCAGGGGCACCGGGAGCACTGGGGTCTTTATTTGAGTGATGATTGCCTCCTCTGTCTCCGTGGGATTGGATCACATGCTTCCCAATGCATGTGTGAATCAGTTGGTTCAATAGATCAATTGGTTGGTTGGTTCACCCCAATGACGACATGTCAACCAACTTTGACTGCTGGGATTATGCTCGTAACAAAGGGATATGGGTTTGATTCCTCCGCATGTATGACATATTGTGTGTGTCAATTGCTGTAAGTTGCTTTGGATAAAATAAGGTTAGGCTACGCATCGGCTAAGTGACCTGATTTTTATTTTTTATTTAATTCAGTTGAATGTCACCCACTCTATTTCTGTCTACACAAGCTTGCACCTGGTGTCTGAGATGACTGTTGATATTTCTACTGTTGGTCAAAGTGTTGACATATCTCCCACTGTGTTTTATTATCATTGAGGACAGCAGTTGACACATTTCCCTGTCCTTTTCTGTTTGTCCTTTCCTTTCAATGGTTTACAAGCAAATAGAATGTCTATAAATCACTTGGAAAGTCCTGCAGCAGAGATGATGTTTAGCATAATGCCAGAGTAATACATCACGGTGCACTGACTGGATGAGACAACAAAAGTTGTTTCTGCGTTCGTAATATAATTTTCATTCAGATTAGTTGACGTTGATGGATTGCATCATTTTTGGGAAAATGCAAACGGATGTTTTTCTGACGCCATGACAGTTGTGTGTCTTTTATAGCATGGTCCGACTTGTCAAGTTAATATTGGAAATGGAAATTCATTCTAATGGATTATTTGCAAAATTTCCTAGAACGTTTTCGAAAAGCAGATCCACTTGTTGCAGAGCCGTGCACAGATCTTTGTGGGGGCAGGTGAACAAAATGAAAAAAAAAATCTAGTTTGATGGACAAATTAGAGCATTTAAAGTTAAAAAGGAGAAAAGTTACAAAAGATTGAATTACTAAGTAGTAAAAAAAAAGAAAAATCAGCACAGAGCTTCGACAGCCCTTTCTCATTGGGCAAAGGTGCAAAGGGGCGGGTGCTCGGGCACTGGATGACATGTTGCCATTGGCTGTAGCCTAATCCGTTATCACTCATGTTTGTGTATCTGTCACATTGTCATTGTCATCATATCACAACGGCCAATAAACCAACATCACAATAATAAGACGACCTATAGTACACCAGTATATCGTTTGCCAAGTTGGTTGTATAATAGCCATCATTCACCACTCTCTTTAGAGTGACACTTCCGAAAGCCGTGGTGTCCGACGGTCATTTGTCTATGGATTTCCCTGTCACGTTTGAAAAGTTGCACCTCTCAGGTATTCACTGCAGCATGAAAAGCAATAAACAGGAGAGCTATCACACTGTTAAAGTCCACTTACCTTTAAGGCTGGGTGCTCTATATGTAAATGAGAGTGCTGGGTAACAAGCACAGCACACAGCAGCTGATTCGGCAGTACTGACACTTTAGCTAGATGGAAACAAAATACTAAATGAAGTTTCTTCTTCCGCTGTGTTCCTTTACAGGACGCCAGTTGACGGCGTGCGTTTCCGTACACCATTCAGACTACCCATATCTTGTTGTTTTGCCCCCTCCCCCCCCCCCATCCTGTCCTACTTCCTTTCGTTACTTTTCCCGGGGAATTGAGTCGAAACGAATGGCTTGTGCTGAGTTCGTAATGTCCTGCAAATCGTTAGGCGGCCAGTGGGAGCTGCAGAGGAGGACGTCGTAAGGATGGGAGATGTTATTCAGAGCAGGCTTGTGTTCTGCTCAACCTATCAGCCCCGACAGAGAGCAATGTTTTACCTGTCAACCTTTCACTTGTCTTAAAAGCCCCACGTGGGGGAAATAGACCAACGTCATTGTAGTTAGACCAAAGACAACATATTTACACCAAACCTTGTTTGACGTCAACAGGGAGACAAGAGAGAGACTGATGCAATATCAGCTCTTCCATTCCCATGGTTTTTATGGAAAGGGTCAAACAAGAGAGCACTCAAGAAAACAAAATCAGGGTTAGGTATTTAATTAACCATGACAACATGGCTTGGGCTAACGAGCATTTCTGCCAGGCTTAAACTTGCCTGCCTGCCAGGCTTCAGTCTCTGTGGCTTCTCACTGTTGCTCAGGGCAACTAAACATCTTCATCAGTCAGCCACAACATTTTAAGTGAGGTTACAGCGGTTGCCAGAGCCTAGTAAACAAACATACATAAAAATGAAGTCATTCCTTTGCCAACAGACCTCCTGGTGCACACCAAGGGCTTCATAAAGAATATTCCATGGAAACAATTGTTTTTTATATAACTGGCCTCGTGCTTAACTTGTATTTAATTTGTTCTCTCTCTCCTGATAGTTTCCATGTACAAACTGAAGTGCAGATCTATGAAGTTTACAGGTTTGTGAGATGGTCGCTTGTTAACAACAATTTATTTGTTATTTTTTACCCCTTTTTCGTGGTATCCAATTAGTCCTATCGCTGCAACTCCGGTATGGACTCGGGAGAGGTGAAGGTCGGGAGCCAAAACTCAACTCAGCCAAGCTGCACTGCTTCTTGACTTAATGCCCACTTAACCCATAAGCTAGCCACACCAATGTGTCGGAGGAAACACTGTACACCTGGCGACTGTGTCTGCGTGCATTGCGCCCGGCCCGCCACAGGAGTTGCTAGTACACGATGGGACAAGAACATCCCTGCCAGCCAAACCCTCCCCTAACCCGGACAACTCTGGGTCAATTGTGCGCCGCCCCATGGGTCTCCCAGTTGCAGCCACCTGCGACAGAGCCTGGACTTGAACCAGCATCTCTGGAGGCACAGCTAGCACTGCGATGCAGTGTCTTAGACCACTGCACCACTTGGAAGTCCTTGGGGTGGGTTTTTGTGGTAAATAAAAAACATTTTGGATAAAGGGTTAGCAAAAAGTTAATTTGAAAGTGAACATCGGTTCGGTTTAGGAGTGAGTTAAGGGACTTTAAACCAGCAGGGAATAAATAGGTGGAGACATTTGTAAGAAGAATATCAGCTCTGAAAGATGAACAGGGCTGTTTCAAGTACCGAAAATGTAGGACAGACAACATGCTCCGGAGTTATACACAAGGGCTGACAGCAAATCAGATGGAAACAAACTTTCTTCAAGGATAGATACCATTTAAAAGATACAGTAAAAAAAGTACTTGCAAATCTGAGTTATTAAGCTGCAGGTGGGTGGGGATTATGCGATTGCTTTAACGAAAAAGGCCGACACGTAAGCTTAAATGAAAAAGGATGCACCTTTAGAAATTAACCATTTTAATTGAGAACAGTCTCTCTCTCCACTTTCCTGAAGTGGAAAGAATCTCAACAACCTAAAGTGCTTTAAAAGTCCTGAAGTAATAAAGCAGACTTTCTCTCAGACTTTGCCTGATTTTCACCTTTCAGTTTGATGAGGTTTTGGATGTTAGAGCTGTTTACCGACTGAGAGCACTTGATTGAAGGGTGCCTTGAAAGTCTGGTGCATATGGAGAACTTTTCTGCAGAATAATAGCCATCCAAAGGGAAAAGTCTTCAACTTCAGACCGTGAGAACAGCAATCTCCCCATTTTAAAGTGACGTGCAAACTGTGGGTTTTCAGGGACATCTGGAAAACAAAGATATTTTTACATGATGGAGAGGAAATAGTAGGTGTCCGTGTAGGTGGGAGCTTCCAAAGCAAGCTTTCCACCCTTGTCTGTGTAGTGGTGTCAGTCTCCCATAGAGCCATTATGTTTCATCATAAACTAAAGTGACTTTGAGGGCAAAACACACACACTCGCACGCACAAACACACACTCACACACTTATAAACTGGATCAGTTAAGGGGAAAGGCTGCATGGTGGCAGCCGGTGATGGATTGCAGTGGTTAGGAGCCATGACTTTTAGGTAAGTGACAATGACGCACATAAAGGCCACCATTACCCATTTTAAGATGCGGTTAAAATCCTTATCGACCTGCCGCCACAGATGCCAATACGCCAAGGCATCACAGTGACTCTAGCGATGGCAGGCAAAGAGTGATAGGCATTTGCTGTTCACTAGACAGGCCCAGTTTGAGCATCACACACACACACACACACACACACACACACACACACACACACACACACACACACACACACACACACACACACACACACACACACACACACACACACACACGCATCCAGAAGCAACTCTCAACCCCACATAGGGAAGCAAAGCCACAATTTGTATGGTACTGTATGTTTTGAATGTTGCCACAATTCTGTGGGAAATTAGAGCCTAACACCATTTAGGCAAGATAGCTGATGCCCAGCAGTTCAGAGTCACCGTCAGAGGAAGGTATGATTGCATGAAATTACAGCCCTGCAGTAGCTGCACATGTGGGTAATGAGAGCTCGCTATGTACTCACGTGTCCATGAACCATTGGCATCAGCAGGCTCTTGTGATCGATTCAGATGTGCATCGTCCGCAGAAATGGAATTATTATGTGTTCTTAGAATTGCGTGGATCTTGAACAACCCATCTATCATGATTGAGATAAGCAGCATTTATTCAGTCCCCGAGGCTGAACTCTGTGACTCTGTGATGCCATGACTGCATCCCAAATGGCAGCCTATTCCCTAAAGTGCGCTAAGTAGGGAATAGGGTGCCATTTGGGATGCAGAAAATGTCTCAACCTCGTCTTTTTTTCCACATGTATTGGTCGGTTCTGACAGTACAGTCATCATGCATGGCCTTTGGCTAAAGCATCATTAGAGGGGTGATCATTGTTTTCATTCGTTTTTTTCCTGTGAAGCACAATGTGTTGTATAAATAAAGCTTGGTTTGATTTGATGGTTTTAGCCATCCTTCGAACCTTTTACTGTAATGTTAATTGTATATAGGTCTCAATTCTCCATCTCTACTTGCCTGTTGCCTGTCTCTGTGGCCCTTGTCCCCAATCCAACCAGCTACCAGGAAATATCCCTCCCTACCTCCTTCCCAATCTGCCTGCCTCCTTGCCTGCCTGCTTGCCTGACTCCCTACCTATTGCCTCCATACCTGTCTGCCTACACTCTTAGAAAAAATAGTTAATCAAGGTTGTCCCCATAGGCCGAACCCTTTTTGGTTCCAGGTTGAAACTTTTTGGGTTCCATGTAGAAGCCTGGGTTTGACCTGGAACCAAAAAGTGTTCTTCAAAGGATTCTCATATGGGGACAGCTGAAAAACACTTTTAGGTTTCACAAAGCACCTTCTTTTTCTAAGAGTGTACTTGTTTGTCTGCCACCCTTCCTCCCTACCTCCTTGCCTGTCTGCATATCCCCTCCACCCCCTGGTGACAACCCACCCAGCTTCAAGGAAGTCTTCAGAACACGAGAGGGGCTGGGATCAGGGATCTGTAGGCTTCTTTCTCAGTATCATCCAATTTGACTATGGATGGGAGGGACTATGAATAGAAAGAAAGCCATTTCCCCAGGAACATGCTCAGATACACAAGCCATAAATCCATACATACAAATTTTGTTTTGGATGTGTTTTCATCAGAGACTGGGGAACTTGCCGAGCTCATCGCTTAACGCACGGTTGGTTGGTTGAACGGGCTGTACATTGATTCCCTGCAGATGGTGATGTCTTTATATTGTTTTGCTTGTTCCAGTAGAGGCTTCATTGCTTGTCATGTTTCACTGGTGATGTGGACAGTATCAATGTCATTTTTCCTCCTCCTCCCAGCCAGTTGAAGTACAATTCATAACAGAACGAGGTTGAAATTGAAAGAGCAATCATCAAGCTCTCGACGAAACCCCCAATAGATGATAACTTTTACAAATGGATACAGCAATAGATAATGGAATCAATAGCTTATAAGTAAGAGTTGGATTTGAAGGATTTTAGGTATTCCATTTGCTATGAAATAGTTAACACAAATGCTAGAATCAGTTTTTTTTGTAGCAAGGATATTGACAATTAGATCAAGAACAGACTATCTTGACTGTGAGACAATGTGATTTGGGTTAGAATTCAAACTCCTGCCTCTTTTACAATGCAGCAATGACTGTTAGGAACTTATAGAGGCAATCCGCAGTTGAAAAAATAACAAAGTCTCCCCCAACCACTGCTTTGGTAAAAAGCAGTTGGATGAGGCTGGAAAAATGTAACTACTCTGAAATTCAAAGAGAGCTCTATGGATAAAAAACTTGACCATCCATGATATCAGATGGATAGCTTTAACCATGTTTTGAGACTGTACAGTGTTTGTTTACATTTACATTGTTTACAAACATTGACGTAAACCAAGCCTGTATTTTGGGTTCTGGTGGGGTAAGAAAGTTCAACTAAGCCGACGAGGCATTTCTAAGGTATATTCTTCATGAATCAAAGGGTATATTATCATTCATTTATAAGTCCAAAAAATGGATGTAGCAACTGCAGAATTCCCCAGGCCGTGACAGCAGTCTGAAAGCTCCATGCTTCTCGCTCTCTTCGTGACCCCTTGGCCCTCCGCTGTAATGGCTTGTTATGTAAAAAAGAGCAACATGGTAAAGGTATAGGTTCTGATAGGATGCCTCTGTGAAGCTGCAGTATCTCATTTAGATTTATCAGGGATTCTCACAAGGTTAAGAAGTTATGCTACAGTTACCTCTTGTCTTCCATATCAATTACCAAGATGCATCACAAGCGAGAGGCAGAGACACACTACTGATATTCCCCAAAGATGAGGGGGATCAATCACTATTGATCACCGCTACGTTGTGGTATAGCAACATCTCTGGCTGAGACCTTGTTTAAGAGCGATGGTGACGAATAGAACGGACTACCGTCTTAAACACAATCCATCCCCCGAAAAATAAAAATATGGAATTGACAATTGACTTTACACAACACACACACAAAATCAAATGAGCCGAATGCAACGGGTGTGGTGAAATGCAGTGAAATGCTTACTTACAAGTCCTTAACCAACAATGCAGTTTTAAGAAAAATAAGTGTTAAGAAAGTATTTACTAAAATAAACTGAATAATAAAAAATAATACAAAAATAAAGTAACAACAAAATAACTGTAGCTCGGCTATATACAGGGGTTACTGGTAAAGAGTCAATGTGTTTAGTCAAGGTAATTGAGGTAATATACATGTAGGTAGAGGTAAAGTGACAATGCATAGATAATAAACAGAGTAACAGCAACGTAAAATGGGGGTGGGAATGCAAATAGTCTGGGGAGCCATTTGATTAGCTGTTCAGGAGTCTTACGGTTAGGGGGTAGAAGCTGTTAAGAAGTATTTTGGACCTTGACTTGGCACTCCGATACCGCTTGCCGTGCGGTAGCAAAGAGAAAAGTCTATGTATGACTAGGGTGACAGGAAGATTGGCCCCATTGATGTACTGGGCCGCACGCACTACCCTCTGTAGTGCCTTACGGTCGGATGCCGAGCAGTTGCCATACCAGGCGGTGATGCAGCCAGTCAGGATGCTCTCAATGGTGTAGCTGTAGAACTTTTTGAGGATCTGAGGACCCATGACAAATCTTTTCAGTCTCCTCAGGGGTTATAGGTGTTGTTGTGGCCTCTTCACGACTGTCTTGGTTTGTTTGGACCATGATAGTTTGCTGGTGATGTGGACACCAAGGAACTTGAAGCTCTCAACCTGCTCCACTACAGCCGTAGATGAGAACGGCGTATGCACATTCCCACACACGCAGGCATGCATGTTGCGCATACACACAGACAACAGGCACACACAGAAAACACACACAGGCACTGTTCTGTGGATAAAAATAAAATCCATACAAGTCTGTCAATAGCACAGCTGTCAGAAGAGCTCTACAGCCATTATAAAAGAAAGCTACAGCTCGGGCTAAATGCAATACAATGAATAACCCAATAAGAATATACGGTATGTGCATAAATAAATGTTAGTGTATAAAACTACCCTTACACCTTAACTTGATTTTATATATAAATCAGGATGGAAGGAAAACAGTGTGGTCTCGCACTCTCTCGCTCTCTCTTTCTCTCGCTCTCTCTTTCTCTAGCTCTCTCTCCATAGTTTGCCAGTCAGTAGAAGTCACCCATAGTTTACAACACAATAGCTCTGGCTGTGATGGAGGATGTAGTACAAGAACCTGTGCCTTGACGGAGCAGTGCACCTGTTCCAATGCTTTTAGAGTGGACACATTGCCAGATATGTCCTTGAAACTATCCTACCGGGCCTCAGAAAGTATTACCGCCATGGGCCTCTCTTTACTTCTCTCCACTCCATCCCACTCCTCCCCTGCTCCATCCGCCGGGCTGTGACTCAGTCCACCAGGCAGAAGGGTAGGGTGGGCGACACGTTATACTACAGCTTTTGCATGCCAGTCAGCTGTTCTAAACAACAGACCAGGGTTCAAATACTCCCCAAAAAACTTTAGCTGTGCTTTGATTTAGCTATCCTGGCACAATAAAACCAATGGAATATTCCCAAAAGTGCAACCCACACCTGTATCTGGCACTTCAGGCCAGGCTCAATCAAATCCTGAAAAGTATTTGAAAGAAAACCCGGACTACTTAAACCCGGGTCTGCTACACAGCAGTGCCATCCACTTCATCTTCCTATAGACCCTGTGGTAGTCTGACCAGAACAGTATGGTATTGATCACCAGCTAAGAGGAGAACAGAGACACTCCAAGAGCCTCGCCCTGGAGAGGAGAGGACGAGAGGGGGATTGGCAGCAAGTGACTCATAGAGTACCGCTTTGTGTGCTTTTTCTAAGCTGCATTTGTACTGAAACTGCATGTTTTTTTACACAGTTTTATTCTGCCCATTGAGTTGGCCAGATTTGTCTGGTTTTCACATCCGGTTGCAACTGACACTTTTTCCAATTTCATTTCAGAATTTCAATCCATCTGTCTGTATTCATCTGTATTTATGTCCAGAGTAAAACGTGAACAAGGAAACTCACATGCAACGTCTTTGAAATATAACTTTGGCCATAATAAATGCTTATGTTTGCAATTCCGTAATGATCATTACCCGTAAAAGCTCATTTCATTCTATTTTCAAAGCCAGGGCTCTCTCTCGCTCAACAGTACCTGCCTCAGTAATTATTACCCTCTGAGAAAGCCGTTGGTTTGATCGTTCTCCAGCTTGGCTGTGTGGTATTTGTCTCTCACACAGGCCCACCTTGTAGCCGTAGCAGGCCAGCCCTGGTTGGCACCCAACCCTGCCATCTGTCTGCCACACACACACACACACACACACACACACACACACACACACACACACACACACACACACACACACACACACACACACACACACACACACACACACTCAGACAGATGCACACACATAGGAGGTGAGCAGGCAGAAGGCCTCACGTTCCTCACCCTGCCCAATCACACATCACCATCTCCCTCTATGATGTAGCTCACCAAGGAACTGTCAGATTGAAGGGTTTATTTTTATTGTGGCTTTCCTGTTGTTGTTGTTTGCATCTTTGGTGAATGTCCTGAAAACATATTGTTGTGATAACGCATGGATTGTGAATTATACGGGTTGTGTGTGGTAAAAAAACATGTTTACTTCAAGCCAATAACAAACAAGTTAACAATCAGCCAATAATGAGCAAACAAATGAGAACATTTTGTTTTTAGAATATAAACCACATACTTAGTTATTGTTATTTTTAACCAGGCAAGTCAGTTAAGAACAAATTCTTATTTACAATGACGGCCTACCCCAGGCCAGACCCGGACGACGCTGGGCCAATTGTGACCCACCCTATGGGACTCCCAATCACAGTCGGTTGTGATACAGCCTGGAATCAAACCAGGGTCTGTAGTGACACCTCTAGCACTGAGATGCAGTACCTTAGACTGCTGCGCCACTCGGGAGAACCTACCAGTGAGTATTGTTTAAACATACTATGTGGCATCAAATGAAACAAATGATATACTTTTTCATACTAGCGAGTGTATGTGACATTGAATGAAACATCTCACCTCATTATTGAGGGCTAACCTTGTCACTGGTAAACAGATCTTCTTTTGATGCTGATATTCGTAAATTAGCCTTTATTTTGATAGCGCTGAAAAAGCCACAACCAATCAGACGGTCTTAGAAAAGATCAAATAGCATGACCTTATCCAGCTAGCGGTCAGCAGACTGCTAGCTAACATGTCTGAGCAGCTGGGCTCACAGTCTGGGCTCGCATATTAGAACCCCTGGTGAGAAAAACATGTAGCGATAATATCTCTCCCTGTCCCCACACATACACACACGTCAGGTCTACCATACCGGACTGTCAGAGCTGTCAGTACAACACATGACCAGTGATGCAGCTGGACGGTCAACAGGAGAAGGGCGACACAGGGAAGGGAGGGGACAGCGATGAGCAAAAAGTGTCTGATTGTCTCAGTGCAACTCCTCTTTCCTCTCAGAAGGAGGCAAAGAGACTTCAGTTTAGTCTTTAAGAAACCAACACAAATGTGGCCTCGGTACTCGAGTGGTGTGACTCTCGACCACTCTTGCTTCCCACAGACCAACCCCAGAACACTGTTAAGCTCCTCAGAGTTGTGGAACTACAACCTCCTCTAGCTTCTCCCTGTAGGCGGCTTGTCTTGAGCGTGAACCCTACTAACCCATACTCTTTCACAGTAGTGTGCAGTCTCTCCCTCGGTCCACTCCTAAGTGCTTGTAAGGAGACTATTAGGGCCTGTGAAAAAGAGAGTAGGTGCTTGGCAAGATGTGTGTGCGCGTGTGTACTGTACATGTGTGCTTGCATGTTAGTGTGCATGTCTGTGTGTTTCTCTGTATGTGTCTGTGTATGTGTGAGAGACCTTGAGGGCCTGTGGAGCAGAATGGGGGTGCATGTATACATGGTGTCTCTAACCCATGCCCTTTTAAGTCCTCCTCCTGTCCTTTCTGGTAGCTAATTATAAAGGCAGAAGATGCAGAAGAAGGGCGAGCCAGTCGCTAGCTGACCATAGGCGGTGTTTAACTGCCAGGAATGAGAACAACCAGCATTTAGTTGTGGCCTAAGGAAGTTAGGATGTGTCCCGTTGGTACCCTATTCCCTACATAGTGAACCTATTTTCACCAAAGCTCTGCGGGTCCTGGACAAAAGTAAAGGGGATGGGATGTCAGTTGTGACGTGTCCTTGTAGACGCCTCCTGTTCAATGTGCTGCTCTTAGTACTGTCATGAGAAACATATGCTACTCTTTGTATTATTGTTTGTGTGATAGGGTGTCTCCCAAATAGGGCACTATATGTAGGAAAAAGGATGCCTTTTGGGATAGAATCTTGAAAAAAGACCTTTCATGAGAAATGTATGATCGTAAAGGTACAGAATGAAATGTGTTGCAATGGGTCGTGACAGCATAAATGTGTTTCTTACAGTTAACATTTGTTAATCAATAGGTTGTTTATTTTATTGTCATTGGGGGTACCCAATCATGTTGCGTTGGTTTAGTTGCATCTCTGTATATGGATTGCCCCATTGACTTTAGGTTGTTTTCTTTATTATCTACAGTATATTGACTTCCCTGCTTGTTTAAGTGAGCAGCAAGGAAAGACAGCTCCTTGCATTTCCCTTTGCTAGATCCATTAGTATGAGTGTGTATTTGTGTGTGAGTGAGAGTGAGTATTTGCTTTCACCTTTTACCGTCGTACATAAAAGTTTAGTAGGCACCCTCCCTTCTGCTTTCATCAGCATATCACTTTGAGCTTCCATTATGCAAATGTCTTCACGGCTCTATAAACCATATGTAAATGGGGGAAAAACACAAGCATGTCCTGACAAAATTACAGTCGTAAATCTGATCGACGCTGGTCCTAATAATCTGAATAGTAAGTGAAGTATCTCCTATTGTCTCTCAGATCCCCTTCATTCATCAAGATGGTGTGCTGTGCAGACAAGGAGATGTGTCAAATTGCCTGAGTTTGAACACTGATTGTGAAGGAAATTGCCAGTAGCACCTACATTCCGTAGTGCATGCAGAATTCAAAATAGCTCACTGTCAGTCTACTGTCACAGTAGTCTTAAAGGGAAAGTTCACCCAAATTACAAAAGGACTTATTCGTCTCCCAATGCAGTCTAAAACGTGATTTTCTGTTTTTAAAAAATATATATTTCCACACTATGAGGCTGGAATAATACTCTGAAAATGGTGAAAATTATGATAATGCCCTTTTTGTCGAAGAGCTGTTTGAAAAGACAACCTGAAATTCTTCCTGTTTTGGTGGGATGGCCTTTCCATGGTGACATCACCATGTGGTAAATTAGTTCATCCTTTAGAGTTGATTGTTACATAACAAAAAAATTCCCCATCAAAATCTGTCAGTTTAAGCTAGAGAGATGTTTTTTTGCATGGGAAGCGTCTCAATATACCACATTCGCCTGTCGCACTTCCGCATCTGCGGTGAAAGATGGCAGAGCTAGAGTGATGTTTGTCAGACCATGAGACATCCTGAAAATCGGTCTTCTCTCTAAAATCTCATTAGCGTTCCGAACAGTTTGAATGACTACAAACTATTACCAGTCTATGGAAAGGGAAGAAGGTGGTCTACGTTCTGCTCTACAACCTCCACGAGACTCGTCTGAAGTCGGTACCGTCAATGGGCCAACTTGGCGTCCAAACCATATGGGCTACCAATTAATGGGACCCCACTGTGAATGTGGGAGATTCTCAAAAGCACAATGGTGTTCTCTATTTTGTTCTATGACCCCCTACAAGTGCCAAGGGACTCGTCTGAAGGTAACTGGTACCGTTTTTTTTTTTAAAATGAGTGGAAGTATGAAGGTAGTTTTGTGCCTACCCAAAAGAAAGGGGTTAAAATGTGACCGACCAGCTCAAATCGGTCTTATATAGCAAAATTTGAAATTGTGTTTTTTACATTGGATAAAAGTAGAGACTCAGAGCTACAAAAGTGTATATCATACACTATAATTGAGGCACAATGGGAAAGTAATTTTGCTTTGAAAGTTGTTAACCTCTTGAAACTCTGGGGGCGCTATTTCATTTTTGGATGAAAAACGTTCCCGTTTTAAACAAGATATTTTGTCACAAAAAGATGCTCGACTATGCATATAATTGATAGCTTTGGAAAGAAAACACTCTGAATTTTCCAGAACTGCAAAGATATTGTCTGTGAGTGCCCCAGAACAGGAGCTACAGGCAAAACCAAGATGAAACGGCAACCAGGAAATGAGCAGGATTTTTGAGGCTCTGTTTTCCATTGTCTCCTTATATGGCTGTGAATGCGACAGGAATGAGCCTGCCCTATCTATCGTTTCCCCAAGGTGTCTGCAGCATTGTGACGTATCTGTAGGCATATCATTGGAAGATTGACCATAAGAGACTACATTTTCCAGGTGTCCGCCCGGTGTCCTCCGTCGAAATTGGTGCGTCATTTTCAGCTGCTGGTATTTTTCCATGGGATTCTGAGACGAAAGCAGGCATCCACGAACGGCATATCAATGAAGAGATATGTGAAAAAACACCTTGAGGATTGATTCTAAACAAAGTTTGCCATGATTCGGTCGATATTATGGAGTTCATTTGGAAAAAGTTTGACGTTTTGGTGACTGAATTTTCGGTTCGTTTCTGTAGCCAAATGTGATGTACAAAACGGAGCGATTTCTCCTACACAAAGATTCTTTCAGGAAAAACTGAACTTTGCTATGTAACTGAGTCTCCTCATTGAAAACATCCAAAGTTCTTCAAAGGTAAATGATTTTATTTATTTGGTTATCTGGTTTTTGTGAAAATGTTGCGTGCTAAATGCTACGCAAAATGCTAAGCTAGCTTGCAATACTCTTACACAAATGCTTGATTTGCTATGGTTCAAAAGCATATTTTGAAAATCTGAGATGACAGTGTTGTTAACCTCTTGAAACTCTGGGGGCGCTATATCATTTTTGGATAAAAAGACGTGCCCATTTTAAGCGCAATATTTTGTCACAAAAAGATGCTTGACTATGCATATAATTGATAGCTTTGGAAGGAAAACACTCTGACGTTTCCAGAACTGCAAAGATATTCTCTGTGCGTGCCCTAGAACGTGAGCTACAGGCAAAACCAAGATGAAACGGCATCCAGGAAATCAGCAGGATTTTTGAGGCTCCGTTTTCCATTGTCTCCTTATATGGCTGTGAATGCGAGAGGAATGAGCCTGCCCTTTCTGTTGTTTCCCCAAGGTGTCTGCAGCATTGTGATGTATTTGTAGGCATATCATTGGAAGATTGACCATAAGAGACCACATTTACCAGGTGTCCGCCCGGTGTCCTGCGCCGAAATTGGTGCGCAAACCTCAGCTGCAAGTATTTTTCCATGGAATTCAGAGAAGAAAGCAGGCTTCCACGAACGATATATCAATGAAGAGATATGTGAAAAAACACCTTGAGGATTGATTCCAAACAACGTTTGCCATGTTTCGGTCGATATTATGGAGTTAATTCGGAAAAAGTTTGACGTTGTTGGTGACTGAATTTTCGGTTTGTTTCGGTAGCCAAATGTGATGTACAAAACGGAGCGATTTCTCCTACACAAAGATTCTTTCAGGAAAAACTGAACATTTGCTATGTAACTGAGAGTCTCCTCATTGAAAACATCCAAAGCTCTTCAAAGGTAAATGATTTTATTTATTTGGTTATCTGGTTTTTGTGAAAATGTTGCGTGCTAAATGCTACTCAAAATGCTAAGCTAGCTTGCATACTCTTACACAAATTAGTGATTTGCTATGGTTCAAAAGCATATTTTGAAAATCTGAGATGAGAGTGTTGTTAAGAAAAGGCTAAGCTTGAGAGCAGGCGCATTATTTTCATTTTATTTGCGATTTTCAGAAATCGTTAACGTTACGTTATGCTAATGAGCTTAAAGCTATAACTGGATACAGGTTTTTTTCATGGCCAAACGTGAACAAAACAGAGCGATTTGTCCTACACAAATAATATTTTTTTGAAAAACTGAACATTTGCTATCTAACTGAGAGTCTCCTCATTGAAAACATCTGAAGTTCTTCAAAGGTAAATGATTTTATTTGAATGATTTTCTTGTTTTTGTGAAAATGTTGCTGGCTGAATTCTAGGCTTATAGCTATGTTAGCTATCAATACTCTTACACAAATGCTTGTTTAGCTATGGTTGAAAAGCATATTTTGAAAATCTGAGATGACAGTGTTGTTAACAAAAGTCTAAGCTTGAGAGCAAATATATTTGTTTCATTTCATTTGCGATTTTCATGAATAGTTAACGTTGCATTATGCTAATGAGCTTGAGGCTATAAATAGAATCCCGGATCCGGGATTGCGCGACGCAAGAAGTTAAGAAAAGGCTAAGCTTGAGAGCAGGCATATTATTTTCATTTCATTTGCGATTTTCAGAAATCGTTAACGTTGCGTTATGCTAATGAGCCTGAGGCTGTATTCACGATCCCGGATACGGGATGGGTATAAACTTTTAAACTCACTTTTGAGAAAATGGCCTTTGAATGTTTTGGTACTACTATTGTAGAGTTCTTCTTTGTCTACACCCATTCAGCATCGTTCACACCCTCTTAAGCTTTAGCCCCACCCATCTCTTTAAAGTTGATCTGAGCATTCTGTACGAACATCAGCAGTCAAGCACACAAGCTAACTTGCTAGCTACTTCCAGACATCGAAGTGAGAGAGAACAGCTCACTGAACATTACTCGCCCAACCAGAGCTGGTTAGGCTGTTATGTTATCCAGAGTGTTGGTGACTGCAACTGTGCTGTCAGATTGTCCGTCCGTAAATTCAGAGCGTTTCGTATTCAGAGCTCACACTGGAAGTTCTGGCTAATGAGTAGGGTTGATCTGAACGTTCTGACCTCACACCGGCAGTCAAGCAGCTAAGCTAACTGGCTAACATTGGCTAGCTTGCTAGTTACTTCCAGACACATAATGAAAGAACACCCCACTTTGACCATTTTACTTGCCCTAGCAGAGCTGGTTTCATGTTATCCATACCATTGGTGACTGTAACTGTGCTGCTGGCAAAAATGTAATTGCGCTTTTTTTCCGACGTCTACTGACAACAGCCATATTCAACGGGTGTCGAGCATTCATAAATGTATCAGTTATTCTGAGCTCTGGCACACTAAGACGATAGTATTTTGTTAAGACATGTAGCTCGGTAAACAATGAAAAATAATCGCAACTCGTGAATCTGCAGATAGCTAATCAACCAGGCTCAATGTTAGCTAGCTAACATTAGGCTATAACTAGAGGCTCTGAAATACAAATTATAAGATCATACATGTAACAATAGTTATCGAGCCAGCCAGCTAATGTTAGTTAGCTAGCTAACAGTACACTTTAAAATGAAAATAATTTGTCAAAATGAGAAATGTGTAATATCTGAAAAAGTTGCTAGCTGAACTATCTTACTCATGGTCTGAAAACGAAGTAGATAACGAGAGCGGATTTAACAGCTAGTATGTCTATCAACAGTTGTTGCAGTGACATTCTATTGAAAGGGATACTTGCATAATGGAGTCTTTTGTTAAGACATGTAGTTAGCTAGCTAAACAATTAACCATAATCCCAGTTCATGACGTTACTACTCTGCATGAACCAACCAGGTTCAATGTTAGCTAGCTAACAACAAGTCAAGCAAATGTGTCTGAGATACAAATAATAAGATCATACACATAACGTTAGCTAGTGAGTCAGCCAGCTAATGTTAGCTAGCTAACAGTACACTTTTAACTTGAAATGAAACCAATTTCTGTCAAAATTTAAAACGTGTAAAATCCAAAAGTATAGCTAGCTAAACTATCTTACCCGTTTACAACACGGTTGAATGCGTCTCATGTCGGATGCCATGGTTGCCCTTATATACCTATCATACATGAATTCCAATTGATTTCAAAATGCGATCCTCCAGAAAGTAGAAAGCTTAGATGTAACTTTAGCTAGCGAATCAGCCTGCCGGCTAATGTTAACTAGCTAACAGTACACTTTAACTTGACATTAGGTTTATTCAGTTTTACTACGTGATACATTTAAGAAAATGCCGCGTTAGACAGGATTACCTAGCCATACTGACCAGCTCAAATAGACAGAAGCGTGTTGTATGGCAGACCAATCCAACCTCATCTCTCGGCATGTCCAACCCACTCATTATTTTAGCCAATCATGGCAAGGGGAAGGTTGCTCGCTTTTTCTGTGGCTAAATCAACTAGGCTCGTAATTTAACAACTGTAAAATTTAAAATTACGTAATTTAACAACTGTATTTGCATTTACAGATGGCATACAAGTTTGTTATTAAGGCACATGAACGTTCACATGTTCGAGAAGCTATTTCTGCCCAAAAAACACTTTTACTTTCAAACGGCTCTCCTGTGAAGTAGTGACCCGTGACATACACCTAGTTTCAGGGGGGGTCACATTTTACATTGCCCTGGAAAGAATTCAGACCCCTTGACTTTTTGCATATTTTCTTACGCTATATTTAAATCATTTTTTCCCTCATCAATCTTCACACAACACCCCATAATGACAAAAGAAGCATTTTATTTAAATGTAGCTAAAAAATATAATATTTGCACAAGCATTCAGACCATTTACTCAGTATTCTTGGGTATGATGCTACAAGCTTGGCACACCTGTCTCTGTGGAGCTTCTCTAATTTCTCTGCAGAACCTCTCAAGCTCTGTCCGGTTAGATGGGGAGTGTTGCTGCACAGCTATTTTCAGGTCTGTTCGATCGGGTTCAAGTCCAGGCTCTGGTTGGGCAACTCAAGGACATTCAGAGACTTGTCCCAAAGCCACTACTGCGTTGTCTTGGCTGTGTGCTTAGGGTCATTGTCCTGTTGGAAGGTGAACCTTCACCTCAGTCTCAGGTCCTGAGTGCTCTGGAGCAGGTTTCATCAAGGATATCGCTGTACTTTGCTCCTTTCATCTTTCCCTCCATCCTGACTAGTCTTCCAGTCCCTGCCATGGAAAAACATCCCCACAACATGATGCTGCCACCACCATGCTTCACCATAGGGATGGTGCCAGGTTTCCTCCTGACGTGACGCTTGACATTCAGAACACAGAGTTCAATCTTGGTTTCATCAGACAAGAGAATCTTGTTTCTCATGGTCTGAGAGTCTTTAGATGCATTTGGCTAACTCCAAGCAGGCTGTCATGTGCTTTTTACTGAGGAGTGGCCTCCATCTGGCCACTCTACCACAAAGGCTTGATTTGTGGAGTGCTGCAGAGATGGTTGTCCTTCTGGAAGGTTCACCCATCTCCGCGGGGGAACTCCAGAGCTCTGTTAGAGTGACGATCAGGTTCTTGGTCACCTCCCTGACCAAGGCCCTTCTCCCCCGATTCCTCAGTTTGGCCGTGTGGCCAGCTCTAGGAAGACTCTTCGTGATTCCAAACATGTTCAATTTAAGAATGACCGTGAGATGCATGAGGTGGCGTACAATCGGTCCAGCGTTGTCCAGGTTAGGGGAGGGTTTAGCCAGCCGTGATTTCCTTGTCCCATCGCGCTCTAGTGACTCCTTATGGTGGGCTAGGCCCCTGAAATCTGACTGCGGTTGACAGCTTGAAGGACTCATGGCTCTCGACCTTTGCCCCTCCCGAGTACGTAAGGGAGTTGCAACAATGGGACAAGACCAACTACTAATTGGATATCATGAAATTGGGGAGAAAAATTGATAAAAGTACACAAAAAAACGTAATAAAAGAATGAATGCCATTGTGTTTCTTGGGGATCTTCAATGCTGTAGAAAATGCTTGGTACCCTTCCCCAGATCTGTGCCTCGACACAATCCTGTCTCTGAGCTCTATGAACAATTAATTCAACCTCATGGCTTAGTTTTTGTTCTGACATGCACTGTCAACTGTTTGGTCCAACCAATTGAATTTACAACAGGTGGACTCAAATCAAGTTGAAGAAAATATCTCAAATAAAATCAAAATCAAATCAACATTTATTTGTCACGTGCATCAGATACAACTATGAAATGCTTATTTACAAGCCCTAACCAACAGTGCAATTATTAAGTAAAAAAATAGGTAATAGGTAAACAATAGATAAGTAAAGAAATAAGAGAACTGTAAAATGAAAGTGAAAATAACAGTAATGAAGCTATATTGTCACGCCCTGGTCTTAGTATTTTGTATTTTCTTTATCAATTTGGTCAGGCCAGGGTGTGACATGGGTTTTGTATGTGATGTGTTTTCTCTTGTTTTTTTTCACAGGTATTGGGATTGTAGCTTAGTGGGGTTTTCTAGGTTAGTCTATGGCTGTCTGAAGTGGTTCTCAATCAGAGGCAGGTGTTTATCGGGAACCATATTTAGGCAGCCATATTCTTTGAGTGTTTCGTGGGTGATTGTCCTTGTTCCTGTCTCTGTGATACTTTGCACCAGTATAGGCTGTTTCGGTTTTCGTGTTACGTTTCTTGTTTTTGTAATGTTTGTGTTTAGTTGTTCTCATTAAACATGAATCTCAATAGCCACGCCGCATTTTGGTCCGACTCTCCTTCAACCAAAGAAAACCGTTACATATATTCCAATGGTACCGGTACAGGGTCAAAAGAGCTGTTGGTGGGTGGGGGTAGCGGGACATAATGCAAATAGTCTGGGTAGCCAATGTACAGGGGCACCGGTTAGTCCGCCTAATTGAGAACATACACTTGGGCTGGAGTCATTAAAACTCGTTTTCAACCACTCCACGAATGTCTTGTTAACAAACTATAGTTTTGGCAAGTCAGTTAGGACATCCACTTTGTGCATGACACAAGTCAGTTTTCCAAACATTTGCTTATAGGCAGATTATTTGCTTATAATTCACTGGGTCAGCAGTTTACATACATACACTAAGTTGACTGTGCTTTTAAACAGCTTGGAAAATTCCAGAAAATTATGTCTTGGCTTTAGAAGCTTCTGATAGACTAATTGACACAATTTGAGTCAATTGGAGGTGTACCTGTGGATGTATTTCAAGGCCTACATTCAAACTCAGTGCCTCTTTACTTGACATCATGGGAAATTCAAAAGATATCAGCCAAGACCTCAGAAAAAACATTGTAGACCTCATCCTATGGAGCAATTTCCAAATGCCTGAAGGTACCACGTTCAGCTGTACAAACAATAGTACGCAAGTATAAACACCATGGGACTACATAGCCATCAAACCGCTCAGGAAGGAGTCACATTCTGTCTCCTAGAGATGAACGTAATTTGGTACGAAAAGTGCAAATCAATCCCAGAACAACAGCAAAGGACATTCTGGAGATGCTGGAGGTAACAGGCAGAAAGGTTGTATATCCACAGTAAAACGAGTCCTATATCGACATGACCTGAAAGGCCGCTCAGCAAGGAAGTAGCCACTGCTCCAAAACCGCCATAAAAAAGCCACACTACGGTTTGCAACTGCACATGGAGACAAAGATCGTACTTTTTGGAGAAATGTCCTCTGGTCTGATGAAACAAAAATACAACTGTTTGGCCGTAATGACGTAATGAGGCTTGCAAGCCGAAGAACACCATCCCAACCGTGAAGCATGGGGGTGGCAGCATCATGTTGTGGGGGTGCTTTGCTGCAGGAGGGACTGGTGCACTTCACAAAATAGATGAGGGATGAAAATTCTGTGGATATATTGAAGCAACATCTCAAGACATCTGCCAGGAAGTTAAAGCTTGGTCGCAAATGGGTCTTCCAAATGGACAATGACCCCAAGCATGCTTCCAAAGTTGTGGCAAAATGGCTTAAGGACAACAAAGTCAAGTTATTGGAGTGGCCATCACAAAGCCTTGACCTCAATCCTATAGAAAATGGGTGGGCAGAACTGAAAAAGCGTGAGCGAGCAAAGGAGGTCTACAAACTCGGTTAAACCAGCTCTGTCAGGAGGAATGGGCCAAAATTCACCCAACTTATTGTGGGAAGCTTGTGGAAGGCTACCCGAAACATTTGACCCAAGTTAAACAATTTAAAGGCAATGCTACCAAATACTAATTGAGTGTATGTAAACTTCTGACTCACTGGGAATGTGATGAAAGAAATCAAAGCTGAAATAAATAATTCTCTCTACTATTCTTAAAATAAAGTGGTGATCCTAACTGACCTAATGCAGGGAATTTTTACTAGGACTAAATGTCAGGGATTGTGAAAGAACTGGGTTTAAATGTATTTGGCTAAGGTGTATTTAAACTTCTGACTTCAACTGTATGTACAGTGGGAAGAACAAGTATTTGATACACTGCCGATTTTGCCGATTTTCCTACTTACAAAGCATGTAGAGGTCTGTAATGTTTTATCATATTTACACTTCAAGAGACGGAATCTAAAACAAAAATCCAAAAAATCACATTGTATGATTTTTAAGTAATTCATTTGCATTTTATTGCATGACATAAGCATTTGATCTCCTACCAACCAGTAAGAATTCCGGCTCACACAGGCCTGTTAGTTTTTCTTTAAGAAGCCCTCCTGTTCTCCACTCATTACCTGTATTAACTGCACCTGTTTGAACCTGTTACCTGTATAAAAGACACCTATCAACACACTCAATCAAACAGACTCCAACCTCTCCACAATGGCCAAGACCATTTGATTAGCCATTTCATCACCTGTTCAGGAGTTGTATGGCTTTAGGGTAAAAGCTGCAGAGAATCCTTTTGGTCTTTGACTTGGCGCTCCGATACCACTTGTCATGCGTTAGCAGAGACAACAGGCTGTGACTGTGGTGGCTGGGGTCTTTGAACATTTTTAGGGCCTTCCACTGACACCGCAGGGTATAGCGGTCCATTATGGCAGGCAGCTTAGACCCAGGGATGTACTGGGCCATACGCACTACTCTCTGTAGTGCCTTGCTGTCGGAGGCCGAGCAGTTGCTGTACCAGGCAGTGATCCAACCAGTCAGGATTTTCTCGATGTTGCAGCTGTAGAACAATTTGAGGATCTGAGGACCCATGCCAAATCTTTTCAGTCTCCTTAGGGGGAATAGGATTTGTTGTGCCCTCTTCACGATTGTCTTGCTGTGCTTGGACCATTCTAGTTTGTTGGTGATGTGGACACCAAGGAACTTGAAGCTCACAACCTGCTCCACATTACATTAGCATCGATGAGAATGGGGGCGTGCTCGGTCCTCCTTTTCCTGTAGTCCACAATCATCTCCTTTGTCTTGATTATGTTGAGGGAGAGGTTGTTAGTCTGGCACCACCCGACCAGGTCTCTGACCTCCTCCCAATAGGCTGTCTCGTCGTTGTCGGTGATCAGGCCTACCACTGTTGTGTCGTCTGCAAACTTAATGGGAGTGTTGGAGTCGTGCCTGGCCATGCAGTCGTGTGGGGACTGGGCTCCAGTGTTGAGGATCAGCTTAGCAGATGTGTTACTACCTACCCTTACCACTTGGGGGCGGCCTGTCAGGAAGTCCAGGATCCAGTTGCAGAGGGAGGTGTTTCGTCCCAGGATGCTTAGTTTAGTGATGAGCTTTGAGGTCAATGTGGTGTTGAATGCTGAGCAGTAGTCAATTAATAGCATTCTCACATAGGTGTTATTTTTGTCCACGTGGGAAAGGGCAGTGTGGAGTGCAATAGAGATTGTATCATCTAATGGTGTTAATGTGAGCCATTACCAGCCATTCAAAGCACTTTGTGGCTACGGACGTGAGTGCACGGGTCTGTAGACATTTATGCAGGTTACCTTAGTGTTCTATGGCACAGGGACAATGGTGTTCTGCTTGAAACATGTTGGTATTACAGACTCAATTGGGGACATGTTGAAAATGTCAGTGAAGACATCTGCTAGCACATGCCTGGAGCACACTTCCTGGTAATCCGTCTGGCCCAGCGGCCTTGTTAATGTTGACCTGTTTAAAGGTCTTACTCAAGTCGGCTATGAAGAGCATGATCACACAGTCGTCCGGAACCGCTGATGCTCTCATTCATGCCTCAGTGTTGCTTACCACAAAGTGAGCATAGAGGTGATTTAGATCATCTGGAAGGCTCGTGTCACTGGATAGCTCGCGGATGTGCTTCCCTTTGTAGTCTGTAATAGTTTGCAGGCCCTGCCACATCCAACGAGCGTCAGAGCCTTTAGTCCTGTATTGGTGCTTTGCCTGTTTGATTGTGCGTCAGAGGGCATAGCAGGATTTCTTAAAATCTACTGGGTTTTAGCTGTACGATACATAGGCAGAAACATTTTCTACAAAATAAGTTGCAAATCATGCGAAAACCCCCCCACATAATAACACAATTCGTTAGGCGCCTGTAAAACGTCTGCCATTTCTTCCAGAGCCATCTTCTTTCAAGCATGATCAATGGAAACAAGATGCAGTTGCAAACATTACTAACGCCTGCTTTCACTTTGTCATTATGGTTTATTATGTGTAGATTTCTGAGTATCCTTGTTTTTAATCCATTTTAGAATAAGTCTGTAACATAACAAAATGTGGAAACAGTCAAAAATGCTACATGTCATGAGTCCGAAATTCAAAATGCTACCGATCACAAGTTTTAGGAAACCTACTCATTCAAGTTTTTTTTTATATATTTTTTACTATTTTCTACATTGTAGAATAATAGTGAAGACATCAAAACTATGAAACAACACATAGGGGATCACGTAGTAACCAAAAAAGTGTTCAACAAATCAGAATATATTTTGCAGCACTCCATCACTCTCCTTCTTGGTAGAATAGCTCTTAAACAGCCT
The DNA here is from genome assembly GCF_036934945.1 of Oncorhynchus masou masou. Lineage (NCBI taxonomy): Eukaryota > Metazoa > Chordata > Actinopteri > Salmoniformes > Salmonidae > Oncorhynchus > Oncorhynchus masou. The sequence goes on along the minus strand of NC_088230.1, from coordinate 9,643,631 downwards.
GGAGGTGTGTTTCGTCATTGTCCTGTTGAAAAAGAAATGATAGCCCAAACCAGATGGGATGGCATAACGCTGCAGAATGCTGTGTTAAATCAAATCCAGTGTCACCAACAAAATATCACAATACCTCCTCCTCCATGCTTTACTGTGATGAAATACACATGCAGAGATCATCTGTTCACCCACACCGTGTCTCACAAAGACACCGCGGTTGGAACCAAAAAGGACAAAGGACACATTTCCACCAGTCTAATGTCCATTGCTAGTGTTTTTTCTTATTATTGGTGTCATGTAGTTGTGGTTCCTTTGCAGCAATTTGACCATGAAGGCCTGATTCACACAGTCTTCTCTTAACAGTTGATGTTGAGATGTGTCTGTTACTTGAACTCTGTAAAGCATTTATTTGGGCTGCAATTTCTGAGGCTGGTAACTTTAATTAACTTATCCTCCACAGCAGAGGTAACTCTGGGTCTTCCAATCCTGTGGCGGTCCTCATGAGAGCCAGTTCAACAAAGCGCTTGATGGTTTTGCAACTGCACTTGAAGTAACATTCAAAGTTCTTGAAATTTTCCGGATTGACTGACTTTCATGTCTTAAAGTAATGATGGACAGTGTCGTAGAAATTCAGTACTGAGAGAGACTTGGTCATTTCTTAAAACAATCATCTTTATTTAATATCGATTCATTTTTGCAATAATGAGGCTGGTCGACCCCTACCCTTGAGTGTTGGACCGAGTAACCTAACCTGTACACAAATGCAGAGTACTATATATATATATATATACAGCTCACTCAAAAAAATGCTTAGCATTGATTGGTTCCACCCATCCCATGCGGATTGGGGCATCATAAGCCACTCTGGGTTCATCCTGTCGTTATCTGCATGTTGTTACGACAAATGAGTGAGGAGGTGTGGAGTCAGGCGCAGAGAGCAAAAGATGTGGGAAAAAACACTCTTTAATGTCCAGGAAAAATAACATGAACAAAAGTAGGAAAACAAACGATCAGAAATAATAACGGACAGCGCGAAACCCAAAATACAAACAAAAAATACACACAAACACTGAACAGACGAACAAGCCCGAACGAAACAGAAGCGGGCTGAACAAACTATATATAACCCCACCCTAACAACCAAACAAGAAACAGGTGATACCAATCAGACAAAACCAAAGGAACACAGAACAACGGATCGGTGATAGCTAGTAGACCGGCGACGACGACCGCCGAGCGCCACCCGAACAAGAAGGGGAGTCACCTTCAGTAATATTCGTGACACATGTGGGTTGTTGTCTTAACCCTACCCTGGCATAGTTTCCCAGATACAAGGATGATTTTGAGACGATGAGGGATTGTTCTATTCTTGTCTATGTAATGTAGTTTTTAACTAATTTGCCATCTCTGGTGACCATACAACCAGATTAGCTGCAGGGAACTAGAGTGGAGCCCATGAAAACACAAACACTAGCAGGACAGAAATGTCTTACTATTAGTTAATTTTTTAATAAGGAAATAAATTCCACAAATTTACTTTTAAAAGGCACACCTGTTAATTTAAACACATTCCAGGTGAATACATAATGAAGCTGGTTGAGAGAATGCCAAGAGTGTGCACAGCTGTCATAAAGGCAAAGGGGGGCTTTGATGTCTTCACTATTATTCTACAATGTAGAAAATAGAACAAATTTCAGAAAAACCCTTGAATGAGTCAGGGTTCTAAATTTTTTTTGACCGGTAGTGTGTGTGTGTATATATATATATATATTACCTGAGTTTTTTTAAATATCTCCTAGATTTGGGATAGGCATTTCTTATGATTTTCTTTTTTAACTGTGCTTTTTGCCATTTATGAATGTGTTATTCAATGTATTTCTACGGGCTTTAGTAGTAGGGCAAAAGCAGTTTTTGATCAAGTCATTCAATACCTAAATGGGTCCTAAAATTGTAAATCAAATTCGAAATTCAAAAAGAGCTAAATGATCCAAAGTATGACCATGTTAAAACAATTCCATATTTCAGCAAAGCTTAGCATTTAAATAGTGGCTAGGTAAACAAAACCAAAGCATGGTTTGCTGCAATACCTTGTACATCAATTTCTTACAGTGTCACGCCCTGGTCGTATTATATTGTGTTGGTCTTCATTTATTTGGTAAGGCCAGGGTGTGACATGAGTTTATTGTGGTGTGTTTTGTCTTGGGGTTTTTGTGGGGTGTTGGTGTGTGGCTTAGTGGGGTTATCTAGCAAAGTCTATGGCTGTCTGGAGTGGTTCTCAATCAGAGGCAGGTGTTTATCGTTGTCTCTGATTGGGAACCATATTTAGGCAGCCATATTCTTTGAGTATTTCGTGGGTGATTGTTCCTGTCTCTGTGTTTGTTGTCACCAGATAGGCTGTATAGGTTTTCACGGTCCGTTTGTTGTTTTTGTATTGTTCGTGTTTTTTCGTCGTCATTAAACATGTATCAAAAATACCACGCTGCATTTTGGTCCGCTTCTCCTTCACCAGACGAGAACCATTACATACAGGGTGTAATGACGTTCTTCGTTTGTCGAAAGAGAGTCGGACCGAAATGCAGCGTGTTGGTTACTCATACTTTTTAATGAAACAAATAATGGAACTAAACATGAAATAACGAATAAATACAAAAACAACAAACGGAACGTGAAACCTATTACAGCCTGACTGGTGAACACTAACACAGAGACAGGAACAATCACCCACGAAATACAAAGCGAAACCCAGGCTACCTAAATACGGTTCCCAATCAGAGACAACGAGAATCACCTGACTCTGATTGAGAACCGCCTCAGGCAGCCAAACCTAAGTAACACACACCCCTAATCAGCTACAATCCCAATAACTAAAAAACCCCACTAAGAATACAACAAACAATAAACCCATGTCACACCCTGGCCTGACTAACTAATAAACTAAAACACAAAATACTAAGACCAAGGCGTGACACAGGGTAAGGAAACCAATATGTCACTATATGATTTGGGTGAACTATCCCTTTAAAAATCGGTGTAAAGATCAACAAATAAATAGACATAGTAATGGAATGTAAATGAAAACTCAAAATGTAAACTTAAGTACTATGTAATAACTACAGTGTTGCTACACAGGTACAAGAGATAAACTTAATGTAAAATGTTACCGACGTTCTGATGTTCTGCCACATTAGATAAAGATAACCTCCTGACTTACAGACCTTTGATGTCTTAAACAGTTGCTTTGCAATTGTGTGCTTGTCATTCAACTGTGTGCCAAATACTGAACTTAAATGGTTTCATTGGCAACTTGTAAAATGACCATACTCCGTACCTCCCTAATAGTGACCAGGCTCTGATACTCTGATGTGATTCTAGTAGGTATCCATGATAACAGAAAGCCCATCCACTGACACCACACCCAACACAGCAGGTTCCGGTGCCTGCCTCTCTCTCATACCTGACTTCTCTCACCTCATACCAGCTTAACAAGGGCTTGGCACGGGAAAAGAGTAGTACAATCCCTACACAGCATGACTGACTGGCTGGTCTGAGGCCCAAACAGCACAATAGATTTGGCTAAGATAACAGGAATCACATCTCTCAGAGGCCCCCCCTTCCGACCGAAAGATAATTAATGCCATATGGGGGTTATGTATCCCAGATCATAGTATAGAAATGACAAGCAGGGCATTATCAGTGATGGGCATCCTCTGTAAGGTACTCTCCTCTTCATTTCCCTACCTGTTTATGTTGAAAGGATGTAACCATGGAATACAGTAGCATGGAAGTATTAAACTGTACAAACACACAGCAGAGAAGAGACCTAATATAAAACCTTACGCTACTCAAAATGTAAATAGTAGATGATTTTAGTCACAGACTGAGCAGGATGAAGCCATAAAAACCAAATCCCTGAAAAATGCATATTGTCCAAAAACTAGGCAAGAAGAATAGATTATTTTAATTCAGTGTTTTTGCCTGACATTAAAAGCTGAACAACACAATTGCTCTGACTCATCATCTTTACGTTCTAATTCTTTACGTCTGCAATTATATTTTGTGAAATGTCACAGCGCATGTGATGGCATATCACTGAAAGATAAGAAGTTGTTTGTTAGAAATGCAATTACGTTTGAACTGGAGGGAACATAATTAAGCTCTGCGTTACGTAACACATGGTACACACGTTAAGAACCCAAAGTGGTTAAAGATAAGCTTTTCCAGCTTCATTTTTCATAGCATTCTCAGGACTAACTTTCTGTCACATGCTAACACATCCCTTTTGACCTAATTAGCGCATCGCACTTTGATGCTTACAACACGTACACACACACACACACGTACACACACACACACACACACACACACACACACACACACACACACACACACACACACATACACACACACACACACACACACAAACATTCTTCAACTTCTTCAAAAATAAATAAACAGAGGTGTTCCCAAAATTGGATTTTCCTCCGTTCCTGGCAGCAAGCTGTGATTTTTACAGTAAGCATGCCTTACAGCGACGGTAAAAATAGCTGGAGCTCCTTCACGCTAAACTCCCAAAACGTCAGTCACAGTTAAAACCGATAAAGCAGATGCCTAAATATGTTTTTGCTCATTGCAGTTCATTAACACTGGTGTGACTGTCACGTTGTATAAATGATAGGAGACAGGCGCAGTAATACAAAATAGGGGTTTGTATTAATTCACCCAAGATAGTGTACATCATGAACATGACGGGGACGAAGCCCAAAACAAATATGTAATATATAACACCGGGGTGTAACCCAAACAAAGAGCGAGGTGTAAACCTAAAGCCTAAACAACAGAGCACAGGTACTTACAAGATCAACGGACATGTAAAAAACGGGAACATAGGGCACACATATACACATACTAATTAGGGGAAATGAGAAACAGGTATGCGTAATGAGACAAGACAGTCATTTGTTGGTGGTAACGAACCAGTTCAGTGACTCCTAGAAGGCCGGTGATGTAGACCTCTGGGGCTGGTGAACGGACTGAGTACCGGGGGGGAGGTATCCGTGACAGTACCCCCCCATGACATGAAGCACAAGCAGCAGGATGACACCGGCCTCGGGTACAACAACAAAGATGCGGTGCGGGTCGATCATGGCGCCAATGAAAATCCCTGGTCAGCGAAGTGTCCAGGATGTCCACTACAGGATCCCAGCACCGCTACTCTGGGCCGTACCCCTCCCAGTCGATGAGATACTGGAGGCCCGATGCCTCAAATTCAGGAATTCACGGACCAAGTATGCCGGACCTCCCTCGATGTGGGACCAGGCATGACTGGCCTGAGGAGAGACACATGAACAGCAGGTTAATGCGGTAATCAGTAGGGAGTTTCAAATGGTACGTTACCTCATTAACCCTCCTCAGGACTTTAAACAGCCCCACATACTGCTGGCTAAGCTTCTGGCAGGGCAGCTGGAGGGACAAGTTCCAGGTGGAGAGCCAGACCCGGTTGCATGGAAGGATAACAGGCGCCTCACTGCGGTGATGGTTGGCCTGTTCCTTGTGCCAACACACGGCGTGCTGGAGACGAGTGTGCGGAGTGTTCCAGGTCTCCTAGGCACGTCAAAACCACTCGTCCACCACAGGGGCCTTGGTATGGTTTGAATGTCAAGGTGCCAGGGCCGTCTGATACCCCAACACTCACTGGAAAGGAGTGAGGGAGTGGAGGAGTAGCGGAGGGAATTCAGCACATACTCAGCCCAAGGTAGAAAATCCACCTACTCCCCCGGCCGGTCCTGAAAGTAACACCTCAGGATTCTGCCCATTTTCTGATTGACCCACTCCACCTGCCCATTAGTTTGAGGACGGTACCCGGAGGTGAGATTGACTGTGACCGCCAGGCGTTCCATGAATGCTTTCCATATGCGTGAGGTACACTGAGGACAACGGTATGACACAATGTTCTCTGGGATCATGTAGTGCCAGAAGATGTGTCAAAACAGAGGCTCCATGGTTTGCATGGCCGACGGGAGCACAGGCAGAGGAAGGATGCAACAAGATTTGGAAAACCGGTCCACAACGACGAGAACGGTGGTGTGACAAATTCCAGTGACAAATTCCACCGAGAGGTGAGACCAGGATCATTATGGAACTGGCAGGGGAAGGATCTTTCCATAAGGGAGGTGTCTGGGTGTCTTTGACTGGGCACAGATGGAGCAGGAAGAGATGTAAACCTGAGCATTCCTAGCTAAGGAGGGCCACTAGTACTTCTCTGTCAGGCAAGTGATAATACGACTTATCCCAGGATGACTCGACACAGGCGCCATGTGTGCCCAGGTAAGGTGGCGGTCCCACAGACCTGTGGGCACGTAGGAGCGCTTTTCCGGGCACTGTGCAGGTGTGGATTCCGTGTGCAGGACCTGCCTTATGTCAGCGCCCCTCCACACCAGGAAAGGGTGTTTGGACGTCTCCAGCCAGTGCCTCTACGCTTTCAGAGCCTTCTTGACCACCAAGAGTCCCCTATATCGTAGTTCCTCTGGGCGAGGCTCAGCTCCTTGGAGAAGGCGGCACAGGGCTGCAGCTTTGGAGGGCTTTGGAGGGTGTGCTGGGACAGTACTGCCCGACTCCTACTTCAAAAGCATACACCCTCGACGATGAAAGGGAGAGAGGTGTCGGGATGTGCCAGCACGGGAGCAGTTTTGACTTCAGTGTCTCAAATGCCCTCTCCGCCTTCGCCGTCAAACAAAGCCGCTGCGGACCTCCTCTCAGCAGGCAGCTAAGCGGTGCAACCACTGTGCTGAAGCCTCGGATGAACCTCCGGAAATAGAACCCCAGAAAACGCTGGACTGCTTTCAGATTTGAGGATGGGCCATGACCTGACTGTACTGATGCGTTGCTCCTCCATCTCCACTCCTTCCGTAGATACAGTTGAAGTCAGAAGTTTAGATACACTTAGGTTGGAGTTATTAGCACTTATTGATAAAGACAGTGAATGATGTGGTGTACCCCTCAATGCCATCGGAAGAATACCGGAACATGTTCCAGTCTGTGATAGCAAAACAGTCCTGTAGTTTAGCATCTGCTTCATCTGACCACTTTTTTATAGACCGAGTCACTGGTGCTTCCTGCTTTAATTTTTACTTGTAAGCAGGAATCAAGAAGATCAATTTGTGGTCAGATTTACCAAATGGAGGGCGAGGGAGAACTTTGTACGTGTCTCTGTGTGTGGTGTACAGGTGACCTAGAATTTTTTACCTCTGGTAGCACATTTAACACGTTGATGGAAATTTGGTAGAACTGATTTAAGTTTCCCTGCATTATAGTCTCCGGCCACTAGGAGCACCGTCTCTGGGTGAGTGGTTTCCTGTTTGCTTATTTCCTTATACAACTGACTGAGTGCAGTCTTAGTGCCAGCATCTGTCTGTGGTGGTAAATAAACAGCCACGAAAAGTATAGCTGAAAACTATCTAGTCAAGTAGTGTGGCCTGTAAATTATCACAATATACTCTACTTCAGGCGAGCAAAATCTAGAGACTTCCTTAGATTTCGTGCATCAACTGTTGTTTACAAATATGCACAGACTGCCCCCTCTTGTCTTACCGGAGTGGGCTGTTCTATCTTGCCGGGGCAGAGTGTATCCCGCTAGCTGAATATCCATGTCATCATTCAGCCACGATTCCGTGAAACATAGGATATTACAGTTTTTGATGTCTAGTTTATTGTCCTACGATTGCACGTTGGCGAGTAGTATTGACGGTAATGGCAGCTTTCCCACTCGCCTTTTTCGGGTCCTGACCAGGCATCCGGCTCTTTGTCCTCTGTACCTGCGTCGCTTCCTCTTGCAAATAACTTGGATGTCGGCCCTGTCGGGTGTTTGGAGAATGTCTTATTTGTGAAAGAATAAATCTTCATCTAATCTGAGGTGAGTGATCGCTGTCCTGATATCCAGAAGGTCTTTTTTGCCATAAAATACGGTTGCAGAATCATTATGTACAAAATTAGTTACAAATAACGTGAGAAACCACATAACAATTGGTTGGGCGCCTGTAAAACTGCTGCCATTTCTTCCGGCGCCATTTGAGTGGAAGTATGTAAACTTCTGACTCACTGGGAATCTGATGAAAGAAATAATAGCTGAAAAAAATTGAAGAGTTGAGTTGAAATGTATTTGGCTAAGGTGTATGTAAACTTCCGACTTCAATTGTATGAGGTAGCCCAAAAAGGACACTGACCGCTGGAAAAACAAATGTTTCTCTTGTTTAGCATATAGATCATGCTCCAATAGTCTTCCTAGCACAGACCTGACTAATGAGACATGCTGTGCGCTGTCAGCAGAATAGACAAATGTTGTCTATACAGTGCCTTGCGAAAGTATTTGGCCCCCTTGAACTTTGCGACCTTTTGCCACATTTCAGGCTTCAAACATAAAGATATAAAACTGTATTTTTTTGTGAAGAATCAACAACAAGTGGGACACAATCATGAGGTGGAACGACATTTATTGGATATTTCAAACTTTTTTAACAAATCAAAAACTGAAAAATTGGGCGTGCAAAATTATTCAGCCCCCTTAAGTTAATACTTTGTAGCGCCACCTTTTGCTGCAATTACAGCTGTAAGTCGCTTGGGGTATGTCTCTATCAGTTTTGCACATGGAGAGACTGGACTATAACTGTAGTGGTGTTGACAGACACCGCGAAACACCTCCTATGACCAACCCAGCAGTCTCCTCTCAGACCAGGAAATAACAGGGTTATGCCTACACAACCAGGTGAGACAGGGTGCGTGGTGGTGTCTGTAATCAAAAAGGTGATCTGTTCTACATGATTGTCAAAGATCATCAGAGAAACAGGAACCGTGATGTGACCTACGAGCCCTGTCCCTATTGGAACAAACTGGAATGGGTGACTGTAGGGGAACCAAATGGATGTGTAATGCAGTAGCCAGTGCAGCTCCGGAATCAATCAGAGCTAATGGGGGTGAGGGGCTAGGGTACTCAGGGAATTTGATGGGAAAACACACTGGTTGAGTAGACAGAAAAGGAGGGGACATCTTGCATCCTGGAGCAGGGGAACTCCCTGGCTTGTCACCTCCTCCCCTATTAGTGGAGAGAGGGCAGGTCAGAGAGAAATTACACTTTTCTCCACCATAGGATCAGAGGCACAGATTCCTCCTCCTTCTACGCTCTGTCTCGGGCAAACATGCAGAGCCCACCTCCACTGGCTCCGGCCACAGAGCAGGTGTAGCCCTGGGCTCCGGATTCCGCACAGGTCTTCATCGGGACCGCAGGAGTTTGTCCAACTGGGTCGCCATGCTGATGAGCTGGTCGAGTGACAGGTTGTCATCACTGCAGGCTAACTCCATCTGTACCACCTCCCGCAGTCCGCTGCGAAACACAGTGACCAGAGCCGACTTGTTCCAACCGGTGGAGTCCGCGATGCACCGGAACTCCAGGGTGAACTACGAGGAGGTCCTAGATCCCTGGCGTAGGCGGAGTAGGCTCTCACCCCCTCCCGGCCCTCCACAGGATGATTGAACACAGAGAGAAAGAGGAGGGTGAAGCGCTCGTAGGATTCAACCTCGGGCCCGCCCGTTTCATAGACCACAGCCCCCCAGTCCAGGGCCCTTCCGGTCTGTGCTCTCTCCCGGAGACAGCCTCATCATAGCGAGCGAGGTACAGGTTGCATGGTCGAATGAATCCTTTGCATCTCGCTGGTGCACCATCAAAGCTCACCGGGAGGGACAGGGGTACTCCGAGGACCGGCTCAGATGGGACGGAGGCAGGTAGTGGTGATGTGAGGGCTGGTGCCGGAACCAGTGCTGGAGGGACTGCACATTCCCCTCCAAAAGCAGGATGGTTGTCAGCATGCTGCCCATGTTGGCATGGAGAGACTGTCTACAATGGTCGCCAACTCGGGACGGATATTCTGTGACATTGTATAAATGATAGGAGACAGGCGCAGGAATACAAAATAGTTTTTTTTATTACTTCACCCAAGATAGTGTACGTCATGAACATGACGGGGACGAAGCCAAAAACGAACACGTAATATTTAACAGCAAGCTGTAACCAAAACAAAGAGCAAGGTGTACATCTCTAATAAATACATGGGATGAGACCCGTAAACAATACACGGGACGAGACCGGTAATAACCAGAGCACAGTAACGTGTGGTATGAAAGCCGAAACCACAGAGCACAAGACCAACGGACATGGAACAATAACCGACAAGGGGAACAGAGGGCACACATATACACATAATAATCAAGGGAAATGGGAACCAGGTGTGCGTAATGAACCAAGACAGTCCGGGGTTGATGGTAACGATGCAGTTCAGTGACTCCTAGAATGCCGGTGACGTAGACCACCGGAGCTGGTGAACGGACTGAGCAGCAGTAAGGGGGATCCCTGACAGTGACAGCAGTTTGAGAGACAATCAAAGCCCATGAGGGTGAGGTAAGGCAATAATAATGTAATATTTCTTCATCTCTGTATCTGTCAAATGCGGTGGAAGTGGTGGAAGCTTGAGACTATGATAATAAACAACTGAGAAGGATTGCTGTGGGGTATGTAGGACAGCGTAAACATTAACCCAGGACTGAACTTATTGTGAACTTGCAGTCGATAAAATACTACATTCAAATGGTTGATTACCTTGCTTTGTTGTTCAACCTTGCAAAGTTTTGATAATATTACTCTTCAACTATTTACTCAGCAAATCAATTATTGTGGTACTGCTACATTTAGCTTTGGTTCAAATATCCCCACAAAAATCAAATGCTTTTAATTGTAGCCAGCTGAGTAAATTGATCGATTTTAATGATTTTCTTCATCAATACTTTTCTTCCTTCGTCCACTGGTTGGCCTGTTGTATTTGGAGAGCTTGCTCATGCTTGCCTTGCAAATTGCACGTTTTACTTAACACAGTGCAGCTTAATTGAAGGCACACGCTTGAGTAATCACAGGGCCTTCTGATTTACAAAGCAGTGAATCGTGGCCCTCGGAATTTCAAAGAAGAAAATCGTGTGGCAGCCCGTTGTGAATTGTTCTAAAATGAGCCAGGGTGCCAGTCTACCATTCACTACCCTGCGGCCATAAACTACAGCTCTGTCCATCTCCTGGGCACTGGAAGCAGATGGCGGTGCCAGTCACACGTACAGAAAAAGAAAGCAGAGGGAGGGAGGAGAGAGCGGCGGGGAGGTAGACAGGGAATGAGAGGGAGAAAGAGGGAGAGAGGAAAAAAAGAGGAATGAAGTGTTTCAGTTCAGTCAGATCACTATATTTCTAATCTCGGCGGTGAAAGATTTGCATAGCCTAGGGTTGGCCGTGTCTTTCTCTCTCTGTGCTTTTTTGAAAGGCACCAAATGCATTCTATTATTTGTGTCAAGGCAGGTTCTGTGATGAAGAAAATAACAGCACTGGCATGCAGGCAAAGCCCCCCCCTTTCCTCCTCTCTTATTCACAGTCTAGTTCCTGAAGGCAGCGCAGATCTCTGGTGAAAAGGGATGGAGGACACAGGGCACCTCGACAGAGGGAGAGGGGGAACAAAAGGAGCTCGACAGGCAGAGCATACAAGCCCCGGGTCAGCAAACTAAAACAGCCTGACCAGTGATGGACCCCACAGTTATAATACATCAGAGAGATGTTATTACTGGCTGTCTGCTTCACTCTGCTGAGGGAGAATGCAGGGACGCACATTAGGGTAGAAATGCCTGGTTAAACTGTGTTTGTGTGTGTGTGTGTGTGTGTGTGTCCTGTTGGGTTTCCTAAATTCCCATTGTTTTTTCAACAACACATAACACCTGCTTATTTCACTTAGACAGTGGGCATACATTTACTTCTATAAACTGTACTCAATAAATATTTTGGGAGAATTTTGTAATGCATGGGGTGGTTTTCATTGTCAATGCATATTTGTTTCTCAAACTAGACACTCTGTCCTTGTCCTCTTGCTCAGTTCTGCACCAGGCATCCCACTCCTCTTTCTATTCTGGTTAGAGCCAGTTTGCACTGTTCTGTGACAAGAGGAATACCTATGAATACAGTTGAATTCGGAAGTTAACATACACTTAGTTTGGAGTCATTAAAACTCGTTTTTCAACCCCCCCACAAGTGTCTTGTTAACAAACTATAGTTTTGGGAAGTCGGTTAGGACATCTACTTTGTAATTTTTCCAACAATTGCTTACAGATAGATTATTGCACTTATAATCCACTGTATCACAATTCCAGTGGGTCAGAAATGTACATACACTAAGTTGACTATGCCAACTTGGAAAATTCCAGAAAATTATATCATGGCTTTAGAAGCTTCTGATAGACTAATTGACATAATTTGAGTCAATTGGAGGTATACCTGTGGACTCAGTTCCTCTTTGCTTGATATCATGGGAAAATCAAAAGAAATCAGCCAAGACCTCAGAAAAAAAATTGTAGACCTCCACAAGTCTGGTTCATCCTTGGGAGCAATTTTCAAACGCCTGAAGGTTGCACGTTCATCTGTACAAACAATAGTACGCAAGTATAAACACCATGGGATCACACAGCCGTAATACCGCTCAGGAAAGAGACAAACATACTTTGGTGCGAAAACCTTGTGAATGCTGGAGGAAACAGGTAAAAAAGTATCGATATCCACAGTAAAATGAGTTCTATATAGACATAACCTGAAAGGCCGCTCAGCAAGGATGAAGCCACTGCTCCAAAACCTCCATAAACAAGCCAGACTACAGTTTGCAACTGCACATGGGGACAAAGATTGTTTTTGGAGAAAAGTTCTCTCATCTGATTAAACAAAAATAGAACTGTTTGGCCATAATGACCATCGTTTTGTCTGGAGGAAAAAGGGGGATGCTTGCAACCCAGAGAACACCATCCCAACCGAGGGAGGTGGCATCATCATGTTGAGATGGAGCTTTGCTGCAGGAGGGACTTCACAAAATAGATGGCATCATGATGAAAGAAAACTGTGGATGTATTGAAGTCACATCTCAAGACATCAGTACAGTTCGGTTGCAAATGGGGCCTCCAAATGGACAATGACCCCAAGCATACTTCCAAATTCAAGGTATTGGAGTGGGCATCACAAAGCCATCACCTCAAGCCTAGAGACATGTGTGGGCAGAACTGAAAAAGCATGTGCGCCTCAGATACACCAGCTCTGTCAGGAGGATTGGGCCAAAATTCACCCAACTTATCGTGGGAAGCTTGTTGAAGGCTACCTTAAACGTTTGACCCAGGTTAAACAATATAAAGGCAACACTAACAAATACTAATTGAGTGTATGTTAACTTCTGACCCACTGGGAATGTGATGAAAGAATACAAATCTGAAATAAATCATTCTCTCTACTATTATTCTGACATTTCACATTCTTAAAGTAAAGTGGTGATCCGAGACAGGGAATTAAATGTCAGGAATTGTGAAAAACAGAGTTTAAATGTATTTGGCTAAGTTGTACGTAAACTCCTGACTTCAACTGTATGTGGAAGGCTTGATTATCAACAATGATGAGACAGCCTTCAGGGAGGAGAGGAGTGCCCTCGGAGTGTGGTGTCAGGAAAATATCCTCTCACTCAACATCTTCAAAACAAAGGAGATAATCCTGGACTTCAGGAAACAGCCGAGGGAGCACCCCTCTATCTACATCGACAGGAGAAGGTGGAAGGTTTTAAGTTCCTCTGCGTACACATCACAGACAAACTGAAATGGTCCACCCACACAGAAAGCATGTTGAAGAAGGAGCAACAGTGCCTCTTCAACCTCAGGAGAATGACGAAATTTGTCTTTTCACCCTAAACCCTCACAAACTTCTAGAGATGCACAATCGAGAGCATCCCGTCGGGCTATATCACCTCCTGATACGGAAACTGCACCACCCTCATCAGCAAGGCTCTCCAGAGGGTAGGGCAGTCTGTACAACGCATCACTGAGGGCAAACGACCTGCCCTCCAGGACAACTACATCACCCAATGTCACAGGAAGGCCAAAAAGATCATCAAGGACAGCAACCACCCGAGCCTCTGCCTGTTCACCCCGCTATCATCCAGAAGGCGAGGTCAGTACAGGTGCATCAAAGCAGTGACCGAGAGACTGAAAAACAGCTTCAGACTGTTAAACAGCCATCACTACATAGAGAGGCTGCTGCCAACATACAGACTCTCCACTTTAATACATGGATTTAATAATGGATCACTAGTCACTTTAAATAATGCCACTTTAATAATGTTTACATATCCTACATTACTCAACTCATATGTGTATAATGTATTTTATACCATCTATTGCATCTTGCCAATGCCACACGGCAGTCGCTCATCCATATATTTATGTGTACATATTCTTATTCCATCCCCTTACATTGTGTGTATAAGGTAGTTGTTGTGAATTTGTAAGATTACTTGTTAGATAGCACTGTCGGAACTAGAAGCACAAGCATTTCGCTACACTCACATTAACATCTGCTTGCCATGTGTATGTGACAAATAACATTGGATTTGATTTGATCTTGACCCTAAGGGTTAAAAAACGTCATGATTTCTTAACTTCCATAATTACCTGGACGCCTCTGCCAGGAGGCTCACACTTGTCTGCAAGTGGATCTTCCACCAAGGCAATAACCCCATACACAATTTAAAAGGCTAATTTTCCACAAAATCAAGTCTCAGTTCTGGACTTGAACCCCACTGAAAACATGTGGTTTGAATTGTCCATAAATGTAGAGAAAGGATATCAATGATCTAGAAAGATTATGTATGGAGGAATGGTCGAAGATCCCTCCCAATGTGTTCTCTGATCTCATTAAGCATTTAGAAAAGGGGCTCAGGCCTCGATTCAATCAGATTGCATTGGCAGTGAAGATAAAGATTTAAATAAATATATCCTTAATCATTATAATCCAATAAATATCCATATAAAGATCTCAAGTACTGTGTGTGCCAGATACTGTGTTTGTTTAAACCCTTCACTTGTGGTCAGATGGCTGTGCTAGAAAGGGAATGAGGAATTCTTCTTGAAGAGAGCTCAGCCTATTCTGGGCAGTAAGGTTGCTGACCAAGACTCATTCTTCTGGAGGGGATAACTTGAGTAGTTGACCAGTTTGAACTATTTATTTGCAATTACCATGTCAATGGCAATGTTCGCTGTAAGCTACTACAAGGAGCTGCTTGTGGATTTGACAGACCTAACGCAGCTCCACCTCTGAAACTGCCAACACTAACAACCTTAGTGTTGTTATCCTCTCAAGGGGATCCTGACAAGATATACACTATATATGCAAAAGTATGTAGAGACCCCTTCAAATGAGTAGATGAGGCTATTTCAGCCACACCTGTTGCTGACAGGTGTATAAAATTGAGCACACAGCCATGCATTCATAGGCAAACATTGGCAGTAGAATGGCCTTAATGAAGAGCTCATTGACTTTCAATGTGGCACCGTCATAGGATGTCACCTTTCCAACAAGTCAGTTTGTAAAATATCAACTGTAAGTGATGTTGTTGTGAAGTGGAAACATCTAGGAGCAACAACAGCTCAGTAGTAGGCCACACAAGCTAAAAAAATCAGACTGCTGAGCACGGCAGCGCACAGCGCGTAAAATCCCCTGTTCTCGGTTGCAACACCTATACCTATGTGAGAATGCTGTTCATCGACTACAGCTCTGCATTTAACACCATAGTACCCTCCAAGCTGGTCATCAAGCTCGAGACCCTGGGTCTCAACCCCGCCCTGTGCAACTGGGTACTGGACTTCCTGAAGGGCCGCCGCAAGGTGGTGAGGGTAGGCAACAACATCTCCACCCCGCTGATCCTCAACACTGGGGCCCCACATGGGTGCGTTCTGAGCCCTCTCCTGTACTCCCTGTTCACCCACGACTGCGTGGCCACGTACGCCTCCAACTCAATCATCAAGTTTGCGGACGACACAACAGTGGTAGGCTTGATTACCAACAACGACGAGACGGCCTACAGGGAGGAGGTGAGGGCCCTCAGAGTGTGGTGTCAGGAAAATAACCTCACACTCAACATCAACAAAACTAAGGAGATGATTGTGGACTTCAGGAAGCAGCAGAGGGAACACCCCCCTATCCACATCGATGGAACAGTAGTGGAGAGGGTAGTAAGTTTTAAGTTCCTCGGCATACAGACAAACTCGGCATCACAGACAAACTGAATTGGTCCACTCACACAGACAGCATCGTGAAGAAGGCACAGCAGCGCCTCTTCAACCTCAGGAGGCTGAAGAAATTCGGTATCACCGCCTGTTACGGCAACTGCTCCGCCCACAACCGTAAGGCTCTCCAGAGGGTAGTGAGGTCTGCACAACGCATCACTGGGGGCAAACTACCTGCCCTCCAGGACACCTACACCACCCGGTGTTACATGAAGGCCATAAAGATCATCAAGGACAACAACCACCCGAGCCACTGCCTGTTCACCCCGCTATCATCCAGAAGGTGAGGTCAATACAGGTGCATCAAAGCTGGGACCGAGAGACTGAAAAAGAGCTTCTATCTCAAGACCATCAGACTGTTAAACAGCAACCACTAACATTGAGTGGCTGCTGCCAACACACTGACTCAACTCCAGCCACTTTCATAATGGGAATTGATGGGAAATATCACTAGCCACTTTAAACAATGCTACCTAATATAATGTTTACATACCCTACATTATTCATCTCATATGTATACGTATATACTGTACTCTATATCATCTACTGCATCCTTATGTAATACATGTATCACGAGCCACTTTAACTATGCCACTTTGTTTACATACTCATCCCATATGTATATACTGTACTCGATACCATCTACTGTATCTTGCCTATGCTGCTCTGTACCATCACTCATTCATATATCTTTATGTACATATTCTTTATCCCCTTACACTTGTGTATAAGACAGTAGTTTTGGAATTGTTAGTTAGATTACTTGTTGGTTATTACTGCATTGTCGGAACTAGAAGCACAAGCATTTCGCTACACTCGCATTAACATCTGCTAACCATGTGTATGTGACAAATAAAATTTGATTTGATTTGACTTTGAACACTCATTACCAAGTACCAAACTGACTCTGGAAGCAACATCAGCACAAGACTTGATCGTTGGGAGCTTTATGAAATGAGTTTCCTTGGCCAAGCAGCCGCACACAAGCATATGATCACCATGTACAATGCCAAGCGTGGGCTGGAGGGGTGTAAAGCTCGCTGCAATTGGACTCTGGAGTGATGAATCACACTTCAACATCTGGCAGTCCGATGGACAAATCTGGGTTCAGTGCTCGACCTCACTAATGCTCTTGTGGCTGAATGTAAGCATGTCCCCGCAGCAATGATCCAACATTTAGTGGAAAGCCTTCCCAGAAGAGTGGAGGCTGTTATTGCAAAGGGGGGGGGACCAAGTCCATATTAATGCCCATGATTTGGGAATGAGATGTTCGCCGAGTAGGTGTCATGTACTTATGGTTACGTAGTGTAGATATGGGGCAGCCACTATAATAAAAAACAATCTAAAATGCATAAATTAAAATAAATTAAATTCCAGTCAATGTCTCCATACCAAATTGAGAGTTTCATCTTTCAGATACAATTGGAACTGAGTTTATAGCCCATAGCGTTCCAAAGTTAGAGCTAAAAGTCTGATGGCACCGGAGCCCATGTTGCCTACTGTATAATGCCTATATTGGTGGCTATCGTCAGTCATACCAGTATGTCAGATTAGCTCAATATCCAATTTCTCATCCTCTGAGTATCACAGAAACACATCACTTTGAATTTACAAAAAAAAAACATTTTAATGAGTTGACATTTTATTTAAATATCTGTTCAAAACATGCAAAACATATGTTTCAAACATCAAATGTGACTGTAAATATTTAATAAATGTAAAATATATGGTTATTCTTGGTAATTAAAACCAACAACTTGTTTTTGAAAAAGTTTTACTCCTTGCAATCATTACTAATTTGAGGTAAAACATTTTTAACCCCGTTGGTGCTGGAGCTTTTCAGATTAAAATGCATTGGTGTTTTTAGGGTTAATATACAGATTTTATACCACAATTTAAACCTGCAGTTGTCTGTGACAATTACATACAGTATTTTATTTGGTACACATTCACTGGACTTATAATATTTGGTGAGGGTAGACGATTCATTTGAAATATGAAGATTATTGTTCCCCGAGCTACATAAAAATAAACCTCTCTACCATAAAACCATTGTTGCCAAGATGCATTGTAATGTACGAATCATAATGTACTTTCTTAGAAATACAAAATAAACGTTAAAATATAAAGCTTTTTGAGAGGGTATGATTAAGTGGCATGCATCATTGGGCATAATGGTTAAACGGAGAACAGAGGTTGTATGGTTTCTTCAAGTACCTCTCTTTATAAACCATTATACAACAGGTGGGTGTAACGTCTCTCGTCAGAATGAGGATCGGACCGAAGTGCAGCGCAGCGTGGTAAGTGTTCATGATTTCTATTTATCAAAAGACTCAAACAAAATAACAAAGTGAAAGAACGAACAGTTCTGTAAGGCAAATAAACTGTACAGAAAACAACTACCCACAAAACACAGGTGGGAAAAAAGGCTGCCTAAGTATGATTCCCAATCAGAGACAACGAAAGACAGCTGCCTCTGATTGAGAACCACACTTGGCAAAAATCAAAGAATTAGAAAATATAGAAATAAAGAAACGAGAATGCCCACCCTAGTCACATCCTGAATGTGGGTCTCATCCTGAATTCTGATTGGTTAAAACCGCATTCCAATCGGTGTCTATTACACAAGTTACCACTGGTTAAATCTATGAAGTTAAAATGCCTATTTACTGTTCCATCTGACTGGGCAAAATACTGTCTCATCTCCCCAGCCAGCCTATTTACAAACTTGATCTCCACTATAAAAAGCATTTAGAGATAATCTCACATTTCTTTTCGACTAATATTAAGTTTTCAACAGTGGAGATTTGCATAAACCTTGCTGTCTGTCTCTCCGACATTTTCAACATTGTTTCAATATTCAAATTCGATCTCCAGAAGTTGCATAGTAGTGAATGTGTCTGGAGTCGGGATGAGACAGACAGGCAGGCATCTTTCCTTAGCCAGTCAAAATCATGAATCAGCATCTTTTCTATGGATATATACAAAGAAATATCAATAGAAAATGGCCTCATTAGCTCATTGTTATGGATGTATCCAAATAAATGTCTCAAGAAACCAGCTTAAACAAATACAAATGCTCTATTTTGTTGTTATTCTGGCTGCACTATTTGATGTGACTGTAAGTAAGCCGTACTTGGCTAGCTAGCAAGCAAGGGATAAGAATGTTGCCAGCCAGTATGGCAATACAATATTTAGATTGAACAACTGGGCCAAGTCCATAGGTACAGAACAAAAAAACTTAACGACTGGGTCTCTGGCAAACTAACCGATATAAAAAAACGACCAGCCGCCTCGGATAGCAGCCCTAGACTTCTGTCGGTACTAGTTCTTGTGGAAGGATGAAATAGTATGAATTAATTAATCTAAATCTATTTTTTTATGTAAATATGTAAATCATAAAAGTGATAATGACCTCAAAGCTGATGTTTGGAAGATAGATTGGCACAGTTTACAACATCCGTGCCAATATATCCTATATCGGCATCATCACTTAAATAACCAACAGAGATTCAAATGTGTACAAGCTATCAGTTGTCAAGACAACTCATTGGTAGCATAGAATTAACCATATTTCTATGGTTAGCTGTCATATTTTGCTCTGGCATTGCTGTGGATTGTCACCTTGACATTGGCATCTGGTAATCCAATGGATTTACTGTATAAAGCCCTTCATATGAGATATAGAATTAATCAGTTAAGTCCTCCAATTAAAATGAGAATTTGAATAGCTTTTGCCTTTATTAAGACATATTGGGGTGACAAATTTATACATTTCAATGCAATAGATTACAAGGGTAAAAAATGCCTGACCCCAGAATTTAGTGAATGAGAGAAAGATTGCAAGGTTAATGTGTCTGCTGCCTTCAACACATAAATTGCCCTAAATTTGTCCTTAAGATTTTTTTTAGTCTCTCTCCCTTAAAATAAGTTGAATTCTTATGTTGGTCAGAGATGAGAAAAGAGGAGAGAGAAACACTGGCTGATGTGATTATTCACAGGAGATAAAGACTACCAGATAGGGCAAAGTATGCAACAGCTTCCTATGGAGATGAACAAATGTATTTTATTACTCAATCATCTATGGGGGTGATAAACAACGTGTTCATAAGACAGTACAGACACAGCACTGTGGGGATGTGCAGTGTGCTGGACACTCCCACTCATCTACACACATCTAAATGCGCTTCCTCATTTACCCATTAAACAACTCTGTGAAAATGTGTCCTTTTGCATTTGTCATTGTGTTGTATGAGAGAGACAGAGAAAGAGATGGAGAGAGTTAGAGAAGAGAAATGTTGCATGTGCAGAGTTGAACAGTCAACTCTAAAGGGCCTGCTCATGAATTTGTGTTTGTCCCATTTCTATTCGGAACCATTCAAGTTGCTGATGGGCAGGCCTGGTTGGTCGGGAGCAGAGATAATGCCCTCCAACACACAGTACATTAGAGATAACCAGGCATTGGGGACAGCATTTAGAAGAAAGCCGCTCCTTTTTACTTCAACAGTCCACTTCAACCCTTTAAAAGACTGCTCTTTTCCCATATCCTGGTCTGATTAAAGAGCCATTCAAACAATTAGGGCCTCAACCAAAAGTAATGTTCAAAGAGAGAGAGAGAGCGTTCTTTGTGAATTGGCCAGCAAGACTCCTCTCACCAGGAAGCAGTCTTTAATTGTCACGGCTGACTTTTAACAAGCCTGTCTAAAACACATCTTCCCAAAATATCACAAACATGTGTCCTGCCTCACAAGAGGATCCAACGTGCTTGACCAAGTATGCACAAACATCCGTGACACGTACATGTATTGATGATGGTGTACCCACAATAACAATCCGGAAATACCACAACCAAAAACTCTGGATGAATGGAGATATCCATACAATGCTGAGAACCCACACTGCAGCGGTGCCCACAAAAGCCTCCATCCAAAATTAGCTTAAAACATTCTATGCTTGCTTTGAGGTAGACAATAACGAGCCATCCAGGAAGACTGTCACTGGTCTGGATAACCAGGTGTTTTCGCTCTCCAAGGCTGACGTGAGAAAAACTCTCAAAAGAGTGAATACTTACAAAGCCGCCGGACCAGATGGCATCCCTGGTCGCGTCCTTAGAGTGTGTGCTGACCAGCTGGCGGGCGTCTTTTCTGACTTCTTTAACCTGTCCTTGTCTCAGGCTGTAGTCCTAACCTGCTTTAAATAGACAACCATCGTCCCAGTGCCCAAGAAACACAAGGTGACGTGCCCAAATGACTATCGCCCCGTCGTGCTAACCTCTGTCGTTATGAAGTGCTTCGAGAGGCTGGTCATGGCCCACATCAAGGACAGCATGCCAGTGTAACTGGCGCTGTCCAGCACCGCTGTAGCTTTGCGTTGTGTGTGGTTTATTGAGACTATAGACGTAGGAGATCAGATTGTTTTAATGAATTCACTCTCTGTATCCAAAAGAAAAAACAAAACATTTGCAGAGCACAAATATGTTCTGCGAATCGTCACCTCTTCCTACAACAGACATACTATACAAGGGATTGGGATCATTCGAGGAGCTAGCCATCATTCACACATGCAATATCTAGCTAATAACTTAGCTAGCTAGTAACCACGTATTCAGAAGGTTAATATCATCCTAAAAAATACAATTACATCTTACCAATACCATCCACTTATGAGTAACCTCTAAATATACAACATTATTCATGAACAAAACACTGTGTGTGTGACTTTGTGCCTAAAGGAATCAAACTTTTCTGAAGACGACAGAAAAAGGGTGCCTACCTCTCGTAGTGCATCAAAATATTTGAGCATGAGCACGCAGGGCAAAATGTAAGTACACACTCCCCTATTCCCAGGATGCAGGCCTGCATAATAACAAATCAACATGCTATATTAATAAATGAACCTCGTGAAATTCACAAATTTCACCAACCTTGTAAAACAAAACAAAATAATCTACCAAGCTCAAGGCATAATTCAGGTCAAAACTACCCATAGGGGTCAGAGCAAGTGAAAGTGTGTCAGGCCTTCGACTGCCCCTAGATGCATAGTGCCTCTTACACTATATCTACCTTCTTAGCTTTAAAAAAACAGTCATTTTGTACTATATCTCTGTACTATGCTAAACTTGCAGCTTCTGGGGGATTGACTCAATTAGTCTCTTGACTGGTTTAACTACCCTCCCCGCCCTTGTGCAACCTTCGACTTGGCAGCTTTTATCAGGTGCATTACAGTGGACTGGGCTAGGGACCATGGCGACTAACAGTGGTTCCGGTCTTAGTTAATTGATCAGATGAGGGTTTGAAGAATCAGATCCAGGATCTCAGAGGTGCTTCCCAGGTCATTTTCCTCAGGCAGGCGAGGTTCTTCTGGTTCTGTCTTTACATGATTTCCAGAGCTTGGAGTAATCACTTGAATCCTTCACCATCCAAGATGCACTTTCCTCCCCAGAGTCCCCATGTCTTTACTGTTCAGTCCATTGCAGGAGTGAGTGGCCTCTCCTGCATCTACATTGATTGAAGGTCCTGCAGCATCACTGTCATTGAGGTGCTCTGAATCATCAATTTCAAATGGCAGGAAATTCACTGGCAGCAGTAGATTCCTCTGAACTACTTTCTGCCTGCTGTAATGGTCTTGGATTATGTACATGTGAGGTGGTGGATTGTGGATTTGTTCAGATCAATGTTCTTTGGTTTTCAGGGGCAGACTCCTGAGCATGCTGCCTAAATTCCTGTTGAAGCGTTCAGTCTCTCCATTCCCCATAGGGTGATATGCTGTGGGTCTTGACTTTTGGACACCGAAGAGCAGCAAATCCATAGACACTGTCACGACGAGAGTCGGTCCCTCTCATTGTTCAAGCGGCGGTCGGCGGTCGACGTCACCGGCCTTCTAGCCATCGCCGATACACTTTTCATTTTCCATTTGTTTTGTCTTTGTTTTCGACACACCTGGTTTCAATTCCCCCATTACATGTTCATTATTTAACCCTCTGGTTTCCCTCATGTTGGTGTATGTGTTTGTTTTATTGTTCAGGCTGTTACTGACGGCTGGTATTTTGTTGCCAGGTTTTGTCATGATGCCCGTTTATTTCATGGTACCAGTATTTTTCCCACACCATAGTATTGTGTTTATACTGGTGTTATCTTGTATTAAATACATTGTCCATGCATCTCAGCTCTCCTGCGCCTGACTCCTTTCACCAGTTACCCACAGCCTTAACAGACACAGAATACATGATCCCACAGTTTATGAGCTACTTGCTTGTCTGTCTGGTTTCTGCATGGCCATGCATGGGCAAGATCAGTGAAGTGGTAAGTCACCACCAGAACGTCAACTGAATTCTTCTTACCTTCTTCCGCTGTTCAACTCCATGGGAGAGCAGGTTTTGATGCTCTCTTATGGTGCTCTAGCCGCTAGCTCTTGAGTCTTTGCTAGAATGCATCTCTGGCATACTCCTTGATGTCTCTCTCCATTGAAGGCCAGAAAAACCCCTGTCTGGCCAGGGCCAGAGTTCCAGCTTGGCCTTGATGTCCTGCAAGGTTGTGAATGGCGGTCATTGCATTGAGTCTCAACACCTCTGGTAAGACATATTGGAACTTTCTCCGGTTTGTGTGACTCTCCTTAATGACACGATAGAGAACTCCCCTCTCTTAAGATCAAGCGGGCCCACTGCTTCATCAGCAACAACACTTTAGAATAAACATTATATTGGTCTCATCTGGTGGGCAGTTCCTTATTTATTTATTTTATTATTACCTTTATTTAACTAGGCAAGTCAGTTAAAACACCTCTAGCGACTCCCAAACCCGCATGCGGGAGCGTAATCATTGCCTGAAACTAATTAGCATAACGCAGCGGACATAAATATCCCTAGAAAATATTCCTATTCATGAAAATCACAAATGAAATATATTGAGAAACAGCTTAGCCTTTTGTTAATCACCCTGTCATCTCAGATTTTCAAAATATGCTTTACAGCCATCTCTCGACAAGCATTTGTGTAGGTTTATAATAGCCTAGCATAGCATTATGCCTTGCTAGTAGCAAGGCAACCTTGGCACGGAAATCAGAAAAAAAAATCAAATTAAATTGTTTACCTTTGATGAACTTCAGATGTTTTCACTCACGAGACTCCCAGGTAGATAGCCAAAGTTATGTTTTTCCCCAAAAGATTATTTTTTTGTAGGCAAAACACCTCCTTTTGTTCTTCACGTTTGGCTGAGAAATCACCCGGAAATTGCAGTCACCACAATGCCGATTTCTTTTCCAAATTAGCTCCATAATATTGACAGAAACATGGCAAACGTTGTTTATAATCCATCCTCAAGGTGTTTTTCTAATATCTAATATCTATTTGATAATGTATCCGTCGGGACAATTCCTTTTTCTCTAGGACCGATTGGAGTAATGGCTACCTCTGTACTTTACTCGAGAATCTCTCTCGGAGCCACCATGTGACAACTTACGCAATGTGCTCCCGTACGGCTATTCTTCAACAGAAATGCGTAAAACTACATCACAATGCTGTTGACACCTTGGGGAATACTTGTTCATGGTACATTCACAGCCAAATAGGGAGTCATTGGAACGCAGCGCTTTCAAAACCTGGGGCACTTCCGGATTGGATTTTGCTCAGGCATTCGCTTGCAACATCAGTTCTGTTATACTCACAGACAATATCTTTACAGTTTTGGAAACGTTAGAGTGTTTTCTATCGAAAGCTGTCAATTATATGCATATTTTAGCATTTTTTCCTGACAAAATATCCCGTTTAAAACGGGAATGTTTTTCCCCCAAAAATGACAATACTGCCCGAAGAGTTCCAAGAGGGTTTAAGGCCAGGGGGCACTATTTTCATGTCCGGATGAAAAGTGTGCCCAAAGTAAACTGCCTGCTACTCAGGCCCAGAAGCTGGGATATGCATATTATTGGAAGATTCGGATAGAAAATACTCTGCAGTTTCTAAAACTGTTTTTTTCTCTCTTTTCAATGAGATTTCAATAGGAATCTAGAATTCTAAAGCAGTTGCTTGCAGTTCCTATCGCTTCCACTAGATGTCAACCGTCTTTAGAAATTGGTTGATGTTTTTCCTTTGAGAAATGAAGAAGTAGCCCTGTTCAGAACGAGGGTCGAGTGAAGTGTACTGTTTGTTAGAGGCGCATGTCCTGAAATCATGCTCCACTTTGTTTTCCTCCGGTATTGAACACAGTTTATCCTGTATCTGGGAGCGTAATCATAGCCTCAAGCTCATTACCATAACGCAACGTTAGCTATTCATGAAAATCGCAAATTAAATGAAAGAAATATATTCACTCACAAGCTTAGCCTTTTGTTAACAACACTGTCATCTCAGATTTTCAAAATACGCTTTTCAACCATAGCTACACAAGCATTTGTGTAAGAGTATTGATAGCTAGCATAGCATTAGCCTAGCATCCAGCAGGCAACATTTTCACAAAAACAAGAAAAGCATTCAAATAAAATAATTTACCTTTGAAGAACTTCAGACGTTTTCAGTGAGGAGACTCTCAGTTAGATTGCAAATGTTCAGTTTTTCCCAAAAGATTATTTGTGTAGGAGAAATCGCTCCGTTTTGTTCATCACGTTTGCTAAGAAAAAAAAAAACGAAAATTCAGTCATTACAACGCTGAACCTTTTTCCAAATTAACTCCATAATATCGACAGAAACATGGCAAACGTTTAGAATCAATCCTCAAGGTGTTTTTCACATATCTATTTAATGATAAATCATTTGTGGCAGTTGGCTTTCTCCTCTGAAGCAAATGGTCAAATGCACGCAGCTGGAGATTATGCAATAATTTCGACGGAGGACACCAAGCGGGCACCTGGTAAATGTAGTCTCTTATGGTCAATCTTCCAATGATATGCCTACAAATACGTCACAATGCTGCAGACACCTTGGGGAAACGACAGAAAGTGTAGGCTCATTCCTGGCGCATTCACAGCCATATAAGGAGACATTGGAACACAGTGCCTTCAAAATCTGGGCCATTTCCTGTTTGAAATTTCATCTTGGTTTCGCCTGTAGCATCAGTTCTGTGGCACTCACAGATAATATCTTTGCAGTTTGGAAACGTCAGAGTGGTTTCTTTCCATAGCTGTCAATTATATGCATAGTCGAGCATCTTTTCGTGACAAAATATCTTGTATAAAACGGGAACGTTTTTTTTATCCAAAAATTAAAAGAGCGCCCCCTATATCGAAGAAGTTAATTACGTTTAAAAAAAGTAAAGTTGGATTAGGAAAGTTGTTTGAAATGTTTGGATCAAGTTTACCGGTAACTAATTACATAATGTGTAGTCATGTTGCACAAGTTGGAACCGGTGTATTTTCTGAATCATACGTGCCAAATATACATTTTGGATGGACATTTTTGATATATAACGACAGAATTTATCGAACAAAAGAACGATTTGTGATGTTTAATGGACATATTGGAGTGCCAACAGCAGAAGATCTTCAAAGGTAAGGCTTGAATTATATGTTATTTCTAACTTTTGTGTTGTGCCTGGCGTGTTGAATTATGATTTTCATGTGTATGTTTGATGGGCTGCTGTCCTCAGATAATAGCATTGTTTACTTTCGAGATAAAGCCTTTTTGAAATCTGACACTGTGGCTGGATTAACAAGAAGTTCATCTTTAAACCCATGTATAACAATTGTATGATTTTTTAATTATTATTATGAGTATTTCTGTTTTTGAATCTGGCACGCTGCTATTTCACTGGGTGTTGTCAAATCAATCCCGTTAACGGGATTGGAGCACGAATGGATCACTAAGAAGTTAAGAACAAATTCTTATTTTCAGATTGTTTCTTATTGAAGACGATAGGGATGACCTTGGAAATCACAGAGTCTTGCTGCTGGAGATCTTACGCCAGTGACTGAATTTCTTACACACACTCCATTTCTGTGTGCTGGATACCTTCTTTGTGACTTACATACAGTAATGGAACTTGACAATCATTGATTATTATTATTTTTTAAATATATATTTCTACAGTTTTTTAAAGAATGCTTACGGGCCTTGCTTTATCTTCACCTTCAAGCACTTGACAAAGCTCAGCCCCGAGTCCATTCAACAAGGCGTCAGTGAAGAGAATGAATGGCCTTCAGCTTCTGGAATGCAATGACACACTCCTCAGTCCAATCAGATAGCGTCAGCTTCCGGAAAATCCCACAGTGAGTGTAAACAAAGGCTTGGCTATAGTGGAATAGTCAGAAATGAAGTGCCGGTAATATAATACCATACCCATGAAGGATTTCAGCCTCCAGGCAGAGGGAGTGCATCCGTCTGCCTCCAACAGCTGAGCTTGGCTCATCTCAACAATTGCCTCCACCTTCTCAGCATCCACTGACATACTGTCCTCTTTAATGATATGTCCAAGGAATTTCACTGTTCGTCATAGGAAGTGGCATTTCTTGGGTGCTAGTTTGAGATTGTTGGCACTTTGAAGGCTAAACACAACTTCAAGTCACTGCGGAGCCAGTTCCAACAAGACCAACAAGTCATCTAGGTAACAAAGGAGATTTGAGAAATGTAGGTCCCCAAATATACTTCACATCATTCTCATGAAAGAGGCTGGGCTGTTACACAGACCTTGTGGCATGCGATTGTACTCATAAAGTCCCATCGGTGTGGTAAAGGCTGTGTTCTTCTTGTCCTCTTCATGAACTGGAATGTTATAAACCCTGAGGTCAAGTCCATGGTGCTGAAAAATGCACTGCCACCAAGGGCTGCTAGGCAATCTGCTTGATGAGGAAGGGGATGAGCGTCCTTCACCGTTCGCGCATTCATCCACCTGAAGTCTGTGCATAACCTCAGACTCCCGTCTTTCTTCCATACCATGACTAAAGGGGAGGCATACTCACTAACTGACTTGCGCATGAGACCTAATTCCTCCATATATGTCAATACCTTCCTCACCTTTCGGTAATGAGCAGGTGGAAGTCTTCTGTATGGTAGACGGAAGGGTCTACCATACAGTCATCAACCAGGTGGAAATGGTGAACATAAGCCCTGGCTTCTCTGCAGTCCAGATTGTGTCTTCAGAAGATGTATTCATAAATTGTGATGCTATTCACAAGCTTCTTCTTCCACTGGTCAGTCACCTCGCATCCATTGTCAAAGTCTCCAAAACCTAGATCTGACAGCTTTCATTTCAGGTTGTAGCAGCCATTATCACCTTGCTTCTGTTCCATTGGGGTTTTCCTAACTTCATGAACGCCCTGAAAGATTTTTGCATCCTCAACAGCCAAGCATGTACAGTTGAAGTCAGAAGTTTACATACACTTAGGTTGGACATTTAAAACTAACTTTTCAACCACTCCACACATTTCATGTTAACAAACTATAGTTTTGTCAAGTTGTTTAGGACATCTACTATGTGTATGACACAAGCCATTTTTCCAACAATTGTTAACAGACAGATTATTTCATTTATAAATCACTGTATCACAATTCCAGTGAGTCAGAAGTTTACATACACTAAGTTGACTGTGATTTTAAACAGCTTTGAAAATTACAGAAAATTATGTCATGGCTTTAGAAGCTTCTGATAGGCTAATTGACATAATTTGAGTCAATTGGAGGTGTACCTGTGGATGTATTTCAAGGCCTACCTTCAAACTCAGTGTGATGTCAAACTTTGCTTGACATATTGAAAAATCAAATGAAATCAGCCAAGACCTAATGCCTGTTACCAATTTCCAAATGCCTGTTACCAAATTCATCTGTACAAACAATAGTACACAAGTATAAACACCATACCGCTCAGGAAGGAGATGCGTTCTGTCTCCTAGAGATGAACGTACTTTGGTGCGAAAAGTGAAAATTAATCCCAGAACAACAGCAAAGGACATTCTGGAGATGCTGGAGGAAACAGGCACAAAGGTTGAATATCCACAGTAAAACGAGTCCTATATCGACATGACCTGAAAGGCCGCTCAGCAAGGAAGAAGCCACTGCTCCAAATCTCCATAAAAAAGCCAGACTACTGTTCGCAACTGCACATGGGGACAAAGATCATACTTTTTGGAGAAATACCTCTTGTCTGATGAAACAAAAATAGAACTGTTTGGTCATAATGACCATCATTATGTTTGGAGGAAAAAAGGGGAGGCTTGCAAGCCAAAAAACACCATCCCAACCCTGAATCACTGGGGTGACAGCATCATGTTGTGGGGGTGCTTTGCTGAAGGAGGGACTGTTGCACTTCACAAAATTGATGGCTTTATGAGGAGGAAAGTTATGTGGATATATTGAAGCAACATCTTAAGACATCAGTCAGGAAGTTAAAGCTTGGTCACAAATGGGTCTTCCAAATGGACAATGACCCCAAGCATACTTCCAAAGTTGTGGAAAAATTGCTTAATTAAGGACATCAAAGTCAAGGTATTGGAGTGGCCATCACAAGCCCTGACCTCAATCTTATAGAACATTTGTGGGTAGAATGGAAGAAGTGTGTGCAAGCAAGGAGGCCTACAAACCTGACTCAGTTACACCAGCTCTGTCAGGAGGAATGGGCCAAAATTCACCCAACTTAATATGGGTATGTTGTGGAAGGATACCCAAAACTTTTAACCCAAGTCAAACCATTTAAAGGCAATGCTACCAAATACTAATTGAGTGTATGTAAACTTCTGATCCACTGGGAATGTGATGAAATAAAAGAAATAAAGGCTGAAATAAATCAATCATTCTCTCTACTACTATTCTGACATTTCACATTCTTCAAATAAAGTGGTGATCCGAGACAGGGAATTTTTACTAGGATTAAAAGTCAGGAATTGTGAAAAACTGAGTTTAAATGTATTTGACAAAGGTATATGTAAACTTCCGACTTCAATGGTAGACACATCGGCCAGCTTCATGTTACGTCTTAGAGTGAGATGTTTATAGGGACCCAGCCATCTCCCCACTTGGGCATAATATGTCTACCCACAAGTATGTTTCTGGGCATGACCTTTGGCTCAACTATTGCTGTGCTGCCTGGAGACAAAGCTACATTTTTAGGAAGTTTACCCCAAACTAAGTGTTCAGTCTTGGGAAACAGAGTCACAGCTTGAGTGAGCTTCGCACTCAGGATCTTGCCATCAACTTGCTGTCCCTTCCATCTTGTGACGCTTTTCATCATCTGCAGAAACTGCTCACCCTCTGGTGAGTGGGTCTGGCCATCCATGTTGTTGACTAGCTTCCAGTATTCATCAGTGCCCTTCGCCTCATGCAATAGATGCTTAATGACATTCGATCCCAGGATGAGATCATCACGCTGTCCATGAATAACTAGGGTGGGCACTTTAACATCAATCCCAAGTCATAAAAACAGGCCTTCCTCCCCCCACACCCCACTAACACTAACTCTGTAGGAGGCTGTTAATGCTGAGGAATGGCATCTGCTTCCAAAATTCTCTGCTCAGCATGTTCACTCATCATACAGGCAATAGATTCAGTGTCAAGCATGCCCTTAAACTGCACTTTCCCATGTACAGACACAGAGGTGTAAAACACATCTGAAATAGTCTCAACCTCTTATTAACCTAACACAACAAATTTCTCTCCTTCTTTCGCATCAGAGCACATCTCATATGTTTTCTTGAGATCCTCAGATTCTTTCTTGGGGGCAGACAGTTAAACACCCACATTTCCCCCGTTCACCTGTTGGCATGTCAGTTTAACTTCTTGAAACTCCCCATCCCGGATCCGGGTTTGTGACTAAAGCCTCAGGCTCATTAGCATAACGCAACGTTAACGATTTCTGAAAATCGCAAATAAAATGAAAATAATGCGTCTGCTCTCAAGCTTAGCCTTTTCTTAACAACACTGTCATCTCAGATTTTCAAAATATGCTTTTGAACCATAGAAATTGACTAATTTGTGTAAGAGTATGCAAAGCTAGCATAGCATTTTGAGTAGCATTTAGCACGCAACATTTTCACAAAAACCAGATAACCAAATAAATAAAATCATTTACCTTTGAAGAGCTTCTGATGTTTTCAATGAGGAGACTCTCAGTTACATACCAAATGCGCAGTTTTTCCTGAAAGCGTCTGTGTGTAGGAGAAATCGTTCCGTTTTCTACATTGCGTCTGGCTACCGAAACGAACCGAAAATTCAGTCACCTACAACGTAAAACTTTTTCCGGATTAACTACATAATATCGATCGAAACATGGCAAACGTTGTTTGGAATCAATCCTCAAGGTGTTTTTTCACATATCTCTTCATTGATATGCAGTTCGTGGAAGCTTGCTTTCCTCTTTGTATCCCAAGGAAAAATACTGGCAGGTGACTTTTGCGCACCAATTTCGGCGCAGGACACCGGGCGGACACCTGGTAAATGTGGTCTCTTATGGTCAATCTTCCAATGATCTGCCTACAAATACGTCACAATGCTGCAGACACCTTGGGGAAACGACAGAAAGGGCAGGCTCATTCCTCTCGCATTCACAGCCATATAAGGAGACAATGGAAAACAGAGCCTCAAAAATCCTTGTCATTTCCTGGATGCCATCTCATCTTGGTTTTGCCTGAAGCTCACGTTCTAGGGCACGCACAGAGAATATCTTGGTATTTCTGGACACGTCAGAGTGTTTTCTTTCGAATGCTATCAATTATATGCATAGTCGAGCATCTTTTTGTGACAAAATATCTTGTTTAAAACGGGAACATTTTTCATCCAAAAATGAAATAGCGCCCCCATAGATGTAAGAGGTTAACGGTTGCTGCTGTGGTGGGATTCTCTGCTGCTGTGGTGGAGTAGCGTTCCCCCTGTTCTGGACAATTTGACTTCCAATGATCGGGGGAAAAGCACCAGAGGCATAGGTCCTCATGTATACAGTGCATCTCAGTGGAGTGATCTGTTGAGCCACAAACCCTGCATTCCCTGTGGCTGAAGGGCTAGGCAGGGAAATATGGTACCTTGGGCTGTGTCTGTGAAACCATAACAGGTGGAATGCTCTTCTCTAAGGTACATTCAAGCAGGTGAATGAGCCTCTCAATACTTGTACTCTGTCCATCGTGTTTGGCGCTTGATGTGAGAGAAGTGTTACTGCACGCACCAGCATTGGCCCCGCCTTCAAACCGAGTAGTCTGGGGATGTACTGTTACTTGCTTTGAGGATACAGCGGTAGAATGACACATGGTTCATGTTCATAGATTCTCTCCTGTACTTCACTTGCTGCCCATTTTTCAGCAGACTTGTATTGGAATACTGCTGCCAGTTTGGGGTCAGGGCAGTATGTTACAAACATCATGACGATATCTGAGTTGGAATGGTCAATCTTCTTACCTTGTCTCTTATGGCTCTCTTCAGCGACATCTACAGCCTTGTTCAGTTGAACCCAATACTCCATAACAGCCTCTCCAGGTACAGGTTAAGTATTGTAAAAATCAGCCAAAGGCATGTATGAGTAGGCCAATTTGCTGAAATTCTGTTTCAGGATGTCAAATATAATCTCTGGCTTCTCTGTAGGATCAGAAGTTGTCTCATTGCGTAAATGTATCTTTACCATGTGTCTTGCTTTGCCAGATAATCGACTTATCATCTCATCCAATTGTTCCCCAACAGAACATCCCTTCCTCTTCAAGTATATTCTCATCAATTCCTCTCCATTCATGAATGGAGCGTTTGTCTGTGCCATCTCCTCTATGTGTAGGGGGTTCCTTCACGCCTGATTGCATGATGAACTTCATTTTACTGAGGTCTACATATCCTGCTGACTCTGAGTGATGATCACTTTTCTTCTCTGTACTTACTGGTGGCTCATGAGTGCTGGATCCGCCACTGGATTCTTCCCTAATGGAGCTCCCTATTTCCTGGGCTAGCTGAGTGACCGGCTCTGCTAACCCATCGACATGAGCATTTGGATTAACACTAGATGAAATGCTTATATCAGAATTTTTAGTGGAACAAATCATGAGGGGAACCTACACTCTTTACAGGGGTTTGATCAGGATATGAGAAAAACCTCCCCCTCCCAGCAGTGAATTTGGGTTCATCATCACCATTATAAGATGCCATGTCACTAAAACACTAATGTTATGTTAAAATTCCTGTTGATGAACACACTTCTATGTTAGTTAACCACAAACATAGCTCTCAATACATTGTTTTCAGAAAAAAAACAGGAAAGAAAGTAGACTGCAGTTCTGCTTTTTGCCACAAGGCTACACGAGTATCTCAATGTTGTGAACAGAGTCTCTAGAGCAGCAGCACCGCAGTGATTGAGCTGATCAACGATCAATCCGGGTCTAGAAGGCACCAATGATCAACAATGAATCCGGGTCTAGAAGACATCAATGTAACCTGTGCTGTCCTGCACCACTGTAGCTCTGCGTTGTGTGTGGTTGATTGAGACTATAGACGTGGACTTTGGAGATCAGATTGTTTTAATGAATCAGAATCCCCTCTTTGTATCCAAAAGAAAAGACAAAACATTTGTAGAGCACAAATATGTTCTGCGAATCATTGCCTCTTTTTCTCATAGTGATTCAACATTATTTGCTAGAATACATAAATGAGTACAGCCTCTCCTGATTATGTATCAACACATAACATAGATAAAACCACATACCTGCATCCAAAAGAAAAGACTGAACATTTGTAGAGCACAAATATGTTCTGCGAAACAACACTTCTTTCTACAACAGACGCACAATAATAGGGACTGGGATCATTTGGGGAGCTTGCCATCGTTCACACATACAATCGCTAGCTAATACCTTAGCTAGCTGGCAACGACATGTTGAATTCAGAATGTTAATATCATCCTAAAGAAGTACAATTGCATCTTAACAATACTATCCAGTTATGAGTAACCTCTAAATATACAACATTATTCATGAACAAAACTCTGTGTGTGTGACTTTGTGTGCCTACCTTTCATAGTGCATCAAAATGATTTGAACACGAGCATGCAGGGCAAAATGTAAGTACACACTCCCCTATTCCCCAGATGCAGGCCTGCATAATAACAAATCAACTTGCTATATTAATATACGTATGAACCTGGTGAAATTCACAAAGTACTTTAACAACTGTTACACCAGGCACACTGGACCCACTCCAATGTGCCTACTGCTCCAAGAGATCCATGGAAGATACCGTTTCCATCTCTATTTACACGGCCGTAACACATCTGGACAAGAGGAACTCTTATGTCAGAATGCTGTTAGTTGACGACAGTTCAGCATTCAACAATATTGTTCCCTCCAAGCTCAGCAGCAAGCTCAGCCTTTTGGGAGGAGGTAAGTGAACTGGCATTGTGGTGTCATGACAACAACCTCTCCCTCAACGTCAGCAAAACAAAGACGTTGATTGTTGACTTCAGGAAGCAAACAAGACTCTGTAGAAGTTTTATGTTCCTCGGCACCACCGAGGACTTGTCATGGACCAACAACACCACAACTCTTGTCAAGAGGCATGACAGTTTCTTCTTAACAGTTTATACCCCTAAGCCATAAGACTCTTGAACAGCTAATCAAATGGCTACCCAGAATATTTGTGTAATGCTCCGGGTGTCGTGGGTGTGGAGTCAAATGCAGGAGACAGAGAGTTCAATGCTGTGCGTCTTTAATAGTACCAACAGGTTGCTCACAATAGTTACGTTCCCAAACACAGGGAATCAAAATGTACAATGGAACAAATCACGACCATGCACTAACACGTACCTCTACAACAGAGCCGAAGGTTACACTGAAATAATCCCGCACAACAACCAGGCGGGCCGGCTGTCTAATAAAGACAAACTAATTAAACATAAACAGGTGCTACCACTAAACATACAAGGAGGGGGAGGAAAGACAATCACCCTCGGTCGGACTCGTGACAATTTGGATTGACCCCCCCCCCATTTGTATGCTGCTGCTGCTCTCTGTTTATTATCTATGCATAGCAACTTTACCTCTACCTACATGTACATATTACTTAAATTACCTCGACTAACCTGTGCCCCTGCACATTGACTCTGTACCGTTACCACCTGTATTTAGTCTCGTTACTGTTATTTTTATTTTTATTGTTGCTCTTAAATTATTTGTTATTTTTCTATTTTCTTCTTTTTTTTACTAATTTTGTAAACATGTATTTTTTTTACTTCAGTTTATTTTAGTAAATACTTTCATAACACTTATTTTTCTCAAAACTGCATTTTAATGGCTTGTAGGTAAGCATTTGACTGTAGGTCTACACCTGTTGTATTCGGCACATGACAAAAACAATTTGATTTGATTTTAAGGAGGCCCCAGGTCCTCTCCAAATACTACCACTGCACCGTTGAGAGCGTCCTGACCGGTTGCATCACGGCTTGGTACAGGAATTGCTGCGTCTCTGACCACAAGGCCCTCCAACGGGTGGTGAAGACAGCCCAGTACATCACTGGGACCGTGCTACCACCCATCAGTGACATTTGGCACACAGCATAATCAAGCACCCCACTCACCCCAGCCAAAAGCTGTTCTCTCCCTTACCATCGGGCAGATGGTATCAGAGCATAAGATATGATACCACCAGGCTTAGAGATAGTTTCTATAAACAAGCCATCAGACTGCTGAACACTTGAAATGGACTGACCACCTGCTCTGATTCTCCGCTCCTTAGCACACATGCATTCACTCTTGCACACACCCACACGGATATACACACGCGCATGCATGCTACACACCCATCACAACTGATACTACCAGACTCTTGTTACTGCTCAGTTTTTACACTGCCCCCCCCCCTCCCCAATACATGTAAATATTGGACTATAAATTGTGCCTTCTTGTGCAAAATGCAAAAATGTGTATTTATTTTTTACTGCCAGCATAATTCATGTTCATATTCTTACTTTTCATTACTTCTTATTGTTGTTGCATTGTCGAGAAGGAACCTGCAAGGAAGCATTTCATTGGACGATGTAGTGTCTACCATGCGTATAACGCAAATATGACTAATAAAACTTGAAACTTGACAGAGTTCAAATTGAAGATGTTTGAGATGAACTCATAGAACACAGCCATTTGGTCAATTAGGAGCAGATCAAAGCAACTCATGTGAAGTAATTGGAAAATGTGATCTACAGCACCAATCAACATTTTGTGGACACACCTACTCATTCAAGGGTTATTCTTTATTTGACTATTTGCTACATTGTAGAATAATATTGAAGACATCAAAACTATGAAATAACACCCAAAAGGGTTAAACAATTTTATATTTGAGGTTCTTCAAAGTAGCCACCCTCTGCCTTGATGACAGCCTTGCACATGCTTGTAAAAAAATAGTAAAAATAAAGAAAAATCCTTGAATGAGTAGGTGTGTCCAATCTTTTGACTGGTGCTGTATATTTAGACATTTTGAAAAAAAGTATGGTCTGTACTTCCACTCACTACATATCTCAATCTTGGAGGGCATTATGTGTAAAGATTTTAGCGGACAGTAATAGTGTAACAACCCTTGCCGGTCTCCAACCTCGTCCCAGCCCATTGGCAAACCTGCTAAACACTGGTCCAATAAGAGTTACCCCCCAAACTCCATAGGGAAGGACCCCATCACTTAAGGCAACTGAAATGATGATTGATGAGAAAAGCCCTCCTTCCTTCCTACCCACCACTTTGGAAACAATCTTTTAGGCCTGGAAGCTGAGAGTCATGGTTCGTTGAAGTCAGGTCTCTAATAGGTCTCTCTGTAGGAGAATGGGTGTCATTAGCCAGGTAAGTGACACCATGGAGTTAAAGAGCTTCCAAGGGCAAGTGAACATGTTGAAGTGAGAAGGTTTCAATCTAGCCTGAGGGCCTATGGATGTTTAGCATGTTTTTGCTGTAGTCCTGGGCAGGACCTTATACAATACATCTTATTGGAGGATTCCGTATTTCCTGCTAATTCCATGAATCTTCCATTTAGGGTTTCTGGAAAATCTGGGAATTTTAGGAACATTTCCGGGATTTTGTAATCCTAATTACAATCAAATCAAATTGTATTTGTCAAATGCGCCAAATACCGTGAAATGCTTACTTACAAGCCCTTAACCAACAATGCAGCTTTAAGAAAAATAACAGTTAAGAAAAATATTTACAAAATAAACTAAAGTAAAAAAAAAGAGCTCGGTGAAACACAATATATTACAGTTTTTAATGTCCCATTGGTAGGATAGTCTTGAACGGAGCTCATCCATTTTATTCTCCAATGATTGCACGTTGGCCAATAGGACGGATGGTAGAGGCGGGTTACTGAC
Source organism: Oncorhynchus masou masou (assembly GCF_036934945.1). Classification (NCBI taxonomy): domain Eukaryota; kingdom Metazoa; phylum Chordata; class Actinopteri; order Salmoniformes; family Salmonidae; genus Oncorhynchus; species Oncorhynchus masou. Next base: position 9,606,255 of record NC_088230.1, on the reverse strand, counting down.
TCGCCAACTCGAAAACACAGAATATTAAGGCCATGGCGTGACAGTACCCCTCCCCCCCCAAAGGTGCGGACTCCCGGCCGCACACCTAAACCCATAGGGGAGGGTCTGGGTGGGCGTCTGTCCACGGTGGCGGCTCTGGTGCTGGACGTGGATCCCACTCCACCATAGTCTTTGTCCACCTCTTTTAGCGTCCTTTGAGTGTCGACCCTCGCCGTCGACCTTGGCCTAATAACCCTAACAAAGGGCCCCACTGGACTGAGGGGTAGCTCGGGACTGAGAGGTAGCTCGGGACTGAGAGGTAGCTCAGGAGATAGCCGTCAACCTGCCTGAGCTCTGGCAGATCCTGGCTGACTGGCGGCTCTGGCAGATCCTGGCTGACTGGCGGATCCTGGCTGACTGGCGGATCCTGGCTGACTGGCGGATCCAGGCTGACTGGCGGATCCAGGCTGACTGGCAGATCCAGGCTGACTGGCGGCTCTGGCGGATCCTGGCTGACTGGCGGCACTGGCGGATCCTGGCTGACTGGCGGATCCAGGCTGACTGGCGGATCCAGGCTGACTGGCAGATCCAGGCTGACTGGCGGCTCTGGCGGATCCTGGCTAACTGGCGGCTCTGGCAGATCCTGGCTAACTGGCGGCTCTGGCGGATCCTGGCTGACTGGCGGCTCTGGCGGATCTTGGCTGACTGGCGGCTCTGGCGGATCCTGGCTGACTGGAGACTCTAGCAGCTCTAGACAGACGCGAGACTCCAGCAGCTCTGGACAGGCGAAGCGCACTGCAGGCCTGGTACGTGGTGTCGGCACTGGTGGTACTGGGCCGAGGACACGCACAGGAAGCCTGGTGTGGGGAGCTGCCACCAGAGGGCTGGTGTGTGGAGGTGGCACTGGATGGACCGGACGGTGAAGGCGTACTGGAGATCTTGAGAGCAGGGCTGGCACCAACCGCCCTGGCTGGATCTTCACCCTAGCCCGGCAGATGTGGGGAGCTGGGATGTAGCGTACCGGGCAAAGCACGCGTACTGGGGACACCGTGTGTTCCACCGCATAACACGGTGCCTGACCAGTACCACGCCCGCCATGGTTAGCACTGCTAGGAGCACTGTAGCGCTTAGCTGGCACAGGACATGCAAGGCTAGGGAGGCGCACAGGAGGCCTGGTGCGTGAGGCTGGCACAATCTTCACCAGACGACTAGCACGCACCTCAGGACGAGTATGGAGAGCTGACCCAGGTGCCATCAAAGCCCCGACACGCTCCGTCGGTCGAATTCCGTGCCTCATGCACCAACACAGCAACTCCCTCATAACTCTCTCCTTCAATTTCCCCATTAACTCCTTCACGGTATCTGCTTTGTTCACCTCCAACACCGACTCTGGTTCTGGTTTCCTCCTTGGCTCCTTACGATAAACAGGGGGAGTTGGCTCAGGTCTGACTCCTGACTCTGCCACACTCTCCCTGTGCCCCCGCCAACCCCAAGACATTTTTGGGGCTGACTCTCGGGCTTCCATCCGCGCCGCCGTGCTGCCTTCTCATACCAGCGCCTCTCCGCCTTCGCTGCCTCCAGCTCTTCTTTGGGGCGGCGATAATCTCCTGGGTGTGCCCAGGGTCCTTTATCGTCCAATTCGTCCTCCTATGTCCATTCCTCCTTGCGGTGCTCCTGCTGCCGCTGCCTGTCACCACGCTGCTTGGTGCAGTTGTGGTGGGTGATTCTGTAACGGTTTTCTTTCTGGGAAGAAGAGGAGGACCAAAATGCAGCGTTGTTATGGTTGAACATCTTTAATAAAGATGATAACGTGAACAATATACATATACAAAACAAGAAAACGTGGCAAAACCGAAACAGTCCTAACTGGTGCAAAACACAGAGACAGGAACAATCACCCACAAAATACCCAAAGAATATGGCTGCCTAAATATGGTTCCCAATCAGAGACAACGATAAACACCTGCCTCTGATTGAGAACCACTCTAGGCAACCATAGACTTACCTAGAATATGACACAGAACACAACCCCATCAAACTACAAAACCCCTAGACAAAACAAAGACATAATCACCCATGTCACACCCTGGCTAAACCAAAATAAGAAAGAAAACACAGAATTTCTAAGGCCAGGGCGTGACAGTGCCTGTGTGAAAGTTTGATTTGACTGACTAGAATGAGTACAGTCCTTGCCTCCTTGGCTGAACACATGCTGAATTGGATGCCAGTTCTAGACACAACATCGCAAAGATGTTTATCTTTCTATTCAACCCAGCTATCCTTATAACTATTACTACAGTATAGCCCTACAGTGTGGTGAATGTACACTCTAAATGTAACATCTTGCCGAACATAAAATAAAAAGTCCCTGGCTGTTATGTCCAAGCCTGTAGCCTACAGGTTATTTTCGTGGTTAGGTAGCTCACAGAGCGCAATTGATCAACACACTGAGTTTAAGTTGAAAAGCCGTCTGAAAACCTACAATATGATGAATATGGAGTGTCAGTGGGCTTTCAAAACAGCAGCTAAACTGTCCTCTCTCTCTCTCTCCTCATCTTTCACAGGGTGTTGGACCAATTTGTTGCCTGACCTCTACAGGACCCTTACGATTCAGTCTAAGACTCAGTAAAGATCTGTTGATATGAACAAAGACCTTGCTACATGAAAACAGGAAGAAGAAAGGAGGGCCTTCGATGAATGGAGCTGCAATGCATCCTGGGTAAATGAAGATGTTAGTTATTACTGACTTGGTACTGAAGTGATAGCTACGTCTTGTAAAAAAATATATTGGGGTCATTCAACCAATTCGGTGTCTTTTGAAAAGTATAACTTGGTAAAAATGTTTTTTTTTTGATTTCACCTCATTTTAACTCATGTTCAACTTCATGAAAACATAATTTTTTCCCATTTCAAGAGGTTAAATCAAATGTGTTCATAAAATGACTATAGTAAGACCTTTGGGATATTTTCAGCCAGTAGTTTGAATATGGTGCTCTTGAGTCAAAACGGGTTGCCGTTTTTTGTGTGCTATGTTGTCCATCTCATGTGATATGTTATGAATTTTGCAATTCACTTGATATGTCAGGAATCCAATTTGTGCAATATGATTCAAATTTCTTGTGCTAAGGATCCCGGAGTGCACCTTTTAAATGCCTAATTAATTAACAGGGTTGATGATTTCTTCTAAAATCAGCCATGAATCCCCTTTTGACAGGGGGAATGGAAGCTTGTTATATAAAACAGGGAGTGGCAATTGAATGCGAGCTTCACACATTTGTTTAGTTGTTAAAACATTTCTAGCCTGTCTATCCATGGGTGATGTGTTATCCTCGAACCACCCAGTGTTCCACCACAAATACCAGAAAATGGCCAAAAAGATTAGTACCTGATTTTACTCTATGATCTGACTATTAGATGTTCAATGTTTCTTCTGAAAAAAATATTTAAGATGTTGGGGGTGGGGGGGGTGCTGGGGGGGTTATAAGCTGACATGTGGAATTGTTTTAAGATGCTCATGTAATGGATAATTTAGCTATTTCATTTAGAATTTTAGGACACTTTTGGGTATATAAAGTTGAAGTCGGAAATGTACATACACCATAGCCAACTCAGTTTTTCACAATTCCTGACATTTAATCCTAGTAAAAATTCCCAGTGGGTCAGAAGTTTGTCATGGCATCTGAACACACAAAATACATGTAGATGATTTTTATTAAATTAGGGCTGTTTTATTTAACTTTTGTACACCTGTGGAATGACCGGTCATTAGAAATGAATGGGTGAGACTATAATTAGTGTATATAATTGAGATCTATTCATCAGATGGACATACTCCCTCTCCCAGACCCCACATACATGTATATTTGAGCAAAACACACACACACTCACTCAGTCTCCCAACAGATCCCCCCTTCTTGGCTTCAATGGAAACCTCCACGGGAACCTTTCCCCAATAGAATCTTTCCCCACGGGGACGTGTTGGCATTCTCACAAACAATCAAAACATTTATTCAATAATATATGGAACTTTTCCAGTGCATACAGAAAGTGTTCAGACCAATTGATATTATCCACATTTTGTTACATTTCAGCCTTATTCTAAAATGGATTAAATAAAACAATTGTTTAATTGGTAAGTTAGTTAGCCAAATATCTAAACTTTTCAAAACCTGTTTTAACTTTGTCATTATGGGGTTTTGTGTGTAGATTGATGAGGGGGGGGTAATGTCATCCATTTTAGAATAAGGCTGTGACGTAACAAAATGTGGAAAAAGTCAAGGGGTCTGAATACTTTCCGAATGCACTGAATCGGACTGAGATTGGCAAAAAATATCAAATGGGTGTCTCCTGGAAGTCAGGGCCCATTGGCACATGCATGTCCGTTCGGAATTCGCCCATGATTACTACGAGTTTAGATTACTGGCTAGACTAATTTACCAATTAAACAATTTTTAGCTGGCATGTGGTTGTCAGTGATTGACAAAACAAGAGAACGACTGCTGACGCACAATCACATTTTAAACTTGCACCTTGTGTATTCTACTGTTCTAACTCTCAACATCAAGTTGAAAGAAGATCATTGTACAAAATAAATCCCTTTCCTGATATATTTGGAGAAAATAACAATGAGCTTACAGTTTAGCTTCCCGTATAGAGATCTTACAACAGAGGTTTGGCCTCCCTCTCGCCTCCCGTCCTGTTCTATCTGTCCTCTTATCTCCTCTCCTAACCCCACTCTGCCCTGAGAGGCAGCAGTGTGTGTAGTGGTGGCATAGACCGGGCTAGGGGAGGAGGGAGTGTCGACAGCCCCCTGGCACTCCCTTTCATTGATTGAGACAGATGCTGGGCTTGGCGTTGAAGGACGCACCCACAAATAGAAACTGAAATCAAGACTAGAAAAATTGCATTGGCGAGACAATCTCACAGTGAATTGATTGTCAGCTTTGCATTTAGATTCCCCACTTGTCGTAACAAATCTTCTGCTGCGGATGGGTACTGATACTATTCAGCAAAAGCAGGAGAAATAGAGCGAGAGACAGAGAGAGAGAGAGGAAGTGGGTGAGGGAGAGAGGAGAGAGAAAGAGGGAGATAGGAGAGAGAAAGAGAGAGAGGGAGAGAGAGAGGTAAAAAGATTGAGCATGTGCGTCCGCTGGAAAAGTGCTATTGACTTGTTCAGCCTGAAAACTAAAACCGTTTAAAGGATTTTTACCAATGCAACAAACACACAATAGCCAATTTATCTGACAAGGCCCCACAGAGTTCTGACTCCAGGCTTCCTGTTGGGAGAGAAAATGGAAAACTCATGCCTTTGTTTCTCTCAGTCCTCTCAAGCCTTCCAATGACTCCTGGATGCGTGTTAAATGGGATGACGTTGGTCGTAACTCTTCATGAAAATATATTGATTGTACTCACACACAGACAATCCATCGTTCAGGAAGGTGAAATCTGTATTTTGTGTGCATCATATGCACATAGAACAATTTCCTGTAATGTACTCACCATTTAATGTTGTGATGTCCAGGCATCTGTCTGTCTGTCTGTCAGGCAGACAGTGTTGAGATGACTGTCAGTCTGTCAGACAGACAGTGTTCCATCCCCTTCCTAACCCTGATCTGGTGCTGCTCTGTTACTCCTGGCAACAGTGTGTGCTGGTACACCGCTGCTGCCTCTCCCTCCAACATAGGAGCTATATTTTGATTTATTATGTAACCTTTATTTAACCAGGCAAGTCAGTTAAGAACAGAATTGACATTGACGGCGTTCACCAGCCAAATCCAGATGACGTTGGGTCAATTGTGCACCACCCTATGGGACTCCCAATCACGGCTGGTTGTGGTACAGCCTGGAATTGAACCAGGGCGTCTGTAGTAACACCTCTAGCACAGAGATGCAGTGCCTTAGACTGCTGCTCTACTCGGGAGCCCACTGTAGGGCTGGCAGTGGATGTACACATGGGAAGTAGGATTTATTATTGAGAAGGATATGTTTGTCATGTTCCATATATATCTCCAAAGTGGTTAAAAGTCTGAATAACTGCACATATCTCATTAGATATTTGTCAGTGTTGACCATCAAGCACACCAATCCCTCATAGTCAGAGCCACACACATTGAGTGGAGAAAGAATTAGAAACACCTTCTTAATATTGCCCTCTGAACAGCCTCAATTCGTCAGGACATGGACCCTACAATATGTTGAAAGTGTTCCACAGGGATGCTGGCCCATGTTGACTTCAATGCTCCAATGATACTGTACAGTTGTATCAAGTTGGCTGAATGCCCTTTGGGTGGTGGACCATTCTTGATACACACAGAAAACTGTTGAGTGTTAAAACCCAGCAGTGTTGCATTTCTTGACACACTCAAACCGGTGCGCCTGGTATCTACTACCATACCCTCTTCAAAGGCGCTTAAATATCTTGGCTTGCCCGTTCACCTTCTGAATGGCACACATACACAATCCATGGCGGGGTTCTAAGCTGACATGTGGAATTGTTTAAGATGGTCATACTAGCTATCATTTAGGACCCCTTTAGATATAAAAAAATATATATCAAATATTATTTTATGAAATATGGAATACTACTATACCCCAGAGAAACGCATTGAATAACACATTCATAAATGAAAGACAGTCAAAAAATTCATTATAAGAAACAAGGTTTTCATGTATTTGTCCTATATCTTTGAGATATAAGAAAGTTCAGAAAAAAATAAAATATATATACAGTATAAATATTTTAGCACACATATTTAACCCCTTTTTTGGATAGGCACAAAACTACCTTCATACTTCCATTCATTTTTTAAAACCGATACTGGTTACCTTTTCCCACAGTAGGGTTACATTAGTTTGTAGCCCAAATGGTTCGGAGGCTACAAACAAATCGACGGTACCAACTTCAAACAAGTCCCCTGACACTTGTGGGAGTCGTAGAGCAAAACGGAGACCACCATCGTGTTAGTGAGAGTCTCCCCTGTCCATACTGCTTTTCTAGGTCAAAACGTTAATATGCGAAAATACCGATTTCTGTGCGACAGGCAGGTGCGGTGGATTGAGATGCATCCAATGAAAAAAAAACTGATTATCTCTAGTTTAAACTGACGGTTTGTGATGGGGATTAATTTTTTTATGGAATTTACATTGATTCACCGGTGACATCAGCATGGGATCATAGCTTTCACCTGGATTCACCTGGTCAGTCTATGTCATGGAAAGAACAGGCGTTCTTAATGTTTTGTTCACTCACTGTATGTGTATTCACACTCCCTTTCTTATGTACAGTATGTGTCATTTTGGAGTCACTTTTATTGTAAGTAAGAATACAACATGTTTCTGAACACTACTGCGTGAATGTGGATGCCACCATGAATATGGGTAATCATTAATGAATTGTAAATGACGATGAGTGAGAAAGTTACAGAGGGGCAAAGATCAACCCTCCCCAAAAAATGCTAATCTCCCCATTTTTGATCATTGTGAAAGATTAGCATGCTTTGTTGTAGCCCCTGTAATGTTCTCACTCATCATTATTCATGATTCATTCATTATTTTTCATCAGCAGGACTTTATAAAGATTGATTTAGACATGTTCAGAAACATCTTATGTACTCAGAAATCAAATTTGCTCCAGTCATCATTACCATTGAGTTCCTATTGGGCAAAACACAACCCAAAACGCAACCAAAATAAACTGAAAAAGCATCCAATGCATTTGTAGAGTTTCAAGATTGATGTAGTCGTTGTGTGCAAGGAATATGGGACCAAATACTAAACTTTGGTACACTATAAGTGAAATTTGTGCAAATACTTATGTAATCTTCAAATGGGGTTGGGGGGGGGTGTATCTATAAACTGCATTCTGTACTGTCACCTCATATGAAAGATTTGATCTCAAATCCAAAATGCTGGAGTGTAAAGTCAAATAAAAAACTTCCCAAACACAGAACATACGTAAGGGAGTGTACTGCATCTATATATGGCTCTTCTCACAACTATCTCATAAACACGCTCAAAGAATTATTATGTATAAGTAAAGATCCATTAAACTTCACTGATAAATCAACTAGTCTTTGTCTGGTATAGTAGTATTCCAAGTAAATCACAATTCCTTTAATAGTGACAATATCATCGTGGATGAGTTTATATGTGACATACAGCCAGATCCAAAAACTATTGGCACACTTTATAAAGATAAATAAATAATACAAATACTGAGCTACATCTTGGCCATGTTCTGTTATAATCTCTACCTGGCACAGCCAGAAGAGGACTGGCCACCCCACATAGCCTGGTTCCTCTCTAGGTTTCTTCCTAGGTTTTGGCCTTTCTAGGGAGTTTTTCCTAACCACCGTGCATCTACACCTGCATTGCTTGCTGTTTGGGGTTTTAGGCTGGGTTTCTGTACAGCACTTTGAGATATCAGCTGATGTACGAAGGGCTATATAAATACATTTGATTTGATTTGAGCTAAGTTGTATGCAGAAAATTGGAAATTATATTTTATTAATACAATTGCTCAGAGAAAGAGATGAAAAAAAAAAAAAGTACACTTTTATTTTTATTTTTTATTTTTTTACAAATGTTTAAACAGGGCTCAAATTGATTGGCACCCCTGTTTTCAATACATCAACCCCTTGTTAGGATAATGACAATGAGCATTTTTCTAAAATGTTTTATGAGATTGTAGAACACATTGGAATCTTTCCAGATCCTTGACATCCCTTAACTGTGCTTATCCTTTTACTGCAGTGGGCTAAATCAGTGGGTTAAATCAGTGGGCTAAATCAGGGTCACACAGAGTTTTTCTTGGTAGTCTTAAACACATCTACTTAGAAACAGATGTTTACAACTCACACACATGGTTATGGGCTTAAAAAAACAAGACACCTGTAGCTTGTCAGATATAAAGCTGGCATGTATTCAACTTAGAATTTGCATCCCAATATTGCACGTCAAATACATCCCTGAAGACTGAAATATAACAAAACCGTTTGACATAAAAACACCAGATTTTCTGCGTAATTATGAAATGATAAAAATATGAATAACATTCCACCCATGATGCCACTAGGTCATTTGACTGAAGGAAAGGGACTGCCCTCTTCAGACTGCCCTCTTCAATTCAAACCACAGGTTTTCATTGGGGTTTAAGTCCATTTCTATGTGGATTTTGATGTGTGCCTGGGGTTATTGTCTTGCTGGAAGATCCATTTGTAACCCACATACAGCCTGGCAGAGAGAACCTGTTTTTTGTCAAAAATATCCTGGTACTTGGTAAAGTTCATGATGCCATTCATCTTAACAAGGGCCTCAAGACCAGTGGAAGCAAAATAGCCCAATAACATCAAAGATCAATCACCATATTTTACAGTAGGTATGAGATACTTTTCTACATATGCTTCCATTTTTCGACGCCAAACCCACCACAGGTGTGCAAGGCCAAAGAGCTCTATTTTCATGTCATCTTATCATAGCACCGGTTCCAATCCAAGAGCCAATGCCCTTTAGCAAGCTCCAGGCGGTGCTATGTAGGAATGGTCAAGATCCCTCCCAATGTGCTCTCCAAAAACATTTTAGAAAAAGGCTCAATGTTGTTATCCTCAAAAGTTGAGGGTACTGAAGTATTGAAAACAGGGGTCCCAATACTTGATTTTTTTTTTTTTTTTAAATTACTTGTTAAACAAAATGTGTATTTTGATATAAAATAATATAATTTCCCAATTTCTTTGAGCATCATACAATATAGTTCAGTATTTGTATTATTTATTTTATACAGTCTTTTTTGCCCATCTTTAACAAGGGTGCCAATAACTAGCTGACTGTATATAAATGGATGCTTCACTAATGGCTGAAGTGGCATGAGAAAACATCTATATTGTGCTGACAATCACTGGCCACTGATTGGCTGAATGTTAATTAGAACCTACAGAGCATGGGAGATGAGATGTAAAGCTCTCACCTCAGTTCTTACCTCAGCATGCTGATCAGACCAATTAAGTCTGTCACCGCTGTGTGACACAGGTTACATTGGAGAGTGACAGCGGTGGGCTTTCTGTGCCATCACTCCGGAATCATAAGTGTGCTAAGGCAACATGCGGTTGTTGAAGTAATGCTGGAAGCCTGCTGATGTTTTGAGAGCCTATCGATAAAGCTTTGGATCACGTTTGGATGGGATGTTTGAATGGTGTGGTATCTATACAGGTAGTGATGGATCACATCTATTTCATCGAAATCCTTTGGAAAGAGACCAAACCTTGCCAACCTGTCATTTTCTTTTTAGATTTATTTTTGTATTTTCAACTGCATCCCTTCTCCTTGAAGTGCTGCCTTGGTACTGAAATATGGCAACTCCATCTACTATACTCTAAGGAACCAAAAGTCACAAATGGAGAACAGGGATGCATAACAAAATATATCTTCTTTAAAGACTGGGGTATGGTGCAAAACATTCCAGGCTCTTTTTGAAAGTGTCTCTTTTGAGTGTGTGTTTGTATGAGTGCGTACCGGCATGCTTTTGCCCATGTGCATGTGTGTGTGTGTGTGTGTGTGTGTTTGTGTATTCCTCTCAGGGGACAGCTCTTTTGACAAATGATAGACATGCACAACCATTACAACACTCTTCTATGTGTTCTGTCTCAGACCAATTGCAGGATTCTTTGACGGGACTACCTCTGTGCTTTGATCCGATCCGTTCTGTATTCAGGGCCTTTCGTACACACATCTAGTCATTTCCCAGCAGGGCTAGACACCCACTGGAGGCATGATAAGAGTGTGAAAGAAGCAAGTGCCATCTCAGAATAGCATTCTGTGTGTGCATGATCTCCATCCCAAGTTCAATGGCTCATATCACATCTATAATTTATAATGTATTCTCAATATATTTTCCGTTCTTGATATGCTAGCATAGTGCATTATCATTGACCTAGTGACTTTTTCTCAGTATAATATGATATAATATTGCATATATTCCTGGACACAGACAAACTGGGATTGAGCCTAAAGTAGAGTAGTCGAGGAATAGACTTGTTTTTATCCCAGCAGTCTCCTTATCATAAGATCAGTCCCATTTAGTATTCAACTTTTAGGTTAAATGGTTATTTGTGCGATAAGCGAGCCCAAACAGTCTCCAGAGGAGAAACAGAAATAATCAAAACAGCCACGGTTGAATTACTTCCCCTATCCCATATGATTATGTTTGACAGTCTCTTGGAGTAGCTTACCCTCCAAGGTTCTGTGTTAAATATCACATCAAACCGTACATTGCGTTCTCAACCTCAACAGTGAGTCTTCTTCCACTAGCATTGACGTAGGCCATTTATTTTCAATGGAAGGAAGCGACTTGCGCCGAAAGTTAGCGAGGCAAAAAGCGTGAACAGAGTGGGACGTAAGTTGACGAAAGCTCAATACTATACAAATGCTTGGCGATATCGCATTATTTTCATTCGAATAATGATTTAGTCTAGTTATTTTACAAATAACAAAAACACTGGGTCATTTTAGTAGTGGGTCATTTTGCCCTTTCATTTTAGTCAATTATTTTTGTCACATCACAATTTGTTTCCTCATTAACCTATAGTAAACATAAATCACTGGCTTCCATGTGCACAAACATTCATAGCCTTTTCCTACAAACATATTTTTTGCATCATCTTATCGTATGATACTATTCCCAACAGCTAAATTGGCAGAAGAACACGTTAATCTGCAGCATTTTTTTAAAATTACATCCCTTGACACACTGTAGCTATATTGTAATCAAAGTTCTGTCATAAGTAGTGGTCTGATAGGTTGCAGAAAACTTATTAGCTAGCATTATAAATCTGTTATTACCTGAGAGTATACACTACCGGTTTTTGAAAGAAAAGCACATTTTTTGTCCATTAAAATAACATCAAATTGATCAGAAATACAGTGTAGACATTGTTAATGTTGTAAATAACAATTGTAGCTGGAAATGGCAGATTTTTCTATGGAATATCTACATAGGTGGACAGAGGCCCATTATCAGCAACCATCACTCATGTGTTCCAATGACACGTTGTTAGCATCGAAAACATTTTCTTTAACCTTTTATTTAACTAGGCAAGTCAGTTAAGAACAATTTCTTATTTACAATGACGGCCTACCGGGTACAAGTGGGTTAACTGCCTTGTTCAGGGGCAGAACGACAGACCTGACCTTGTCAGCTCGGGGATTCGATCCAGCAATCTTTCGGTTACTGGCCCAACTCCGGGATGCTGGCCTTCGAGGCAGATATCCTCTGTCCAGTGCCTGTGTTCTTTTGCCCATCTTAATCTTCTCTTTTAATTGGCCAGTCTGAAGTATGGCTTTATCTTTGCAACTGCCTAGAAGACCAGCATCCCGGAGTCGCCTCTTCACTGTTGACTTTGAGAATGGTGTTTTGCAGGTACCATTTAATGAAGCTGCCAGCTGAGGACTTGTGAGGCGGCTTTTTCTCAAACTTGACACATTAATGTACTTGTCCTCTTGCTCAGTTGTGCAGCTGGGCCTCCCACTCCTCTTTCTATTCTGGTTAGAGACAGTTTGCTCTGTTCTGTGAAGGGAGTAAGACACAGATTTGTACGAGATCTTCAGTTTCTTGCCAATTTCTCGCATGGAATATCAAATTAAATCAAATTTATTTAAAAAGCCTTTCTTACATCAGCTCATATCTCAAAGTGCTGTACAGAAACCAAACAGCAACCAATGCAGGTGTAGAAGCACAGTGGCTAGGAAAAACTCATTAGAAAGGCCAGAACCTAGGAGGAAACCTAGAGAGGGACCAGGCTATGAGGGGTGGCCAGTCCTCTTCTGGCTGTGCCAGGTGGAGATTATAACAGAACATGGCCAAGATATTCAAATGTGCACAGATGACCAGCAGTGTCAAATAACAATAGTCACAGTGGTTGTCAAGGGTGCAACAGGTCAGCACCTCAGGAGTAAATGTCAGTTGGCTTTCATAGCCGATTGTTCAGAGAATCTCTACCGATCCTTCTGTCTCTAGAGAGTTGAAAACAGCAGGTCTGGGACAGGCGGCATGTCCGGTGAACAGGTCAGGGTTCCATAGCCGCAGGCAGAACAGTTGAAACTGGAGCAGCAGCATGGCCAGGTGGACTGGGGACAGCAAGGAGTCTTCAGGCCAGGTAGTCATGAGGCATGGTCCTAGGGCCCAGGTCCTCCTAGAGAAAGAAAGAGAGAGAATTAGAGAGAGCATACTTAAAATCACACAGGACGCTAGATAAGACAGGAGAAATACTCCAGATATAACTGACCCTAGACCCAAGACACATAAACTACTGCAACATAAATGCTTGAGGCTGCGATAGGAGGGGTCGGGAGACACGGTGGCCCCATCCGACAATACCCCCAGACAGGGCCAAACAGGCAGGATATAACCCCACCCACTTTGCCAAAGCACAGCCCCCACACCACTAGAGGGATATCTTCAACTACCAACTTACTATCCTGAGACAAGGCTGGGTACAACGATCTCCGCCACGGCACAACCCAAGGGGGAGCACCAACCCAGACACCCCTCCTAGGAATGGCATGGAAGAGCACCAGTAAGCTAGTGACTCAGCCCCTATAATAGGGTTAGGGTCAGAGAATCCCAGTGGAGAGAAGGGAACCGGCCAGGCAGAGACAGCAAGGGCGGTACCCTTCACATTCCTGGGCCAGACTACACTCAATCATAGGACCTACTGAAGAGTAGCGTATTCAACAAAGACTTAAAGGTTGAGACCGAGTCTGCGCTACAGTTGATTTATGAGAGGACAAACCATCCACAGAGATAAACCAATATCTTTCCAACAGATAAGATCTAAACCAGGCCAGATGTAGTCCGTGTAGACCAATTCGGGTTTCCAATCTCTCCAAAAGAATGTGGTGATCGATGGTGTCAAAAGCAGCGCTAAGGTCTAGGAGCGCGAGGACAGATGCAGAGCCTCGGTCTGACGCCATAAAAAGGTAATTTACCATCCTCACAAGTGCAGTCTCAGTGCTATGATGGGGTCTAAAACCAGACTGAAGTATTTCGTATAAATTGTTTGTCTTCAGGAAGGCAATGAATTGCTGCGCAACAGCTTTTTCTAACATTTTTGAGAGGAATGGGAGATTCAACATAGGCTGATAGTTTTTTATATTTTCTGCGTCAAGGTTTGGCTTTTTCAAGAGAGGCTTTATTACTGCCACTTTTAGTGAGTTTGGTACACATCTGGTGGATAGAGAGCCATTTAGTACGTTCAACATAGGGGGGCCAAGCACAGGAAGCAGCTCTTTCAGTAGTTTAGTTGGAATAGGAACCAGTATGCAGCTTGAAGGTTTAGAGGCCATAATGTTTTCATCATTGTGTCAAGTGATATAGTACTAAACACTTGAGTGTCTCCCTTGATCCTAGGTCCTGACAGAGTTGTGCAGACTCAGGACAACTGAGCTTTGGAGGAATACACAGATTTAAATTCTTGCTTCATTATATCCACACAATTTTCATTCCTCATGAAGCCATCTATTTTATGAACTGCACCAGTCCCTCCTGCAGAAAAGCACCCCCTCAACATGGTGCTGCCACCCCCATGCTTCACAGTTGGGATGGTGTTCTTCGGCTTGCAAGCATCCAAACATAACAATGGTCATTATGGCCAAATTGTCCTATTTTTGTTTCATCAAACCAGAGGAAATTTCTCCAAAAAGTATTATCTTTGTCCCCATGTGCAGTTGCAAACTGTAGTCTGGCATTTTTATGGCAGTTTTGGAGCAGTAGCTTCTTCCTTGCTGAGCGGTCTTTCAGGTCATGTCGATGTAGGACTCGTTTTACTGTGGATATACAACCTTTGTGCTTGTTTCCTCCAGCATCTTCACAAGGTCCTTTGCTGTTGTTCTGGGATTAATTTGCACTTTTCGCACCAAAGTACGTTCATCTCTAGGAGACAGATCTCCTTCCTGAGCGGTATGGTGTTTATACTTGTGTACTATTCTTTGTACAGATGAATTTGGTATCTTCAGGCATTACAAATTGCTCCCAAGGATGAACCAGACTTGTGGAGGTCTACCATTTTTTTCTGTGGTCTTGGCTGATTTCATTTGATTTTCCCATGATGTCAAGCAAAGTTTGACGGTTGGCCTTGAAATACATCCACAGGTACACCTACAATTGACTTAAATGATGTCAATTAGCCTATCAGAAGCTTCTAAAGCCATGACATCATTTTCTGGAAATGTCCAAGCTGTTTAAAAGCACAGTCAACTTAGTGTATGTAAACTTCTGACCCACTGGAATTGTGATACAGTGAATTATAAGTGAAATAATCTGTCTGTAAACAATTGTTTGTGTCATGCACAAAGTAGATGTCCTAACCAACTAGACTAAACTACAGTTTGTTTATTAACAAGAAATTTGTGGAGTGGTTGAAAAACGAGTTTTAATGACTCCAACCTAAGTGTATGTAAACTTCCGACTCCAACTGTATGTAAGTAAGGTATTTCATTCATGATGAACTGCATAGACACGTTTGGTAAAAAGTTATATTTCCAAACTTTGCATCTGCACATTTTTTCAAGTAAATCACTTGTTTTAAATGTTGTCGCTGTGCATAGAGTTGTATGGTTAATTAAACTTTGAAATCAATGGGTTGGTTTGGTATATTTTTCAAAGTGAAAAATCTGAGTTTTAGCATAATTCCATCACTGTGGAATTATTCAGCAACAGAACACTACTGCAATGTCTAAATCACAGCAATATATACTCGTGGTGAAATGAGGTGTCAGTGATGTAGCTGAAGTGTTGACTTTTGCCTTTCTCCCCGAGTCCCCCACATCTCATTCCCTTTCCCTGTTCATGTTACAACACTCCCTCACCCTTCTCCTCCCTCCTCTAAACTCACCTTCCCTTACCCATCCTGTCTCCATCACCCGCACTCAGTTCTACAGAGAGACATGGACACCTCTGTTGAGCTCCAAACGAAGGGGACTACCTGTGGAGACCTGTGGAAACTGACTTGTCAAAAAACTTGTGACCTTTCATTTTTACATCTCAGCTCTCATCACAGACGTTGAAAGTGCTGTGTCAGCCTCGTACGTATAATTTGGGAGGAATATGGCTTTTGAAGAAGAGGTGGGATGTAGGTATTAAGGATGCCATCTTGCCTCTCCACACTGCCTAACTTGTCAGGATAAGATTACAACTCTTCTTGTTTTGAAAAGCCACCTATTTTGACTGAGTGTGTCCTGCTGGCTGCTTGCTTGGGTTGTCTAAGTAAACTCTGTTTATTTATTTATTTAATCATCAGGACTAGGTAGAAAGTGAAGAGAAGATATAGAATATATATATATTTTATTAAATTCAACACATTTTTTGTTAAGGTTCAGAGGCTTGTTTGACGCTTTTAATTTATGTCAAATGAATAAAGGTGCGATGACTGTTCAAGGTCGGCTCCTGGGTTGCTGGGAAGGTTAGAAGATGAAAAATAATTATTTATCAATTTTATTTGCGTGGAACTAAAATGCCCAAATTCATCGTCACTGGTTATCCCGTCTTCTATAAGGAACATATAACCCCGCAACTCTGTTAGAACCTGAATGGGCTGCTTTTGAAATATATCCCCAAGAGCCCACTGGTCAAAAAGTGGTTGCATCAACATTGTTTCCATGTCGTTTCAACAACAAAAAAATCTATGAGATGACATTGAAACAACATGGAAAACTTATTGGATTTGCAAAAAAGTCATCAAAGTAAGGGGATTTTGTCTTTTTTTTCAACTAACGTTTAACATAAATCCAATGACATGGTGAAATGTTTTGTTGATTTCACGTTGAATTCCCATTGGTTGACAACTCAACCAAATGTAAATACAAAATAGACCTTGAAATGACATCTGTGCCCAGTGGGAGGCATTGAGGAGTAATATCTCCCTCTTGGCCAAATATTACTTTTTCCTTAAGCTGAAATAAAGAGGGCAAGGTTCAGCAGTTATTTTTTCTCAGCAGTGGCACAGCCACCATGTCCTTTGAAGTAGGAGAGAAAAATATAAAAATATATAAATATATTTGACATTTCTCACATTTTTCTCTCCATTATATACCCTTACAGTACAAAACTGAACATAACACAGTTTTCATTCCATCAATGTTTTATTCATCAAGTCACTCCTGTCACACAGTATTGATCAAAACATCCCCCGCTCTGACAATAGACACACATGTTTGATATTTTCCTCTGTATATAAGGTAAGAAAAGGTCAAATCTTACTTTGACTCAGGGTTAGCAAGCTATTATGAGCCTGGAGGCATCTATATGATCTAAGGTTCTGATCTATCTGATCTCATGCTCTAAGCTATAGACAGAGCTTGATATAGGTGTGAAATTGTGTTTTATAGGTTCACCTTTGTCTATATTCTCTGACTCAATCAAAAAGTTAGAAAATGCAAGGTCCAGGGTCTGACTTGTAAAATAGATTTTTATATTCCAGTAAGAACTAACCTGGTACAACAACGGTCAAATAAAACAGCCCGCAGAATCAAGAAAGTGTTCTTTGATTTGTTTGGACTGTGGGTGTTTTCCTACGTACAGAAAGATATTCTAAAGTCTGTTCTTCTAAAGACATTCAGGGAAGTGAACGAGGCTAACAAAGGCAAAAAAAGGATGCATTTAATTCCACACCATATGGTTGCAGTGGTAAACATCTCTCTATTTTAATCCTGCTCCAATTTATAACTACGAGTAATTCCACACAGGATATGACATTTATCCCTATTAAACCATTAAGAAAGGTCCTTCATACTTACAGCAACAGACAGCCCTTCTTCGACAATCTGGGACACGCCTGTGAGATGGGGAGAGAGAGGGAGAAGAAGGGAGAGAGAGGGAGAAGAAGGGAGAGAGATGGATGGAGAGAAAGATTGATGGATAGAGCGAGACAGACAAAGACAGACGGACAGATGGAGAGAGCGAGAGGAGAGAGAGAGAGAGAGAGAGAGAGAGAGAGAGAGAGAGAGAGAGAGAGAGGGAGCGGAAGATGGAGAGATAGGTAGGTAGAGAGAGAGAGAGAGAGAGAGAGAGAGAGAGATATATAATCTCCTCATGACCGGACAGTATCAGTAGGCTCATCTCTGTGGTGAGAGTGAGATCCTCTTTACGACCTTCACACAATTCTTATCTCTGTTTCTTTTTGTGGGAGGTGAAAGCCTACAGTGTAGTGTGTGCACGTACACCTTGCCCTCTGTGCTGTCCTGTTAGCATCCTATTTATTTCTCTGCTAGCTAGCTCACCTCACACCTTCAGAGGCACATTTTTGTTAAAATGACGAGGGGAGAGGCAAGATATCCGTCCTGAGATGTAAAGAGATGGATTCTGCTGTGACATTGACTCGATTGATCCATTTAGAAGGTCTTTAATTAACGAAGGACATAATAGAAATACACACAGCACAAATGCTATCTTTCTCCATCTCTTATGCATGGCAACAGTATTCAAGAGCTCTTAGAATGAGGAGAAACATATTAACATGCAAGCCCTGAAACCGATTAAATCGATTTGGCTTTATTAAATAATGATGAGCCACATTGCATGCAGGCAATGAAACCTGCATTAAAAAAAGCAATACTTGACAAATAATTGAATTGGTTGGGTTATCAGCAAGTGAAATTTGAAATGCCAAATAAGAACAATAGCTTACTAAGAGCATTCTATTTTTGGAGAGCTCTTGCACATTAGCCATATGTTGTGTCAGTCTCAGTATCTCTAAAATAACGCTAAAATATGATATCATAGGAAAACACCACCCTGACACGTTTTTTTTGCTAAAAGTTAAGCTTCAAACAGTTGATATTTATTCGAATTGCCATGCTCCCAGCAGGCTTTGTGGTGCCAATGGGAAAAGATGAGCGTCATCAAATTAGGACAAGAAACGTGTCACATGGTTGATCCTTATGTCAATACATTACATTCAATGGAAGAAGATGAGTGTCACAGGGTTGACACTTACGTCAATACATTTTCAAGTTTGGGAAAAGATGAGCTTCACAGAGTTTATGCTTATGTCAATGCATTTGCAGTCAATGGGAGATGATGAGTGTCCAAAAATGTATCCGTATGTCAATTAATTCAAGTCATGGGGAAAAGATGAGTGTCAGTAGGTGGGTATTTATGTGAATATATTTGTAGTAAATGGGAAAAGGTGATTGTCAACCAATGTATGATTATGTCAATAAATTCCATGTAAAGGGAAAAGATGAGGCACACAGAGCTAAAGCTCATGTCAATACATTGCATTCAATTGGAAAATATGAGATTCACACAAATTATGATTGTCAATACTTTCCAGTCTATAGGAAAATATTATTATTACACATTGCATTCAATGCAAAAAGAAAAGTCTCATGGTTGAAGCTCATATCAATCAATTGCAATCAATGTGAAAAGATGTACTTCACCTAATGATGCTCATGTCAATACATTTGCTATTAATCAAATCAAATTTTATTGGTCACATACACGTGGTTAGCAGTTGTTTTTGCAGATATAGCGAAATGCTTGTGTTTCTAGCTCCGATAGTGCAGTAATATCTAACAAGTAACATCTAAAAAAAATACACAACATATTCCCAATACACACAAATCTAAGTTGGAATGAATGAGTTATGTCAGAGCGGAACGGACTAAGATACAGTAGAATAGTATAGAAAAACAGTATATACATATGAGATGGGTAATGCAAGATATGTAAGAATTATTAAGTGAATGAGATATCGTAGAATAGTATAGCAAATAGTATATACTTATGAGATGAGTAATGCCAGAAGTAAACATTAAGTGACTAAAATGTTTTTGTTTTTTTATTTTACCTTTATTTAACTTGGCAAGTCAGTTAAGAACAAATTCTTATTTTCAATGACGGCCTAGGAACAGTGGGTTAACTGCCTGTTCAGGGGCAGAACGACAGATTTGTACCTTGTCAGCTCAGGGATTTGAACTTGCAACCTTCCGGTTACTAGTCCAATGCTCTAACCACTAGGAATACAATATATGAGATGAGTAATTCCAGATATGTAAACATTATTAAGTGACTAGTGTTCAATTCCTTAAAGTGGCCAGTAATTCCTAGTCTATGCCCTATATGCAGCAGCCTCTAATGTGCTAGTGGTGGCTGTTTAACAGTCTGATGGCCTTGAGATTGAAGCTGTTTTTCAGTCTCTCGGTCCCAGCTTTGATGCACCTGTACTGACCTCGCCTTCTGGATGATAGCGGGGTGAACAGTGGCTCGGGTGGTTGATGTCCTTGACAATCTTTTTGGCCTTCCTGTGACATCGGGTGCTGTAGGTGTCCTGGAGGGCAGGTAGTTTGCCCTCAGTGATGCGTAATGCGTAATGTGTAGAGTAATGCTTCAGACTTTGCGGTGCAACAGAAAGATCAGTTAGGTTTACCCCAAATCTAGCAGTAAGTTTCAATTGTGCATCTGTGGAGTGGAGTGAAGGTGATGTTTCCTACCTTCACCACCTGGGGGCGGCCTGTCAGGAAATCAAGATTCCAGTTGAAAAGGGCGGGGTTCCGACCCAGGGCCTCGAACTTAATGATGAGCTTGAAGGGTACTACGGTGTTGAATGCTGAGCTATAGTTAATAAACAGAATTCTAACATAGGTTTCCTCTTGTCCAGATTGGATAGGGCAGTGTGTAGAGTGGTGGCAATTGCATCATCTGTGGATCTATTGGGGCGGAAAGTAAATTCATTTTTCATTTTCCCCCCACAAGTGACTCGTCTAAAGGTAACCCATACAAACAAAAGGAAGTATGGAGATACTGTAGATTTGTGACTCAAATAATATGGAGTTAAACATGTATAACAAAAAGGTTAAAATATTTCCCGAGCTTTTATCTCCTAGATATAGGACACACACTTTCAAACCGTATTCCTTATGATACATCTTTTTACTGTAATTTTTTAAACCATTTAATAATATGTTATTAAATATGTTTCTATTGACCAAATTAGTAAAGGCCAAATTCAATATTCTATCAGAAAATTATTTACATTTTGGGGGGATACCTAAAGGGGTCCTGAAATTCAAAACCAAATAGCTAAATTATCCATGGTTAGATTTTATGAGGTTAAGCTTTGTTAGTGTTAGGGTTGAGCCAGAAGTGGACATGAAGTTGGGTTACGGTTAAGGTTAGGAATGTGGAATAGGGTTAGGGTCTCAACTTTAGACATAACCCTAACCTTAATCCAATGAAGAATGAATTAATCTGTCCCTCCCCCCACTACATGGTAGAAGGTACGCCTCACTTGAACCCTGACCTAGTGTTAATGTGCTTTAGAGTTCAGAACGGTTGAGGCTAGAAGCAAAATTCACATGTGATCAATCAACAGACGCTCCCGATGAACGCAAGCCTACAGCTGAACTCCTGAACACCTGAAGCCTACACCTCAACTTTTCACAGTACAAACTTGGTCCCACAGAGAACAAGGCTTTTCTTTCATAAAAAAAACATTATCTGCAGCCCTCACATAACCATGACTCCCCCATGGACTGAAATTGAGCTAGCTAACCGTCCTTCCACACAACTCATCGTGATCTTGTAGGGATGCCCTGTGTTGAGGTTCAGCTTCCTGTGGCAACAGGAAGTGGCTTAATTCATTCTCAACATGGTCTTGTATTCTCTCCCTGCAGTTACACAAAAACACTGTCTTCCATCCTCTGCAGAATGGTCCTAATGTAAAAACTTAACTCAGGGCATTGTTAAAGAGTGTCCCCAGGAAGCAGTACATTTCAGCTTCCTGCAACTACAGAACGTGGCTTAATTGGAGGTCATAGGGGAGGTTTCCAAAGGGTTACAAAGGTTGAATCTTTCAAAATTGTACATATTTGACCCTGCATATGACATTTGAAGTCAATCAACCCAAAATAATTGTTGACCTCCATTGGACACAATGGTCTTGCAGTTCTAGAAACTAAGAGCCTTGTTAGAATTAATTCTGAAGAGGATATTGGTCAACAAAACAAAAATGTTTGACTTGAAACTTGTAACTGTCTGCCTGTCTGCCTGCATGTCTGCCTGTCTGCCTGTCTTTCTGTAAAAACATTTTTATCATAATTGTAACATCAGTCAAAACACCTCAAAACAAGACATGGTATCAATAAAATTATATAACTAGCTGAAACGAGCCACCTACGATTCCCCACATGACAATTTCTTGATATTGTTGCTAGCTATCTGGTTATAGATCACATAACACACTGCCTTCTGCCCTATTGAAGCGTGTGCATTGTTTTTGTGACGTTGTCAACTAACCCCTCTATGTGTCATAGAGGAGGGAGAGGCAAAGAGAGAGAGATGAGAAGATAGGAAGGGAGGGAGAGGGAGTAGGGGGAGAGTGAGAGAGAGAAGGGAGAGAGAGTGAAGGTGGGAGGGTGAGAGATAGGAGAGAGTCAGACAGAGGTGATAGAGAGGATGGACAGAGAGATGTAAGGAGAAGGGAGAGAGAAGTAGAGAGTGAGGGAAGGAGGGGGATAGAGGAGAGAGAGAAAGGGAGAGAGTGAAGGAGGGAGGGGGAAGAAAGAGGAGGGAGAAAGAGAGATAGGCGAGGGAGGGAGAGATGGAAGCAGAGCAAGAGAGAGAAGAGCGAGAGAGAGAAGAGGAGGGGATAAAGAGGAGGTAGAGAGAGAGAGAGAGATGTATGTCTGTCTGTGAGTTTATATGTCTGTTTGCCTGCCTGTCTGTCTGTCTGTCTTTCTTTTCCATGGCGGGAGACGCAAGCTATGAAGGAAGGACAGCAACAACATTTTGGGGGGGGGCTCATGGGGTGGTCGGCGGAGCGAGTCAGAGACCGTCTGAGTTATTGGATCAATTTGAGGAGAGTGAACGGAGGGGAGAGTTAGAGACCTTAGAGGAGTTGTTGGATAAATTGTAGGAGAGTGAAGCGAGAGAGCTGTTGGTGTGGAGTAGTATGCACGGCATTCGCCCTGAGGAGCGTGTTAGCCGTCCGATTGCACCTGAGTCAGCTCCCAGTACTCGTCCTGAGAAGTGTGTTAAAGTTCCGGTACAATTGATGCCGGCTATACGCACCAGGTTTCCAGTGCACCTTCACAGCCCAGTACGTCCTGTGACAGCTCCTCGTACTTGCCGTGCGAAGTGTGTTAAAGTTTGGGTACAATTGATGCCGGCTATACGCACCAGGTTTCCAGTGCACCTTCATAGACCAGTACGTCCTGTGACAGCTCCTCGTACTTGCCGTGCGAAGTGTGTTAAAGTTTGGATACAATTAATGCCGGCTATACGCACCAGGTCTCCAGTGTGCCTTCACAGCCCAGTATGTCCTGTGCCAGCTCCTCGCACTTACCAGGCGAGGTGTGTTATCGAACTGGTACCATTGATGCCGGCTATACGCACCAGGTCTCCTGTACGTCTCCACAGCCCGGTACGTACTGTGCCTGCTCCTCGCACTCTCCCTGAAGTGCATGTCCCCAGTCCGCTACGTCCTGTGCCTGCTCCTCGTACTCTCCCTCAAGTGCGTGTTCGCAGTCAGGTACGTCCTGTGCCTGCTCCCCGCACTCGCCCTGAAGTACGTGTCACTAGTCCGGTGCCACCTGTACCGGCCCCACGCATCAGGCCTCCAGTGCGCCTCCCCAGTCCAGTACGTCCTGTGCCTCCTCCCCACACTCGCCCTGAAGTGCATGTCACCAGCCCGGTACCACCAGTGCCGGGACCCATGCACCAGGCTTCCAGCGACGATCCCCAGTCCAGAGCTTCCGGCAACGGTTCCCAGTCCTGAGCTTCCGGCGACAGTTCCCAGTCCAGAGCTTCCAGCGCCGTTTCACAGTCCGGAACCTCCAACGACGGTCCACAGTTCGGAACCTCCTGATACGGTCCATGGTCCGTAACCGCCTAAGACGGTCAACGGTTCGAAACCTCCAGCTCCATGGCCGGAGCATTCCCCTGCGCCGATGCCCGGTCTAAGCATGGCGTCCAGTCCAGCTCTAAGGCCAGAGTCTTCTTCTGCGTTGGTGCCCAGTCCAGGCACAGCGTCCAGTCCCGCTCCATGGCGGAAGCATTCCACTGCGCCGATGCCCAGTCCAGACAAAGTGTTCAGCCTGGGGAGTTTAGTCTAGTTTATTATTTCTATGTTGGTGTTTGTGTATGATTCCCAATTAGAGGCAGCTGGTAATCGTTGTCTCTAATTGGGGATCATACTTAAGTTGCATTTTTCCACCTGTGGGTTATGGGATATTGTTTATGTTTAGTTGCCTGATCGCACTGCATTGTCGTCATGGTTAGTTTATTCTTTGTTTGTTTTGTATTTACTTAAGTTTCACTTTATTCAGTAAAAGTATGTGGAACTCAAAGTACGCTGCACCTTGGTCCGACCATCATTATTACGAACGTTGTGACATATTAAATGCAGTGAATTGACAAAATGGAATGCTGTGACACATTTATTTCCCATTGTATGCAATGTATTGACATAAGCATCAAGTGTTTGAAGCTCTTATTTTCCTATTTGACTGCAATGTATTGACATAATCATTCATTTGTTGACACTCATCTTTTCCCATTGAATGCAATTTATTGACATAAGCATCAGTTTGTTGACTCATCTTCTCCCATTAACTTTAAATGTTTTGCCATAAGAGTCAATTGTTTAACACTCATATTTTCCCATTGAATGCAATGTATTGACATAAGACTGAACCCTGTGGCACATTTATTTTCCCATTGTATGCAATGTATTGACCTAAGCATCTATTTGTTGACGCTCATCATCTCCCTTTGACTTGAACTGTATTGGCAATCATCTTATAATGAATGCAATGTGTTGACCGAAGCAGCAATTTGTTGATTCTCACCTTTCCCTATTGTCCCCTCGAAGCCTGATGGGAGCATGACCAAATTGGCATAGGCTTCAACCCATTGAAGCTTATCTCTTAACTCATAAACATGACAGGATGAGGTTTCGAGGCTGATAATGGTCTCGACACTCAGGATTTTCCTCACTCATTTCAATGACAGCAATCGATCAGGCTAGATTGTTCCATGTCATATAAAACAAGCTATGAGAGCGCATTGGTAAAGTACTATTGAGTGGATATACTATTGAGTGCATGTCGGCTGCCAGTTCGGAAGTTTTTATAAAGGCTTATACAAGAGCATGTGAAAGATGTCACATTGAAACTGGTACTGACCTTGCATATAGCGTATATTCTCGTGTGCTCTTTATGGATGTTCTATTTCTTTACCTTTGATAGTGAATACTGCATTGTTAAGGAAATGCTTGCAAGTAAGTCTTTCACTGTACTGATTACATCCTGTGCACATGACAAATTCACTTTGATCTGGTTTATGAGCAGCTATCAACACCTATGTTGTGCGTTATAATTCCACTATACATAGCTCATAAGGTTTATATACAGCATGTGCTTATAATGCATTATGAAGAGGGCAGTCATCAATAAGTGTTACCGTAGTAACCGGTGGGTTTAGGAGTCATGTGAGGACAACCTGTATAGGTCTGTATGAAGGGGGGTGGACACAGGTTGTCATGTGACTTCTGTGATTGTAATGAAGGTGGGAGTGCTTGAAATGATAGCTCTGTGTACTGGAGAGAGACAGAGCAGCTGTGAAAAGAAGGATCAGATTGAAAAGTGAGGGATCTGCAGCCCCACTGCTTAGTTACAGAGGGGAAAGAAAGAAAGAATAGAAAACAAATCCCATTTGCTTTTTCTATTGTGAAGCAAGCACAGCCGCCTTCGTTTCATGCACCTGCAGAGGCTGATTAATTTGAACCTTGAAATTCAAACAAGCCTAAACAACATAAAAACAAACAAAGCTCTTATAAAAGTACAGAGCAGATTTATTGGCCCAACAAAAAATTAATTGTGTTTGCTATATTGTTACAATTTAATTTGACAAGCAATTTGCCCGGGGTTCCAATTTGGCAGCGCCAGACTAGGCAGGCGACATCATCATATTTTCCTTTCCATGACGTTGGGAGTCTGGCTTGAGCCCTTCTATACATGCATTTTAAAAAGGCTAGAGAGACAATTGGCAATAAGATTTCTTGAGGACAGTATTTTGGGAAGGAAAATGGGTGGCATTGTTTCTGTGTTGCCTATCAACCAGTTCATCACTTGTGGAATTGCATATTGCAAATGTATTTTGAATGAATAAAGAGAGTGAGAGAGACAATAGATGTGTGTTGTCGCTTCGGAACATTCTATACTACTTGTTGAGAAATGTGCAAACGTGGTGTGCCACATTCTGATCATGTCCTTTATCCCTCTTGCATTCTGTTTAACAGATCTAATATAACTGTACTGTATATAAGAATATGAAAATGTATATATGAAGTGTGTAAATAGTATTTTTGTTGTCTCTTGGTGTCTGTCCAATATATAAAACTCTTATTTTATGTATTTTTTTGTATTTTGATCATAATGTCATATCTTGTTTTCTTGTCTATAACTGTTTTGTACATTTTATGTGAACCTCAGGAAGAGTAGCTGCTGCATGTGCAGTAGCTAATGTGGATCCTATTAAAGTAAACTAAACTGTTATGGATTTAATGGTGTGTTCAGAACCAGCACTGGAAAAAGTACTAGGTGGTTAAATGTAACGACAAAAAGCCATTTATATAGTTTTTGAACACTATAATTTGTTACATTCATGATTGCTGTACTTTTAGTTTATGGTTGACGCAGCTTGTTGGCCATTACACAGTCAGTGTTTCTCAATGATCAATGAGTTTAAAGCATTTGAATGCGTCCAACTCTTATGTGACCCATTCAGGAAACTAGGTATACGTCGTAAGTCATGACTTCACAGGACAGCTGTTTGAACGTCATTTAACCTCTTACACTTATGGTGGCGCTATTTCATTTTTGGAAGAAAAACGTTCCCGTTTTAAACAAGATATTTTGTCACAAAAAGATGCTCGACTATGCATATAATTGCTACTGTTCGAAAGAAAACACTCTGACGTGTCCAGAAATACAAATATCTTCTCTGTGCGTGCCCTTTAACGTGAGCTTCAGGCAAAACCAAGATGACTTGGCATCCAGGAAATGACAAGGATTTTTGAGGCTCTGTCTTTCATGATCTCCTTATATGGCTGTGAACGCAAGAGGAATGAGTCTGCCCTTTCTGTCGTTTCCCCAAGGTGTCTGCAGCATTGTGACGTATTTGTAGGCAGATCGTTGGAAGATTGACCATAAGAGACCACATTTACCACGTGTCCGCCCGGTGTCCTGCGCCGAAATTGGTGCGCAAAAGTCACCTGCCAGTATTTTTCCATGGGGCACAGAGAGAGAAGCAAGCTTCCACGAACTGCATGTCAATGAAGAGATATGTGAAAAAACACCTTGAGGATTGATTCCAAACAACGTTTGCCATGTTTCGGTCGATATTATGTAGTTAATCCGGAAAAAGTTTCACGTTGTAGGTGACTGCATTTTCGGTTCGTTTCGGTAGCCAGGCGCAATGTAGAAAACGGAACGATTTCTCCTACACACAGACGCTTTCAGGAAACACTGCGCATTTGGTATGTGGCTGGGAGTCTCCTCATTGAAAACATCAGAAGCTCTTCAAAGGTAAATGATTTTATTTATTTGGTTATCTGGCTTTTGTGAAAATGTTGCGTGCTACATGCTACACAAAATGCTATGCTAGCTTTGCATACTCTTACACAAATTAGTCAATTTCTATGGTTCAAAAGCATATTTTGAAAATCTGAGATGACAGTGTTGTTAAGAAAGGGCTAAGCTTGAGAGCAAACGCATTATTTTAATTTTATTTGCGATTTTCAGAAATCGTTAACGTTGCGTTATGCTAATGAGCCTGAGGCTTAGTCACAATCCCGGATCCGGGATGGGGAGTTTCAAGAGGTTAAATAAAAAAATAAAAATGCGTTATTTGCCAGAAATGCCTACTTGAACATGTGAACTTTCATGTGTCTTAATTTCAAAGGAACCCCTTGCGAGGAACCCCTCACCAACAGCCAATGAAATTGCAGAGCGCCAAATATATATACACAGAAATCTCATAAATCAAATTTCTCAAACATACAAGTATATTTTTAAAGATACAATTCTCGTTAATCCAGCCACAGTGTCTGACCTCAAAAATGCCTAACAGCAAAAGCTCCACAAACGATTATGTTAGGTCACCACCAACTCACAGAAAAACACAACCATTTTTCCAGCCAAAGAGAGGAGTCACAAAAAGCACAAATAGAGATAAAATGAATCACTAACCTTTGATGATTTTCATCAGATGACACTCATAGGACTTCATGTTACACAATACATGTATGTTTTGTTCAGTAAGGTTCATTTTTATACCCATAAATATTATTTTACATTGGTGTGTTATGTTCAGTAGTTCCAAAACATGCAGTAATATTGCAGAGAGCCACATGAATTCATAGAAATACTATAAATGTTGATGGAAATTCAAGTGTTATGCATGGAACTTTAGATACACTTCTCCTTAATGCAACCGCTGTGTCAGATTTAAAAAAAGCATAATCTGAGAACGGCGCTCAGAGCCCAAACCAGCCAGAGAAATATCCACCATGTTGGGTAGTCAACATTAGTCAGAAATAGCATTATAATTATTCCCTTACCTTTGATGATCTTCATCAGAATGCACTTCCAGGAATCACAGATCCACAATAAATGCTTGTTTTGTTCGATAATGTCCATTGTTTATGTCCATTTATGTCCAAATAGCTTATTTTCTTAGGTTGTTTGGTAAACAAATCCAAAAGCGCGTTCAGGTCCAGTCGGACGAAAAGTTCAAAAAGTTATATTACAGGTCGATGAAACTTGTCAAACTAAGTATAGAGTCAATCTTTAGGATGGTTTTATCATAAATGTTCAGTAATGTTCCAACCAGAGATTTCCATTGCCTGTAAAAAAGCAATGGAACAAGAGATACCTCTCATGTGAAATGCACGTGACTGAGATAGGGACTGAGTTCAAAAACTACAAACCTCAGATTTCCCACTTCCTGTTTGGATTTTTTCTCAGGTTTTTGCCTGCCATATGAGTTCTATTATACTCACAGACATCATCCAAACAGTTTTCTATCCAATACTAATAATAATATGCAAATATTAGTATCTGGGACTGAGTAGGAGGCAGTTCACTCTGGGCACGCTATTCATCCAAAAGTGAAATTGCTGCCCCCTATCCCAAAGATGTTAACTGCCTTGTTCAAGGGCAATATGACAGATTTTGACCTTATCAGCTTGGGGATTTGATCTTGCAACCTTTCGGTTACTTGTCCAACGCTCTAACCACTAGGCTAACTGCTGCCCCAAGTGAGCTGGACATGCTGAGAGATAAGTTTGGATTGGTCTACCATATAGCACGCGTCTGTCTATTGGAGCTGGTCAGTATGTTAAGGTAATCGTGTCGAACATGGCAATTTTTGAAATATTGTGTAGTAAAACTGCATAAACCTAATGTCAAGTTAAAGTGTATTGTTAACCGCGAGCTAACGTTATGTGCATGCTCTCCACTTTCTGGAGGACCAAGTTTTGAAATCAGTGGAATTCGAGTATGATAGCTAAGGAGAACACCAGTCTGTATTACAAACTAAGGAAACCATGCCTGGCATCAGACAGGAGATGCGTCCAACCATGATGTATACAGTTATTAAGATCTTCAGATATTGCACATTTTTAATTTTGACAGATAGTGGTTTCATTTCAAGTGTGCTGTTAGCGAGTTAATGTTAGCTGGCTGGGTTGCTAGCTAAGGTTATATGTATGATCATATTCTTTGTATCTCAGACACATTTGCTTGACTAGTTATAGCCCACACCTGCCCGCCGGTCCAGCATCACTACTCTGGACATTTCTGATTTAGAATATGTGGACAACTACAAATACCTAGGTGTCTGGGTAGACTGTAAACTCTCCTTCCAGACTCATATTAAACATCTCCTTTTCAAAATTAAATCTAGAATTGGCTTCCTATTTCGCAACAAAGCATCCTTCACTCATGCTGTCAAACATACCCTTGTAAAACTGACCACCCTTCCGATCCTCGACTTTGGTGATGTCATTTACAAAATAGGCTCCACCACTCTACTCAACAAATTAGATGCAGTATATCACAGTGCCATCCGTTTTGTCACCAAAGCTCCATACACTACCCACCACTGCGACCTGTATGCTCTCGTAAGCTGGCCCTCGCTTCATACTCGTCGCCAAACACACCGGCTCCAGGTCATCTACAAGTCTCTGCTAGGTAAAGCCCCACCTTATCTCAGCTCACTGGTCACCATAGCAGCACCCACCCGTAGTACGTGCTCCAGCAGGTCTATCTCACTGGTCACCCCCAAAGCCAATTCTTCTTTTAGCTGCCTCTTCCAGTTCTCTGCTGCCAATGACTGGAACGAACTGCAAAAATCTCTGAAGCTGGAGACTCTTACCTCCCCCACTAGCTTTAAGCACCAGCTGTCAGAGCAGCTCACAGTTCACTGCACCTGTACATAGCTCATCTGTAAATAGCCCACCCAGTCTACCTCATCATTTAAACGTGTTAACCCTCACAAGGCTGCAGGCCCAGATGGCATCCCCAGCCACGTCCTCAGAGCATGCGCAGACCAGCTGGCTGGTGTATTTACGGACATATTCAATCAATACTTATCCCAGTCTGCTGTTCCCACATGCTTCAACAGATCCACCGTTGCTTCTGTTCCCAAGAAAGCTACGGTAACTGAGCTAAACCACTACCGTCCCGTAGCACTCACTTCTGTCATCATGAAGTGCTTTGAGAGACTAGTCAAGGACCATATTACCTGACACCCTAGATCCACTCCACCTTGCTTACCGACCCAAGAGGTCCACAGACGAAGCAATTGCAACCACACTACCCTAACCCATCTGGACAAGAGGAATACATATGTGAGAATGTTGTTCATCGACAACAGCATCAGCATTTAACACCATAGTACCCTCCAAACTCATCATCAAGCTCGAGACCCTGGGTCTCAACCCTGGGTCTCGAACCTGCCCTGTGCAACTGGGTACTCGACTTCCTGACGGGCCGCCCCCAGGTGGTGATGGTAGGTAACAACATCTCCACCCTGCTGATCCTCAACACTGGGGCCCCACAAGGGTACGTTCTGAGCCCTCTCCTGTTCTTGTTATGTACTTGAGTGAAGACCCAAAAGCGGTTTTAACAGAAACAGAGTTCTTTAATGAAAAAACAGGAATGGCATAGATCCTCTTCTGACGTTGTCAATGGAACAAAAGATAGTTAGTAGAGTGCAGGATGCACCTGCCAGGCAGACTCCGACAGGATAGGACTAGGTGGAAGCAAACGAGACGATAGCTTGCTTCTGGCATGAGAAACACAAACGAGAATCTGACACCGAAAGTAGCAGGAACAGAGAGAGAAATAGAGACCTAATCAGAGGGAAAAAGGGAACAGGTGGGGAAAGGGTGAATGAGCTAGTTAGAGGAGATGAGGAACAGCTGGAGAAGGAGAGAAAGAGAAGGTAACCTAATAAGACCAGCAGAGAGAGACAGAGTGAAGAGAAAGGACAGGAACAGACATAATAAGACATGACAGTACCCCCCCACTCACCGAGCGCCTCCTGGCGCACTCGAGGAGGAAACCTGGCGGCAACGGAGGAAATCATCGATCAGCGAACGGTCCAGCACGTCCCGAGAGGGAACCCAACTCCTCTCCTCAGGACCGTACCCCTCCCAATCCACTAGGTACTGATGACCACGGCCCCGAGGACGCATGTCCAAAATCTTACGAACCCTGTAGATAGGTGCGCCCTCGACAAGGATGGGGGGAGGGACGAGCGGGGCGCGAAGAACGGGCTTAACACAGGAGACATGGAAGACCGGGTGAACGCGACGAAGATAGCGCGGGAGAAGAAGTCGCACAGCGACAGGATTAATGACTTGAGAAATACGGAACGGACCAATGAACCGCGGGGTCAACTTGCGAGAAGCTGTCTTAAGGGGAAGGTTCTGAGTGGAGAGCCATACTCTCTGACCGCAACAATATCTAGGACTCTTGGTCCTACGCTTATTAGCGGCCCTCACAGTCTGCGCCCTATTACGGCAAAGTGCCGACCTGACCCCCTTCCAGGTGCGCTCGCAACGCTGGACAAAAGCCTGAGCGGAGGGGACGCAGGACTCGGCGAGCTGAGATGAGAACAGCGGAGGCTGGTACCCGAGGCTACTCTGAAAAGGAGATAGACCGGTAGCAGACGAAGGAAGCGAGTTGTGGGCGTACTCTGCCCAGGGGAGCTGTTCTGACCAAGACGCAGGGTTACGAAAAGAAAGACTGCGTAAGATGCGACCAACAGTCTGATTGGCCCGTTCGGCTTGACCGTTAGACTGGGGATGAAAGCCGGACGAGAGACTGACGGAAGCCCCAATCAAACGGCAAAACTCCCTCCAAAATTGAGACGTGAACTGCGGGCCTCTGTCCGAAACGACGTCTGACGGAAGGCCATGAATTCGGAAAACATTCTCGATAATGATCTGAGCCGTCTCCTTAGCAGAAGGGAGCTTAGCGAGAGGAATGAAATGAGCCGCCTTAGAGAATCTATCGACAACCGTAAGAATAACTGTCTTCCCCGCTGATGAAGGCAGTCCGGTGATAAAATCTAAAGCGATGTGAGACCACGGTCGAGAGGGAATGGGAAGCGGTCTGAGACGGCCGGCAGGAGGAGAGTTCCCAGATTTAGTCTGCGCGCAGACCGAACAAGCAGCGACAAATCGACGCGCGTCACGTTCCCGAGTGGGCCACCAGAAACGCTGGCGAATGGAAGCGAGCGTACCCCGAACGCCGGGGTGGCCGGCTAACTTGGCAGAGTGGGCCCACTGAAGAACGGCCGGACGAGTAGGAACGGGAACGAACAGAAGGTTCCTAGGACAAGCTCGCGGCGACGGAGTGTGAGCGAGTGCTTGCTTTACCTGCCTCTCAATTCCCCAGACAGTCAACCCGACAACACGCCCCTCAGGGAGAATCCCCTCGGGGTCGGTGGAGACCTCAGAAGAACTGAAGAGACGAGATAAAGCATCAGGCTTGGTGTTTTTTGAGCCCGGACGATAAGAAATAACGAACTCGAAACGAGCGAAAAACAGAGCCCAACGAGCCTGGCGCGCATTAAGTTGGCTGAACGGATGTACTCAAGGTTCCTATGGTCAGTCCAAACGACAAAAGGAATGGTCGCCCCCTCCAACCACTGTCGCCATTCGCCTAGGGCTAAGCGGATGGCGAGCAGTTCGCGATTACCAACATCATAATTACGTTCTGACGGCGATAAGCGATGAGAGAAAAACGCGCAAGGATGGACCTTGCCGTCAGAGAGGGAGCGCTGAGAAAGAATGGCTCCCACGCCCACCTCTGACGCGTCAACCTCAACAACAAACTGTCTAGAGATGTCAGGTGTAACAAGAATAGGTGCGGATGTAAAACGATTCTTGAGAAGATCAAAAGCTCCCTGGGCGGAAACGGACCACTTAAAGCACGTCTTAACAGAAGTAAGGGCTGTGAGGGGAGCTGCCACCTGACCGAAATTACGGATGAAACGACGATAGAAATTCGCGAAGCCAAGAAAGCGCTGCAGCTCGACGCGTGACTTAGGAACGGGCCAATCAATGACAGCCTGGACCTTAGCGGGATCCATCTTAATGCCCTCAGCGGAAATAACTGAACCGAGAAAAGGGACAGAGGAGGCATGAAAAGTGCACTTCTCAGCCTTCACATAAAGACAGTTCTCCAAAAGGCGCTGGAGGACGCGTCGCACGTGCTGAACATGAATCGGGAGAGACGGTGAAAAAATCAGGATATCGTCCATGTAAACGAAAACAAAAATGTTCAGCATGTCTCTCAGGACGTCGTTAACTAGTGCCTGAAAGACAGCTGGAGCGTTAACGAGGCCGAAAGGAAGAACCCGGTATTCAAAGTGCCCTAACGGAGTGTTAAACGCCGTCTTCCACTCGTCCCCCTCCCTGATGCGCACGAGATGGTAGGCGTTACGAAGGTCCAATTTGGTGAAAAACCTGGCTCCCTGCAGGATCTCGAAGGCTGAAGACATAAGAGGAAGCGGATAACGATTCTTAACTGTTATGTCATTCAGCCCTCGATAATCCACGCATGGGCGCAGGGACCCGTCCTTCTTCTGAAAAAAAAAACCCCGCTCCGGCGGGGAGGAGGAGGAGACTATGGTACCGGCGTCGAGCGATACAGACAAATAATCCTCGAGAGCCTTACGTTCGGGAGCCGACAGAGAGTATAATCTACCCCGGGGGGAGTAGTTCCCGGAAGGAGATCAATACTACAGTCATACGACCGGTGTGGAGGGAGAGAAGTGGCCTTGGAACGACTGAACACCGTGCGCAGATCGTGATACTCCTCCGGCACCCCTGTCAAATCACCAGGCTCCTCCTGTGAAGAAGAGACAGAGGAAACAGGAGGGATAGCAGACATTAAACAGGTCACATGACAAGAAACATTCCAGGATAGGATAGTATTACTAGACCAATTAATAGAAGGGTTATGGCGAACTAGCCAGGGATGACCCAAAACAACAGATGTAAAAGGTGAACGAAAAATTAAAAAAGAAATGGTTTCGCTATGATTACCAGAGACAGTGAGGGTTAAAGGCAGCGTCTCACGCTGAATCTCGGGAGAGAACTACCATCTAAAGCGAACAAGGCCGTGGGATCCCTTAACTGTCTGAGAGGAATGTCATGTTCCCGAGCCCAGGTCTCGTCCATAAAACAGCCCTCCGCCCCAGAGTCTATCAAGGCACTGCAGGAAGCAGATGAACCGGTCCAGCGGAGATGGACCGGAAAGGTAGTGCAGGATCTTGAAGGAGAGACCTGAGTAGTTGCGCTCACCAGTAGCCCTCCTCTTACTGATGAGCTCTGGCTTTTACTGGGCATGAGGTGACAAAATGACCAGCGGAGCCGCAGTAGAGACAGAGGCGGTTGGTGATTCTCCGTTCCTTCTCCTTGGCCGAGATGTGGATACCCCCAGCTGCATAGGCTCAGCACCCGAGCCGGCGGAGGAGGGTGGCAGTGATGCAGCAGGTGGCTGTGATGCGGAGAGGGGGCAACGGAGAACGCGAGCTCCCTTCCACGAGCTCGGCGACGAAGATCAAACCGTCGCTCTATGCGAATAGCGAGAGCTATTAAGGAGTCCAGACTGGAAGGAACCTCCCGGGAGAGAATCTCATCCTTAACCTCGGCGAGGAGACCCTCCAGAAAACGAGGGAGCAAAGCCGGCTCGTTCCAGTCACTAGAGGCAGCGAGAGTGCGAAACTCAATAGAATAATCCGTTATGGATCGATTCCCCTGACATAGGGAAGACAGGGCCCTGGAAGCCTCCTCCCCAAAAACAGAACGGTCAAAAACCCGTATCATCTCCTCCTTAAAGTCCTGATACTGGTTAATACACTCAGCCCTCGCCTCCCAGATTGCCGTGCCCCACTCACGCGCCCGTCCGGTAAGGAGAGAAATGACGTAGGCGATGCGGGCTGTGCTCCTGGAGTAAGTGTTGGGCTGGAGAGAGAACACCACATCACACTGAGTGAGGAATGAGCGGCACTCAGTGGGCTCCCCAGAGTAACACGGCGGGTTATTGATCCTGGGCTCCGGAGACTCGGAAACCCTGGAAGTGGGCGGTGGATCGAGGTGGAGTTGGTGAACCTGTCTTGTGAGGTCGGAGACTTGGACGGCCAGGGTCTCAACGGCATGTCGAGCAGCAGACAATTCCTCCTCCTGTCTGCCTAGCATCGCTCCCTGGATCTCGACGGCGGAGTGAAAAGGGTCCGGAGCCGCTGGGTCCATTCTTGGTCAGATTCTTCTGTTATGTACTTGAGTGAAGACCCAAAAGCGGTTTTAACAGAAACAGAGTTCTTTAATGAAAAAACAGGAATGGCATAGATCCTCTTCCGACGTTGTCAATGGAACAAAAGATAGTTAGTAGAGTGCAGGATGCACCTGCCAGGCAGACTCCGACAGGATAGGACTAGGTGGAAGCAAACGAGACGATAGCTTGCTTCTGGCATGAGAAACACAAACGAGAATCTGACACCGAAAGTAGCAGGAACAGAGAGAGAAATAGAGACCTAATCAGAGGGAAAAAGGGAACAGGTGGGGAAAGGGTGAATGAGCTAGTTAGAGGAGATGAGGAACAGCTGGAGAAGGAGAGAAAGAGAAGGTAACCTAATAAGACCAGCAGAGAGAGACAGAGTGAAGAGAAAGGACAGGAACAGACATAATAAGACATGACAGTTCTCCCTGTTTACCCACAACTGCTTGGCCATGCACGTCTCCAACTCAATCATCAAGTTGGCAGACGACACAACAGTGGTAGGCTTGATTACAAACAACAATGAGACGGCCTACAGGGAGGAGGTGAGGGCCCTCGGAGTGTGGTGTCAGGACAATAACCTCACACTCAACGTCAACAAAACAAAGGAGATGATTGTGTACTTCAGGAAACAGCAGAGGGAGCACCCCCCTATCCAAATCGATGGGACAGTAGTGGAGAGGGTAGTATGTTTTAAGTTCCTCGGCGTACACATCACGGCCAAACTGAATTGGTCCACCCACACAGACAACGTGGTGAAGAAGGCGCAGCAGCGCCACTTCAACCTCAGGAGGCTGAAGAAATTTGGCTTGTCACCAAAAGCACTCACAAACTTTTACAGATGCACAATCGAGAGCATCCTGTCGGGCTGTATCACCGCCTGGTACGGCAACAGCTCCGCCCACAACCGTAAGGCTCTCCAGAGGGTAGTGAGGTCTGCACAATGCATCACCGGGGGCAAACTACCTGCCCTCCAGGACACCTACACCACCCGATGTCACAGGAAGGCCATAAAGATCATCAAGGACAACAACCGCCACTACCTGTTCACCCCGCTATCCAGAAGGCAGGGTCGGTACAGGTGCATCAAAGCAGGGACCAAGAGACTGAAAAACAGCTTCTATCTCAAGGCCATCAGACTGTTAAACAGCCACCACTAACATTGAGTGGCTGCTGCCTACATACTGACTCAATTGGAAAAATGCATGTAAAAAATGCATGTAAAATGCATGTAAAAAATACCCTACATTACTCATCTCATATGCATACTGACTCAATAATAATAATAATAATAATTTTGCACGCCCAATTTTTCAGTTTTAGATTTGTTAAAAAAGTTTGAAATATCCAATAAATGTCGTTCCACTTCATGATTGTGTCCCACTTGTTGTTGATTCTTCACAAAAAAATACAGTTTTATATCTTTATGTTTGAAGCCTGAAATGTGGCAAAAGGTCGCAAAGTTCAAGGGGGCCGAAGAATTTCGCAAGGCACTGTACATGTCCAGGCCTGTCTGAAGTTTGCTAGAGAGCATTTGGATGATCCAGAAGAAGATTGGGAGAATGTCATATGATCAGATGAAACCAAAACTCGTCGTGTTTGGAGGACAAAGAATGCTGAGTTGCATCCAAAGAACACCATACCTACTGTGAAGCATGGGGGTGGAAACATCATGCTTTGGCGCTGTTTTTCTGCAAAGGGACCAGGACGACTGATCCGTGTAAACAACAGAATGAATCGTGCGATTTTGAGTGAAAACCTCCTTCCATCAGTAAGGGCATTGAAGATGATACGTGGCTGGGTCTTTCAGCAGGACAATGATCCCAAACACACTGCCCGGGCAACGAAGGAGTGGCTTCGTAAGAAGCATTTCAAGGTCCTGGAGTGGCCTAGCCAGTCTCCAGATCTCAACCCCATCGAAAATCTTTGGAGGGAGTTGAAAGTCCGTGTTGCCCAGCAACAGCCCCAAAACATCACTGCTCTAGAGGAGATCTGCATGGAGGATGGGCCAAAATGCCAGCAACAGTGTGTGAAAATCTTGTGAAGACTTACATAAAACATTTGACCTCTGTCATTGCCAACAAAGGGTATATAACAAAGTATTGAGATAAACTTTTGTTATTGACCAAATACTTATTTTCCACCATAATTTGCAAATAAATGAATAAAAGATCCTACAATGTGATTTTCTGATTTTTTTTTCTAATTTTGTCTGTCATAGTTAAAGTGTACCTATGATGACAATTACAGGCCTCTCTCATCTTTTTAAGGGGGAGAACTTGCACAATTGGTGGCTGACTAAATACTTTTTTGCCCCACTGTATGTTTTAGGAATTGTAATTATGAGATTTCTGTGGTTTGAATTTGGCACCCTCTATTTTCACTGGTAGTTTTCATTTTGATCCTGTTAGCGGGATTGCAGCCAATACAAGAGAAGGTAGTTGTTGTGAAATTGTTAGGTTAGATTACTCGTTGGTTATTACTGCATTGTCGGAACTAGAAGCACAAGCATTTCGCTCCAGTGTACTCTCTGAATGTGAAACCGGAGATAGAGTGATAGGGTGGGTAATGTTCAGTGAGCTTTTAGATGTCTGGAAGTAGCTGGCAAGTTAGTACAGAACGGTTGGATCAACCCTTAAAGAGATGGGTGGGGCTAAGGCTTAAAGAGGGTGTGAACAATGCTGAATGGGTGTAGATAAAGAAGGGCTCTCCAATAGTAGTACCAAACCATTGAAACACGTTTTTCTCAAAAGTGAGTTTACAAGTTGATCAACATTCAAAGCAGAATTACTTTCCCATTGTTTCCACAAACGCAGTGTGTGATTTTATAGCTCTGAGGCTCTACTTTTAGCCAATGTAAAAACGGAAATGCAAATGTTGCTACATAAGACCAAATCGAGGAGGTGTCACATTTAGGACTTTATAACTGGTAATCACAAACTTCCCAGTTGGTTATGAATGCAGTATAAGTCACCTATGTAGGAAAGTCCATTATATAAATTATGCCCAGTATGAGAGGAATCTCTTACACCTACAAAACCTCCGCTTGAGTGAAAAATGTACCAGCAAATTGTATAATAATATATAGCTAGATGACTCCTAACATAATTTTTGTCTTTATCTGTTGTTGTCTTGTACTGTATTTTTTGCGAGTTTAAGTGATGCCTGTCCTACCAGTAGCTTTCATGGTGTGTGAACTGCTTACTGCTTTTAACGTGCAGATGATCGTTGACACATCAACCAGGATTATGGTGCAGGGCAATTTGTGGCTGTTGTTGTTTTGGTAATCAGTGGCTATATTGTAGGGGGAGTGGTTTCTCCTCTCCTAGGCAATCAGCAATTAGTAACGGGAGGTGTGCTCTTCACCTTTGCAAGGCAATTAGCAATTAGTATTAGTACTACAGTCTCCCCTTTTCTCTCAGTGGTAGCGGTAAGTGGTGGTCTTGCCACAAAACTAAGACCATAGCTGAAACAAAGACGATTCTGCAGAGTTGTTCTGCCGAGTTAAGAGAGGAAGGCTCCACACCACACTCTCACTTTAGTATTTTCCCTAATTATTTTCAGATTATCTCATATTGCTCTTTTGTAGCTTTGACAACTACGGTATGTGTGTGTGTTTTCTATATCCGTTCGCTCCTCTCCCTGTAGGCTTTACAGACGATCCCCAACCCTTGGCTACAACCTTTCTAATTTAGCACACTCTGCGCGTACAACCCATGTGGAATTCCTGGTCTCTGGCAGTGTTTCGAAATGCAGATCTGCGTCAAGAATGCCGAGTTCATCTCAGCCAATTCTGCCCTTCAGTCTATTGACTTTTTCGCCCTGATGGAGACATAGATCACCCCAGAGAACAATGCCGCTCTCTTCATCTAACTGTTTTCTCTCATAGTCCGAGAGCATCTGGTTGTCACGGTGGTGGCACATGGCTACTCGTTTCTTCTAATTGAATATTTTTTCTCACCTGTCCATCTCCTCATTTGAATTCCATTCTGTCACTTGTCCACTCAAGCTTAACATTGTTGTTATCTATCACCCACCAGGTGTCAATTAGAGGGTTCCTCTATGAGCTTGACACCTTGATAAGCTCATTTTCTGAACATGGCTCAAATCTCTTTGTAGTTGGCAACTTCAACTAATTTCTTTCCAACTCTCTTTTTCCCCTCCTTACCTCTTTTGACCTTTTCCCAGTCCCCTCCCACTCACAAGGCAGGCAACACACTTTACCTTTACATTTACTAGAGGCTGTTGGCCTACTAACATCACTGCAACCCATGTCTCTCAACCCAAGATTTCTGTGTCCCTTTACTCCAACCCTACAGCAACTCAATCCCTACCCAGATGTTAATGCACCGGCGCAATCCTCACTCTCTATCTCCCACAACTCTCTCCTATCATCTCTTCATTCTGCTAAATCCTTCTCCCCCCTGTATCCTGATTCTGCCTCTTCCATCTTACTCTCCTACCTTTCCGCATTCTATGTCCTCTTTCCTCCCGGCCGGCTCAGCCCTCCCCTCCTGCTCAGAAGCTGAGTGACTCATTGCGAGCTTACAGAATAGGGCTGCAGGCATCTGAGATTGACGACATCCGCTCCTCATTCACTCAGCTTATTGAGTCAACTGGTCCCACTCACACATAACTACTATACGCCTTTACCTCTTTCACCCTCTCTCTCTACTGAAGATGAAATACAGCTTCTAGTGAGGTCCGGCCACCTGTCAACCTGCCTGCTCAACCCCATCCCCTTCTCCTATCTCCAGACCATCTCTGGAGACCTTCTCCCATTCCTTACTTCCCTCATCCATACCACTGGCTCTGACTTCAAAATGGCCCTACTCAAGAAAACAACATTTGTCTCCTCTGATGTCAAAAATTACAGACTTTTTTCTATTTTCTTTGCAAAACACTTGAGCGTGCTATCTCTGACCCACTATCTCTCTCAGAACGATCTTCTTGACCCTAACCAGTCAAACTTCAAGACCGGTCACTCAACCGGGACTGCTCTTCTCTGTCACAGAGACTCTCCGCACTGCCAAATCTGACTCTCTCCTCTGCTCTCATCCTCCTAGATCTATCCACTGCCTTTGAATCATCAGCTCGTCCTCTCCACCCTTTCAGGGCTGGGTGACTCAGACTCTGCTGCCTTGAATTGAATTGCATCCTACCTGGTAGGCTGCTCCTACCAGGTGACGTGGAGAGGATCTGTGTCTGCACCAGATACTTTCATTACTGGTGTCCCCCAGGGGTTGGTTGAAGCTAGGACAGCAGAGTCTCTGCCCATCTTCCGAAAACATCTGAAACCCTACCTTTTTTAAGAAGTATCGTAAATAATTCCACAGCACCCCTCCATGTGCCACCTCACACGACCAAAGGATACTTTCCTATACTAACTCACACTTGACTTTATTTTCCGCCTTACTAGTTCTAACCTTGCTGATAGCTACTTTATTGAGGAAAAAAAATTACTTACTGTGATAGTCGCTCTCGATAAGTGTCTGCTAAATGACACAAACGTAAAAGATTGGGAGTAGGCTGACAAGATGGAAAGACTGACTCTAAGCCCTAGCCCACACACTTCCTACAGGTTCCATTCTAACTCGAGATGAACACATCATTGGTGTCCATTTTTGTTACACCATTTTCTCAAGCTCAATACTTGTGTTCCCTGATCCAGACCATACTGACATAGTTGTTGATCGCATTTCCTGTTTGGGGTGTGTTTGCACAGGAGGATGGGAGAGACAGGAAAGACGATACAAAGGAGGAGAGAGACAGGAGAGGTTCAGGATGCTCTGGAGGCTGTCACTTTTAAGCAGCTGATATGTAATTAAAGTGCTAGATCAGTTTCTTACGCATGGCGGCAGCAGAAGCGCTCAGCGGCGGTATATGCAACGTCGTAATTACAGTTTCCTGTCACCACACTCAACGGCATGGCCCGTTGGTCAGAGGGAGAAATTGAAAAAGCAATCATCCCTGTGTTTACGTTGTTACTGAGAGCTGCATCTTCAGACTGATGATTTAACAATTAACTTGAAGCCATGAGAGTGTTGTGTGTGTGAGTGTTTGTCACACCTTCACAGCCACTTCCACTTGGGTAACCTCTACAATTATCAGACACGTATGTGTGTGGTGTTGTCATCATTTTGCAGGTATGAACAACGTCAGTGTGAATACTGTTAGTTTATCCTTGTTTCTCTGTTTGGCTATTCCATATTTGTGAATCAATAGGGTAATTAGACAATGTGTGGAATAGAAATCTCCCTGATCTTCCATCCTCTTTCATAACCTTTTCGGAAAATTCCAAATGCAGTGGGGGGGGGGGGGGGGGGTATGGAACGTTCCAATTGGAAGTTGAAGAGGGGATGGGAGCATTTGCATTCCATTATATCACAATTAACATGGAGTCAGTTAATAATATTCTCTTTCATCTCTGAGTGGCCAGGCACCAGGATGTAGGGTTGAGCCTGGAGGAGAGGAAGAGTGTCTCCTGTCTCCCCTGTGAGGATAAATGAAAGAGAGGTCTCCTGTCTGTTGTGTCACCGGCCATATGTGTCACACACAGGCATGCGCACGCACACACGAATGCACTCACACACACACACACACACACACATTTGTCACCTGGCTGTCACTGTGTCCTGCTGGGATGGCCATCTGTCAGTCTCTGCCCAGGGAGGTGAGAGAGACAGATGTTCTTCACTGAGTTTGCATTCCAAATAGAGCCCTATTGCCTTGGTCAAAAGTAGTGCACTATATAAGGAATAGGGTGACATTTGGGACACATACATACAGTATTAGATATACAGTAGCCTATATCCATGCACACCAATATATTTAAATTACATTCAAAGACATTTTCGAAGTAGGTATATTTGGATATATTTTCTTTGAAAATACAAGTAGTTGAATATTGGAATGTATTTCAATGCACTCATACACCTGTGCAGTGCATACAGTACATATGCTATCTGTTAGTCTTCGTCTCTGACACAGATACACACACACACACACACACACACACACACACACACACACAGTCAATGGCAAATAGAGACAATCCATATTTCATTTCCTGTTGGGTCTTGGAGGGCACATCCCCTGTGGTTTCAGCCTTGTCAAACTGTCACATCTCCAGCCCTCACAGGCACAATGAAAA
Organism: Oncorhynchus masou masou; assembly: GCF_036934945.1. Lineage (NCBI taxonomy): Eukaryota > Metazoa > Chordata > Actinopteri > Salmoniformes > Salmonidae > Oncorhynchus > Oncorhynchus masou. The sequence goes on along the minus strand of NC_088230.1, from coordinate 9,563,276 downwards.
CCGGTGATGTTCACCAACCAATCTCTTTCTGTAAGACATCTTCTTTCTCGCCTTTCAGACTTCAATTGGTTGAAAGTGGTGAAATTGTCTGGACATTTCCACTGTTTTGGCAAAAAAGCAGGAGAGCCAAACTGACCGCTCATTTATTTATTTTTTGCTCATTGTGAATTTGTTGTGAACAATGACAATGAATTTGATTAGCACATGTAGCAAACATTTTGGTATTCTCCATATAAACTGTAAATCACTTTAATTAGTTGGCAATGGCTTCATATCTTATTCACAAGGGTCTGATTGCAACTTTAATATTCTTTAAATATTCACATGTGAAAATGTCTGTTCTTATCTAATATATCTATTTGCATAACATTTCCTATGATCTATGAACTGCCTGCGAATTTAGTTCATTACACATAGTTTATTATACATAGCTTATCTCAACATACAGTAACTCCATGTGGAATCGATTAACTCTGAAATCTCACTATATACAGTATATATGTATTTAATTTAACCTGAAATATATATGAACACAATGGACTGTGAAAAGGTCCACTGCAGCAATTAATTGGGGACTTGGGTCGGATCGCAATGTGAAAGGTCTGTGTGTGGGGTATGAAAGATGGATGACTGGAGCTGGAGATTGGAGGTCAGTGGGGAAACACAGTAATTATGTTCTAACTGCTACGAAGAGAGAAGGGAGAGAGGTGAGAGATGGTGTAGGACAGGGAGAAAGAGAGGGAGCTGTCTGTTTGGCAGGATAGAGCGGAGCCCCTCCAGGCATCAGATACACATACACCATTTATGACATCACACAGTCAATTACATCACATGTCAATCTGTTTTTTTTACAACAGCAAGGCCTTTTTGAATAATTTGAATTATAAGTCAAGTAAGTCCAGACATTTTGTTTCAGGTCTAAGGGTAGACGTCTACTCACAGAGATTATAAAGAGAGTGGTTGATTGAGTTGCATACCCCTGTGTAGCATACATTGAAAACTACATGAAACTTTGCCCCTGAAATGACTGAAATTACAAAACTATAAAAATATTGTGTAAATATGTTCATTTCGCTTGTTAAAACGTCTTATGGCTGGGGGCAGTATTGAGTAGCTTGGATGAATAAGGTGCCCAGAGTAAACTACCTTTCTAATCAGTCCCAGAAGCTAAGATATGCATATTATTGGTATATTTGGATAGAAAACAATCATCTGAAGTTTCTAAAACTGTTTTTATGATGTCTGTGAGTATAACAGAACTCATATGGCAGGCAAAAACCTGAGAAAACTTGGTCATATTGTACATGCTAAGGCTTCCAATAGATGTCATCAGTCTTTAGAACCTTGTTTGATGTTTCTACTGTGAAGTGGGGACTCATAAGGGCTGTTTGAGCCAGGTGTCTGGCAGAGTGCCATGAGCTGAGAGCGAGCTCTGTTCCATTGCATTTCTACAGACAATGGAATTCTCTGGTTGGAACATTATGAAGATTTATGTTAAAAACATCCTAAAGATTGATTCTATACTTCTATACTTGACATGTTTCTACAACCTGTAATATAACTTTTTGCAGGCCCATTTTTTGCTAAAAAGATGGATTTCAGAGGGGTATCCTTCAAAGCAGGTTTGAGGAGTTAGCTTTGGTGAACTCGGAGTTCAACTTCAGAAGTAACAGCTATCTCCACTTACCCTGTGTCCCCCCCTGACCTTAAAGAGCCTTTTTTATGTCTCTTTTTGGTTTGGTCAGGGTGTGATATGGGTGGGCATTCCATGTCCTTTATTTCTATGATTTGTGTTTCTATGTGTTGGCTGGGTATGGTTCTCAATCAGGGACAGCTGTCTATCGTTGTGTCTGATTGGGAAACATACTTAGGTAGCCCTTTTTCCCTCCTTTCAGTGTGGGTAGTTAACTTTGTTGGTGGCTCACCCTGTAAGTTTCACGGTTGTTTCTTTTGGCGACATTTTAAATTAAATGTACGCTCACCACGCTGCACTTTGGTCTACTTCCAACGATGCCCGTGAAAGAACTACCCACCACCAAAGGACCAAGCAGCGTGGTAAAGAGGACTCCTGGACATGGGAGGAGATCCTGAACGGAAAGGGACCATGGACGCAGGACGGGAAGTATCTACATCCGAGGGAGGAGATGGAGGCAGCTAAGGCGGAGCGATGGCGATATGAGGAGGCAAGTCAGCGAAGCAGGCATGAGAGGCAGCCTCCCCCCAAAATTGGGGAGGGGGCAGCACACGGGTAGATTAGCGGAGTCGGAGTTTAATCCTGAGCCAACTCCCCGTGATTACCGTGGGGAGCATATGACTGGTCAGGCATCGTGTTATGGGGTGATGCGCACGGTGTCTCGAGTGAGCATTCACAGGCCGGTTTGCTCTGTGCCAGCGTCCCGCATTTGCAGGGTGGAAGTGGGCATCCAGCCAGAACGGGTTGTGCCAGCTCTGCGCTCGAGACCGCCAGTGCACCTTCACGGCCCAGTGTATCCGATGCCCGCCCCACGCACCAGGCCTCCTGTGTGTCTCTCCAACCCGGTGAGACCTGTGCCTGCTTCAAGGACCAGGCCTCCTGTGTGTCTCCCCAGCCTGGTGAGTCCTGTGTCTGTGCCCAGGAAGAAGCCTCTGGTGATGATCCATGGCAAGAAGCTTCCGGTGATGATCCATGGCAAGAAGCCTCCGGCGACGGTGCCCAGTGACGGCCTCCAGCGACGGCCCGCAACGAGGGTCCCCAGTCCGGGGTTGGTGGCAAGGGTCCTTCACACCAGAGTCCCCACCAAAGTGAGGTGAGCCAGAGGTGGAGCGGGGTCTATGTCCCGCACCAGAGCCGCCACAGCGGATAGATGCCCACCCAGACCCTCCCCTATAGGTTCAGGTTTTGCGGCCGGAGTCCGCACCTTTGGGGGGGTACTGTCACGCCCTGACCTTGGAGAGCTTTTTTTATATCTCTTTTTGGTTTGGTCAGGGTGTGATTTGGGTGGGCATTCTATGTGTTGGCTGGGTATGGTTCTCAATCAGGGACAGCTGTCTATTGTTGTCTCTGATTGGGAATCATACTTAGGAAGCCCTTTTTCCCTCCTTTCAGTGTGGGTAGTTAACTTTGTTGGTGGCTCACCCTGTAAGCGTCACGGTTGTTTCTTTTGGCGATATTTTAAAATTAAATGTACGCTCACCACACTGCAATTTGGTCTACTTCCAACGACGCCCGTGACACCCTGAATAAAATTACTGATTCGCAAGTTGGGGACCAATGAAAACAGATTCCCATTACCATCCCCTTTATTTGATGAAGACGTCTTATTCAATATTTCTTTGCGTAAAAAAATTGTAATGTTAAAATATACACTGAGTACAAAACTTTAAGAATACCTGCTCTCACCGTGACATAGACTGACCAGATGAATCCAGGTGGAACTCCTGAGGCTGTTCTGAGGGCAAAAGAGGGTTCAACTTAACTTTTTAGGAAGTTGTTTTGTACACTCAGTGTATCCCATTCCATGTTTAGTAATGACAGAATGTATTTTAAACGTCACGTAATGTAACACTTTTCTATGACTTAATAGATAAAAAATGTCGATAGGAGTGTGGAAAAAGGTGATTGTGCATTCATAAGCACACCAAAGATGGCATTAATGATAATTAATCAAATAAAGACTGCACTTCTTAAAACCAATTCCCTGCTGAATTTGCAAGGTATCTAATTCTTTCATTTTGATTTCAGCACAAATTCAAATGTGGGGACTGACTCGCCCATGGGATGATGTTTCAGCATTGTCTAAATGAAGAGTTTGGCCATCGACGAGCCATGTGCGACATGCACACACTGTTACAAGCCTGCTAGAGCTAGCAGCAGGTGGATGAGCAATATCCACCGTCATAGTACGGATGAAGTCTGAGTTGGAATGTGAGGCTAACTGAAGCTGGTTAGCTTTCGAAAACCCTGGGTAGATCTAGCTGGCTTCGTGAGACATCTTTTCTCCCAGATTCCACAACATTGATTAGTTCAGAGCCATTTTTCTATTTTATCTTTTGCATTTCTGTTTGTTTGACTTTTTTGTATGCTTTATTATCTGTTTCCTTGAAATTAGACCCCCATGGAGTGTATTTGCTATTCGGACTGTTGTTTCTGACAACAGTTTCTGGTAAGTTTGTGGTTTATGCACGTTTGTTTCACCTGGTGCATCTGGCTTCTAATGTACTTTTGGCAGGTAGCGTATAGCCTCTCTGTGCGACATAATACTACACCCTCTGCCAAGAGGTTTGGGCCTTTATTGCACAGGTGGTAGTGTAATCACCCTGAAACAGCAGGGTCGCTGCTCCTCCTTAGTCACTACACTAGTACAGTCATCTCATGCCAGAGATGGTAGTCACTATTATCCCTGGCCAAGTCCTGGGCTGCCACTATTGTCTGTACCCTGAGCCTTTGAATGTACACACACACTCCCATAGAATCCTCCCCTCATGCCCCTTTGCTCTGTATTCTTTTACTACATGGAACCAATTAAGCAGGAACAGAGGCTTCTCTTGCTGTGTGCGATTGTTTTTAATAACAGCACAGTCAAAAACAGAACCTCTCATTGCTCCTCACTTACATTCCCACTACATATTAATAATATTGAGGGCACGTAGTAGTAAATACCATATGTGCTACTTGTGTTTGTCCATATGTTTTCAACGGCCCCTGATGGTCTGCATTGTTTGTCGGCATAATTATTATTATCAAAAAATCATATGTATACCGAGTCACAGTCATGCAGCCCGATATTCAGGATCATAAATCTCAAGTGTTCCTTGAAAGGACACTAGGATGCATCTGTGGCATTTGTGCCACGGCGGTCTAAATTAATGGGAGAGCTACAGTTTCTACTGAGTACGAAGTAATTACTGTCATTTTAGAAATGTTACCCTTCAACAATTAATTGAAGACCGCATTAACGGTGAGGGAGACAGGACAAGTGAATTAAAATGTGCATGCTAATAATTGCCAAACCGTCATATTTGAAAATGAATGCCGCCCTGTCTTCAGAGTTCAGAGTTCCATAAGAGTAATAAGCATGTCGTCCCCCACAAATTCTGCAGTGCCCCCCCCCCCCCTCGGGCCAATTAGGGCCAATTATTCAAACTTATGTTCAAGTCCAATGTTATTTGTCACATGCTTCGTAAACAGCAGGTGTGGACCAACAGCGAAGTGCTTACTAACGGGCCCTTCAACAATTGGGAGATAAAAATAGAAAAATAATAGAAAGATAATAATAAAATGTTCTGGGGATTAATGAGAGAGAGAGAAACAAACAATCAATTATATTTTCCCTTGCTGTTACTATAGCGACCCCTTGAAGTTTTGTTAATGCCGGATGTTGATGGCAAGAGATCATTCATCCAAGCTTCGTCAAAAGCGGGCCAGTGGTGTCTGAAATATCGCTTGTGACGTACGTACTCACATACAGTACGGCATCATGGGGAACAATTAAACGATTCCTTGTTTTGCTGTGGCCTGATGACAGGCACCCAGTCACGGTCCATGATACTGAAGATGTAATGTAAACACATCATGTGTAGGGGGAGAGGAGCAGTCTGCAGATGGAGTACACAGCTGTGTCAGGATACACAACTGTGTGTTATCCAACATTGCTGTATGTGCTTTGTGAATCATGAAGTTAGGTCATGTTTCAAAGCAGTTAATATATAGCATCTGCAAAGTATACTGGGTGTACAAAACAGTATGAACATCTGATTTTTCAATGACATGACCAGATGAAAGCTATGATCCTTTACTGATGTCACTTATTAAATCCATTTCAATCTGTGTAGATGAAGGGGAGGAGACAGGTTAAAGAAGGATTTGTAACCCTTGATACAATTGAGAAATGGATTATGTATGTGTGCCATTCAGAGCGAGAACAGGCAAGACAAAAGATGAAGTGCTTTTGAACGGGGTGTGGTAGTAGGTGCAGGCGCACTGGTTTGTGTCAAGAACTGCAATGCTGCTGTTTTTTTCACTCAACAGTTTCTCATGAGTATCAAGAATGGTCCACCAGCCAAAGGACATTCAGCCAACTTGATACAACTGTGGAAAGCATTGGAGTCAACATTATATATTATGTACACTCAGTGTATGTCAAGATGACACGGTCAAGAAAGACTCCCAGCCCTAAAAGCTTGGGTACTGTACTTGGTAATGCTTTGACTTTGTAACTTCTAGATAACACTTGCTAACTTCACGCAGCCACACTAAAGGTCCTTTCTCACCGAGTTCGGACAAAAATAAAGAAATACGAGAACATGTCTTGTGTACGGGAAAATAGTCTGTTGACCATTACAAAGTGTTCTCTGGGACACGTGTTCTACCACTGACAGGACAGCCACACACGGCCACAAGGTTTGTTTATTAAATTAATGAATTAATTAGTTTCTCTCTGTTTTGTACATTTGCAATGCAATCATGTGTACAAAACAACAACATCTGACCTTGTTACATATAACTAACTACAAGGTGCTTCTTCAATCGAAGCCACATGTAATAAATACCAGGGTTAATAAATAAGCTATGACCTGCTAACAGCAATTGTAACATGGCACCACCTGTCATTTTAATTTTTTAAATTTCTATATTTCGACCTGGCTCGAAGGCTATACCAAATCATGTGTAATGTAAGACCAATGTAGTTGCATATTGTAATTATCATGTACCTACCCAGGAGCAAGCAATTTAACATAAACTTAAAAGGCACTTGGTTTGAATGTTTTTCCTGCATCAAAATCAGAATCCATATTTTTCAGGAATTCAGACGATAAAAATGCAACGCTGTTTGTGAGAAAAGGTTTTAAATCTATCAAAAACTGGTTGATTCTAGAGATCAACTTTCTATCTCGCTGTGTAAACTTGCCTGTGCCTTTTGGTTTATATTCAATCAACTGGTTAAGTATTCTAAGACAATATGGCGGAAAAACTGACATGCTAGAATTAAATAACAGAAGAGATATCCAGAGGCAGATTGGAGATGGCATTTTTTATCAGGGAGGCAGCAGCATATTCATTAAGAAGCCTTTGAGCCATGAGACACAATACCGCTGTCACCCGGCAGCTTGTAACAGGAAGACCGAAACTTCATCCGATAGCAAGATTACACAAACATATTTTTAACCCCATCATTCTAGTTGAAACACTAGAAGGCTTGTCACGGAGACGGTCCCTGACAAGGCTAGTGACCAACCCAAAAGGGCTTTTGTTTTTGAGATACCCCTACTCGAGGCATAACAAAGCACAAACTTGTTTTTACATATTTTTAAGGTCTCCCATATATGAAATGGATGGTTGTCTAAAAATATTTTACTGCAAAAGTGGATAGATATTGTGACACACCCCCTTAACTCAAAAAGTGCTGAATAATGCCTGGCTGGAGGGGGTGGGCCACATTCGTTCATGTAACCAAAAATTGCAAGCTCCGATAATGCTAAAACATGTAATTACAAGCAGTCAGTTCTCTGTCCTACATACATGAACAGCATTAGGATATCTTAAAGCATTTTGAGATTATAGACCTGTAAACAGACAGATACAATAGGCGGAAATACAAACATTTATGATTAATAAACATATATTTTTGGTAGCTGTTTAATAGACAACTTTGTAAGTCAAAATTGCTCTCATTCTGTGCTGTATGGTCCTGCCTGACAAAAATGCATACAGTTACATGTGTTTTGATGGCTATTTTAACTGGCTCGAAGGTAAGTGGTCTCAGACACTGAAACTGTCACTTTTTCTCAAAGTTTCCACTGTGGATTTTACATGTTAAGCACCAACTCTTACATTAGAGGGTCCCTCTAGACTTGACTCCGCATCCAATATGTCGTCCAATATCCAATATGGCTGCCACAATACCATTAAATGGTGATTTAATCACTTGTACATGTGCACGTTTGATATTTTGTTGTGTACCTGTACTGTATGGCCTGTACTCAACTTGTTTGTGTATTTCAACTATGTTAGGAATTCAATATGCCCACCATATACACTCAAACACCTTTGTCTGGATATATAAAAAGGCAGCAGACTGCTTGGAATGGCAAAACCAAGCATTTGAGCCTCGGAGGACCAATGAGACAACTGTGAGGCTCCAACAAAAAGAAAGAATCCAACTCTGGACTCTCACACCCTCTCCCAAGCTCTACAACTTGCCCCCACTGTGGTATAACTTGCACCTCCGGGATTGGGCTCTTAAATCCAACTCTGGACTCTCACACCCTCTGGTACGGCAACTGCTCCGCCCACAACCGTAAGGTTCTCCAGAGGGTAGTGAGGTCTGCACAACGCATCACCGGGGGCAAACTACCTGCCCTCCAGGACAGCTACACCACCCTATGTTACAGGAAGTCCATAAAGATCATCAAGGACAACACCCAACCGAGCCACTGCCTGTTCACCCCGCTATCATCCAGAAGGCGAGGTCAGTACAGGTGCATCAAAGCTGGGACCGAGAGACTGAAAAACAGCTTCTATCTCAAGGCCATCAGACTGTTAAACAGCAACCACTAACATTGAGTGGCTGCTGCCAACACACTGACTCAACTCCAGCCACTTTAATAATGGGAATTGATGGGAAATGATGTAAAAAATTTCACTAGCCACTTTAAACAATGTTACCTAATATAATGTTTACATACCCTACATTATTCATCTCATATGTGTCAGGACCCGGTTACGAACCTGGGTCTCCGGAGTGAGAAACAGTCACTTAACCAACTGAGCCACAAATAGTCAGCAGAACCCAGAAGATGAGGCAGACACAGCAGTACTTAAGACGGTGTATTTAATAAAGTAAAAAGGAGAAGTCCTTCAATACAAAAATAGTAAATCCAAAAGATGGTAGGAATAGCACAAAAAAGCCTTAAGAGATCCTCAAAAACAAAAACAGAACTCCACAAGAGCATCCACCGGAATCGACAAGAATACACAGAACACTAGGGCTGGGTGCTAACATACAAACACAGAGCACAGAACTGAGGGGAACCAAGGGTTTAAATACAATCAGGGGAAACGAGGCACAGGTGCAAATAATAATGGGGAACAAGGGAAAAAACATAAGGTCAAAAAGCACAATGGGGGCATCTAGTGACCAAAACCCGGAACAACCCTGGCCAAATCCTGACAGAATCCCCCTAGGAACGGCTCCTGACGTTCCTACCAGCTCTCTCAGGGTGGAGGGCCCTGAACTGACGAATGAGGTCAGGGTCCAGGATGTCTTTGGCAGGAACCCAGGAGCGCTCCTCGGGACCGTAGCCTTCCCAGTCCACCAGATACTGCCAGGACTTCTGCACCCGGCGGGAATCCAGTATCCGATGGATGGTATAAGCCGGCTGGCCTCCAATGACACGAGGCGGAGGGGGAGGTCTGTCTGCCGGGACAAGGGGAGAAAAAACAACAGGTTTTAACAATGAAATGTGAAATGTGGGATTAATCTTAAGGGATCTGGGTAAGTGTAGGCGATAAGAAACTGGGTTAACTCTCCTGGCAACCTTGAAGGGACCGATGTATTTTGGGACAGCTTGCGAGACTCCACCCGTAGAGGTAAGTCTCTTGTGGAGAGCCAGACTCTCTGGCCGGGGCGCAGGGTAGGCCCGGGACGGCGACGTCTGTTGGCTTGTTGTTGGTACCTCTGTGAGGAACGCATAAGATTAAGACGGGTCTTCCTCCACATAAGCCGACAGCGTCTGACGAACTTCAAGGCTGAAGGCACTCTGACTTCTGCCTCCTGGTCCGGGAACAATGGAGGAGCATAGCCAAACTGACACTCGTGCGGGGACATACCAGTGGAGGAGGAGCGCAAGGTGTTGTGCGCGTATTCGGCCCAAACAATAAAGGATGACCATGTGGACGGGTTGTCACGAGTCATACATCGGAGGATGGTTTCCAGCTCTTGATTCATCCTCTCTGTTTGGCCGTTGGACTCCGGATGGTACCCTGAATATAGACTGGCAGAAGCCCCCATGAGTTGGCAGAAGGCCTTCCAAAACCTTGAGGCGAACTGGGGACCTCTGTCAGAAACCATATCTTGAGGAATGCCGAAGACTCGGAACACATGATTAATTACCAACTCAGCCGTTTCCTTTGCAGAAGGTAACTTAGTCAGAGGGACGAACCTGGCCGCCTTTGAAAACCTGTCGATTATGACTAGGATAGTAGTATTGCCATGGGATGGAGGAAGTCCAGTAATAAAGTCCAATGAGATATGGGACCAGGGTCTGTGGGGAACAGGTAAAGGGTGAAGGAGTCCTTGAGGGCAGAGGTGAGAAGATTTGCCCTGGCAGCACACGGGACAGGCATTGACGAAAGTGGCAACGTCTTCTCTTATGGTAGGCCACCAGAACTTACGCTGGATGAACTCCAAGGTGCGACCTACGCCCGGATGACAGGTGAGGCGAGAGGAGTGCCCCACAGAAGGACCTGAGTCCTCACTGCCTTGGGGACAAACAACCGATTGGCAGGACCTCCTTTCGGGTCCGGTTCGCTAGCTTGAGCACGTCTCACGGTATCCTCAACTTGCCACGAGATCGGAGCCACAATCTTAGCAGCAGGAAGGACAGGCATGTCCGTGTCATCTCGAATGGCAGGAGCGTAGACTCGGGACAGGGCATCCGGTTTGAGATTCTTCGACCCGGGCCGATAGGTGAGGATAAACTGGAATCGATTGAAGAAAAGAGACCATCTAGCTTGTCTAGAGTTCAACCGCTTCGCCTGCTGGATATACTCCAGATTTTTGTGGTCCGTAAGCACTTGAAACGGGTGAGAAGCCCCCTCGAGCCAGTGTCTCCATTCCTTCAATGCCATCTTAACCGCTAGGAGTTCACGATCCCCCACATCGTAGTTCCTCTCAGTCGGAGTAAGCCGGTGTGAGAAGAAAATGCACGGATGAAGCTTCTTGTCTTCACCCCTCTGAGACAGGACAGCTCCAACACCAACCTCTGATGCGTCTACATCCACCACAAATGGTTCATCCGTAGTCGGTAGTATCAGGATGGGAGCAGAGAGAACGCGCTGCTTGAGTCCTTGGAAGGCCGTCTCAGCTTCTCTTCCCACAAAAACCTTGCATTACCACCCTTGGTTAAAGCTGAGAGAGGGGCTGCCACCAAGCTGAAGTTCTTGATGAACTTGCGGTAAAAGTTTGTGAAGCCCAGGAAACCCTGAACTTCCTTAACGGATTTGGGGGTGGGCCAATCCGCTACCGCCCCTACCTTCCTGGGGTCCATTTGGACTCGACCGGGTTCCACTACAAATCCCAGGAATTGTACTCGGGATGAATGGAATTCACATTTTCCGGCTTAACGTACAGATGGCTGTCCAGGAGGCGTTTGAGTACTTGTCTGACATGCTTAGTGTGTTCTTGAAGGGAGCTCGAAAAGATGAGGATGTCATCCAAGTAAACGAACACAAATATGTTAAGCATATCCCTAAGCACATCGTTTATGAGCGCTTGGAACACCGCTGGGGCGTTGGTCAGGCCGAAGGGCATCACCAAGTATTCATAGTGACCAGTAGGCGTGTTGAAAGCGGTCTTCCACTCGTCACCAGGTCTGATCCGCACAAGATGGTATGCGTTCCGCAGGTCAAGCTTAGTGAAAACAACTGCTTCCTGGAGCAGCTCGAAGGCTGTGGCCATAAGGGGTAGCGGGTAACGGTTACGGACGGTTATGGCATTGAGTCCCCGGTAGTCGATGCAAGGACATAATCCACCGTCTTTCTTGGCCACAAAGAAAAACCCTGCTCCCGCCGGGAGGTGGATGGACGCATGAGGCCTGCTTACAGAGCGTCCTTGATGTAGGTATCCATAGCAGCTCGTTCGGGTGGAGATAGGGAAAAGATCTGACCCCTGGGGGGCAAGTGCCCGGAAACAGGTCGATGGGGCAATCGTAAGGTCTATGGGGTGGTAGCATGGTGGCCCTCTGTTTGCTAAACACCAGTTTGAGGTCATGGTAACACTCGGGAACTCGGGTCAGGTCGATGGATTCTAAAGACTCGGGAGTAGAACTCGGGAATTCTGGAAAATACAAGTAGCTTGGCACGTAGGACCCCACTGCTTGATAGTGCCCACAGACCAGTCGATGTGAGGGTTATGGCTGTGAAGCCAGGGGTATCCAAGGACGAGAGGGAACTCGGAACAGGAGATCAAATGAAAGTTCATCAATTCCTGGTGTTGTGAAACTTAAAGTCGCAAGGAGGTAGTGACATGAGTGACAAGTCCAGATCCCAAAGGGCTTCCATCCAATGTAGTGACCCTCATGGGTTCACTTAGAGGTTCAGAGGAACGCCATTCTCCTTCGCCCAGACACCATCCATGAAGTTACCTGCGGCTCCAGAGTCTACCAAGGCTTGAAGGTGAAGCTTGTGGTTGTCCCAGGAGAGGGTGACTGGAATGAGCAGACGGGAGTTGGACGGATGGGAGGAGGTTGTTTCCCGTTACAGTTCCCCCCGGTCTGTACGGGACAGAGCGTTTCCCTGGAGCCCGGGACACGAGGAACGGAAATGGCCCGGTTTGCCGCAATATAGACAGTGTCGCTCCCTCATCCGGCGGTCTCTCTCAGCCTGGGAGATGCGTCCAATCTGCATGGGTTCCGATGGAGCCAGCGAGGATAAAGGTGGGGACTCGGAGCTGGGACTGATAGGGGCTAGAGGTCTACGGTTGAGTTCTCTCTCTCTCAGACGCTGGTCAATGCGTGAGGCCAACTTGATCAGGGACTCGAGATTGTCCGGTGGTTCCCGAGTGGCCAGTTCATCTTGGATAGTGTCGGAAAGGCCTTTCAGAAAGCACACCGTGAGCGCCTCGTTGTTCCAGCCACTTGCTGCTGCCACCATGCGGAACTGGATGGCATAGTCCGTCACGCTGCGCCAACCTTGGTGGAGAGTCAGGAGCTGTTTGGCTGAGTCAGAACCACTGCTTGGGCCTTGAAACACTCGTTTGAATTCCTCAGCAAAGGCAGAGTAGCTGGCACAGCAGGAACTATGGGCATCCCACACAGCAGTAGCCCAGGCCAGGGCTTTTCCGACAGCAGGGTGATGATATAAGCGATCTTAGACCGGTCGGTGGGAAACGACGAGGGTTGTAGCTCAAAGGAGAGAGAACATTGGGTGAGAAACCCTTTACAAGCACTTGGATCACCTGAGAACTGTTGGGGAGGTGGAAGACGAGGTTCAGCCAGGGGGTTAACTGCCATGGGTACGTGAATCTGAGGTACTGGGACGGGAACTGTTGCCGGGGTAAGACGATCAGATATTTGCTTAATGGAAGTCAGCATCTCCGACAGAAGATGACAATGTCTAGCCATTAAGGCCTCTTGCTGAACCAGGGCGGCTTCGTGGCGTTGGGCAGTCTCCTGGTGGTGGGACAGCATGGCAAAAAGGTCCTGGGAACTGGCTGCCTCTGGGTTCATTTTTGGCTCTGTGTTTCTGTCAGGACCCGGTTACGAACCTGGGTCTCCGGAGTGAGAAACAGTCACTTAACCAACTGAGCCACGAATAGTTAGCAGAACCCAGAAGATGAGGCAGACACAGCAGTACCTAAGACGGTGTATTTAATAAAGTAAAAAGGAGAAGTCCTTCAATACAAAAATAGTAAATCCAAAAGATGGTAGGAATAGCACAAAAAAGCCTTAAGAGATCCTCAAAAACAAAAACAGAACTCCACAAGAGCATCCACCGGAATCGACAAGAATACACAGAACACTAGGGCTGGGTGCTAACATACAAACACAGAGCACAGAACTGAGGGAAACTAAGGGTTTAAATACAATCAGGGAAAACGAGGCACAGGTGCAAATAATAATGGGGAACAAGGGAAAAAACATAAGGTCAAAAAGCACAATGGGGGCATCTAGTGACCAAAACCCGGAACAACCCTGGCCAAATCCTGACAATATGTATACGTATATACTGTACTCTATATCATCTACTGCATCCTTATGTAATACATGTATCACTAGCTACTTTAACTATGCCACTTTGTTTACATACTCATCTCATATGTATAAACTGTACTCGATACCATCTACTGCATCTTGCCTATGCTGCTCTGCACCATCACTCATTCATATCTTTATGTACATATTCTTTATCCCCTTACACTGTGTATAAGAAATTAGTTTTGGAATTGTTAGTTAGATTACTTGTTGGTTATTACTGCATTGTCGGAACTAGAAGCACAAGCATTTTGCTACACTCGCATTAACATCTGCTAACCATGTGTATGTGACAAATAAAATTTGATTTGATTTCATTTGAAATCACATCATTTAGTCCAATACGTCTGCCTGAATCCAATATGACCTTCTGGTGACTCTTGTTATGCATTTGTTATGTTCCGGTGCACTCTTATCCTGTTAGGATCTCCTCGTCAATGACAACAAACACTTCATGTTCCCACTCTTTCTAGGAGTAGTACTGTTGACCAATCAATGACAAACCATACATAAACTCTAGCTACCGAACTTCGGCATGACTCAAGCGAAAATGTGCACGATCAGCCGAAAACCCCCTGCCGAATACCAAAACTAAGAAAAACATCACAATTTATGCTTGAACTGTTTCGACTGGGAAGCATACAATATGTTTTACTCATAGTATATGACCTAACTAACCACTGCCCAGGGTTGCGTAGTAACAGATGACATGTAATCCATTACATGTAAGGGACTACAAAAAAACGGTAGCTGTAATCTGTTACGTTACCAACTAAAATATTGTAATCAGATTACAGATACTTTCGAAAAACTTGAGGATTACCTTAAAATTCAGAAAGGATGTTTGCGAAAAAGAAAATCTTTGACACTTCTCTGAAAAAAGATGCAAGTTCAACCTAAGCGAGTCTGACCACAAGTCAGAGACCACTATGATGACACACCAAATGTGTTTGATGGATCGTGGGAAGAGAGCAGGAATAGGATTTTGTAGGCTACAGCCAATGGAGCTACAGCTGTCAGCATCCAAAGATTATCCAATTTGAATAAACACTTGGAGGTAAGGATGACAGCAGTGGTGTAGTCTGTGGCGATAGTGATATCACTTATTATTGATATCTACATAGCAAATTGATGTGAATCACACTGCTGCTCTCTCATTTAGCTATTTGCACCTTTCGGATTGTGGATGGCTGTTCACAAATCTAAATGTGTATTTCAACCCAATATTGGTTGAATTCAAGAAGTTTAAGCTGCCTATCAATCATTGTTTTTGGAACCAGTGGACAGCCAGTGAAAAATGTGCTCTTGCAACAGCTGCATTGTCACGCCCTGACCTTAGAGTTCCTTATTATTTTCTATGTTTGGTTAGGTCAGGGTGTAACAGTCTATGTTTTCGGCCGTGTGTGTTTCCCAATCAGAGGCAGCTGTCTATCGTTGTCTCTGTTTGGGGATCATACATAAGTTGTAATTTTCCTTTTGGGTTTTGTGGGATCTTGTTTTCTGCCTGACAGAACTGTGCGCTTTCACGTTTGTTATTTTGTTTGAGTGTTTTTGAAATAAAAGAATCATGAACACTTTCCACACTGCGCTTTGGTCCACTCTTCCTTCTACCAACGAGAGTCGTAACATGAATAGTGCGGATCCAAGCCTATGGAACAAAAGTGGGGCTTTTATTGCTCATTCTAATTCATGCTGATAAAAAAAATCCATAGACCTAATGGACACACGTTCACTTTTCAGTAGAGCTTAAAGCATGCCTTTCCATGAGCGCAGCATTTATTTTTCAACTCAAATCAATGAGCCCAATTAGTCCTCCATGACCACAAAATCATAAACAACGGAGTAGGGCCGGCTAATAAGTCCTTAGTTTCGGGGTCATGCTCAGGTTATACAATTTGGCTAATCTATACGTCAATATCAAGGGGTATAAATATTTATTGGAATGACTGGAATTCTGACAGACTTTGGTTTTTAATGTAACAGTATAATTTAATCATGTTATTATATGTGGTAGAAAGTGATGGGTTAGAAGAAGCCTACATAACCAACCCATAAAGTAAAACTGAACATCCATATATGACCAGCTATGTCAACTTTAACATTGATTTATCCTGCAATAGATGTTGTTCAATTGTTGACATACATTTGTGTCTTCTTCTAATGGCTCTTAAGGGGAAAGTCATCTAAAAGTAACTTATTACAATTTTGAACAGGAAACTAGTAAATGTAACAGCTTACATTTAGAAAGTAATGCACCCAACCCTGCGAACCTGAGGTCATCCTCACAGGCTCTGTCACTCTCCACATCTCCTGCTTGGGTGCTCCAGTATGTAATCAATACCAACCACCAGTTAATATCATCAAATTATCACCCTACCCTTCCAAAGGAATATAAAGAATATGTAGCCACACAGCTAAATATCCCCATCCTTTGAAGTTTAAAATTAATTTGCACCAAACATTTAGTTTCCAAACAAATAACGACTTAACACATGGCTTTCATTTCAAATATCAGACTGTATATTCATTCTAAGTTGAGTGTACACTCAGATTTACATTTGTAGCGTCATTTTAATCTAACAATTGTTTATATGTTTTACCCTTTTTGCAGCTCTTTTCTGGTGCCTTGTCTGCAGGATGTTGGCCAGGTGTGCTTGTTAGAGGGCTTGCTGCTGATTGGCACATCTTATTATCTTGAAATTGAGTGGCTTGGAGGGTGGTACCACCTCCATTCTGTTTTGTAGACCTCAGTTATACATTTATCTATGTTTGCATGAATTTACAGACCTTTAAGTACTCTTTTAATGCACCTTGGATTTTGATTTCCTTTACTTTGTTAAAAAAAAAATAAACCCCTAATATTTGCACCCGTACTCAGTCTTCTCTCGTTGCCTGCTTGGTCATCCCTTACAATGACCGCGGGACTTTTTTCCACATCCAACACAAAAAACTCACAGGCCAATTAGGCTTTGGAAAGATCTAAAGGCAAGTCTGTTTGTGACAGCACTTTCACAGATTTCCCTTCACAACCAGACAAGCAACCATTCCACTGATGGAGTATCCCCAGTATCATTCAGGCTGGGATAACATTCCAGTTAGTCAATGGGTCTCATTGGACCTCTGAATGCTTGGCTATAAAAAGCCAACTGACATTTACTCCTGAGGTGCTGACCTGTTGTACCCTTTACAACCACTGTGATTATTATTTGAACCTGCTGGTCATCTATGAATGTTTGAACATCTTGAAGAACAATCTGGCCTTAATGGCACGCACATACTTTTATAATCTCCACATGGCACAGCCATCAGAGGACTGGCCACCCCTCAGAACCTGGTTCTTCTCTAGGGTTCTTTCTAGGTTCCTGCCTTTCTAGGGAGTTTTTCCTGGCCACCGAGCTCCTACATCTGCATTGTTTGCTGTTTTAGGCTGGGTTTCTGTATATCACTTTGTGACATCTGCTGATGTAAAAAGAGCTTGATAAATACATTTGATTGATTGATTTTCCATGCAAGCTGCATCTGCTGAATGCCATTACCAAACTATATAAATTGAAAATGATCACACCACAGGACACAGCCCCAATATCCCGCGGGTCATACACATTAAAAATGCCCATAATGTTCAGTTAGCTGTGCAAGCTGGTCAGGCCCCAGAACTACAACCACCACTGGCTACTTTGTCTCCTCACCCAGTTAAGGCACACTGATGTCCTGGTCACCTCAAAAACATTGAATCAACCTTCCATACTTCCATACTTAGTTTTAGTGGGGAAAAGAGGGCTGTACATATACACTATTAGAGTAGCTGACCATATTATTACGGTTGCTTTCCTGTTACTCGGTTATGCTACTGTGTGCTTGTGTCATGAAAGGCTTGTTTATTTTGTGGAATTGCCCATTGTTGATATGCTGTAAGTGTGAATGAGATTAAAACATAAACACACATTGAAAAACTAGTAGGCTATTCAAACACAACAGAGTCAAGGCAGGGACGCTCAAAGTCGTAGCTATACCAAGAGTCTTATGAAACCCTTTTAAGAATAACATAATACAACATGAACAATGGCTACTTTAGGTGGTGTTTGAGTGTAATCATGTTGGCCATATCTGATTCATAAAAAATAGATTTACACTAATAGTCTTTATAGTGTGTTGTACACAACCATGAAAAATGCCTCTCATTTACAAAATTAATATTTACAGGTGATTTAACCTCCATGAAATGTTATTATGCCGCCATATTGGATTTTTGGACGCCAGCAAATTTGACTTGAAAAGTTGTCCATTGATCAGCTATCAAAAAGTGAAGTTAACATTCATTATAAATATTCCTATTGTATCTGTTTGATAGCGGGTCTATATTTCCAGGATGCATGACGATATCTTAATGCTGAGCAGTACCAGAGCATACAATAGTGGGTTACATGTTGTTATGTGGCCCACCATCCTCCATAGAGCAGGTATCAATAGGGGGCAGAAGTCTGTGTGTTGTTGTGATTCCGGATGGTGAGATACTGCAACTAGCAGCAATGATAAGAACCTACCGTGTGGGGAATCATTAGTTTGATCTTATTCTTGATACCATAAGGTGTCTTGACTGATGTCATGTTTTTGCTAATACACTGCAAATTCATGCAGTATCTCGCTGGAATTTGGGACTTTAGTCATTTTCTCATGCCGAAACCTGATTAGATAAATAAATGCCAAAATGGTATTTGTAATGTCTCTAAACAAAAAACAGCCACTACAATGTCAAAACTTGATTTTGTCATGAGTTCATTACTATTTGCTTGATTTTACGGACCCACGACTATGGTGTATCAACATTAGCATGCTAAGTGACGGTAGCGTGAGCTAGGAAGAAAATCTGTGCAAGCTAGTTAGCCAGCGTTAGCTACCTAGCTAGCCTAGCAAGCTCTAGTCCAATCGAAACTGATGCAACCCTGCTGGGGAATGTGGCTAGCTACATGACCAGTGGTGACAGTGAGGTCCCTATCATGAGATTCAAGGCACTAATAAGTGCCATTGTGGAGAAATTGCAAAGAAAAAACAGCTTGTCAAACTAAGTTAGCTAGCAATGTAAACCAGTTTTCAAAGAGGATGCAAGCCAGCTTCGCATGCATGGCAGGACCAGTGACAGTGTTGTCAAAGATGCCATTAGACCGTCTCTGTTGTTGAGTCAACATTACAACCAGGAAGGATTTTCCTATAGGTCGCAAAAACGCAGACACATATGCAGCTCTCATGCAATGATCTTTAGTTAATAACAATACACATTCATTCACATAGCTATGAGTGAGCATGTTGTAAATGGTAAAGTAGCTATCTACTAACGTTAGCTAGATGTGTATCATCTCCATTTGCTATACATCTTGCTATCGCATGGAAAATGCAAAATAAAAAATATCTCTCAATGCATTGCATATTAGTCCACGATTTCGCTAACATTTGGCTTGTAGTTCTTGCAGAGGAAAGAAGTGGAGACAGTTTTCAGGGACCAGATCACAACAAACAGTAAACTGCGAAGGGGAGATAAAAATCAACCATACACACAGACCAGTACTTGATAGAGTCCACCAGCTTGCTGCACCGGTATAAAATGCCACTATTGCATATGATTTGTATATTAACATATCTGGGACATTTATTTTCTCTGTATTTTCTCTTCGCATTGCTGGGGTGAGGTGGGGCTTACTAAATGTGAAATGGCAATCCAGGACAAATGGAAAAACAGCATACTTTGTGATATCAAATTCCTTCTTACACTTTAAGATGGGGGATGCAACCAAGCTCACATGAAATCATCAATGAAGACAAATGATCTTGAGTATGTTGCCCTTACCTGCTGAATATTAAAAAAATAATAATAATTGTAGATACCCCAAAATAGATTTAATGGGCTTGTCATTCACAATGTACTAATGAAAAATCAAATGCATTTGATCTAAATACCGGTTGATCCTCAGTCATTGGCTATCATAAATGTGTATGCCCACTTCACAAGCCTGATGTTGGTTAAGTCGGCTTTCCAATGCAAAAAAACACAACCAGAGAATTTATACACTAGCCTGCAATGCAATGATATATATTTTATGCAGGTATTTACTTTGCAACATGTATTGTCATTTAATAGAACAAAAGATGCATCTGTGTACCGGCTATTTTTACCCCTCTACTAACTAGCTAGATGGGTAAGTCCAGTCCCAGAGGGCAGTCCGTTCTGTATCCCTTCTTGATTTCGATACGATGTGTCGTGATGCATTTGTGCATGCAAATTGGTAACTCATAGCTATCTAGCTAATTCATCAACCAGCATTTTATTAGCTATTTCTGCAAAAGTGGCATTCAGAGACTTGTTTTCATCAAGGATATCTCTGTGCTTTTCTCTGTTCATCTTTCCCTCGATCCTGACTAGTCTCCCAGTCTGCCACTGAAAAACATCCCTACAGCATGATGCTGGCACCACCACTCTCCACCATGGTACCAGGTTTCTTCCAGACGTGACACTTGGCATTCAGGCCAAAGAGTTCAATCCTGGTTTCATTAAACCAGAGAATATTGTTTCTCATGGTGGAGAGTCTTTTTTGGCAAACTCCAAGTAGGTTGTCATGTGCCTTTAACTGAGGCGTGGCTTCTGTTTGGCCACTCTACCATAAAGGCCTGATTGGTAGAGTGCTGCAGAGATGGTTGTCATTCTTAATGGTTCTCCCATCTCCACAGAGTAACTCTGGAGCTCTGTCAGAGTGACCATCGGGTTCCTGGCCTCCTCTGTGATCAAGGCCCTTCTCCCATTATTGCTCAGTTTGGCTGGGTGGCCAGCACTAGGAAGAGTCTTGGTGGTTTCTAACTTCTTACATTTAATAATGATTGGGCCCACTTTGTTCTTTGGGACCTTCAATGCTACAAAAAATGTTTTGGTACCCTTCCCCAGATATGTGCCTTGACATAATCCTGTCTTGGAGCTCTACGGACCATTCCTTCGACCTCATGGCTTGGTTTTTGATCTGACATGCTCTGTCAACTGTGCGACCTTATATAGACAGGAAGGTGCCTTTCCAAATCATGTCCAATCAACTAAATTTACCCCAGGTGGACTCCAATAAAGTTGCAGAAACATCTCAAGGATGATCAATGGAAACAGGATGCACCTGAGCTCAATGTTGATGCTCATAGCAAAGGGTCTGAATACTTACAGAAATTAGCAAATATGTAAAAAAAATGTTTTTGCTTTGTCCTTATGGGGTGTTGTGTGTAGATTGATGATTTGCTTTTATGTAATCCATTTTACAATAAGGCTCTAACGTAATATGTGGAAAAGGTGAAGGGGTCTGTATACTTTCCGAATGCATTGTACTGTACCAAAACGTACGCTATGGTCACAAGACACAGGCCTCCTTATTGTCTGTAAGATATCTATGCAAACAGCTGATGGCAGTGCTCTTCCATGCCGTCCCTAGGAGGGGTGAATCATGTTGTGCCAGGCTGTTTTCATTTTACTTGAGTGGGCTATACTCAGCCTTGTCTTAGGGTAGCAAGTTGGTGTTCTGTTGATATCCCTCTAGGTGTTTGGCAAAGTGTGTGTGTTATTTTCCTTCCGGGGGGTAGCTATGTTGCAATAGTCTATGTGCAGGGGGGCTAGGGTCAGTCGGTCCTATCTGGTAAATTCTCTTTTCTCATCTGGTGTCCAGTATGAACTTAAGTATGCTCCCTCTAATTCTCCCATTTCTCTCTCTCTCTCCGAGGACCTGAGCCCTAGGACCATGCCTCAGGATTGCCTGGCCTGATGACTACTTGCTGATCCAGTTTCTGCTGTCTTTCCCTTCGGCTATGGAAACCTGACCTGTTCACCAAACGTGCTGCTGCTCCAGTTTCAACTGTCCTGCCTGCGGCTAAGGAACCCTGACATGTTCATCGGACGTGCTACCTTGTCCTGGATCTGCTGTTTTTGACCCTCTTGCTCTCTCCCTCACTCTCGCTCTCTCGATCTCTGAATGCTCGGCTGTGACTTTTAAAACGGAGGTGCTGACCTGTTGCACCCTCTACAACCTTTGTTTTGGTATAATTTCACCCGAAATGTTGGTTTTCTAAAAAAAGGTGTCATTGTTGTTCTGAACCCACTTCATAGTTAAATTCTAATCTGTGCATCAGAACCAAAAAGTTGCGCTTCTTAATTGTTGACCAATGACCAGTCATCAGCATTGACGCCAAAAAGAGGTGTGCATTTCCAGATTAGTGACCATAAATAACTAGTTTAATATCCTCCAGTTTTGCCGGGCAAAAACAGAGTAGGCCTACCTTTAAGAATGGTGTCGGAGGGTGTGGCTGGCATTTTAGAAGCTCAGAACCAATTGTGCAATTTTGTGGGGGTTTTCTCTCGCATTGCTTGTAACTTATTTTGTACATAATGTTGATGCTTACCGTCTCTTTTTTTGAAAAGAGCTTCTAGATATCAGAATAGCGATTACTCACCTCGAACTGGACAAAGATTTTTTTCTTTGATGAGTCTGACGCGAAGCATATAATGTTGCTCCCAGACAAGGCCCAAATAAGGAAATACAGGGGGCGTAGATTGAAGTGCCTTGTGAGAATTTGTCGGCGAGAGTGTAACCCGCCTCTTCCAACCGTTCTATTGGCCAACGGGCAATCACTGGAGAATAAACTGGATGAGCGCCGTTCGAGACTACCCTTAAAAACTGTAATATCTTATGTTTCATCGAGTGGTTTCTGAATGACGACACAGATAATATACTGTTGGCTGGGTTTTCCATGCATCGGCAGGAAAGAACATCAAGACGAGGGGTGAAGGTGTGTGTCTGTTCGTCAATAACACCTGGTGCGCAATGTCTAATATTAAGGTAGCCTCGAGTAATTGCTTGCCTGAGGTAGAGTACCTCATGATAAGCTGTAGACCACACCATCTACCAAGAGAGTTTATCTAAATTTTTCATAGCCTTTTATTTACCACCACAAACAGACGCTGGCACTAAGATCGCACTCAACGAGCTGTATAAGGCCATAAGCAAACAAGAAAATGCTCATCCAGAAGTGGCGCACCGAGTGGCAGGGGACTTTAATGCAGGCAAACATAAATCTGTTTTACATCATGTCACATGTACACCACCTTTACTCCACACATAGAGGCACGTACAAAGCTCTCCCTCGCCCTCCATTTGGCATATCTACCAAAATTCTATCCTGATTCCTGCTTACAAGCAAAAACTAAAGCAGGAAGTACCAGTGACTCACTCAATACAGAAGTGGTCAGATGACGTGGATGCTATGCTACAGGACTGTTTTGCGAGCACAGACTGGAATACATTCTGAGATTCATCCAATGGCATTGAGGAGTATACCAAATCAGTCACCGCCTTCATCAAGAAGTGCATCGATGATGTCATCCCCAACAGTGACCGTATGTACATATCCCAACCAGAAGCCATGGATTACAACAACATCCGCCCCTGAGCTAAAGACTAGAGCTTCCGCTTTCAAGGTGCGGTCCACTAATCCAGACGCTTATAAGAAGATTGAGTCCTACTACACCGGCACTGACGCTCGTCGGTTGTGGCAGGGCTTGCAAACTATTACGGACTACTATGGAAACCCAGGGTGAGCTTCCCAGTGATGTGATCCTACCAGACAAACTAAATGCCTTTAATGCACGCTTACCAGGACATGTTCTTAGAGCAAGTGCGGACCAACTGGCAAGTGTCTTCACTGACATTTTCAACCTCTCCCTGACCGAGTCTGTAATACTTACTGTACATGTTTCAAGTGGACCACCCGTAGCACTCACGTCAGTAGCCATGAAGTGATTTGAAAGGCTTTTCATGGCTCACATCAACACCATCATCCTGGAAACACTAGACCCACTCCAATTCGCATACCGCCCCAACAGATCCACAGATGACGCGATCTCAATCACACTCCACACTGCCCTTTCCCACCTGGACAAAAGGAACACCTAAATTATGTGAGACTGCTACTCATTGGCTACAGCTCAGCGTTCAACACCAGTGCCCACAAAGCTCATCACTAAGCTAAGGACCATGGGACTAAACATCTCCCTCTGAAACTGGATCCTGGACTTCCTGATGGGCTGCCCCCAGGTGGTAGGGGTAGGCAACAACACATCTGCCAAGCTGATCCTCAACACGGGGTCCCCTTTGGGGTGCATACATAGTCCCCTCCAGTACTCCCTGTTCACCCACGACTGTGTGGCCAAGCAGAACTCCAACACCATCATTAAGTTTGCTGATGACACAACGGTGGTCGGCCTGATCAACGACAACGATGACAGCCTATAGGGAGGAGATCAGAGACAGGACAACAACTTCTCCTTCATTATGAGCAAGACAAAGGAGATGATCGTGGACTACAGGAAAAGGAGGACAGAACACGCCCCCATTCACATCAACTGGGATGTAGTCGAGTTGGTCGAGAGTTTCAAGTTCCTTGGTGTCCACATCAAAAACACCAAGAAAGTTGTGAAGAGGGCACGACTACACCTTTTCCAAGATCCTCAAAAGTTCTTCAACTCCACCATTGAGAGCATCCTGACCAGTTACATCATTGCCTGGTATGACAACTGCTCGGCATCCGACCATAAAGTGCTACAGAGGGTAGTGTGTACGGCCCAGTACATCACTGAGTAGAAGCTTCCAGGAAATATATACTGGGTGGTGTCAGAGGAAGGCCCCAAAAATTATCAAAGACTCCAGTCATCCAAGTCATGGATTGTTCTCTCCTTTACCATATGACTAGCGGTACAGGAGTGCCAAGTCCAGGTCCAAAAGGCTCCTTAAGAGCTTCTACCTCCAGCAAGACTGCTGAACTATTAATCAAATGGCCACCCAGACTATTTGCATTGACCCCCCCCCCCTCCCCTTGTTTTAACACTGCTGCAACTTGCTGTTTATTATCATACATAGTCACTTCACCACATTGACTACGTACCGGTACCCCTTCGTACCGGTACCCCTTCATATTGACTCTGTACCGGTACCCCTTGTATTTATGCACATTATTGTTATTTTATTGAAATGTTTTTACCTTCGTTAATTTAGTAAATATTTTCTTAACTCTAGTTTCTTAAAACTGCATTATTGGTTAAGGGCTTGTAAGCATTTCACTGTGAGTTCTAAACCTGCTATATTTGATTTGATTCATCATCCATGTAAAATACTGCTCAGCAATCGACTACCGACTCATCTTTACCAGGACAATAGACTATCTGGCGATTGGATTTTATTTATTTAATAAATTATATTTATTTTATTATTTGATTGATCATTTCCATATTTCAGATAGGCCTACATTTTATATATATTTTTTTAGCTTATTTGTTTATTTACATTCCATTAGCTTTTGCAGAGGCAGCAGCTATTCTTCCTGGGGTCCAAATAAAACACAAAACACTGGTACAACGATATACAAATAAATAATACAAACATATTATAATGTCAAATCAAGTCAACTTTTTTTGTCACATGCGCCGAATACAACAAGTGTAGACTTTACCGTGAAATGCTTACTTACAAGCCCTCAACAAACAGTGCAGCTCGAGAAGAGTTGAGAAAATATTTACCAAGTAGACTAAAATAAAAAGTAATAATAAAAAAGTAACACAATAATGAGGGGAACCGGTATATATACAGTGGGCACCGGTACTTAGTTAGTGTGTGGGGTACAGGTTAGTTGAGGTAATTTGTGCATGTAGGTGCAGGTGACTATGCAGTGTGTGTATGTTTGTGTGTGTCTCCCCTCACAGTCCCTACTGTTCCATGAGGTGTTGTGTAATCTTTTTTGGGGGAGGGGGGTAATTTTGCTGTTTGCTTGAGTAATTGGAGATGAATTTACTTTGGACTTCGGAACTGTGAAGGGACCCTTTGTGACATGTCTTGTGGGATTTGTATGAGTGTCTGAGCTGAATGTTATTTGATTATACAGACAATCTGGAATTTTTATTACAGTAATGCTTCTCATAAAATCTACAAGAGAAGCAGTTCAACAACCCTCAACCAGGAAAGATTGCCATGCATGTTGTTGATGTTAGTTCTGGGCAAGAAGTGTTGCTTTGTTTCGATCCAGCTGCAGCTTTGCTAGGCCTTTCTTTGCTGCACTTGACCATATTACCGGACAGTAATCAAGATGGGACAAGATAAGAGCCTGAACAACTAGTTTGGGTGGCTACTGTCTATATGTCTAAAGATAAGCAGGTGTAACATCGTACTGCTTTCAATATTATGGGATGAGGGTGTAACATATTCTGGGGAATTTATCACTTTATTTGTGATGAATAACAGGGCTACCCAGCTGGCAGCGAGCAATGTACAGACAGGCTACCCTCGGTGCAGACAGAATATGCTTTCCATCTGATCCTGCAGTCTCTGCTACAAGTAGGCTGTATGATTTTGCTTGCTCTGGACTCCAGAGAAGTGTTGTTAAAATCCCTGTTAGTGAGCATTTCTCCTTTGCCAAGATAATCCATCCACCTGACAGGCATGGCATATCAAGAAGCTGGGTAAACAGCATGATCATTACACAGGTGCACCTTCTGCTGGGGACAATAAAAGGCGCAGTTTTGGCACACAGCACAATGCCACAGATGTCTTGTTGGCATGCTGACTGTTTCTGATCCCGTTTTTGCCATTAGGCTTGGGCCTGGGCAACCACGAGGTGGTTGGTTTTCAATTGGCTAACACTTTTGTGCAGACTGAAATATGGTGCGCAAAGGTAGCAAGAATTTGTTGTTGCATAACTGCAATTAACAAATGTTATTGGTCACATACGCATACATAATTTAGCAGATGCTATTGCAGGTGTAGCGAAATGCTTGTGTTCCTGTGAATTATTAAACATAATTACAATTCTTGTTACAGTGTAATAACGATTATTTAAAATGAAGTGTTACCGATTTTTACATTGCATCCTGTCTTCTGTACCCATGTGGTGGGGAAGAGTTGGTGTATAAGAGCAGCACAGCATTTGTGTTTGGAAGTTTTTCCTGTCATTATCAGAGAATCAAAGCTCAACACCAACCCTGATTGTTTGTAAGCCGATCAAAACACAACACAGCGTCAATCTACACCAGTCACATCAACCCACCCACTGTTAACTCGTCTCAGGATCAGCTTCATTCTATAGTTGGGATGGAAAAGATGGAGAGTAAAGGGCATCATTTCAACAATTTCACAGTATTATTCCAACCTCATAGTGTGGAAACACATAGAAAACATAGGAAATCATGTTTTTGACTGTACTGGGCCTTTAATAGAATTACAGTGGATGTTATATATCACAGCTGCAAAAGAGAGTGAGAGGTTGAAATCCTGTGATTGGGGCCTTACACTTTCACCAAGTTGAGATGACAGTCTGTAATTTTATGGTTGAGAACATCTGTGAGTAGTAGCGTGATAGCACAATTGATAGTAGGTTGATAAAATTACCATGGATATTCTGTCACAGCAGCAACAGAACGATGAGGGTAGAAATGAATCCTGTCGATCAGGCTCGCACCTTCGCCTGCAGCTCCTGTATCCCATTTCTACACGACTGTGAGATTATGTCATTCTCCTCCGCTATTGTAAATGTCAAGGACACAATAGCTCACGATACACACCCTGGGAAGGGAAATGCCCATTTAACCTTATACAGGAAACACAATCAGTCTAAAGGGCAACAAACCTGTCCCTGTCAATGATGGGATGGGAGTCCCACAGAAAGTGTTGAGTTCGTAAAAAACAAACACCTTGAGAAAGACCATATATATATATATATATATATATGTTATAGGATGAATCTAGTAGAAATCTTAATCTTTAAATGTAGGATCTTTATTTGATCATCCTGATCATCCTGTCATCTGGATAACTTTTCCTGACTGTAGGACATTTGAAACGTGCAGTGTATTTGAGGTTTAAAAAGGCTTCTGAAGTTTGTAATATCCACTTTGAAATTTCAGACTTGATTTTCACTTAAGAAAAATGCATCAACCCCTACAAAAAATGTCCATTAATTACAATCCACATAATAATTCACATTTCCTGTTACTGCAGGATTATTTTCCTGCTGTAGAATATTGGCTCAAATTAAGATCCTACATCTGTTGCCTTCACTTTAATTTTAAGAAAAAACCTCAACACCCTTTTTTCACCTTTACCACTTTATCATCGAATAGATATGTGAAAAAAACCTTGAGGCTTGATTCTAAACAATGTTTGCCATGTTTCTGTTAATATTATGGAGTTAATTTGGAAAAAAGTTTGGCATTGTAATGACTGAATTTTCTGTTTTTTTCCTTAGCCAAATGTGATGAACAAAACAGAGCGATTTCTCCTACACAAATAATTTTTGGGGAAAAACTGAACATTTGCTATATAACTGAGAGTCTCCTCATTGAAAACATCCAAAGTTCTTCAAAGGTAAATTATTTTATTTGAATGCTTTTCTTGTTTTTTGTGAAAATGTTGCCTGCTGAATGCTAGGCTTAATGCTCTACACCATTAGAGCGAGACCAGCTGCGCTTGGCCCGCGACTGGAAAATGCTAGCTGACATTGGCCGGCAACTTGTGTTTCCTCCGGAGATCGCAACCACCACCCTAAGACCTGACATGGTGCTCTGGTCCCGTTCACTCAATAAGGTCTTCATCATTGAGCTCACAGTACCCTGGGAAAACTCAGTGGATGAGGCTTATGAGCGAAAACATCTGCGCTATGCTGATCTAGCTGCCGAAGCACGGCATCATGGCTGGAACACAGAAGTCCGACCAGTGGAGGTGGGCTGCAGAGGTTTTGTGGCAACATCTACAACCAGACTGCTTAGAGACCTGGGAATTAAGGGCCAGAGCCAGCGTTCGGCAATCAAAGCTGTAACAGAGGCGGCAAAAGGCAGCAGTCAGTGGCTCTGGATGAAGAGGAAAGACCCCAGCTGGGCCCCGAAGTGAGAGGGCCAGGAGGTATGCGGTCAACAATGCTTGACTCAGGGAGGAGGACGCCCCTGCCATGCATAGTCCCATGGGATGTTGGCTATCAACAACAAGGCAACTCCTATGACTAATTGGGAATGGGACGCAAGCGTAGGATTGATCACCCTGTCGCTGGCCGCCTTTGGGGAGGGTGTATAGTGTGAAAGGCCGAAACACCCTAGGAACCAAAGGTACACTACTGACGATGCGCTCCCCAAATTTGCCCACGCTCACTGTTCATTAACTCTTGGAAGTGCTTGCACAAAGGATAGTAACATCTCATCCTGTGTTCTTGGAATCTATGCTAGCTATCAATACTCTTGCACAAATGCTTGCGTAAATATGGTTGAGAAGCATATTTTGAAAATCTGAGATGACAGTGTTGTTAACAAAAGGCTAAGCTTGTGAGTGAATATATTTCTTTCATTTCATTTGCGATTTTCATGAATAGTTAACATTGCGTTATGCTAATGAGCTTGAGGCTATGATTACGCTCCCAGATACGGGATTGCTCGATGCAAGAAGTTAACTGACTTACCTAGCTAAATAAAACGTCAAATGTTGGCTTAAGAACAAATTCTTAATTTACAATGATGACCTACCCTGGCCAAACCCAGATGATGCTGGGCCAATTGTGCGCCGCTCTATGGGACTCCCGGATCGAACCAGGGTCTGTAGTGATGCCTCTAGCACTGAGACGCAGTGCTTTAGACCGCTGCACCATTCGGGACTTCTGCACTACTCTCTGAAGTTCAAAGACATTCAAAGCTCCTCCCTTTGGGGCAGCAGGGTAGCCTAGTGGTTAGAGCGTTGGACCAGTAACCAGAAGGTTGAAAGTTCAAACCCCCAAGCTGACAAGGTCATTGTCACACCCTGGTCGAGGTATATTATGTTTGTCTTCATTTATTTGGCCAGGCCAGGGTGTGACATGGGTTAATGTGGTGTGTTTTTGTCTTGGGGTTTTGTGGGGTGTCTAGCATAGTCTATGGCTGCCTGAGGCGGTTCTCAATCAGAGTCAGGTGATTATCGTTGTCTCTGATTGGGAACCATATTTAGGCAGCCATATTCTTTGAGTATTTCGTGGGTGATTGTTCCTGTCTCTGTGTTTGTTGCACCAGTATAGGCTCAGTCACTTTGGTTTTTCTTTTTTCCTTGTTTTGGAAGAGAAGTGAACGAGCGCCATTCTCCTTGCGGAGATGGTGCTAAATACATCAACACGGTCGGTCCCTGGGATTGGGCTGGCCAACTTGATTCGGTTTGCTTGGAAGGAAAAGGAGTTGGAGCCTTTAGGACGGGGAACTTTTGGAAGGATAATATTGATGGGGATTCTAAAGCTGACGGTGAAGGACGTGTTTTGTTTCCAAGGCTACTCGTTAGAGGGAGCATACGACATGGCACTATATACAGAGGAGAAACACGATGATATCTTGAGAAAGGCAAGAGCAGTGGGAGGTGAGAGGCCGATGAGCCACTACGAAATAACTAGCCTGGCGAAGAATAACTTTAGGGTTGTAACTGTCAACATTTACAACCCATACGTTAAAGATGAAGAGGTGAGGGCCTTTCTGGGGAGATACATGGATAACGTCTCCTCAGCTAGGCACCTCAAAGACTCCCTTGGGTTTTGGAATGGGAGGAGAGGCTTCCAGGCCCTCCTCAGGGAGGACCCAAAGGGACATGGTGGCTACCTCCATCCTCCTGCTATGTTCTCCCTAGGGGCTGACAGGGGGACGTTGTTTTATGCACGTCAGCCCCCATTTAGCAGGCGCTGTATGGCCTACGGACACAATACCGCCTCGTGCAGCATGAGAAAATGCAGATTTTGTGGATCTGAGGATCACGAGGCGAGGGATTGTGACAAGCCTAAGGCGTGCCACGGGTGTGGCTCGTCAGCACACCTGTGGCGAGGGTGCCCGGCTCGTCAGAGGTCATATGCGTCTGCGGCTGGGGGGGGGGGGCAGGAGCGGGGGATGGGGAAGAAGAGGAGGGGAAGGAAGCACGACTACAGGTCCAGAGGGGAAGGCCGCAAGGAAGGAGGAGGAGCAAGAAGCGGCGGATGGAAGAGAG
Organism: Oncorhynchus masou masou; assembly: GCF_036934945.1. Classification (NCBI taxonomy): domain Eukaryota; kingdom Metazoa; phylum Chordata; class Actinopteri; order Salmoniformes; family Salmonidae; genus Oncorhynchus; species Oncorhynchus masou. The sequence goes on along the minus strand of NC_088230.1, from coordinate 9,532,293 downwards.
AAGAAAACAGAAGGCACGGGAGTAGAAGAAACAGCAAAAGTGGCGGAAGAAGGCAACCGAGTGGAGGAGCATGAGAGAGAAGAAAGCGAGGGAGGAGTGTTGGAGAAGGAGACGGTGGAAGAGCAAGTGGACTGGGGGAAAGTGCCCTGGTGGAAGAGATGAGGGGTATGGTGGAGGAGCTGGCGGGGAGGGGGGGGTGGTATCTCTCCACTACCGCCATCACCAAAGAAGAGAATGAAGAGGAGGGTGTGATTGGCCGACAGTGAGAGGGAGGGGATGGCCAAGAGAGTGATGGGGGTGGGAGAAACTTCTGAGTTGCTGCTGGTTTTCCCAGGCCCTCAACTTCTGTTGGGTAGGGACACACTTAACAAGACTCAGGACTGGGTACAGGAGGAGGTGGGGAGTTTGTTTGGGGACTCAGCCTCCCCGATTTTTTTCCAATCCAGCTGCAGCACTGGGGAGGGGGAGGATTGTGGGGGTAGACCCAGGGTGCAGGGCACCCCGGAGCCAAACACTATTCCTGCATCCTGGGTTGGTGAGATGAAGGAAGAGGGGGGTGTCGGGAATACGGATGGTGTTCTCATCGGTAGATATGGAGCAGGGGAGCATCGGGTTAGTCTCATGATTTATTTATTTTTTTTCTGTCTGGGTTTAGAATTTGAGTGTATTACATGTTTTATTTTTTTCATGGGGTCTAATTTTACTTTTGTTAGTATAAATGTAAGGGGTTTAACCTCTTACATCTACGGGGGCGCTATTTCATTTTTGGATGAAAAACGTTCCCGTTTTAAACAAGATATTTTGTCACAAAAAGATGCTCGACTATGCATATAATTGATACCATTCGAAAGAAAACACTCTGACGTGTCCAGAAATACCAAGATATTCTCTGTGCGTGCCCTAGAACGTGAGCTTCAGGCAAAACCAAGATGAGATGGCATCCAGGAAATGACAAGGATTTTTGAGGCTCTGTTTTCCATTCTCCTTATATGGCTGTGAATGCGAGAGGAATGAGCCTGCCCTTTCTGTCGTTTCCCCAAGGTGTCTGCAGCATTGTGACGTATTTGTAGGCAGATCATTGGAAGATTGACCATAAGAGACCACATTTACCAGGTGTCCGCCCGGTGTCCTGCGCCGAAATTGGTGCGCAAAAGTCACCTGCCAGTATTTTTCCATGCGATACAGAGAGGAAAGCAAGCTTCCACGAACTGCATATCAATGAAGAGATATGTGAAAAAACACCTTGAGGATTGATTCCAAACAACGTTTGCCATGTTTCGGTCGATATTATGTAGTTAATCCGGAAAAGTTTTACGTTGTAGGTGACTGAATTTTCGGTTCGTTTCAGTAGCCAGACGCAATGTAGAAAACGGAACGATTTCTCCTACACACAGACGCTTTCAGGAAAAACTGCGCATTTGGTATGTAACTGAGAGTCTCCTCATTGAAAACATCAGAAGCTCTTCAAAGGTAAATGATTTTATTGGTTATCTGGTTATTATTTGGTTATCTGGTTTTTGTGAAAATGTTGCGTGCTAAATGCTACTCAAAATGCTATGCTAGCTTTGCATACTCTTACACAAATTAGTCAATTTCTATGGTTCAAAAGCATATTTTGAAAATCTGAGATGACAGTATTGTTAAGAAAAGGCTAAGCTTGAGAGCAGACGCATTATTTTCATTTTATTTGCGATTTTCAGAAATCGTTAACGTTGCGTTATGCTAATGAGCCTGAGGCTTTAGTCACAAACCCGGATCCGGGATGGGGAGTTTCAAGAAGTTAAGGGATTCTGTTAAGAGGAGGGCGGTTTTTAAGAATTATTTGGAGGGTGTGGGGTTTGATTTTAGTTTTTTACAGGAGGTTCACCTGAGGGATGGAGGGGATGTTAGTAGGTTTAAGAGGGAGTGGGACAAGGGGGAGTCGGTTTGGGGTATTGGGGGGGCTCATCGGGGGTAGGGATTTTGTGTGGGCACAGGGAGGTAAAAGTGGATGATTCTTTTGTGGTAATGCAGGGGAGGGTTACAGGGGTGGATGTCACGATAAGGGATTGTAAATTTAGATTAGTGGTGGTGTATGGGCCACAGGTGGTGGCAGACAGGAGGGAGATGGTGGACTGTCTGATGCCCCTGTGTGTCACAAATAGGAAATTAGTGATAGGGGGGGATTTTAATACAGATTTAGGAATAGGGGGGATAGCAGTGCAGGCGCCATTGCCGGGCTAATGGCTTGCCATGGTCTGGTAGATGGTGGTCTGCACACTCCAGGGGGGTTGAGCGGAGGCTCGACTATATTTTTGTACCCATGTCTTTGGGTAAGTTGTCTGGGCGGCTGTTGCCTGTTTTCTTTTCGGATCACGACGGGGTGCTCCTGCAGGTGGGGTCGCCAGTATGCCTCTTTGGTAGGGGGTACTGGAAGTTAGATCGGGATGTGCTGGAGGAGCAGGCTTTTGTTGATGGGTTTTATGGTTTCTTTTGGAGGCTTGAAGGCCTCTGGTCCATGTGCGAGGGGGTGTTAGAGTGGTGGGAATTAGTTAAGGTGAGGATTAGGGCTTTTATAATAGGGTATTGCAAGAGGAAAAAAAGGGAGGAGAGGAGGGAGGTGGATCGTATCCAAAGGTTAATTGAACTCGAATACGAGGCTGGCAACCTCGCGGGTCGTTTGACTGGGGGAGATCCGCAACCCTAAAGGCGCAGCTCAGGGAGTTGCAGGAGCGGAAGGCTCGAGCTTTCCTGGAGCGTGCACATAGTGGCTTTCTAGAACATAATGAGACTTGTTTTGCTATGTTCTTTAAGTCGGTTAGGGCCAGACAGAGTAGGAAGGTAATGCATGGCGTTAGGGAAGAAAATGGTAGTATAATTAGAGAACCAGAGGATATGGTCAGGGTGACAACTGATCATTTCCAAGGTTTATTTAAGGAAAGGGAAATAGATGTAGAGCAGGGAAATGTGTTTTTAGAACACTTGTCCAGGCAGTTGCCGGAGGACATTAGAGAAGTGATGGAGGCCCAGATTTCATTAGAAGAGGTTGAGAGTGCTCTTAGGAGGATGGGCAAAGAGAAAGTGCCTGGGATGGATGGGCTGCCGGCTGAGTTTTATCTCAAGTTTTGGGGTATACTTGGACCAGTGGTCCTCGAAGTCTTGAAGGCCATCCTTGAGACGGGTGTCCCGGGGGGATCAATGGCTGTTGGTGTGCTGTCACTTTTATATAAGAAGGGGGAAGTAACAGACCTTGGCAACTGGCGGCCGTTGACCAAGCTGTGTGTAGATTACAAGCTACTTGCAAAGGTTTTAGCAGACCGGTTGCGCACAGCCCTTCCCTACATCGTCCATGAGGATCAGACGTGCGGGGTAGAGGGCCGCTCTATTAGATGGAACCTACAGTTAATCAGGGACTCCATCGCTTGGGTTGAAGATAGAGGACTGCCTTTAATGGTAGCAGCGCTAGATCAGGCGAAAGCCTTTGATCGCGTGAATAGATCCTTTTTATTCAGAGTGTTAGGTCGATTAGGATTTGGGGAGAAGTTCATAGGATGGATTCGTACATTATATGTCGGAGCGGGGTGCCGAGTTAGTGTAAATAGTCACTTGGGTGACGTTTTTGACCTCTCGTCTGGGGTCAGGCAGGGGTGCCCACTCTCGGCTCTCCTCTTCGTTCTGTACATGGAGTCTCTGGGGGCTGCCATTAGGGCAGACACAGGGGTGGAAGGCTTGTTGATCCCTGGAAGTGGTGGGCTGCGTGTTAAGTTGACGAGGTACGCCGACGACACTTCCGATTACCTCTTGCGGGTGTTCTTCTCGTATCAGGCGAGAAGCGTAATGGTGTGGTCTAACACGGGTCCTCGGGCGGAACAGCCGTGGCACTTTGGTCATGCGGCCAAGTGGCTGCGTGCGCACCCTGAGGTTGAAGTTGCCCGAGTAGGTTTAGATCACAGGCACCTGTACGAGGAGGTCAGAAAGGCAGGGAATCCGGCGCCTGTAGTGGGCATCTCGGAAATGGTCTGGGAGGGAGTGCAGGCGCGGGGTCTGGACAACAGGCTCAAGGACCTGAATTGGTTGAGCCTCCATAAGTGCTTGCCGGTACGTTCCATCTTGTACCGGTATAGTTTGGTACAATCCCCCACCGGTCCAAGATACTCTTGTGGCAGGGAGGAGACTGTGCGCCATGTCTTTTGGGACTGTGCCTTTGCCGGAGTAGTATGGGCTAGGGCACGGGTGTTGTTAGATTTGGTAAGAGGGGATTTTCTTTTGACGTGGGCCAGGTTAGAGAGAGGTGTAGGGAGAGCGAGAGGGATGGATAGGGACAGGTTTCTGCTCTGGCTTCTCATGAGTCTCTTTAAACGGGGGCTGTGGGAAGCCAGGCAGAACATGGTGAGGACAGGGAGAGATTGGGGGGTGGAAGGGATAGTGAGGAGGGTGGAAGGAGATTTGAGGTGGGAGGATGAAGAGGGAGGAGAGGAAGTGGGGACAGCATGCTGCTCGGGAGAGGTGGAAGGGGGGTTTAGGGCTGGGTGTTATTTAGATTTGTAAGGGGATAGATTAGGGACGGGGAGATAGGGAAAGGTATTTGGTAGGGTGACTGGGAGGGAAGATGCTCCCCTGAGGTTTTGTTTGGGGTTTATGTTTAGTTAAATTAGCTTAATTAAAATAAAAATCTTTTGAGTATGTATGAAAATTATGAGTTGTAAAGAATGAATGGTATTGAAGATAATAAATTATTTTTTATAAAAATAAAAAAAAGATAGGCTGTTTAGGTTTTCACGTTCCATTTGTTGTTTTGTATATTTAAGTTATTTGTTGTCTAGTTCATTTCTCATTAAAGAACATGAGTAACCATCACGCTCCATTTTGGTCCGGTTCTCCTTCAACAGACGAACGCCGTTACAGTCGTTCTGCCCCTGAACAGGCAGGTAACCCACTGTTCCTAGGCCGTCATTGAAAATAAGAATTCTTAACTGACTTGCCTGGTTAAATAAAGGTAAAATAAAAAAAATAGGTTTAATTATGTGGGCCAAATTCAAATAATGCATGTCAAGACAACAAGATGCCCAGCGCTTTATACCCAGCTCTCTCTTCACCCGCAACTTTTCAGTCATATCTTGCACCTCCCCCTACACTTCTATGTCCAATGCATGTACATAGCTTGCCTGCTCCATAGCAAGCTGCTCTATCCATTGGTGAAGTAATTTAATGTCGAGCTAGAGGTTTAAACAGCAACAGAAAGGAACGCTTTAAACCGTTTCTTTTTTGGAGTTCGAACTGGTTTAGAACTTTATTTTGCTGGCCGGGAACATAACAAAAAAAATGCTTATTTTCAGAATGAAACGATTGTAAAATTATTTTGACCCTTCTTTGGGATCCATGTTAAACCAGGTCTGGAATCAGATTTATGTCTCTTCCACCCAGGTTTCTCTTTCCTCTAATGCTGCTTTATTCAACAGCCGATTGGTGTTTCTGTAATGTTGCAGGGATCTATGGCGCAATATCAGTGGCCCGGAATGGGCTGGTCTATGTGTCAGGTCGTTCAGATCTATAACGCAATATGGACTGCAAGAAAAAGGAGGAAAAAGCAGTAAAATCATAACATGCTATCTCTATCCTGAGAGAGAATGTGTGACAAGAATGTGTGACAGGATTGGTCTGGTAATCAGATTCTGGCTGATAAATGTATTGTGCATACATTTAGTATATATAATAATAATTTATGACACTGTGTGAAAAACACTTGATTGATATGTTGATGTATTCAAGTTTTTTGTACGTTATGTGAATATGACAAGCCACAGTACAGCTACAGCTGTTGAAAACAGACTACATGTCTATGGTCAAGGTTTCCTGACACACAATTACTTTTCTCTGGCAGTACATTGCGCTCTGATTTTTATAATTATAAGTCTACCCATTTTATTTATACGATTTCATCAATAACGACTGTGAAATCTTGCATTGATAAATCAGAATGAATGTCGCTGTTAATAGCACAATGAATATGTCATTACGGTCTTTTTCCGTTTGTTATGCTTTTACTAATTATAATATCCACCTCTTTGTTAAACCTTTGTGAGGGCTTTCGTAAAGTGGACATTTATATAAAAAGGTTAAAATTAGAACACATGGAACTCAAGTAAAATGTATTAAACAGGAAATGCCCAAATTCACTCTGAAGCAGAAGGCACAACACTGAGGTAGTTCTTTAATTAAAGCTACAAGATTTAAAGTATATCTGGCACTAGACTCACCTGGCACCAGATTTACCAAATTAACGCTCTTGTTAGGGCCTCAGAGTATCTGTCCTTTTTTGTGTCCAGCCAGTGTTTGCCCTCTTCTTGCTTCTCTCCTCACAGGTCTTTGTTGTGTCCTGAGAGGGGCTGAGGGGTGACCTGGTGACGTCCTGTGGGCATCCGGTGCCACTATACCCCTTCCACCCAATCAAACATAATTTGGCGGTATCGTATCCATTGCATTCCTGCCTTTGGATCTGAAGGTGGGTCAGTGGACACTGGACAGCAGTGGCATGTTGTTAATATTTTACATATTTTACAGACATGGATCACCAACTGAGAGGAAACAATTGTAAAAAGTGTCTATTGCTATTTTGGCTGTTTGTTTTTTGTTTGTTTTTTGTTTAGTGACATTGTGAATGCCATCTTTTAAACCATTTGTTTCATCCTCAGTCACTAGCTATCATAAATGTGCATCCCCTTTCATAAGCTTGATGTTGGGTCAATTTTCTTAGGCAAAAAAACACAACTAGAGATGTGATGCCCTAGCATGCTTTGCAATGAGAGATATTTTACGCAGTTATTTTCTTTGCAACATGTATTGTCATTGACTAGAACAAAACATAATGCATCTGTGTACCAGCATTTTCCCCCTCTACTAGTTGCTACAGTAAATGGGGCAGTCCAGTCCCAGAGAGGCAGTCTGTTCTGCTGCATGACTTCTTGACTTCGACACAATGTGTCGTTATGCATGCACACACATGCTGTCTGCAAGCCAGGCCTAATCCCACAACATCAGTGCCCAACCTCACTAATGCTCTTGTGGCTGAATGGGAACAAGTCCCCGCAGCAATGATAAGCCTTTCCAGGAGAGTATTTGGGTATTTTATTAAGATCCCCATTAGCTATTGCATTAGCAGCAGGCTCTCTTCCTGGGGTCCACACAAAACATGAAACATAATACAGAACATCAATAGACAAGAACAGCTCAAAGACAGAACTGCATAAAAAAGGCACACATAGCCTACATATCAATGCATATACACAAACTATCTAGGTCAAATAGGGGAGAGGTGTTATGCAGCAAGGTGCTGCTTTATCTGTTTTTGAAACCAGGTTTGCTGTTTATTTGAGCCATATGAGATGGAAGGAAGTTCCATGCAATTAGGGCTCTATATAATACTGTACTCTTTCTTTAATTTGTTCTGGATTTGGGGACTGTGAAAAGATCCCTGGTGGCATAAGTGTGTGTGTCAGAGCTGTGTGTAATTTGACTATGCAAACAATTTGAAATTTTCAACACATTGTTTCTTATAAAAAGAAGAAGTGATGCAGTCAGTCTCTCCTCAACTCTTAGCCAAGCGAGACTGGCATGCATAGTATTTATATCAGCCCTCTGGTTTCAATTAAAATGTGTCGCTCTGTTTTGGGCCAGCTGCAGCTTAACTAGGTCTTTCCTTGCAGCACTGGACCATACGACTGGACAATAATCAAGATTAGACAGAACTAGAGTCTGCAGAACTTGCTTTTTGGACTGTTGTGTCCAAAAAGCAGAGTATCTTGTTATTATGGCCATAACTCTCCCCATTTTTTCAACCATCGAATCTATACGTTTTGACCATGACAGTTTACAATCTAAAGTAACGCCAAGTAATTTAGTGTCCTCAACTAGTTCAACAGCTATACCTTTCATTACCAGATTCAGCTGAGGTCTAGAAATTGGGGAATGATTTGTACAAAATTCAATCGTCATAGTTTTAGAGATGTTCAGGACCAGTTTATTACTGGCCACCCATTTCCAAACAGACTGTAACTCCTTGTTAAGGGTTTCAGTGACCTCATTAGTGGTGGTTGCTGATGCGTACATGGTTAATTCATCAGCATACATAGACACATGTTTTGTTTAATGCCAGTGGCAGGTCATTGGTAAAAATAGAAAAGAGTAGAGGACCTAGAGAGCTGCCCTGCGGTACACCACACTTTACATGTTTGACATTAGAGAAGCTTCCATTAAAGAAAACCCTTTGAGTTCTATTAGATAGATAGCTCTGAATCCACGATATGTCAGAGGTTGAAAAGCCATAACATCAAAGGCTGCACTGAAATCTACAATCTTCTTATTATCAATTTATTTCAACCAGTCATTTGTGTCATTGCAGTACATGTTGAGTGCCCTTCTCTATAAGCATGCTGAAAGTCTGTTCATTTGTTTACAGAGGAATAGCATTGTATTTGGTCAAACACAATGTTTTCCAACAGCTAAGAGCTGGCAGACAGCTTATAGGTGTGCTGTTAGAACCAGTAAAGGCCGCTTTACCGCTCTTGGGTAGCGGAATTACTTTGGCTTCCCTCCAGGTCTGAGGACAAAGACTTTCCTCTAGGCTCAGATTAAAAATATGACAGATAGGTGTGGCTATAGAGTCAGTTGCCATCCTCAGTAGCTTTCCATTGAAATTGTCAATGCCAGGAGGTTTGTCATTACTGATCGATAACAATAATTTTTCCACCTCTCCCACACTAATTTTATAAAATTCATGCTTTTCTTTCATTATTTGTTTTTTTCTGCATGAATACAATTGCTCATTGTTGACATGTCCTGCCTAAGTTTGTCCACTTTGTCAATTAAAAAAACATGTAAATAATTGGCAACATCAAATGGTTTTGTGATGAATAAGCTGATTCGATGAAAGTTGGTGTTGAATTTGTCTTTCTGCCCCTAATTTCATTTAAAGTACTCCAAAGTTTTTTTCCATCATTATCATTCTTTATATCATTGATCTTGGCTTCATAATATAGTTTCTTCTTCTTTTGTTGTCAAATAATTTCTCAATTTGCAGTAAGTAAGCCAATTAGACTCCTTTTGCACCATCACTTTCAACAATACAGTTTTTCAATTCCTCATCAATCCATGGAGCCTTAACAGTTCTAAAAATTAGTTTCTTAACCTCTTACGTCTATGGGGGCACTATTTCATTATTGGATAAAAAAAACGTGCCCGTTTTAAGCGCAATATTTTGTCACAAAAAGATGCTCGACTATGCATATAATTGACAGCTTTGGAAAGAGAACACTCTGAAGTTTCCAAAACTGCAAAGATATTGTCCGTGAGTGCCCCAGAACTGATGCTACAGGCGAAACCAAGATGAAACTTCAAACAGGAAATGAGCAGGATTTTTGAGGCTCTGTTTTTCATTGTCTCCTTATATGGCTGTGAATGCGCAAGGAATGAGCCTGCCCGATCTATCGTTTCCCCAAGGTGTCTGCAGCATTGTGACGTATTTGTAGGCATATCATTGGAAGATTGACCATAAGAGACTACATTTGCCAGGTGTCCGCCTGGTGTCCTCCGTCGAAATTGGTGCGTCATCTTCGGCTGCACGTCTTTTTCCAAGCGATTCAGAGGAGAGTAGACATCCACGAATGATATATCAATGAAGAGATATGTGAAAAACACCTTGAGGATTGATTCTAAACAGCATTTGCCGTGTTTCAGTCGATATTATGGAGTTAATTTGGAAAACAGTTCACCGTTTTGATGACTGAATTTTCGTTTTTTTTGGTACCCAAACGTGATGTACAAAAGGGAACGATTTCTCCTACACAAAGAATCTTTCAGGAAAAACTGAACATTTGCTATGTAACTGAGAGTCTCCTCATTGAAAACATCCGAAGTTCTTCAAAGGTAAATTATTTTATTTGAATCCTTTTCTGTTTTTTGTGCAAATGTTGCCCGCTAAATGCTATGCTAAATGCTACACTAGCTATCAATACTCTTACACAAATGCTTGTTTTGCTATGGTTCAAAAGCATATTTTGAAAATCTGAGATGACAGTGTTGTTAAGAAAAGGCTAAGCTTGAGAGCTAGCACATTCATTTCATTTGATTTGCGATTTTCATAAATAGTTAACGTTACGTTATGCTAATGAGCTTGAGGCTATAACTGGATACAGGTTTTTTTTCATAGCCAAACGTGAATAAAACGGAGCGATTTGTTCTACACAAATAATATTTTTTGAAAAACTGAACATTTGCTATCTAACTGAGAGTCTCCACATTGAAAACATCTGAAGTTCTTCAAAGGTAAATGATTTTATTTGAATTGTTTTCTTGTTTTTGTGAAAATGTTGCTGGCTGAATTCTATGCTTATAGCTATGCTAGCTATCAATACTCTTACACAAATGCTTGTTTAGCTATGGTTGAAAAGCATATTTTGAAAATCTGAGATGACAGTGTTGTTAACAAAAGTCTAAGCTTGAGAGCAAATATATTTATTTCATTTAATTTGCGATTTTCATGAATAGTTAACGTTAAAACTTCTTGCGACTAGGTGGCGCTATTAAAAATTGTGGATGAAAAACGTTCCCGTTTTAAACAAGATTTTTTGTCACGAAAAGATGCTCGACTATGCATATAATTGACAGCTTTGGAAAGAAAACACTCTGACGTTTCCAAAACTGCAAAGATATTGTCTGTGAGTACCACAGAACAGAACTGATGTTACAGGCAAAACGCAGATAAAAATCCAACCAGGAAGTGCCGCATTTTTTGAAACCGCCTCATGCCAATGACTCCTTATATGGCTGTGAATGAGCTACGAATGAGCTTACATTTTCCACGTATTCCCCAAGGTGTCTACAGCATTGTGACGTCTTTTTTGTCATTTCCATTGAAGAATGGCTGTCAGGGACCATATATAGCAAGTGGTCACATGGTGTCTCCCGCAGAAAATCTTACATAAAATACTGAGGTAGCCATTTTTCCAATCGTTTCTTATGAGAAACCAATTGCCTCGACGGATATATTATCGAATATATATGTTAAAAACACCTTGAGGATGGATCCAAAACAACGTTTGCCGTGTTTCTGTCGATATTATGTAGCTAATTTTGAAAAAAAGTTTGTTGTAGTAGTAGCATTTCCGGTCGATTTCTCAGCCAAGGATGATGAAGAAACGGGAGATTTTTTCGCCAACAAAAATATTATTTTTGGAAAAAAGGAACATTTGCTATCTAACTGGGAGTGTCCTGAGTGAAAGCATCGGAAGTTGTTCAAAGGTAAATGCTTTTCTTATTTTCGTGAAAATGTTGCCTGCTGCCAGCAGAGCCTAGCATAGCATTATGCCATGATAAACTTACACAAATGCTTGTCTAGTGTTGGCTGTAACGCATATTTTGAAAATCTGAGATGACAGTGTTGTTAACAAAAGGCTATGCTTGTGTTTGAATATATTTTATTCATTTCATTTATGATTTTCATGAATAGGAAAAGTTTCTAGTGGTATTTATGTCCGCTGCGTTATGCTAATGCATTTGAGGCTATGATTACGCTCCCAGATATGGGATTGCTAGTCGCAAAAGGTTTAACATGTATGTTTATCAATAATAAGAAGCTTCCTCTTGAGCAGACAGCTTAATGAAAACCAGTCAATATTCAGGTCCCCAAACAGTAGACCTCTGTTTACATCACATACACTATCAAGCATTTCACTCATATTATTTAGATACTGATTGTTAGCACATGGTGGCCAATAGCAACACCCCAAAAGAAAAGGCTTTTAATGTGCCAAGTGAACCTGCAACCACAACACTTCAATAACATTTGACTTAATAACTTAACTTCTCTAAGCATTACAGGGATATGGCTCTGAATATGTACAGTAACACCTCCCCCATAAGAATTTCTGTCTCTTCTATAGATGCTATGTCTTTGTATTGCTACTGTTGTATCATCAAAGTAATTATCTAAGTGAGTCCAGAAATGGCTAATATATGAATGTTTATTGATGTTAGCTCAAGTTGTTGGCTCTTTCAAGAACAGCTACCTTGTCCTTGAACCTCAAGAACTTGACCACTAATCACCTGGGCCGGTGGTGGGTTTTCCAGTCTTGTATGCGCGCTCCACCTCAATCTTCCTGTGGTCCATCTTCAATTTCTCAGAGATTTGCCTCACTTTGTCCTCAGGCTCCGTCCAGGGCTCATGTGGAGATTCTACAATTCCGTCCACAACCATGTTGTTCCGCCCTGATTGTCCCTCGAGATAGGTCATGGGGAAGATTGAAAACAACAAAGAGCAGGAATCTAGACAGCCAGAAACCTGGGACAATCTGCAGTACCAGCCACAACGGCTAAGAAAACCCTGCTATTTTGATATGCAGCAAGCTAGCAGCTAGGCTAGATAGCAGCATCGTCAAATAGCTCCTCAAACTCATCCTTGATCGGCATGATCACTGGAGATAAAGGCCCAAGGTAAACAAATACACCAAATACTAACGGTAAATATTGCACACGGGTGAACACAGCACTCGTCAAAAAAACAGTCATCATGAATCGAACTGAACATAGAAATAATCACGCACAACAAACATGGGGGAAACAGAGGGTTAAATACATGAACATGTAATTGGATAATGAAAACCATGTGTGTAGAAAATAAAGTAAAAATAAAGCAATGATAAGCAAACCAGTGATGGAAACAATTGAGTAAAACACTTTCTAATATCGGTGGGTAGGGTTTGTTTGCGCTGCCATGTTTCTTTTTCCACACCAACGAAATATAAGACAAAGTGACAAGACGAGTTGGGTCTGTTTGCGGTGTGTGTCACGAATATTACCGAAGGTGACTCCCCTTCTTGTTCGGGTGGCGCTCGGCGGTCGACGTCGCCGGTCTACTAGCTATCACCGATCCGTTGTTCTGTGTTCCTTTGGTTTTGTCTGATTGGTATCACCTGTTTCTTGTTTGGTTGTTAGGGTGGGGTTATATATAGTTTGTTCAGCCCGGGTGGGGTTATATATAGTTTGTTCAGTTTCGTGCGGGCTTGTTCGTCTGTTCTGTGTTTGAGTGTATTTTGTTTGTATTTTGGGTTTTCGCGCTGTCCGTTATTATTTCTGATCATTTGTTTTCCTACTTTTGTTCATGTTATTTGTCCTGGACATTAAAGCGTGTTTTTTCCCACATCTTTTGCTCTCTGCGCCTGACTCCACACCTCCTCTCTCATTTGTCGTAACAGTGTGCAAACAGTGTCATTTACCATCATTCACTTCCCGGAAGCTTACTTGAAAGACGAGTGAAACAGTCCTTCACCTCGTTTTGTTATAACATTCTTTGGTCTAAAGGATTACGTGGCACCCAGAATGCATTTAATGATGTCAACCAACATTCACCTAACCTGCCACGTTAATTATCCTATCCTGCTATGTAAACAAACCATCTTTTGCAACAAATCTTCAGTACCACACCGGCAGCCAATAACATTACCCCTGACTCGCACTCAGATTCATTCAGTGTTGTTGTTTATAAATGTAGCTTGTGGGCTACGCTGTAGCATTAGCAATTTCCTTTCAAAAGGAGACAACTCACAAATGCGGAAATTATAGAGATTTTTGTGAATTCTGACTCTTAGTCTGAGTATGAAAGTGAGGAGCTGCCTCCCAAACTTGTGGCCATTGAAAATCTGAGGAACCCTTGCCCAACAACGAAGTCCCAGGTCTCACTTAAGATGCTGACGGTGATGGAGGCAGACCAACATTTGGTGAGGTGCAGGAGGACTGCAGTCACTGGAAGGCTGCCAGCCATTTCACCCTTCTGGTCTTGCTGTTGGCTTTGGTGAGTCCCTGTCTGGAGTGCAAAGCCTCCTGCCATCTCTCTCTGAGGCAGAGTGCTTCAAGCGGTTTCAAACAGAGGAGCTGGTAGGAGACATAGTGGAGGAGACCAATTGCTGCGCCTTGGAGCTAAAGGGAAGAGAGAGCCACAGGGAAGGTATACCACCTGGTGGGAGAGAGAAAGATCTAACCAGACTGTGCTTGACTATAATCGCAAAATGGAGACAGTGGATAAGGTGGACATAATAAACAGTTTTGTGGCATTTGCTCAGAAAACCACCAAGTGGTATAAAAATATATTTTTCCATCTGATCGACACTGCTGTCTTCAATGGCCACATAGTTCACTGCATAAAATTCACGGATAAACCACATACACTTCCATTATGAAATTATATTGACAATATCTTACCCACCTTCCCACACCCTCATCACCCTCTCCACTCCCTCATCCTCCCCACTCCCTCTCCCCCATAGGCAAGGTGATTACCTGCCAAAAGTACTGAGAGAACCTCACAAGAGAGCTGCTGGAGGAGCACCACACCCCTTGGCGTCCTGGGGCTGTCATTCTGCAGACAATCCCCTGCACTGCATTTTCCCTATGAAGTCCCCCAAAATGCTTCTCAAGGCAGCCGCACATTGGGGCACTGTCCACCAGGAGAAGGAAGCAGAGGAGGCTGACAAAGTACATTGTGACACACCCCTGTGTGTTGCACCATGCTTTGGGGAGTACCATACAGTGGTTATTCCTGTAAAAGTTGCGTCATTCTACAGCACACCTTGCGGGCTGCCGCAGAATTCTATGGTACGTTATTTAATTGTCTGCCATTAATGCTCAATAGTGCTAGTTTGTCCACCAGAGGGCATCTTTGACAAGCATTTGACAGTCTTCAATATTGGCTGTACTAGAGAATTTAAAACCTTTTTTGTAAGAACATAGTATGTGGGATTAAGATATGTTGCTTAATTCGTTTGATAAATATTATGGTGTATCTATTCCAAGAAAAACTAAAAACTAAACCTTCAGGGTTTCTGTTAGGAAAATATGGGGCTGTACAATGTGACCTTTATTTAATAGGCAAGTCAGTTAAGACCAAATTCTTCTTTACAATGATCGCCTACACTGACCAAACCTGGCCGACTCTGCGGCAATTGTGCGCCGCCCAATGGGAATCCCAATCACGACCGGTTGTGATACAGTCAACCTAACTAAGAAATACATTTCCACCCCTACCCTCCTTCTTGGCAAGAGTCTATTGTCCTGCTAATAGCCCATAATGGCGCTCAGCAATGTGACCGGTCGGCTAACATTTCCACACCCTAATTCTAGTCTAACCAATACCCAAACGAAGATTCAGTGAAAATAAAAATCTCATTGATATATCAAGACCAGTCCCCATGCTTGTCTCATAGCAGCGCTGTCTTGACTTTACGGGTGGGGGGTAGAAACTTAGTCTTTGTTGTTCAACCACTAGGGCGAGTGGGGTAAATTGAGCCCCTGTTCTTTCTCGAAAATCATACAGAAAATTTATAATTTGACCAAATATTTAGGACGAGGTCACCATTTCATGGACTCTGAAGGGAAAAAAACACGTGGAAAAGAGGTAAGAAAGTTAGGTCAAAAAACAGATTTCCACCAAGTCAAATGAATTGATGTGTTAGAGGTTTCATGATGCTGTATCTAAACCAATCTAGATAATGTTAAGATTGTTCTATATAATCAGTTGGAATCTCTATAAGCTTTAATGTGAAGTCCTAACCCTAGCATGAAGGTGCATCCTTGTAGCTGTGGGTGAATATAGTCAAAATGATTGCCTTGGGGTAGGTTGAGCCGATATGCAAGTTGAGCAAATGTAAGTGTTTTCTTCCCAAGCGTAATGCAAGGAGAGGTAACAACGTAAAAGTACAAAGTGTTTGGTAGGTGTTAAGCCTCTGTTAAAATATGCTTAAAATCATTAAAAGACAGTGATTGTGATTGTGTTTAATTTTGTTTAATTTTGTTTGGGAAATAAACATAGACGGGTAGTGGTAATATTTCATGTGACCTTGGCGAATATGAAAGTATTTTTTATACCTCATGGTTTGGACAGGATGTGTCAATGTGTAGTTCATACGTGCATAATCTATGAGTAGAATTACTGTCTTACCTCAATTAGCCACAAAATCCATATTTTGAAAGCGACTGTTTTCTTGATGCTGTGCTGCGCCATTTCCCCCCACAAGGGCCTGCCCCCTAGCAATTTGAGTCCTAGCCGTTGAGCTTCCGCCCCTCGTATTTGAGTATCAGCTAGTAAGAGGCCTTCCCAGCATTATCCATTGAGGTTGCAGGCTGGACCCAACAGCTCAATGGACACAGTGGAGAGATGGCAATATATGTAACGTAGGACGCCATTTTCGGGGACAGATAGCACTTTTGCCTCGTGATTGATAATTTCAGAACTACTGTCTAAAAAGTATACTAAACCAAATCAAGAATCTCTTTAACTTACCCTGTTCAGTGGCAGAGACCAATTTTTTGGGACAAGCTATGTTTTCAAAACTGCAATGTTTACATGAATTCATATTATTTCCAGGGATATGCCACCTCGCAATCCATGCGACCCCAAACCTTTCACACCCCTCTTGTTGGCGGGAAGAAGCTGTTGCAGTTTTAAAACTAATTTCCCCCAATTCTACACATTTTTCATAGGGCAGAGATTTTATTTTCTGTATTAAAGCAAATGTCTTGCACTTCTGTGTGTTTATATGATACCAGGGGTCGAAGTTGGATGGAGTAAAAAAAAAAATACTATTTTTATTTTTTAAATTTTATTTTGGGACCTGCAGTTGACCCCGTTCTTTGTCTGGATCCGGTCCACGGTCTGCTAGTTGAGTATGGAGCTTTTTATTTTTCCATTATCTTTGTGGACAATGAATAACAGGCTCTGTAATGTGTGCACAGTTTTGGAATGAGCCCTTAGCTCAAGTGTTGTCATATTTCAGTGCATGAGTGTGTTGCATTGTTTTCCTTGTCCTTGCTTTCATATTTTTCACCTACAATAAATATTTATATTAAGCCGATTCCTCTCGCTGATCTCTTTCTCTGTATTGAATATCTTCAAAATCTCCTCTGCACTTTTTGTTTTCTCAATTACAGTTTCTTCTTTTGTTTGAGTTCAACCAGGGGCGCAACTTTGGTTTTAGAATTGGGGGGGCATAACTTGGCGGGGGGTCTGGGGGAGGACTTTTTTGGGTCATCTAAAGCTCATATCCTGCATTTGTGTAAGCAAAAATGGCAACATCATCAAGCTAGATAAGAGATGATTAAATATGTTTCAGTGATTGATAAGATTGAACTAGATTAAAGGTCATTCATAATCAATATTGTGCTGCACCTTTAGCCAATAGATTAAAAAAATTAACAATTCTTTAAAAAAATAGAAGATTTTTGATCCTCTTTATCAAATTTCAGCCAGACGGAGCCGCCAGCAAGCCCGATCCCCAACAGTCTAGTATATAATTCAACTCTATACCAACATAATTTCCTTTCCAACTTTCCAAGGGAAAGGTTTGGAAAAGAAAGTAAAACTAACAACCCAGAAAATGAACATTAATACAAACACAAAAACAGCAAATCCTCCATATACACTGAAAAAATATCTAAACGCAACATGTAAAGTGTTGGTCCCATGTTTCTTGAGCTGAAATAAAAGATCCAAGCAATGTTCCATAAGCACAACCAGCCTGTTTACATCCCTGTTAGATAGCATTTTAACCTTTGTCAAGATAGTCCATCCACCTAATAGGTGTGGCTTATCAAGATGCTGATTAAACAGCATGATCAGCACACAGGTTTACCTTGTACTGGGGACAATACATGGCCACTCTAAAACATGTCGTTTTGTCACACAACACAATGCCACAGATATCTCAAGTTTAGAGGGAGCGTGCAATTGCAGGAATGTCCACCAGAGCTGTTGTCAGGTAATTCAATATTCATTTATCTACCATAATCTGCCTCTAACATGGTTTTAGAGAATTTGGCAGTATGTCCAACCGGCTCACAACTGCAGACCACGTGTAACCATGCCAGCCCAGGACCTCCACATCTGGTTTCTTCACCAACGGGATCGTCTGAGGGAGGATAGGGTGCTGATGAGTATTTCTGTCTGTAATAAAGCCCTTTTGTGCACCGCTACCAAATCATGTGAAATCCATATATTAGGGCCTAATGACTTTATTTCAATTGACTTATTTCCTTTTATGATCTGTAACTCAACAAAATCTTTTGAATGGTTGCGTTTATATTTGTGTTCAGTATTAATACCATAGACCTAATAGTACTGTAGAGCTCTTTTTACTTGCACAGAATATAGCTGGATCGCCCGGTCCTGTCCCCAGGGGTCCCCCGCCCTGCGGCGCCCCAACCCACTCAGCTTTAGGATCTTACTGAAACATTCATTATTGGTTTTGGGTGTGTTAGTTCAAGGCCAGAGTGACATACCACAGGACGGCAGACCCTCAGGGCCAGGACTGAGCAGCTGAGCAGCTAGGGATTGCCTAACTAGATATCTCCTCTGACGTGGGCATGTTTTCAATACCGACTCATTTTATCATACTGTATTCCATATAAGGCATCCAGACCTTATGAAAATTGCCCATTTTACCCTTATTCTTGTGATAAATCAAATCTAGTGATACTTAACTTGACATCTCTGACATCCATTTTGACACTGTGGGAGGATAACCAACCTTCCAATTAATGGCAATGCATTTCTTAGCCGCTATAAATACTTGGTTACACAGTTTCTTCTGATAACAGTCTCCAGTATCAACATTTCCAAACAAACAAAAACAGGGAGAACATACCCTTTGCTAGAATTTAGCCAGCCTTCACAAGAACATGTAATTCAGTTTTTCATATAGTTTGTTCTATGGATGGTCTTAAAATGCAGTAATATATGTCTGAGATTATATGAACATGACTGGGCATTCAAACATACAGTTATCTGTATACATTCATCATCATCAATAGCTTTTACCAAGTCTTCCTCACATTTGTGTTTTACATGTCTTGTGTCGTTGAGAAAAGCATCTATCAACCCTTGATACAGTTTGGAAATCAACTCTGGAGGTTTTTCAGGCGGCCTTAGAATATTTTCAATCTTTGAAGCATCTGGCTCTTCCACTGTTTGATGCACAGA
Source organism: Oncorhynchus masou masou (assembly GCF_036934945.1). Classification (NCBI taxonomy): domain Eukaryota; kingdom Metazoa; phylum Chordata; class Actinopteri; order Salmoniformes; family Salmonidae; genus Oncorhynchus; species Oncorhynchus masou. The sequence continues at coordinate 9,513,293 of NC_088230.1, read as the reverse complement.
GAGAGTAAAGGGTTGTATCTGCAAAAATTCACCATTACAGACTGGTCTTCCCTGGCTGCATGACCCTGCTGAGACCCCTGTCAGACCCCTGTCACCATCTGATCCTCCTAAGATGAGGCACGACATTAGAAGTACCTTGGTGTACATTATAGAATCAATGGTTCAATAAATGAAATTACCATCATTCCCAGATCCCAGACTGTGGCTTTACGCTTAGCTGCTGTCATGTGGCTACTGTAGGTCTACCCATCAACTCAAGATGGAACTTTGTATCATTCACTGATATTGTTAATATGCTGCAAAAGTCACCTGAGACTGGTCTTCCCTGGCTATCTGAACCTGCTGGGACAGATGTCACCATCTGATCCTGCTAAGACATGATGAGCATAGTGTTGTGTACTGAATGTGCACCATGACAGTGAAGCCTGTAGAGCTCTATATTACTGTGTTAGTGTGAAAAGTAGGGAACTAGCTAAGGAAAATGACAGATCAAAAACTTTGCATTGCTATACTGATTAATAAAAACTAACCTTGCACTGAAAACACTTTAGAATATCGGTATTCAATTGTTTGGTTGCTGGTTTCATGGCTTAATTCAGTTCTAGTGTGATTGAGGCAAAAATAATAGCTAACGTTAGCTAACTTTTGGCCAGCTCACTCTATAACTATACGTCAACTGCTGAAAGCTAGCCAAGTTAATTTACTTCTGTTGAAACGAGACAAAACAACAACAAAGTATTTCCATACAAACAATAGCTATTAGATAGCAATATGAGGTGGCTATTATTACTATCTGACAGATAGCTAGAGGCTAGAGCTGAACTGGCTGTTATAAGTTAGCTACTAGCTAGCTAAATTGTTCACCTCAGTCGAGAGGGGATGAAACATTAGCTGATGTTGCATGTCAGTTACACAAGCTAATTGCTCAGCACTGGGAATAAACACTTGTTTATTTATTTTCTATTAAGTTAAAAAGCAGTTACCTTGCCAGCTATATCACTGATAATGATCAGTCATTAGTAAAAGTACAATTTCGGAATGTGAAGGGAACATGACCCTTCCCATCTGCAGTGAAAGTTGCGTCCCTGAGTTCAATGCTAAGATTGCATACAATATTCATATTTTGCTTTCTGGCATCCTATCCGGCTCATTTCATAAAATGTTGTCTAATGGCTGAATAGTTGGACAACTGCTGTCAATTAGGCACGTGCACAGATAGGGCTCTATCTATGCAGAGCAGATGCCCCTTTGTCCTTCCGGTCTCCAAAGTGCCCTTGTAGGTGGTGGTATACTATCCCCCCAAAATATTTTCTGGAACCCACTGCAAGTCATTGTAATGTGGCCAAGTTCGCCACCTTTCACCCTGGGTTGGTTGCACCTGTTGATCTGCGCTGTAAGGAGCTTGCGCACGCCGATTACACCTTTTTCCCAGTCTGCCCTGTACGGGGATTGTGCGTGGCGGGTGTCGAAACGTGCATGGCTTGAGAGATGCAGTCGAATGTGTGTAGCTAGCTACCTAGTTTAAATATCAACAGTACTGCCACAGCAGCATAAGATTTGATTAACACTTGTTAACGCTTGAGTTAGCCGACATTATAATCAATAATATTAATTCTGGTTGGCTGATACTCTGAGCAGAGAGAGGTAGAAAGACATAGAGAGGAGGTGCTGCATCAATGGCCCTCCGACTCAACTGCATCCCTTCTTCAGTCGGGAGTTACACGTGTGTCAGGCAGCAGCAGCACAGGTAGTCCTATAAAAAAATAACACCTGCCCCAGTAAGGTCTGCTTTCGTCCCTGCTGTCATTTTAACAGAGTATCACGCAGTCCTATCCTTGAATGTCCCATTTATTAAATTTGAGCACTGAGTGAGATCTTACCAAATCAATAGTCATCTTTACCCCCTAGCATCAATACTAAACTCTGCAAAAAAAGAAACATCCTCTCACTGTCATCTGTGTTTATTTTCAGCAAACTGAACATGTGTAAATATTTGTATGAACACAACAAGATTCAACAACTGAGACATAAACTGAACAAGTTCCACAGACATGTGACTAAGAGAAATTGAATAATGTGTCCCTGAACAAAGGGGGGGGGGGGGGTCATTGAGATCCGGGCTCTTCGCTGGCCATGGCAGAACACTGACATTCCTGTCTTGAAGGAAATCATGAGCAGTATGGCTGGTGGCATTGTCATGCTGGAGGGTCATATCAGGATGAACCTGCATGAAGGAGGAGGATGTCTTCCCTGTAACGCACAGCATTGAAATTGCCTGCAATGACAACAAGCTCAGTCTGATGATGCTGTGACACACCATGACGGACCCTCCACCTCCAAATCGATCCCACTCCAGAGTACAGGCCTCGGTGTAACGCCCCTTCCTTTGACGATTAACGCGAATCCCACCATCACATGGTGAGACAAAACCGTGACTCGTCAGTGAAGGGCACCTTTTGCCAGTCCTGTCTGGTCCAGCGACGGTGGGTTTATGCCCATGGGCGACGTTGTTGCCAGTGATGTCTTGTAAGGACCTGCCTTACAACAGGCCTGCAAACCCTCAGTCCAGCTTCTGTTAGCCTATTGTGGACAATCTGAGCACTGATGGAGGGGTTGTGCATTCCTGGTGTAACTCAGGCAGTTGTTGTTGTCATCCTATACCTGTCCAGCAGGTGTCATGTTCGGATGTACCGATCCTGTGCAGATGTTGTTACACGTGGTCTGCCACTGCGAGGATGATCAGCTGTCCGTCCTGTCTCCCTGTAGCACTGTCTGAGGCATTTCACTGTACGGACATTGGAATGTATAGGCCCTTGCCACATCTGCAGTCCTCATGCATCCTTGCAGCATGACTAAGGTACGTTCACGCAGATGAGCAGGGACCCTGGGCATCTTTCTTTTGGTGTTTTTCAGAGTCAGTAGAAAGGCCTCTTTAGTGTCCTATGTTTTCATAACTGTGACCTTAATTATCTACCGTAAGCTGTTGGTCTTAACGACTGTTCCAGAGGTGCATGTTCATTAATTGTTTATGATTCATTGAACAAGCAATGAACAGTGCTTATACCCTTTACAACGAAGATCTGTGAAGGTACTTGGATTTTTAGGAATTACCTTTGAAAGACAGGGTCCTGAAAATGGGACGTTTCTTCTTTTGCTGAGTTTATTTGTTTTAGGCATATAGCCAACACTACAGCTAAAGTATTGCCCAGATTCAACTAAAAAGAGTCCATTGTTTTTGAAGATGTTAGAGCAGCTCGTAGGAATTAAGATCTGGGTGAGAACCCATATTGGCTCTATATTATTTCCTGTGTGGGAGGTATCAGTGACTCAATGAGCAGTCATCTCAATGAACACACACACACACACACTGAGTGATGTGCTGCTGAGAGAAAACACATTCATTACTAATCTAATGGATCAGTTTGTGTTCAGTTCTGCCCACCAATTTATCAGCTAGGTTTGTCTATACAGCTGCAGTATCTACTGAGACAGAGGCAGAGCCATCGACACACGGCGAGCAGCCATCTCACACCGTGCACAGTTTAAGAGCTATGAGAATGTGACCCGGAAGGCTATGTTATCGAACGCTATTTCATTTATGCAGGTATTGGATTAATTTTGTTTTCCAAATACCTGATCAAAGCTAATGTTATTTGGGTTTTTATTTGGTGTATTGAAAGAAGAAATTATCAAAACGCTATCAATCTACAAAACATCATTGATACCATTATTTTGACATTTCTTAAATGTCAAGTTTCCAGCATCAGTTATATGGTTTCCATTTCTATATAATTTATTTCTTTATTATTCAGCAAACATACAGTATTTCCACAATACACATAATATCAATGCATGAAGATCCACTAGACCCACCACTATACAATACATTCCCCACTCCATTTCCATTCACTCTCCTCTCATTCCTCAGTGGTGTACAACTCTTATAAAGAAAGGTGCTATCTAAATTGTTCTTTGGCTGTCCCCTTAGGAGAACTGTCTGAAGAACCCGGTCACAACTTGCAGACTTGTTTACGTGTTGCTGTGCGTTTTGTTGCCAACCTTACTTCGCTACCTGACAACTTTACGGTTTTTACTTTTTAATTACCGTTTATATTTTAGTTTTTCCCCTCGCTCATTCAACTTTTTCACTCCGGACGCTTTATCTGGACATGGTTCGTCAGGACCTCCAACAGCCGAAGCTAAGTAGTAACATTAACATGATGCCTTCTAATTGCAGTCGCTGTACTCATAATATACAGGAGAACAATCGCCGTACGGCGAGGATAGCTGTGCTGCAAGCCCAGCTTCAGACGCAATCGTTAGGCAAGGGTAATTTCAGTGTAGGAAAGGATGAAACAGCATCTGTGCCACCAGTAAGTACAGATAGTAATGTTAGTATAAATCCCCTCACACGGTCCCCGCAGCCGGACAACTTTCTCATGGTTTCTGGAGGGAAATGCTGTAGGAATGCTCAACCGGGGTCGCTCATTCAGCCGACAGAAACCTTCAACCAGTTTTCCCCATTAAGCAGCGAGTCAGAGTCTGAGGCCGAGCCTTCTCTTGTCTCTACTCCTCCCGTTACGGGGTCTGAGACGCCGAAGCTTCCCACCATTAGCTCTGACAAATTGAAAACCCTAGTCAATGGTGACTCCATTACCCGCAGTATTAGACTTAAAACAAATCACCCAGCGATCATACACTGTTTACCAGGGTGCAGGGCTACCGAAGTTAAGGCATATCTGAAGATGGTGCTGGCTAAAACTGGCGAGTGTAGAGAGTACAGAGATATTGTTATCCACGTCGGCACCAACAATGTTAGGATGAAACAGTCAGAGGTCACCAAGCGCAACATAGCTTCAGGGTGGAAATCAGCTAAAAAGATGTGTCGGCATCGAGTGATTGTCTCTGGCCCCCTCCCAGTTAGGGGGTGATGAGCTCTACAGCAGAGTCTCACAACTCAATCGCTGGTTGAAAACTGTTTTTTTGCTACTCCCAAATGATAGAATTTGTAGATAATTGGCCCTCTTTCTGGGACTCACCCACAAACAGGACCAAGCCTGGCCTGCTGAGGAGTGACGGACTCCATCCTAGCTGGAGGGGTGTTCTCATCTTATCTACCATCATAGACAGGGCTCTAACTCCTCTAGCTCCACAATGAAATAGGGTGCAAGCCAGGCAGCAGGCTGTTAGCCAGCCTGCCAGCTTAGTGGAGTCTAGCACAGCGGTGTAGCCAGCTCAGCTATCCCCATTGAGACCGTGTCTGTGCCTCGACCTGGGTTGGGCAAAATTAAACATGGCGGTGTTCGCCTTTGCAATCTCACTAGGATAAAGACCTCCTCCATACCTGTTATTATTGAAAGAGATTGTGATAACTCACTTCAAAGGCAATTATAGTCAATGAACTAATCACTGATCATAATCTTGATGTGCTTGGCCTGACTGAAACATGTCTTAAGCCTGATGAATTTACTGTGTTAAATGAGGCCTCACCTCCTGTTTACACTAGTGACCATATCCCCCATGCATCCCGCAAAGGCGGAGGTGTTGCTAACATTTACAATAGCAAATTTCAATTCACAAAAAACAAAATGACGTTTTCCTCTTTTGAGCTTCTAGTCACGAAATATATGCGGCCTACTCAATCACCTTTTTTATAGCTACTGTTTACAGGCCTCCTGGGCCATATACAGCATTCCTCATTGAGTTCCCTGAATTCCTATCGGACCTTGTAGTCATAGCAGATAATATTCTAATTTTTGGTGACTTTAACTTCTTGATACTACCCATCCCGTATCCGGGATCGTGAATACAGCCTTAGCATAACGCAACGTTAACGATTTCTGAAAATCGCAAATGAAATGAAACTAATATGCCTGCTCTCAAGCTTAGCCTTTTCTTAACAACACTGTCATCTCAGATTTTCAAAATATGCTTTTGAACCATAGCAAATCAAGCATTTGTGTAAGAGTATTGCTAGCTAGCTTAGCATTTAGCGTAGCATTTAGCACGCAACATTTTCATAAAAAGCAGAAAACCAAATGAACTTTGGATGTTTTCAATGAGGAGACTCTGTTACATAGCAAATGTTCAGTTTTTTCTGAAAGAATCTTTGTGTAGGAGAAATCGCTCCGTTTTGTACATCACATTTGGCTACCGAAACGAACCGAAAATTCAGTCACCAAAACGTCAAACTTTTTCCAAATTAACTCCATAATATCGACCGAAACATGGCAAACGTTTAGAATCAATCCTCAAGGTGTTTTTTCACATATCTCTTCATTGATATGCCGTTCGTGGAAGCCTGCTTTTGTCTCAGAATCCCATGGAAAAATACCAGCAGCTGAAAATGACGCAACAATTTCGACGGAGGACACCGGGCGGACACCTGGCAAATGTAGTCGCTTATGGTCAATCTTCCAATGATATGCCTACAAATACGTCACAATGCTGCAGACACCTTGGGGAAACGATTGATAGGGCAGGCTCATTCCTGTCGCATTCACAGCCATATAAGGAGACAATGAAAAACAGAGCCTCAAAAATCCTGCTCATTTCCTGGATGCAGTTTCATCTTGGTTTTGCCTGTAGCTCCTGTTCTGGGGCACTCACAGACAATATCTTTGCATTTCTGGAAACCTCAGAGTGTTTTCTTTCCAAAGCTATCAATTATATGCATAGTCGAGCATCTTTTTGTGACAAAATATTGCGCTTAAAAAGGGCACGTCTTTTTATCCAAAAATGAAATAGCGTCCCCATAGATTTAACAGGTTAATATTCACAGTCCAAAGACCCACTCCAAAAGGCTTTCACAGCCATCACCGACTCAGTCAGTTTTGTCCAACATGTCTCTGGACCTACTCACTGTCACAGTCATACTCTGGTCCTAGTTTTGTCCCATGGAATAAATGTTGTGGATCTTAATGTTTTTCCTCATAATCCTGGACTATCGGATCACAATTTTATTACGTTTGCATTTGCAACAAATAATCTGCTCAAACCCCAACCAAGGAGCATCAAAAGTTGAGCTATAAATTCACAGACAACAGAAAGATTCCTTGATGCCCTTCCAGACTCCCTCTGTCTACCCAAGGACGTCAGAGGACAAAAATCAGTTAACCTCCTAACTGAGAAACTCAATTTAGCCTAGTGGTTAGAGTGTTGGACTAGTAACCGAAAGGTTGCAAGTTCAAATCCCCGAGCTGACAAGGTACAAATCTGTCGTTCTGCCCCTGAACAGGCAGTTAACCCACTGTTCCTAGGCAGTCATTGAAAATAAGAATTTGTTCTTAAACTGACTTGCCTAGTAAAATAAAGGTAAAATAAAAAAATGTAACCTTGCGCAATACCCTAGATGCAGTTGCACCCCTAAAAACTAAAAAAAAAATATTATAAGAAACTAGCTAACTGGCATACAGAAAATACCCGAGCTCTGAAGCAAGCTTCCAGAAAATTGGAACGGAAATGGTGCCACACTGAACTGGAAGTCTTCCGACTAGCTTGGAAGGACACTACCGTGCAGTATCGAAGAGCCCTTACTGCTCCTCGATCATCCTATTTTTCCAACTTAATTGAGGAAAATGAGAACAATCCTACATTTCTTTGATGAAAAGACAATGATTATTATAAAGCAAATTATGGACTCCTCTTTAAATCTGCGTATTCCTTCAAAGCTCAGTTGTCCTGAGTCTGCACAACTCTGCCAGGACCTAGGATCAAGAGAGACACTCAAGTGTTTTAGTACTATATCTCTTGACACAATGATTAAAATAATCATGGCTTCTTAACTTTCAAGCTGCATACTGGACCCTATTCCAACTAAACTACTGAAAGATCTGCTTTCTGTGCTTGGCCCTCCTATGTTGAACACAATAAATGGCTCTCTATCCACCAGATGTGTAGCAAACTCACTAAAAGTGGCAGTAATAAAGCCTCTCTTGAAAAAGTCAAACCTTGACCCAGAATATATTAAAAAAAACTATCGGCCTATATCGAATCTTCCATTCCTCTCAAACATTTTAGAAAAGGTTGTTGCTCAGCAAATCACTGCCTTCCTGAAGACAAACAATGTATACAAAATGCTTCAGTTGGTTTTAGACCCCCATCATAGCACTGAGACTGCACTTGTGAAGGTGGTAAATTACCTTTTAATGGCATCAGACCGAGGCTCTGCATTTGACCTCGTGCTCCTAGACCTTAGTGCTGCTTTTGATACCATCGATCACCACATTCTTTTGGAGAGATTGGAAACCCAAATTGGTCTACTCGGACAAGTTCTGGCCTGGTTTAGATCTTATCTCTCGGAAAGATATCAGTTTGTCTCTGTGAATGGTTTGTCCTCTGACAAATCAACTGTAAATGCCGGTGTTCCTCAAGGTTTTGTTTTAGGACCATTATTGTTTTCACTATATATTTTACCTTTTGGGGATGTCATTCGAAAACATAATGTTAACTTTCACTGCTATGCAGATGACACACAGCTGTACATTTCAATGAAACATGGTGAAGCCCCAAAATTGCCCTCGCTAGAAGCCTGTGTTTCAGACATAAGGAATTGGATGGCTGCAAACGTTCTACTTTTAAACTCGGACAAAACAGCGATGCTTGTTCTAGGTCCCAAGAAACAAAGAGATCTTCTGTTGAATCTGACAATTAATCTTAATGGCTGCATAGTCGTTTCAAATAAAACTGTGGAGGACCTCGGCGTTACTTTGGACCCTGATCTCTCTTTTGACGAACATGTCAAGACTGTTTCAAGGACAGCTTTTTCCATCTACGTAACATTGCAAAAATCAGAAACATTCTGTCCAAAAATGATGTAGAAAACACCATGCTCCATAATCCATGCTTTTGTTACTTCTATGTTAGACTACTGCAATTCTCTACTTTCCGACTACTCGGATAAAGCACTAAATAAACTTCAGTTAGTGCTAAATACGGCTGCTAGAATCCTGACTAGAACCATGAAATTAGATCATATTATTCCAGTGCCAGCCTCCCTAAACTGGCTTCCTGTCAAGGCAAGTGCCGATTTCAAGGTTTTACTGCTAACCTACAAAGCATTACATGGGCTTGCTCCTACCTATCTCTCTGATTTGGTCCTGCCGTACATACCTACACGTACGCTATGGTCACAAGATGCAGGCCTCCTAATTGTCCCTAGAATTTCTAAGCAAACAGCTGGAGGCAGAGCTTTCTCCTATAGAGCTTCATTTTTACGGAATGGTCTGCCTACCCATGTGGGAGATGCAATCTCGGTCTCAACCTTTAACTCTTTCCTGAAGACTCATCTCTTCAGTGGGTCATATGATTGAGTGTAGTCTGGCCCAGGAGTGTGAAGGTGAACGGAAAACCTCTGGAGCAATGAACCGCCCTTGCTGTCTCTACCTGGCCGGTTCCCCTCTTTCCACTGGGATTCTCTGCCTCTAACCCTATTACAGGGGCTGAGTCACTGGCTTACTGGTGCTCTTTCATGCCGTCCATATGAGGGGTGCGTCACTTGAGTGGGTTGAGTCACTGATGTGATCTTCCTGTCTGGGTTGGCGCCCCCCCTTGGGTTGTGCCGTGGCGGAGATCTTTGTGGGCTATACTCGGCCTTGTCTCAGGATGGTAAGTTGGTGGTTGAAGATATCCCTCTGGTGGTGTGGGGTCTGTGCTTTGGCAAAGTGGGTGGGGTTATATCCTTCCTGTTTGGCCCTGTCCGGGGTATCATCGGATGGGGCCACAGTGTCTCCTGACCCCTTCTGTCTCAGCCTCCAGTATTTATGCTGCCCTAGTTTATGTGTCGCGGGCTAGGGTCAGTTTGTTATCTGGAGTACTTATCCTGTCTTATCCAGTGTTTTGTGTATTTAAGTATGCTCTCTCTAATTCTCTCTCTCTCTCGGAGGACCTGAGCCCTAGGACCATGCCTCAGGACTACCTGGCATGATGACTCCTTGCTGTCCTCAGTTCACCTGGCCGTGCTGCTGCTCCAGTTTCAACTGTTCTGACTGCGGCTATGGAATCCTGACCTGTTCACCAGACGTGCTACCTGTCCCAGACCTGCTGTTTTCAACTCTCTAGAGACAGCAGGAGTGGTAGAGATACTCTTAATGATCGGCTATGAAAAGCCAACTGACATTTACTCCTGAGGTGCTGACTTGCTGCACCCTTGACAACTACTGTGATTATTATTATTTGACCATGCTGGTCATTTATGAACATTTGAACATCTTGGCCATGTTCCGTTATAATCTCCGACCGGCACAGCCAGAAGAGGACTGGCCACTCCTCATAGCCTGGTTCCTCTCTAGTAGGTCTCTTCCTAGGTTTTGGCCTCTCTAGGGAGTTTTTTCTAGCCACTGTGCTTCTACACCTGCTTTGCTTTCAGTTTGGGGTTTTAGGCTGGGTTTGTGTACAGCACTTTGAGATATCAGCTGATGTACGATGTCACACCCTGACCATAGTTTACTTTGTATGTTTCTATGTTTTGGTTGGTCAGGGTGTGATCTGAGTGGGCATTCTATGTTGGATGTCTTGTTTGTCTATTTCTATGTCTGGCCTGATATGGTTCTCAATCAGAGGCAGGTGTTAGTCATTGTCTCTGATTGGGAACCATATTTAGGTAGCCTGGGTTTCACTGTGTGTTTGTGGGTGATTGTTCCTGTCTCTGTGTTTTGCACCAGATAGGACTGTTTTAGGTTTTCGCACGTTTGTTGTTTTGTTAGTTTATTAGTGTACATTTTCTTTATTTAAATAAAATGAATAACAACCACGCTGCATTTTGGTCCGCTCCTCCTTCAAAAGACGAAAGCCGTGACAGAATCACACACCACAACAGGACCAAGCGGCGTGGTAACAGGCAACAGCAGCAGGAGCAGCGTGACAAGACTTTCTGGACTTGGGAGGAAATCCTCAACGGGAGAGGACCCTGGGCTAAACCAGGGGAGTGTAGCCGCCCCAAGGTACAGCAAGAGAAGGAATGGACATGGGAGGACGAACTGGACGGTGAAGGACCCTGGTCTCAGCCTGGAGAATATCGCCGCCCCAAAGAAGAACTGGAGGCGGCGAGAGCTGAGAGGCACTGGTATGAGGAGGCAGTGCGGCGACGCGGATGAAAGCCTGAGAGTCAGTCCCAAAAATTTCTTGGGGGGGCTCACAGGGAGTATGGCGACGCTAGGTAGGAGACCTACGCCAACTTCCTGTGGTTACCGGGGGGCTAGAGAGACCGGGCAGGCACTGTGTTACGCTGTGGTGCGCACGGTGTCTCCAGTGCGGGTGCATAGCCCGGTGCGGTATATTCCAGTTTCGCGTATCGGCCGGGCTAGATTGAGCGTTGAGCCAAATGCCATGAAGCCGGCTCTACTCATCTGGTCCCTAGTGCGTCTCCTTGGGCCGGCTGACATGGCACCAGCCTTACGCATGGTGTCCCTGGTTCGCCTGCATAGCCCAGTGCGGGCTATTCCACCTTGCCGCTGCCCGAGCCTTTCTCCTCTCCTGCGCTGCCGGAGTCTCCCGCCTATTCAGCACAGCCAGAGCCTTCCTCCTCTCCTGCGCTGCTGGAGTCTCCCGCCTGTTTAGCGCTGCCAGAGCCTTCCGCCTCTACAGCGTTGCCGGAGTCTCCTGCCTGTTTAGCGCAGCCAGAGCTGCCAGTCTGCATGGAGCAGCCAGAGCTGCCAGTCTGCATGGAGCAGCCAGAGCTGCCAGTCTGCATGGAGCAGCCAGAGCTGTCAGTCTGCATGGAGCAGCCAGAGAAGTCAGTCTGCATGGAGCTGCCAGTCTGCATGGAGCAGCCAGAGCTGTCAGTCTTCATGGAACAGCCAGAGCTGTCAGTCTGCATGGAACAGCCAGAGCTGTCAGTCTGCATGGAGCAGCCAGAGCTACCAGTCTGCAAGGAGCTGCCAGTCTGCAAGGAGCTGCCAGTCTGCAAGGAGCTGTCAGTCTGCAAGGAGCTGTCAGTCTGCAAGGAGCTGCCAGTCTGCAAGGAGCTGCCAGAGCTGCCAGTCTGCATGGAGCAGCCAGATCCGCCAGTCTGCAAGAAGCCGCCAGAGCTGTCAGTCTGCAAGAAGCCGCCAGAGCTGCCAGTCAGCATGGAGCAGCCAGAGCCGTCAGGCTGCCAGGATCTGCCAGTCAGCCAGACTCTTCCAGATCTGCCAGTCAGCCAGACTCTTCCAGATCCGCCAGTCAGCCAGACTCTTCCAGATCCGCCAGTCAGCCAGACTCTTCCAGATCTGCCAGTCAACCAGACTCTTCCAGATCTGCCAGTCAACCAGACTCTTCCAGATCTGCCAGTCAGCCAGACTCTTCCAGATCTGCCAGTCAGCCAGACTCTTCCAAATCTGCCAGTCAACCAGACTCTTCCAGATCCGCCACTCAGCCAGACTCTTCCAGATCTGCCAGTCTGCCAGACTCTTCCAGATCCGCCAGTCAGCCAGACTCTTCCAGATCCGCCAGTCAGCCAGGATCGGATCTGCCGGAACCGCCAGTCAGCCAGACTCTTCGAGATCCGCCAGTCTGCCAGACTCTTACAGATCCGCCAGTCAGCCAGACTCTTCCAGATCCGCCAGCCAGCCAGGATCTGCCAGAGCCTTCCTCCTCTCCTGTGCTGCCGGAGTCTCCTGCCTGTCCAGCGCTGCTGCCGGAGTCTCCTGCCTGTCCGGCGCTGCTGCCGGAGTCTGAAGAGCCCCTCTGTCCCGAGCTGCCCCTCTGTCCCGAGCTGCCCCTCTGTCCCGAGCTGCCCCTCTGTCCCGAGCTGCCCCTCTGTCCCGTGTTATTAAGTAGGGTTTCCATGGCTAGGAGGTCACGGAAGCGGACAAGGTGGGGGAAGACTACGGTGAAGTGGGGGCCACGTCTAGCACCAGAGCCGCCACCGCGGACAGATGCCCACCCAGACCCTCCCCGATAGGTTCAGGTTTTGCGGCCGGAGTCCGCACCTTGGGGGGGGGGGGGTACTGTCACACCCTTACCATAGTTTACTTTGTATGTTTCTATGTTTTGGTTGGTCAGGGTGTGATCTGAGTGGGCATTCTATGTTGGATGTCTATTTCTATGTCTGGCCTGATATGGTTCTCAATCAGAGGTAGTCATTGTCTCTGATTGGAACCATATTTAGGTAGCCTGGGTTTCACTGTGTGTTTGTGGGTGATTGTTCCTGTCTCTGTGTTTTGCACCAGATAGGACTGTTTTAGGCTTTCGCACGTTTGTTGTTTTGTTAGTTTATTAGTGTACAGTTTCTTTATTTAAATAAAATGAATAACAACCACGCTGCATTTTGGTCCGCTCCTCCTTCAAAAGACGAAAGCCGTGACATACGAAGGGCTATATAAATGCATTTGATTAAACCCCTTTTGGTTCCCATGTATAACCCTTTCCACAGAGGGTTCTACCTGGAACTAAAAATGGTTCTCCTATGGGGACAGCCGCAGAACCCGTTTGGAACCTTTTTCCGGAGTGTATAGGCTATCTATGGCCTTTCTTTCCCCAAGGAGCTGGAGGTGTGGCACGATGCCCAAAGACTCCGAGCTACACTCCAATAGCCGCTAATTGTGAACCTGCATGTCATGCAGGCCATGATTGATGGCATAATTAATGACGGGCCTGTTTGATGGAGATGCCTGGCGTGGGGCTAATTCCTCTGTCTGTCAGCCCATTGTGTGGATAAGAGGCGAAGGAGGAGGCAGAGGGTCCCTGGAGATCTGTTCAATCGCTAACCTTGTCTCTGTTACAGAGACAGCGAGGTGTGCTATAGCCTACTGCTATACTGCCGCACACACCCGGCATAGCTCTCTCTGCCTCTCTCACTCTGTTTTCACAATGAGCCACTGCTCGCTCCAAGCCGAACGAGGGGGAGACTGATTAAATTAAACTGCCTCACAGGTAATCATGCCAAGGTTAAAGGGATGCCGAGCAAACTGCTTTTGGCACCAACTTTCTCCTCTCTCTCCATGCAAGGCAAGGCGGCCGGTCGGTTGTCTGCAGATATGTGCGGTTTGGACTGAGGGGACGCCGCTCCGTGCAGGGGCCTGGAATGTGGAAAATTGAGTTGTCACTATCAATTTTACTGTGTGCATATCGGGAGAAAATGAACTTCTAACAATGCAGGGAGTGATATGAGGTCCTAGTCTGAGCTTGTATGACACAGAGCCCCTATAGGGTTTGGATGCTGGTTCACTGGCCTCATGGTCAAGGAAAACAACCTCGGTCTGAGAGGTAGTCATACCACTGTTGAGAAAGTAGGTATACTGTTGGAGCACAGCGGAACATGACCGATGTATATTTGAGTTAGTTGTATAAAGTCTCTTGATTTGCAAAGACTTCAGGGCATTTTTTAAACCTGATGTTTGACACAAGCCAAAATTAACATTAACATTGAATTAACATTTGTTCATATGAAACTTTTCAAATAATGGGTTACAGAGTTAAAGCAAAACAGTGATGGGAGAAAAATACATTTTGCGTCACTAAATCTAAGATAAGCACTGGGTTAAAGTGCTTACAGTAAGAAGAGGAGAGGGGCCTGCATGAATGAGAGAGAAAGGTTTTGAATGAGTGGCGTCCAATCAGTGGGCCTCTTTTTTTCTTAAGTGGTTTCAAGGGATGTCTGTGGTTAATGACTCACCATTGGAGCGTCTCCACGTCTCATGGAGGGAGTCAGATCCGTGCGCCAAGCTCAATCGCTATCAGATGGTCCTATCTGAAACACGAGTAGCGTCTGCAGCATATGCCTAATTGGCAGTTTGAGCCTCTTGCTTCGCTGTCCGTGTTCCAACTCATTAACATGTAATGTGCACTCTGGACCAGAAGTCTACCAACGAGTGTGCATGTCGTTACATTTAAGCAGCCGTGAGACCATGGGTTTTCCCCAGCTGTGAGACAAGAGTCTGGGTTTTGTATGAGGAGGAGTGGACTCTTTTTTTCGCTGTGATCTAACGCCACCTTTCCACCCCAAGCCATGTTCTTGTAGTTTTCTCATGGGATAATGTTCACACTAGGCTGGTTTTTGTCTCAGCTACTTCTAGTGCTAACAGTGAGAGAGAAAGAGAGAGAGTGTGATTGAGAGGCAAATTTATATATAGAGAGAGGAACAGAGGGACAGAGAGAGAGATGATAACAGCTTGTTTAATGTGAATGTTTAATCCAAAGCCCTTCCGCACTGCTCTAATGTAACATTAATCTCCTCCATATTATTTTAAGGGATAGATACACCAATACACGGTAGCTCCATTGTATTTCCCAGTCTTCTCAGTACAGTGCAATCATCAGTGGCTCCAATTTGGATCAAGATTGTTTTTGACTGGTTGTTGTTTTTTTAGCTTGTTGGCCTGTAGTCTCTAAGGAATGTTTTCTTGTGAAAAATCAAATGAGAGAAAAGGTAGTTTTATGAGGGGGAGATTTTCAAAGCTGTTGCAGAAAACATCCAACAGGAGCTGCACATTTTGAGGTCTGACTGAAGGTACTGTAACACCCATTCATTTCCATGGTGTTTCTAGCAGTTTGTTGATTCTCTGTAACAATGCTAAAAAGTACAGTATAGTTTAATTTTGACGATTAATTGATCTGGCACTCACTGTAAACAAACGGTTCTTTTTAGAACATTAAAACAAGAGCAACATTTTAGAGTTCACCTCTTGGTTTGTCGTTCTGAAAGCGATGAGAGACCTTTCGCCTCTTACTAATCATCAACGTCTTCCTTCATTACAGGTTTTCCCAAATGGTGCGTCAAGGTCACAGCTGCTCTGTCCCACCTGGAATTGTGACCCCCCCCCTTGACCCTGTAGCCCAGCGCATATGGAGTTCCTACCATGCTCCATGCTGTCCCGGGGAAAAAGAGAGTTAAAAGTTTAATCTAGGAGTCTGTCAGGGAATTTGCTCTAAGTTTATCCTGGCAGGTGGTGTTTTAATTATTTATTTAGATGCTTGGTACACATTTAGCAGTCCTTTACGTTTTTGCAGCCTTAAATGTAAATGTGTTTATTGCAGAGGCAATTTGGGCATTTGAATTTCCTTATTTCCAGTGTGCTTCATTTTGGCTCTGCATGCATAAAGCTTCCCGGAAATGAGCATCTTCTGCTGTTGCATTTCAGTAGTGTATTCCATTGAAAACTCAAGAGGCAGTTGACATTAATGTTTTTTTCTCTCCCTCAACACATACAGAACGACAGTCAAATGGAACATTTAAACAACACACTCCAATCATTCTCCTATTCTATTATTGTATTATATGTATCATCTTGTTCTATTCTATTATATCAATGCATTTGATTAATTCTTCTGTTCCATATAGTTCATTATCAACGGGGTGTCACATGTGCTCCCTCTCCGGCCTCGAGGTCACCAGGCTGCTCGTTATGGCTCACACCTGTCACCAACGTTGCGCGCACCTGCGTGTCATCAGACTCACCTGGACTCCATCACTTCCCTGATTACCTTCCCTATATATGTTACTCCCGTTGGTTCCTTACCAAGGCGTTCTTGTTTCTGTTTCAGTGTCATGTCTGTGCGTTGTTCGTGTTTCTTGTTTTGTATTATGTTGCGTTTATTTATTAAAACATTCACTCCCTGAACTTGCTTCCCGACTCTCAGTGCACATCGTTACACTGTGTGGTTCGAGCCTTGAATACTGATTGGCTGAAAGCCATGGTATATCAGACCGTATACCATGGGTATGACAAAACATGTATTTTTTACTGCTCTAATTACATTGGCAACCAGTTTATAATAGCAATAAAGGCACCTCGGGGGTTTGTGGTATATGGCCAATATACAACGACTAAGGGCTGTTCTTATACATGACACAACCCCTTAGCTGTGGTATATTGGCCATTTACCACACCCCCTCGGGCCTTATTGCTTAAATAATCAATTTCCCTGTGATCTTTCCAAGTACAGAGTGCTTATTACCTGATTATAATAAGCTATAGCAGGTAATGGCCAAAAAACAATTACATTCTTGTAATCCAACACCTGAGATGGAAAGATACATTTTGCACCAATAAGAAATGCGTAGATGACATTGATACTATTCTGATGTCAGTATGCTAACTGATGCTAAACGGGTTATAGATTAATCAACTGAATGAATGGAATATGCTAATTGTTTACCAACTGTGTTATTCAATTATTTAGCACAGAGGTAATTAACATACTTGAGACCTATTTTAGCAGCACTGGAAAAATATGTAACTCAGGGACTCTGAGACATACAGTATTCTGACGATTGATCTAGAGACATACATAATAGTGAGGTTTGATCTAGTTCAAGACAAGCATAACATGAATTTAGGCCAGTGCTTTTTAATGTTCTCTTATAATCCACTTCTGGATTCCAAAAGGGACAATTCTACATTTTCTACCGCAACCAAAAACATCATAGTAAAATTGTTGATTTTAGTGGGGTAAAGACAGCCGTTCATGAGATGGGGAGTATGGATGGAGCACGACAGCCTGTGGTTGTTATTGGGAGTGTAGGGACTGGAGAGACATCCATGAGATGTTGACAGCCTCAGCACTGCCATAGCTGGGTCTCTGGGGAACTACTGCTTGGAGCAGATTTTCGACGGTTATTTTATTCAGAAAAACATTTTGTCGCCAATTAGGTCCGGGAGTAGCTGGGATGCGTCTGCTTGTGGAAGTTCTGAGAGGCGAAACAGGATGTATTTTGAGGACGGTATGTTTGGAAAAGTAGGGAAGATAATTTTTACTGGGTTCTGAAAGCAAGTCTCTTTGGTGGCTGTAAACCTGTCATGTTTTCACACGAGTGTTCGTTTCTGGTAAATAGGGTATATTAGTCGGTAATCTCCATCGAGTTACATTGCTTATATTTTCAATCCAGTTGTAGAAACCTTGGAAGGAACGGTCTATATACATTTGTTTACTAGTACCTCACACCTCAAAGCACAAGGTTGCATAAAGATGTGTACACTTGTTCTTAAACATTTATTTTACTGTGTAAACTTCAGAAATAGGTAGCCTTGGGATTTCAATGGAATCCAATGTTTTGGCCATGAAGGTAAAGTTTGTGGTTACAGCTACCAGCAACTTATTTTGTGCAAAGCAAGCTTTTAGGAAAACCAGTGCCGAGATTTAGGAAAAGTAGTACAAAATAAAGTAAAACACCATGTTCCTATCAACCCCTAGGCCAAAACATTTTACTCACTAAGCGGTAGCCTACTTAAAAATGTCTCCACTCATTTGTGTTTTCATATGATTTCACCCAGAGCGGGATGCCAAGGCAATGATCTTCAGTGGATTTGCTCTCTCCCTGTACCTAATGATGATGACCCTCTTCAGTGGAAGAAGACGGGCAGAAATTCAGTGACCCATTGTGACTCAAATTAACCCTACAGAACAGGAACAGAGGGCAAGGCCTCACCTCCACGCAGGCCGTAATTAAAGCCTATTGAAGGGGATGGAATCAGGGGAATTGAGTCAGAATTAGTGCTTTTGGCAGGCAAACTGCTCAAGTGGAATCCCAGTTGACTACACTTACTGGACATCAATGTTACATTTAATGAGTCCATTGACTGGTTCAACTATTTCCAGTTTGCTGTTACGAGTAATTTTAAGGGCTTGAGAGATATACAGTTGAAGTCGGAAGTTTACATACACTTAGGTTGGAGTCATTAAAACTCATTTTTCACCCACTCCACAAATTTCTTGTTAACAAACTATAGTTTTGGCAAGTTGGTTAGGACATCTACTTTGTGCATGACACAAGTAATATTTCCAACAATTGTTTAGAGGCAGATTATTTCACTTATAATTCACTGTTTCACAATTCCTGTTAGTCTGAAGTTTACATACCCTGAGTTGACTGTGCCTTTAAACAGCTTGGAAAATTCCAGAAAATTATGTCATGGCTTTAGAAGCTTCTGATTGGCTAATTGACATAATTTGATGCAATTGGAGGTGTACCTGTGGATGTATTTCAAGGCCTACCTTCAAACTCAGTGCCTCTTTGTTTGACATCATGGGAAATTCAAAATAAATCAGCCAAGACCTCAGAAAAAAACATTGTAGACCTCCACAAGTCTGGTTCATCCTTGGGAGAAATTTCCAAACGCCTGAATGTACCACGTAAGTATAAACACCATGGGACCACACAGCCGTTATACTGCTCAGGAAGGAGGTATGTTCTGTCTCTTAGAGATGAATGTACTTTAGTGCGAAAAGTGCAAATCCATCCCATAACAACAACAAAGGACCTTGTGAAGATGCTGGATGAAACCAGTACAAAAGTATCTTTATCCACAGTAAAAAGAGTCCTATATCGGCATAGCCTGAAAGGCCGCTAAGCAAGGAAGAAACCACTGCTCCAAAACCCCCTTTAAAAAAAAACATACTACGGTTTGCAACTGTACATGGGGAAAAAGATAGTCCTCTGGTCTGATGAAACAAAAGTAGAACTGCTTGGCCCTAATGACCATCGTTGTGTTTGGAGGAAAAGGGAGAGGCTTGCAAGCCATAGAACACCATCCCAACCGTGAATCACAGGGGTGGCATCATCATGTTGTGACAACAAAGTCAAGGTATTGGAGTGGCCATCACAAAGCTCTGACCTCAATCCTATAGAAAATGTGTGTGCAGAACTGAAAAAGCGTGTGCGTGCAAGGAGGCCTACTAACCAGCTCTGTCAGGAGGAATGGGACAAAATTCACCCAAGTTATTGTGGGAAGCTTGTGGAAGGCTACCCGAAACGTTTGACCCAAGTTAAACAATTTAAAGGCAATGCTACCATATACTAATTGAGTGTGTGAACTTCCATGTGAACTTCTGACCCACTGGGAATGTGATGAAAGAAATAAAAGCTGAAATAAATCATTCTCTACTATTATTCTGACATTTCACATCCTTAAAATAAAATGGTGATCGTAATTGACCTTAAACAGGGAATTATTACGAGGATTAAATGTCAGGAATTGTGAAAAACTGAGTTTAAACATATTTGGCTAAGGTGTTGGTAAACTTCCGACTTCAAGTGTATACTGATTAATATGTAATATGCAATGTAATCTGAGGTGACATGTACTGTAACTACAATGGTTAAATGTCATTTTTTACATTATTCTAATGAGATCATGTTACCACCAATCATGAGGAGTGATACAGACCAGAACAAAATGTAATTTTTCTGATGAAGGAATATGAGAATACATATGATTCAGAATGCCGTATTTATATTTCATGAGATCTAGGCCTATCGAACGTGGTGTCCATTGCCAGCACATTGTGTGCTAATTCAGTGATATTACGGATATCCGAGTCATTAGCAATAACGTTTGGTGTGTGTGGTTAATTGTCAGAGTGAATTAAGATGAGGCTAATGTGTTGTAAAGGCATTGTGGAGAAGTGGGCAGGAATGTTAGATTTCTGTTGGGAAAAAAAACATTACATTGTGGATAGGAATATAGCATTTAAATAGGGATGCACTTGTGTTGAACAGTACTGTGTTGAACTGAAAGCTAAGCAGTATACTGTGACGTGTGATTGATAACTATTGGTAACACACTGTAGGAATAAGTGGATGGAAAGGTCAAATAAGAATAAGTATATATCTCTGTAGATAGGTAAAAAGGCCCAGTGTTTGACCCAGAACACACACACACACACAGCCCCATGCAGGATAACAAGGTTAGAGGTACAAGTCCAGGAAAAGTACCTCTTCAGTACATCGATTGACATCTAAAATACACTCTTCTCCCTATTTATTTCGACTTTTGATGATTTGTTATTTTTTTGCTTTATACTCCAGCATTTTGGATTTGAAATCAAATGTTTCATATGAGGTGACAGTAGATGATGTCACCTTTTAATTTGAGGGTATTTTCATAAACATATGTTAACTAGGCAAGTCAGTTAAGAATAAATTCTTATTTTCAATGACAGCCTACTACGGAACAGTGGGTTAACAGCCTTGTTCAGGAGCAGAACGACAGATTTTTACCTTGTCAGCCAGGTGATTCAATCCAGCAAACTTTCGGTTACGGGCACAAACGCTCTAGCCGCTAGGCTTACCTGCCAGCCCATATCTAAAACCCCCATTTGAAGAAATCATAAATATTTGGACAAATTCACTTATAGTGTATTAAAGTAGTAAAAATTGTAGTATTTGATCCCATATTTATAGCACGCAATGACTACATCACGCTTGTGACTCTACAAACTTGTTGGATACATTTATATCTTGTTTTGGTTGATTCGGGTTATATTTTGCTCAATAAGGAACTGATTGGTGATTGATGACTGGAGTACTGTAAATAGGATGTTTCTGAACTTTAAATTAGTCCTGACAATGCCATGACTAAGAAAAATCGTGAATAATGATGAGTGAGAAAGTTACAGAGGTTACAACAAAACACGCTAACCTCTCACCATTACCAATAACATGGGATGTTAGCATTTTTTGGGGAGTATGATCTTTGCGACTCAACACGTTTGTAGTCACAAGCTTGATGTGTACTCGAATATGCGACTACAATACTAAACTGGTGACTACTTTAATACACCTTAAGTCAATTTGTCCAAATACATAAAGTGTGTTCTTTTCTAAATGGTAAAACAGATATTTATGAAAATACCCTCAAACAAAAGGTAATCCTGTCACATTAAGTACAGAGCCAAACAAATAAAAATGCTTCACTGTCCAAATAAATATGGAGGCGAGTGTTAATGATATGTTTCAATGGGCCTATAATCTTCTGACGGAAATGACAATGAATGATATCAAATCACATATCACATAATGGCTCTTTTATTTGCAAAAAGCTTAACTTCTATATTTACATTTTGTGCAAAAACATTTAAAGGTTTCAAGGACTTTACATCGTAAGTTAACCTCAAGGCACATACATGGGACAACAACAATATTTTATAATGAGAAAAGAAATGTAACTTTGGTTCCTAAGTAGCATATTAGTTTATGTTGTTAAAGTCAAAACAACTCAATGTCGAAATGAAAAGCCATAATAGCCGAGAACCCCAAGCCAAATGACATGCATTGTTCATTTTCAGCATACTTTCTTCTGTCAAATGATACATGAACAAATAACCTGTCGTTGTTCATATTATTTCCATTAATTCGACCCAGCAGCTGTAAGAGAAAATGTAATTACTTCAAACACCCATGAATTGTTTGCTAAAGACTTCTAGTTTTCTGAAGACTTTTATGTTGGTCTACAAGGTGTAAAGACGACTTAAAATGTTTTCAATTTTATTCACTTGGGTGCTTATTTTGATTTGACCTCTCAGTGATTTAACATAATTATTCCAATGAGAATGAATGAGCTTAAAGGAAGTTACTATCAAAGCCTGAAACAGTAACAAACAGAGGTTGTAGTCTCTCTTTTTTTTCACTCTTTCTCCCTCTTTCTCTAATGTGTTCGGTCTAATTCCATTGGTCACGCCATTGCGTTTGTGTACTTTCTTCAAATGAGGGAGGGAATTTAGAGTAATGTACTGCCACAAACAAACAACAAGGCTTCTCAGTCACTTTGTATCATTACCCAGCACCACTCGAGGGCGTCGTTACGAATGAACAGGCTTTCATTAATTATGTGTTGGGTCTATTGCTGTCTGTCACTCGTAGTTTTTTCACCAATATGAAAATATGTGCTTTCCATACAGTAACTATTCAATTACTGTCATTGTCTCTTTCACAGTTTATAAATTGCTTCTTCTCTGAAAAAGTCCTTGAACAAACTAAGTGCAGTTAGCCGGTACAGTACTGCATAAAAGTAAGGCAATAAATGGACCTCTATCACTTCTTGGAACATTCTTTAATTTGGGGAAAAGTGTTGCAACAGGTTGGCCTGAAAGACTAACATTACATTTAAATCCTAATCACTAATGAAAATAGAGATACTTTGCTGTATGGGATTATTGTCAGACAGGACGACTTTGCCACAGGCAGGTAGAATGAAGTGTTCAGTGGATACATAACCTGTTAAAGCACTACGGCCATGTAGCAGTGTGACCTTAGGTCAGTAAATGTTGGTGGGATGTTCTACATAACTTGTCATGTAGCAGTGTCAAACTGACCTTAGGTTAGTTTACGCCAGTGGGGTTTATTGGACGTAACTTCTAATGTGTATCAAACTGACTTCAGGTCAGCTTCCGCTGGTGGGGCTTTAACACAGGCTGATAAACAGATATGTGTACGTTCGTAGACAAAGTGGAGACACTTTGATAACCACAGAAGAGCAACTGTTATTCCTAAATGACACAAATGTATTTCTGATGTATGAATCTAAATTTGACTCAAAACCCTATGAAAGCACACATGAAAGCTTAAGCATCAACGTGAATAATGGTATTATAGTGTCTATTGCGTCATAAGTTCCCTACCTACTATTTCTGGGACTACTAAAGGAGTTATTACTAATGGCAGATGTGCACTGGCATGGCAATTCTTCAAAGAGAGACAACGTCCATTAACACCCGAGCAAAAAACGAGAGTTCCACCCTTAAAATGGTGTTTCCTATTGATAATTTCAAATTCTGGCCAAACCAATGCAATGCAGTGGTTTTACGCTGTATTTAATCCAGTGACTTGGTGCCCTGTGAATGGTTAACTCTTGTCATTTTACCTTCCCCTCTCTCTCTCTCTCTCTCTCTCTCACACTCTTCTCCCTCTCCCAGCTTGTGATTCGAACGGCCAAGTGAAAAATAACGTCTGCATATTTTCTCCCTTTTTCGGATAAGGATTATGAGAGGGGCAGAGGGGAGGGGGTGGGGTGGATTCTTTGAACTCGGTCTGCAAAATAAAATCTTGTCAAAGCAAATAAAGTCTGAGTAAGAAGTGCATAACAAAGACTCCTCAGTGGCACCAGGCATTCCTAACTGGGAGCCAACATAGTTTGGAATTGATGATGAATGTGTAGCTCGAACCAATCAATCAATTAATCAATAGAGTAGTCAATCCCATGTAGACAATAAAACACATCACATGCTACAGTAGGAAAGTCCTTCTATCAACACATTGTAAAGCAGATAAACAGATAAACGCCTTGATTGTTTATTCTGATTCACTCAATTTTCATTTGAGTTCTTATCAATAAAGGACTTAAGAAAGGCAGAGGAATGTATAACTGTGAGTGTATCTCCTCCACATTCATCATCACGGCAGACACCACCCGGCAAAGACAAGACACGCAACGCAACCTCATGGACCTCCGCCATGATAATATCTGTATCATTAAGCCGCTGAACAACAGAGCTGAGCACTGTTCATTTTAAATGATTCCATAAGTAGCTCCGCAACCATTAATACTCTAAACAATGCCATTTGAGAATGAGTAATGTAATGCATCTGAGGTAATGGACTCATGGGATGCTGGAGGTAAGGGATCTCTTAGACTACCTATACCTCGCTCTACTCTACACTGACTGAGAAAACATGCCCCCTAGTGGCCACAACTGGAAAAAAAAACTCCTGTATCATTGGAGGCAAATCTATATCCAACAGCGACGGCATTATCCCTCTTATCCCTACCACATTGAAAAGTGTTCACTTAGTCCTGTTAAGGTAGTCTTCCTCCCATCCCTTCCACATTCAAACGTGTTCACTTAGTCTTGTGAGGGCAAAAGGGGGTGTTGAAAAGTGTGCCCATTCCTCTGATGGGATTTCCACAAAAAGCTCATTTGAATGGCTGCTTACACTCTCTGTTGCATTAGGAAGTGCACTTTGATTCTTAAAAAAAAATACCACCAGTGCTTATTTTCCACTGCAGTCTAATCAGCAGTGTTAGTTTTCCCAGACCACTGTGTTATCTTAACTAGTGTTTCTGTGAGGGGGTGGCTCTGCACAAAGGCCATATTTTTGCTTCTGTGTTTAGCAAAGAATCCCAGCCCTCATAGCGCCCAACAACCCAAAAACCTGACAGACAGGACACCGTTCGTCAGAACCAACCCAGCGTGCCATATTGTACACATTTCTATGTACAGACAATACTTGAGCAAAAACCACTTACTGTATTTAAATCCCGCTGATTAAAAAAAACATATGTATTCCTTTTTTTACTAAGAATAAAAAAGATTGCAGATAGAATTCCACATTATTGTCCACAGTATAAATTACATCGTAGACAGAACTTGGAAATATATATGGTACAGTATATTTAACTACTTTGTTGTTTCTTTCTGTCAGACAACCAGTGTGGGAATATCCTGTGAGAAGCATCACGTGTGACAGAACTCGGTGCTGGGAACATTGCTGCTCTTGCAGTAGGCTAAGCTATTGTCACTGAGGTGGCAGTCTCTGAAGCCAATGCCTCCATTGGGTGTATAGATGGGCTGAATCCTGAAATCCCCTTTCAAAAGTTGCTCATTGTTCAGCGAGACTATCTGAAAGCTGGTCTCAGTCATTTCCAGTATAGAGTTATCCTTTTTGGTCCCCGCCTCGCAGTAGTCGTCTTTTCTCCTGCCCCGGTTGTATTTCCACTTGGACGACTCCGAGCGGCTCTTCTTGTGCATGTGCCAACAAAACAGGCTCAGCAGTATTACCAGGACGACCAGGACGGCCCCACCGATCACCCCGGCCAAAAGGAGGGTGGAGTGGGCGTCCTGTTGGGCTTGCTCTGACCCTGTGGCCTTGTTGTTATTGGAGTTGGATGAGGCTGACTTGGTCCTGGCCTCTGAGCATATTGTATCCTCACCTGGGCGGTAGGAGTTGAGGGTGTCCAGTACATACACACAGATCCGGTACACTGACTTGGGCTCCAGGTTGGTCAAGCTTAGCTTTCGCCTGTCCCCACTCAGCGTCCTCTCGCGGCTGACGTCGCTCATTAGGCTCTTGCCCATCTTGACCCAGGTCACCTTGTAGGCCGTAACGGTGAAGTAGGAAGCCCAGCTCACATCGATGCAGGAGGCGTTGACCACGTGGAAGGATATCTGTAGGGGATCCTCATAAGGGGGCAGGGGTCCAGCGGGGTGGGGAGCCAGGGCAGGGGGAAGGGAGGGCGATGTGAGGTAAGAAGAGGATGTGGAGATGGGGATGGAAGTGGTCATGGCGGTGGTAAGGAAGGTGGTGGAGGCGGTGGTGGGGAGTTGGGGGTGTGGGGGCGTAGAGCGCAGGGTGGGCCAGAGGTCAGGCTGGAGGTCTGTCCCGCCTGAGCACTGGATAGCATCCAGGGTTAGTTCTCTGATTGCCATGCCGCGCACCCTCTCGGGGCTCTGGCACATGAACCCGCGCACGTTGATGGAGCCTGGCAGTGACTTGAGCCACACCACCACCCATTTGACAGTGCAGTCACAGCGCCACGGGTTGTTCCGAACGGTGAGCTGTCTGAGGCTGATGAGGCCGTCAAAGACCCCCTGTGTCAGTGTCTGCAACTGGTTGTTGGATATATCCAGTCTCTCGAGCCTCTGAAGGTCGGAGAAGGCCATCACTGGAATATGGTCCATCTGATTATCTTGCAAGCTGAGCTTGACCAGGGACTCGGTCGGGAGGAGGGGTGGGGGGAACGTCAGAGAGTTACGAGCCAGCGCCAGCTCCCGGAGGGTGGACAGCTCCTGGAACGTCCCCGGGGCCACGCCCTCGTCCGTCAACAAGTTCCCATCCAGCAATAGGCGTTGGAGCCGCGTCACGTTCTGAAACGCTTCCTCAGCGATGATGGCGATGCGGTTCTCGTCCAATCGGAGCTCCTTGAGGTCCTCCGGAAGACCAATGGGGACACTGCTCAGGTGGTTCTTGGTGAGGAAGAGCAGCTTGAGGCTGACGGCCTCCCGGAACGCCCCCTCCTCCACCCCCACGGTAGAGATGGAGTTATCATCTAGGTGGAGCTCCTCTAGGCGGGGAAGCTGGGCCAAGGCAGCCCTGGAGATGGTCTGGATGTTGTTCTCCTGCAGGTGTAGCACCCGGATGTTCTTGGGCAGGTTGAGAGGAAACTCATCCAGCTGGTTGCCGTAGAGAAACACTGTCTCCACGGAGGCCACATTGTGTAGTTCCCATGGGAACCCAGCGTTGTTGATCTGGTTGTTGTGGAGGTAGAGGATCTTGTAGCCCTCTGTCACCCCCAGAGGTACCGATGTCAGGCTCCGCTCGTTGCAATAAACAAATGTTTTGTCGCAGCGGCACTCCTCCGGGCACGAGGCTGCGGGGCGGCTGAAGTGCAAGTTGAGGCTCAGGAGGACTGTCAACCAGAAACGCAAAAATGAACCCCAATTTTTATTCCACAGCCTGACCTGAAACTCCATAGTGGAAAAACAGAAGGAGGGGAACGGCCTCAAAAAGCAACACACAATAAAATGTATTAAAAAGGGAAAAGGATTGAAGGTGATGAAGTAAATCCCCCAAAATAGTAGACAAAAACGAAAGTCCTCTAAAATAGTTTGATAATGCTCAGTTCACTTCTTCGCGGGGTGGTAGAACAGGAAGCCATAGGGTTAGGCTTAATCCCCCTGTAATTGGTTAGTCCTCAGCTTTAAGAGGAAAGAGTGTCTCATTAGGAAGAGCAGGTCCTCTGACTGAAGCTGACTCGGACTCCATCCATGCTGATATATTAGACCATGGCAGGGCTCCACAATCTCAGCTCCTCCTCAAAGCACAGGGCCAAGCCTGGGCCAATTTAATGCCAAGTCGCAGCTGAGAGCTATCGTGTCCGGGGCCTCCTTCTCTCCTCTCCTCGCCACACGCCCGTCAACGTCACACACTGCTGGTCCCCGCCCGGGGCAGCGTCCAGGTGGTGTGACATTTGGATCCAGAGACCTGTTCCACAAGACAAAAGAAAGGTGAGATAAATGGGGGGGGGGGGGTTCGGGTCAGGGGTGGTCTGTTTCTCCCTGTGAGAAAAAAAAGAGCTGTCTATAACTCACGTGCACACAAAGGCTGAAAAAATTACTCTGTTTCACATACATATTCAGACCCATAAACACATAGATCGAAGACACACACTCTCACACACACAATCATACTTAACCCGCACACAGATCCACACACATGTTCTACCTTTGAAATTTATGCACAGGCTATTTCTTTCAAAATTTCAAACCATCTGATAAAAATGCAGGAGCGCTCTAGCACATCCGGTTTAGCAGACATAAAGGGGCTTTCATTCCTTCCTCTCAGTCATAGAGGAGAGAATATAATAGCTGCTCGAACAGCATGGACATTCTGCGCTTTCTACAACAACAAGTTAATGCCTCAGTGCTGAACTACACGCTAATACACACATTGCAACTATTTTGAACTGTCTGAAACATAAATTAGACATAACGGGGAGATAAAAATACTGCCTGAAAGACTTATTGGGTAGCCCTTTGACTTGTGTGAAAATAGTCTCTTTTTTTCTCTGCCTTTGTTAGAGCAGACAGTGCTTTGAAGTTAGAGCTGATAAACACATTGTGCTTACAGTAGACAGAGAGAGGTGTTGTTTTGCCTCTTAAAGGTGCACCATGCACATTACATAAGTAGGCCAGACAAACCACCAACCATCTCCAGCACACATACATGATATAAGGCACCGCAACAATGAAATGAGAGGGGAGTGTGTGGGGTGGGGGATGTATGGTGGGACTTTATACCAATCCCAGAGTGACAAACACAGCCTGTCAAATGGAATGGGATTGGAAAATAATTTAGCTCCTCCACCTGTGATAAATGATCGATACTGGACTATTTCTCAAAATGGTTTAGAGGTTTAGCGTGGGCACAAGGCCACCCAGTTACACTAAGGCCTCAGCTCCCCACATCCCAGTATTCGAGTTGCCCATCACACATGTTCTATCCAGAAGATTGAAACATACTGCTTGTCACCAGTGCTTTTAACTTAACAGGAACACTGCACATGTCAATGCTCAAGAGGCCCATACATTTAATAAATAATGGGTTTGATGGTCTGAATTTTATATAGAGGGCGTAGGTCATATAGGATAGGAGGTAAGGGCATAGGAGGAGATTAAGGTTATCTGCAATTATAGGTTGCTCTGTAGCCTGATGAGTGGTGAGATGTGGCACCACTGCTACTTATAAGGATGAAGCAAAACAATATGAAATAGATCTGTGATCTACATTTCTAAATTGAAAAGAGCTACATTTAATCAAATAAGCTTCAGGGGAAATAAGGAGATACCACAAGCTGCAATAAATGTGCTGCCACAGCAAAAACATCTCAAATGATTATAGCTGCATAAATAAAGACTGTGGACATTGGAATGAATTGTGGAGTAAAAATACATCTCAGCAAGGCTAAACAAAATGATCCTATGGAGACAATAAAGTTGGCCTTGCATGTATCCAAATCCAAAAACGACATGGACAGAGAGCAAGGTGTATGTGTGAACAGATAAAATAACGTTTTTCGGTTGAGGCCAGGTTCAATCCGATTAGGACTGGATTAAACGACAGAAACGCAATTAAAAGTTTTTAAAAGGATAGGCTATTTAAAAGGCGATAAGAAGCGGATCAGGTGCAGGCTACTTCAAAGGCAGCCCAGCGAGTGGTGTTCAATTGAATGAATTATTACAAAAGGGGTTGAGAGCCGTGCTGAGCATTGAGATTGCAAATGCAAACGGAGGCTTTGGTTTTCTCTGAAGAAAAACACAAATCTAAAGCAATGCGCTTTGTAGCTAAGCATTGATCTTTGACATCTAATAATGGATTGATAAATAAACGATAGAAACCGAACTGAGAATTTACAAATTGACCATATTTCCTTTAGAGATAGCAGAGGGTTGTGAGGAGAATATAATATATTAGGCAGCAGTTTGGCTGGGAATAAAATTAGCACCATAGCTCTTAACACTCGCAGTGCATCTATGTATATATATCCATAATATATCACATCTAGTTCAATCTACTCATACAGCCTAGAACTCTATATAAACTATTTAAATAAGTTGTAGTATAGTTGTTTATATAGCCTTTATGCTGCTATTAAACATTTGGGATACTGTAGCCTACCTTAGACGAGGATTTATCCATATTCATTGTATGCCCCTTTACCATGTTCAACTATTTTCTTTATCCTTCATGCAATCCTAGAATATGACCGTGCGCAATGATCCAGCGCCATTCGGTATTGTTTGTGCGAATCGCTCCCAAGCGCCATGCCACCCGTGGGTCTATCGGACAGCATGCTGCCTGAGTCGGGGAACAATCTTCTGCTCTGTCCGCACTTTTCTGCAATTCCGGGGCATGCAGCTCAACCTATGACTACACTCAGCTCAGCCCGCCTCAAAACCTTGGGCAATGCATTCGAGCGGGAGAGTGGGACTATATGGACCAGAGGCAGCACCGACTTCTCTCGAAACAGTGAACATGCACTTGCCAAGGTATCCGGGTTGTTTTGGGGACGATAAACGTGCCTTCTATGCTCGGAATCCCAGAGAGATGTTTGCTAAAATGAATTCCGTTGATAGTGATGTGTGTGCAGTGCACCGCTCACCTCTGTCTTGCGCTCTCTCTCTCTCGCTCTCTTCTCTCCCTCTCCCATCGTCGCTCTGGTCCCTCCTACCCTACCCTTCCCTGAATAAAGAATGCGTCTCCCGGTGCAGCTCGGAGAGAGATGGCTTGGAGCCATGTACTGCTCCTCCCAACACTGCTGCCCTCATACTTCCTCTGTTATCAGGGAATTTCAACTTTCTTGTTTTTCTGGAGAACTTTATATTCAGCCTACGCATTTGTCACTATATATTTTTCCTATACACAATAGTTTATTAGCAATGGTCCAAAACGCAACGACTAGACTGACCTGGATAAAGTAGCCTACATTTCCATGCTCATTTCACATTTCTATTCGGTTTTCAGGACGGCAGACCTCTATGCTTAATTCTGTCTACATTTACAGTGACAGTTACAAACACTTTTTGCCTCATCTCCATTCATCCACATGGCTGTTGGATGCCCAAAAACCTATTCAAGTCAATAAATGAATTTATAAAATGTTAAAAAACGATGTATTATTTGCTCACTAGCCAACTAGATTGCTGGCTACAGTGGGCCACTTTGTAGGCTAACTCAACTGAGCAGCTATTTAGCTAACTAGGTAGCTGACTTTACACCTGTTTAGCTAGAGTTCTTGACAAATGATTGTAAATTAAAAACAACAATTGCAGCTCTGGTTGTCAGTAAAGGGAAAGTGTAGGCTACTGGATTGGGCAAGTCATTTTGTGAGAGGACATTATGAAAAAATGTACCGGGTGTTCAGCAGTCTTATGGCTTGGGAGTAGGAGCCTTTTGGTCCTGGACTTGGCGCCCTGGTACCACTTTCTGTGCAGTAACAGCGACTATGACAATGTTTTGGGCCTTCTTCTGACACAGCCTATTATATAGGCCCTGGATGGTGGGAAGCTTGGTCCCAGAGATGTACTGGGCCGTATGCACTACCCTCTGTAGCGCCTTATGGTTGGATCCTATATGCCATGGGTAATATGTGTAGGTTTAGCCTTGTTAGCAAACATTGTATACAAACATATGGTTAAACATCACATAAAATGTATAAATCTATTACAATTGGAGCAGGCCTGCTGTTGATCTACTGGGTGTGCAGGGTTCTGTTTCAACCCAGCAATAACACACCTGATTCAACGAGTTGATGCTGGGCTGGAATAGAAGTCTGCTCACCCAGTAGATCACGGATCGTTTGGCCACCGCTGTTGTGGACTTTTATTTTTCCACCTGAAAAGATGCTTCAGTAATAATTGCTTACTTGTTACTACTCAATTATCTTTTGTTGTTTAGACTAAGATATCTAATCTTTACATATGAGTTATCTTTTTTTGTACATTTTGAAGTATTGATTCTTTAAATATGAAGTGTTTAAACTTGTTTTATTTCTTAAGCTATTATTCAAAATGAACTAGTGTCAGTGTTGATTAATCACTAATCACAACCCTGCAATAAAAGGGGTTCTGTCGCTGTGTTGTTTTCTCAAATTAACATTTTATTTTTGTCTAGCTGTAAGATGTCCAATCGTTTTATTTAATTTTTACGCTCTCTCTGTATATATTTTTTGTAATCTAAATTCTTACTGACAGTTGTGGCTTCTTTACTTGATGTATTGTTGTCTCTAACTTCTTGCACTTCGTGCTGTTGTCTATGCCCAATAATATTTGTACCATGTTTTGTGCTGTTGTGTTGCTGTCATGCTATGTTGTTACTAGCCTATGGGCACCCATCAGCTGAGGCAGAGAATAGCTAAACTCACACATTTACATGTAGAGAATGTACATGTTCTTAATGTAAAATGATACCAGTAGACAATGTATGTAAGGCAAACCTTACACCAGATTTTGTACATGCTTTTAAAGTGCTGACATATACAATCATTTAGTGCAAATCCAACCTTGTAATTTAGTTTGAAAATAAAAAAATGAGGTTAATTTTATTTTATTTCAATAATATTTGCAATGTTACTTGCAAAAAGGTTGCAGTTGTTCAATGGTAGACAGTATATCATTTCTCTATGTGTCACTGACCTTGGATAAGCTAGCACAACTAACCTTTCAGGTCAATAATATGCTGTTTTTATAAAAAAAATTGTTGGCTTTAGAATTGTGAGAGAAATTGAACTTAGCAGACATGTCTCAAAACAAACCTGTTTGCGGCTAGCTACTTCTTGTCCCTCATGCTAGCCTTACAGCTAAATATCACTTCTGAAATGTAAAAAATAAAAAATATTTATATGGCCATTTCTCTGCCCTTGCTGCAGATTTAGCACAGACATGCCATGGAAACCAGAATGCTGCTGTGTTTTGTCACCAGTGCTTTCTGACATTTTTAGTCCTAACGCAATGTTGCGCCTACGGCACTAATGCGATGTGCACCTTTGGAGCTCCGCCCAAGCAAGAAAAGTCAACTCGAAGCCAGCAGATGGCGATTCCATTGGTTTTCTGTATTATCGACTCTCCATGAGACAATTTTGTGAGATTCATTCTGCCTTTCATGTTTCATTTTGTCAGCAACATCCCAAAGATGGACTGCTTTGCCATGTCCTGTCCACAAAATGTTATTTATCCATAAATCACACAACTGTACACAGCATGAATTATATATAAGACATGAAGAATGCAGGGGAAAATAGACCATTTTAATTTGCATGTTTTGCAGCATAATTCCAGTGGATGGAAATTGGCATGATGGAGTTGTAAAATATTTCTCTCAAGTAAAGTTTTTACAGTTGTTTGATATAATGTTTAATATATGTATGTGTATGCCAGTGTTAATACCAGTTTACCTTTAGCTACTTTTGAGCTACCATGCCCATCTGTGTGTATTAAGGCGTGGATCAGCTTTAATATTGCAACTAGATTCTGGCCCCTATCAATGTCATTGTCTGCATCATTTCCAATCCCCAATATATATATATATATACACACTACCGTGTAAAGCTTCCTTAATAGAACAGCGCAAACTGGCCTAACCAGAACAGAAAGAGGAGTGGGAGACCATGGTGCACAACTGAGCAAGAGGACAAGTACATTAGAGTGACTAGTTTGAGAAACAGATGCCACACAAGTCCTCAACTGGCAGCTTCATTAAATAGTACCCGCAAAACACCAGTCTCAACATCAACAGTGAATAGGCGACTCCGGGATGCTGGCCTCCGGGATGCTAGGCAGAGTTCGTCTGTCCAGTGTCTGTGTTCTTTTGCCCATCTTAATCTTTTCTTTTTCTTGGGCAGTCTGAGAAGGTTTTTTCTTTGCAAGTCTGTCTAGAAGGCCAGCATACAGGAGTCGCCTCTTCACTGTTGACGTTGAGACTGGTGGTTTGCGGATACTTTTTAATGAAGCTGCCAGTTGAGGACTTGTGAGGCGTCTGTTTCTCAAACTAGACACTCTAATGTACTTGTCTTCTTGCTCAGTTGTGCTCCGGGCCCTCCCACTCCTCTCTCTATTCTGGATAGAACCAGTTTGCGCCTTTCTGTGAAGGGAGTAGTACACAGCGTTGTACGAGATCTTCAGTTTCTTGGCAATTTCTCACATGGAATAGCCTTCATTTCTCAAGAAAGTTATTTGTTTCTGGCCATTTTGATTCTGTAATCGAACCCACAAATGCTGATGCTCCAGATACTCAACTGATCAAAAGAAGGCCAGTTTTATTGCTTCTTTAATCAGCTCAAATGTTTTCAGCTGTGCTAACATAATTGCAAAATGGTTTCATAATGATTAATTTGCCTTTAAAATTGATAAACATGGATTAACTAACACAACGTGCCATTTGAACACAGGAGTGATGGTTGCTGATAATGGGCCTCTGTACGCCTATGTAGATATTTCATGAAAAATCAGCCGTTTCCAGCTACAACAGTCATTTACAACATTAACAATGTCTGATCAATTTGATGTGATGTTAAGGGACAAAATATAGCATTTCTTTCAAAAACAAGGTCATTTCTAAGTGGCCCCAAACTTGTGAACAGTAGTGTATGTATTTATATTTTTTCCTCTAACCCTACCATCCCTACCCTAATTGGAGTAAACTAATGGACAACAGCACTTACAGTAGGTTTCTACTTCAATCTTATACATACTATATACATTTTATGGACAGTATATTTTACAATAGTTAACTTATGTTTGTTTTTAGTCCGGTCCTTCAGCTATCCTCAACCCCTGCCATCTATCTTCATTTCTATCTCTATTTGCCATATATTTTTCACTGTGCTTTGAAGTTTCACAAAAGTTTTGAACCTTTCTCTTCTCATAGGTTTTACAGATTAGAAATGAAAGATAAACATTTTTGCTAAGAGTATTATTACAGTATATTATTGATTGATCAACTTTTTAGATCACTCAGCAGTGCTATTTGCAGAGTTAACTCCATTTGAATGTTGCAATTCTTCAGCCATTCCTGAACCTGCGACCAAAAACAAGCTACACATGGACAGTAGCAAAACAAATGATCTAATGATTCTGTCTCTTTTAAGCAACATCTGCAGAGTTGGGATGGTTGTATCCCCCATATATTTTTTTGTTTGTTTTTGGTTGCTTTTGGTTGTTTTTTAAGAGTTTTGTATAATCACTTAAATTGAAAAACTTTAAGTTTTGAATCCGGAGTGGTTTTGTGTGTCAGTTCATAAACCATGTGCCATGGAATAGGTACATTGTAAATCTTTTGCAATCTGTGTGGCACAGCTGTCAATTTTTGGTCCTTAATTAAACTGGCAAACTTTTTTATTTATCACAATTTTCTTTAACCAATTTTGGTATTTTTTTGCAGAGCTGACAGTGTCACGAATACCACCGAAGGTGGCTCCCCTTCCTGTTCGGGTGGCGCTCGGAGGTCGTCGTCGCCGGTCTACTAGCTGCCACTGATCCCTTTTTCCTTTTAGTTTGTTTTTGTCTAATTGTTTTCACCTGTTCCTTGTTGGGGTTTTGGGATGGGTGTTATTTAAGTTTGTTTAGCCCGATGGTGTTTGTGCGGGCTTGTTGTTATTGTTAAGTTTGTGGTTATTGTTGTCATTTGGGTTTTTGCTGTCCGGGTTTTGGAACTAAGTTTTTGGGTTTGTTTTGCACCTGTGTTTAGGGCTTTACCCATGTTTGGACCTGTTACTTTGTTGAGGACATTAAAGCATTTTTCCTCGTTTACTTTTGCTCTCTGCATCTGACTCCACACCCATCACTCACCCATCACTTTACAGACAGATTAGTTTCTTACTTTCTCACCCTTACACTTACCTCTTCCATTTTTGCTGCAATTCATTTTTTGTCATTTTGGATAGAGCAGACATTTCAGTATATTTTTGTTAGCTGCATGTGCAACATAACTCCTCCAGTCCTATTTATGATATAGTTTACAAAAGATTATACCGTAATCTTATATTTGACTTTAACCATAATATTTGAAGTAATGTTTGTTCTGTCTTTTCTGGAGGAATAAACTGAAATTGCAAGCAACTTTCTAAAAATAGAGATGTTTTGGAGATTATTTCATTTCAAAATATCCGAAAGTGAGAGGTTGTAATCTGAATAAAGGAAAAAAATGGCCATTCTTGAACACGGGGTGATCCATTCTTGCTAATCTGCTAGAAAACCAGTTTGATTTGACTATAGCTTTTGTATGACTGAAGTTCTAATGCATTAACCTCTTAATAGTTAAGAATTACTTCCCTCCAAATTCATATAAATAGGCCTGTTTAATTTGTGTGGGTTTGATGAGTAGGATTTATTGTTGCAGTGTGTTGGTCCAATCATTATTACTTTCAAAGTTCAATTTTTGACAGATCGTAATTTCAATTTCCAATGCAACACAGTACCCTTCACAGGGAGAAAACATCTCTAATCTGGGGAAATCTCCTAAACCTAAAGTATTTCCATTCCTCTTGGCAGCTTTTAGTTCTTGAAGACAGATGGAGGAGGTCCAGTGAACCCCCACACACATCCCTTTATTGTTCTTTATAGGCTAATCATCATTGACTACCTGAACCTGCTGATATTGTGTTTCACTTGAACTTTGATACTTTCAATTCCCGTCACTCTGTGTACCAGACTGGTACCCTTACACAGGTACTAATATCAAGTTGCTCGTCCACAAAACCTAACAGCAAACTTCCTGATATTCGACTGAAGGTTTCTGTTCCATTTGAAATGCAGAAGATTTAAGACAAACAATGCAGAAGATGGAGAATATTTACCATAATAGGCAGAAAAACAAACTGTGTGACAAAACTTCATCCCTCTCAGGTCTCCTCCTTCATCTTTACACACTCCTCTCTGGAATTGTCTTCAATACCACTGTGCATCTCTCAGTGACAGAATAGCATAGAGCCTAACTGGGTTGTGGGTCATGTTGACCACACGTTATAATCTCAACACTGGGAGAAACGCCAAACACTGTTTCTAAGCTTACAGTTGATGAATTACATTTTTCCTTAATCATTTTTATGCATGTCAATTATAAATCTACCATTGTTACATTTTTACGGCACAACTCCCACCAAAGAAAAAGCCCCATTTTCAACAGTCAACCGCCATATCAGTTGTTGACTGTGTTTCCGTCGATGTACTGCAGGTGTTATATAGGCGCTCCATTAAATGAAATAAAGAGAAACCTGTTTACCTCTTACAGTTCCTTTTAAGAGAATAAAGCTGCTTGTCAAACTGTTGAGCGGGAGGAAGGATGGGGGAAGGAGGAGGCAGGGCTCAAACAACCTGGTAGTCAATTCATCAGGAGCTCAGCTCTCACATGGACATGATGTGAATTATGGGGGTGTATAAATGGTAGCCGTAGACCCTTATTGAAGGCTTCCCTGTGATAATGTCACACCGGAGAAACAGACTGACTGATAACAAGCTGGTCCCTGTAGTAGCCTACTGCAGAGAGAGGGGAAAGAGATAGGGCAGAAAGGGAGGGAGAGTGGGGGTAGACAGACAGACAGAGGGAGAGAGAGAGAGAGAGTGAAATGGAACGATAGGGAGAGAAATATATATTCTCTAGAGATAGAGAATAAACAGATTGAAAGAGAGAATGATATAGAAAGAAAGATGGAGAGAAAGAGCGATGCCAGGAACAGGTCTTTGGGTCACGCAAAGGATGGGCCTTATCCCACCTCCAATCCCTCCGGATTTCTTTCTGTTTGAAGTCACATCTGGGGTGAATTTCCCCTCCTGAGCTGAATGGAGAGGAAGTCTTAGTCTAGCTGTTCATAGCCTGGATGTGGATTTGAGCTAGCGCCTACCTCCCAGGCTATAGCTCTCTCTCTGAGTCTCTGCCTGCCTGCTGTTGTCCAGACCTCACCTCTCAGTATGTCTGCATGATGGACACATGGCTGGCTACTACTGCCTGAAAGATCTGCTGACATCATATGGCTCAGCTCTCATAGGGCCAGGAGTTGTTACTGTCTTTGTGCAACAAGCTCTCACAGTCTCACTGCAGAATTAGACGTTCAGCCACATTCTCCAAATGTCGAATTTTGAAGTGTTTTTGACACCCTGAGTTGACTTCTGCTGCTTTGTATCACTCCATTTCTACAAAGGTCAACTTTTTAAGATAAAGGTTAAGTTTAGCCACTCCTTCTGAATGGTTACGGTAAGGGTTATGGTTTGGGATGAGCTTAAAAGAAATGTGTCCACGACCGGGATTGAAAACGCAACCTTCTGATCCTCAGCCATGGGATTCCAACGATCCTGCATCCCCGTCCTTAGTGCTCTATCAAAACCCAAGCCTACTTGATAGGAATCGCACTCACTGTTTCCCCTAGTATAATTTCGACATCAACCTTGAACAATCTCCCTGCTTTGTGATCTGACCATAACAAAACTCTGGACCCAAAAAGCCAGTTGCCCTGGCATGGTCAAACAAGATAGGCTATAGTCTGGAAATAGAACGTATCTTTGACAAATAGTGTTTATTTTTGGATTGCCTTACCTGTCCAAAGATTTATTCACTAATTCCCAAGCCAGAGTTTACCTCTATATTAATACATTTCCCCATCAGACCTATGTTCAAACTATTTCAATTTTATTTACTTTCACTTCACATAGATTTCAAAGTAAGTATTTGGATATATATAAAAGAAATGACATTACTTCAATATTGTAATGTATTTGGAAATACCCTATGAAAGTATTTAAAGGTATTTGAAAATATGCAGACAGGTATATTTTAATGTCCAAATATTCAAATATTTAAACACTCCCATGCATTTAGAAACAAGTACAGGTCAAAAAGTAGGCTATTTATAGGAAAGTATTTGGAAATGTATTCAAATACTTCAAATAAAAAGTATTGATTCGGAACCACATCATTTGAAAATATTTAATAGACAAATACTTAAATACTAATGTATTTGAACCCAGGTCTGTTCTCCATATTTAGATTTTAATGTGTTTCCATTCTCGTGATGAGTTGATTCATTATTGCATTGACTCCCAATTAGGGGAGGGTGGAGAAAGACCCTGTGACATCAATTAAACTAGTGATTTAATTTGTATGGCCAAAATCACTGCTTGCTTATCTCCCGAGAGTATCCCCAGAGGATGTCTGTAGCATGGAGTGTGTGCGTGTGTGTGCATGCGTGTGCACGTGTGTCTGTGTGCACATCCTAATTATAGTTCTAGTCTTCTGTGTCTTGGGTCTTCTACTCAGCATGACCCAGTAACAGTGGATTAGTTGCCCGATTTTTAATGTGCTAATTCGCTTGTGTAGGGTTGTAACTGTTCTAAGACTGATTGAAAAGATAAAGTACATTTCTCAGGATACAGTATGGGGGGCTGCATTGTGGGGCTTCTTATTGTTCCTCTCAATCTAAATCTTCCCTCCAACAATACATGACTTTGGATAGCCCTTTCCTGCAGTCAAATTACCTGATGCCCTCATGGGTGGAATATTATTAATATTTGTCATAATTTCAGAATGAATTAACAGTTTAAATTAAGACGCTGAAAGTCCAGTGTTTCGTTATGTATACAAAGTGTAATATTGGGATGCAAATTATTTTTTGCAGATTACATATTTTCTTTTGATTAGAACAGTGGTGATTTCAGTAGTTACATCTTTGTGGTGAAAATAATGTATTATAATAATAATAATAATAAATGTATGCATTCCAGCAAAGCCACTACACAACACTTAACAATACATTAATTGCACTGTAACGGTGCCCACAAACTGTTAGGGCCTACAAGAGGCTGTCCCAACACTTTACCACTGCTACACCTGGCTATCAGCGGAGTCTTGTCTGGTAGCGAAACAGTTCATTCCGCCTCATTTACTACTTTTTTAAAAATATAGCTGATAGGGCTGACTTGTTGAAACAAATGTGATTTCTACTGACAATTGACATAAGGGGACGACGAGCGGATAAGAGGCAATCCGTAATTTTGATTAAGACATTAATGAACGCGCTAAGACGGACGTTGTCAATATAACTATTTGTTCAGCAGTTTTGAAATGTACAGTGACAGTATTCTCCCTGTACACCAAGTCAGAACCGTAGGATAAATATCAGGGTCATATGAGCAGACAATGAAAGCTCTTACAATATTCAATGACTACATTTCTCTAAAACAGGCTATAGGCTACATGTGCACATGCACCACCAAGTAAGAAGAGTAGAAAAAATTAAGAGCGGTAAAATGGACCAAATTATTAGCGTGAGGCATGTGGTCTACTAACATCTTACTACCCAACATACACTTCATATTACTTTCTTAGCTGCAGTGCACATATCTCCCTGGCATATTACATAGTTTATGCAGCAGCATTCAATACATTTTTGAACTCACCTTGTGCTGTGCTCACTTCCTTCCAAACCACTCATTGCTGAATTTGCGATTTTCAAATGGTTGTGTAATGTTTATGTCCAATGGCCGATGAGCACCAATACAATTTATCAATAATTTCTCTTCATATGACAAAGATTTGCTAGTGACTTGATTCAAAATGATGAGTGCTAGCTAAGATTTTGAATGTATGACGTTGACATGATCAGTCCAATCAAAGCTACTGTACATATAACGTGATTTGACATCATTTTATCTGTGGCCAATGACCTTGAGCCTTCTTGGATGGGCACTTCTAATGAATCGCTATGTCCGCACCCAAAGAGCCTGAATTTTTGAAGTCTCCCCTTCGACTTCGTGGTGACGTAGATTCCCCATGAGTGACAGAACACTGAGCCATTCACGGCTAACGCTCTGTATTTTCTGCTGGCTTGCTGCACCACCACAGAAAGCACTGAGCTGGCTTACTCAAGAAAACATAAAAGAGATCATGTTTGTATGCGGCTTTATTAACTCAATGATACATATATTTTTTATATTGTTTGCAAACTGATATTTAACACGTAACATAACAACATAACAAGTAAAACAGGCAAGCCTCCACAACATTTATTCATTGTTTATTTATTTTTTATTTTTTGCTAAAAATGTGGGGCATTGGATGAGAATATATATTTTTTTAAATCTCATTGTGCAGGATTTTGATACAACACAAACGTAATCCACAGTATTTGTGAAATTAGGATAGTTACATTCTATACGTTTACCTCCCTAGAACTTGTTTAGTAGCTGGTACTTCCTAGATGAGTTAATGATATGTAATATCTAATTCTTTGTTCGCGAGACCTTTACCACCTACTCCCAACTCCCTACTGAACAAGATTACCGAGATGTGCAAAGAAAATATTTACCCCATATAGCTTTGGCTAAGGCAATAGCCCTCACATACCAATCTGTACCATCTGGTCACTGTGGTTTTCGCATTCACCATTTTCTACCCCTTAGCTTTCACTTACTGCCACAGTGAGTCTTCCCATTTGAAAATAGTCTCGCAAACATCCTCAGGCGGTCTCCTATGGATCTCTAGCATCAGAAGATTAGAAGCACTACACTACCCAGTTGCTGTTGGGACGAGGCTGGTGAATCACACAGCGCCTTTAGAACATGTGCTTCCCTCTTCCAGGTTTATATTAGGTAACACTTTTTTGGATATCGTAGATTTTGGGATAGTAGATATCCTACAGACTAGCTACAGACAATCAAGTAACATTTCAACTAACTATCTACTAACCTTAGCTCTAGCCCTAACCGTTTATCCTAACCCTAAAATGTATTCTAAACATAACCTCAGCTGCTTATCAGCAGGACTATCCAAATAAAGTGTGACCTTCTGTTATTATATTTCTGTATTAGTGTACTCTTTCCAGAGGGAAAGAGGGAGAGGAAGAGGGCAGAGTGAGAGATGGAGAGTAACTGAAGAGGAGTAGGGAGAGAAGGGAGGAATGGGGTTTGTGTGAGTGATTATGTAAGATCTATCGATTAAAAGGATCCCCGTTCGTCCCTCATCCTTCACAGGGCTGCGGTGCCCCAAAAGATAACTCTTTAAACTTTCTTTCTCTCTACTCCCACCTCTCTCTTTCTCTCATCTCCCATTTCTCATCCCTCTCTCGCAGGTGGAACAGGGCCCAACCCTGGCGACTGCCACCCTGCGCAGATTAATTGAAGCATAGCGCTGTAAATTAATCACATATGGCTAATATCTCTCCTCTCAGGTTTGCAGGGAGCGGGCCAGAATCACCTCGCTCTATTCTTCCGGGAGTCAGTCAGCGGTGACTCTCAGGCCACTCAAAAAAAAGACAAAATAAATCAAAAATGGTATTGTAGCAAAGTTCAGTAGCTGGAGTCCCGCTATATAATTCAGGACTTCATGTTGTATTATTCCGGACCTCCGGTCCAAACTCTCTCTCGCCGTTCATAATGCAAAACTCCAGATTAATTTCCTTGTTCCAGCTAAGTAAAAAACAGTGGGGAAACCTGTCCGATTGCATTAAGATAAATTGAGTGATCATAGTTTTAGTGTCATGAGTTATTTTTAAGGGCCACTGCCCAAAACAACACTTTACTGAGGAAGTGGAAGACGGCTGGACAACTGGTCATCATTAAGGGTTAATGGTAATCATGGTCTAATGGACCTCAATGAAGTGAAATATGTTCATGAAAGTGCAATAAGAGATGATCGAAGACTAAGCAACACAAGGAACTTTGCAATGCAGTGGCGGCAATGATAATACCATTAGTATGTTTTTACAGTTGTGTAGGGTTAAGGTAAACACAAAGCAACAATGTACTGATTTTCCTCTCAGATACTCAATGTAATCTTGTCAATGATACGGACTGTCAACTCGTTGGAGGTTTAAACTCTCTCCTTTTTTTTCTTCCAGTCATGGGTTTGATTTGTTGCTCCTAGATTAAATTGCAGAGATTTGCGATAGGACAATATTCCTATAACTAAGGTCTGATATCAACAGTCTTATAACTCATAAGAACATTGCTTTCATACAAAGTTCCAGTGCACTGTTGGTTCCCCTTATCGTCTGGCTGATCAACAGTATTCATTGACTTGCCAAAGGCCCTGATTGCATGGTTAGAAATTCATGTGGTAGATGTATTGGCTTTGATATGAATGTTACGTGGTTTTGCCCATGGGGGCAGTTCCATTAGTTAGATTTTCCATCTGTCTGAAGCAAGACTGAACTCTTTAGCTTTGTCACATTTCATTTTCTTTGCGAACTTAAAGCTGCAATATGTAACTTTTTGGACAACCAGACCAAATTCACATAGAACTTTGAGTTCTATATCGGTCATTCTTATTGAAAGCAAGTCTAAGAAGCGGGAGATTTGTTCTATGTTTTCGCTATTTCTATGCTTCCCGTTCTTCCGTTTTGTACACCAGCTTCAAACAGCTGGAAATACAATATTTTTTATATTGTAATATAATTTTGATATTTCCAAGTGTTTTAGATTATACAATGATTCTCTACACGTATGCTTGTTTTGTCACAAACTGAAATTAGGCGAATTATTAGAATTTTAGCAAACAGGAAATTGTGGAGCAATTTCTGCATATTGACATTTGCCAAGGAATTTTTTGCTTTCTAAACAGAT
Organism: Oncorhynchus masou masou; assembly: GCF_036934945.1. NCBI lineage: Eukaryota > Metazoa > Chordata > Actinopteri > Salmoniformes > Salmonidae > Oncorhynchus > Oncorhynchus masou. Next base: position 9,469,997 of record NC_088230.1, on the reverse strand, counting down.
GTTTCTAGTTTGTGCCTTGAAATGATTTCCCTATTGAATCCTATATCTAGGAGTACGATGCTAAGAAATTCATGCATCAATTCCATGTTCTTATACACCAAAAGGAGTGGAGACTATGTTGTGTTATATTTAGATGCAGCAGCATCCTTGTTCTGCGTGGTGTATTTACTGCTAGTACTGTGTACTATTGTGATCTGTCAGAAAGAAAAAAAAACATTCTTAGAACCCTGAGAACCGAATCAGATTTTGTTGTATGGACGTGCCATTCAGCCCATGTGTTCTATGCAATGTTTCGCCACAGCAAGCAAGCCTGGTTCTGATTAAACACAATCTTGATGTGTGTAGTGCATATACTAAGCGCCATGTCCTCCCTGCTGTGCGTGTGCACACACTGCCCACACACATTTGTCATGCCGAACTACTTGTTGAGATTGTTGTTGTGATTAATGTGGTGGTTTAGGGTGGCTTTAGCGTGATCACTGCACTGTCAAAGCAGTGTGTGTAATTTCACTGTGCATGCCGCAGTTTTGCTTAACCACATTCACATTAACAGCAGGCACGAGGAAAACAAACTGAAAAAAAGGGCAAAGACAAACTTATTTAAACCGCAGGTAGGTAGGTTTGCATCCGCGAAACGGTGAAGTGGTATTCCCACAAACAGTGAACCCCTTTGTTCTCTCCACGACCTTATAGATCCGACACTTTTATTTGACATTGAGGTCTGTCCTGCCCAACAACTGTTGTTAAAGCATCTAAAGTCCCCTTAACACACAGATATGTCTGCAGTGTGAGATTATGACTGTAATAAAACAACCTTGGCTCTGTTTCCCTGGGAAATCAAAAACAATAGTCAACACGTGTGAGGCATGTCAAAAATTCGCCCCGGAGTTATTCGAAACTGTTATGGCAGGTAGGAGTGTTGGGCCAGGAACCGAAAGGTTGCTGGATCGAATCAATCCCTGAGTTGACAAGGTACAAATCTGTCGTTCTGCCCTGAGCGAGGCACTGAAGACACATGTCAGTTGAATACATCCCCCTTTCCCCAATTAGAGTGAGCAGGTATTTCTCATGAGTATCTGTTTTCTCCTGGGCGTCCAGTGACTTTGAGGTGAAAAGCCTGAGATTGGTAGTCAGAACAGGGGAATGCTCTAGATGTGCACATGGAAGTGTTTTAGAGATATTTTGTGGGGGAGGCAGTTTGCCAGCAAGATGTAGGATCAAACAATGTCCTCTTAAATGTATCTTTTGGAAGGAGAGTGTTAGCACATTCCTCTCTAGCTATCTGTGCATGTCTGGACTTTGTTGGGGGAACGGTAACTGTCGTGTGGCACAGGGGTTGTGTTAGAAAACCCACCTCAGGACTTGAGCGTTGGCTTCGGTCCAGTTCAACTGATTGGCTAACAAGAATTGCTTATAAATGGAGCCCTTTATGCTGTCTGCACATACACACGCATGTAAGAATGTAACCCCCCAGTCACATCCCAAATTTGCAGTCCGTTGCGTACAACATTGGATGTTAAGCCAATTATATTATATGACTGTAGCCTCACGTTTTAATTCGGAAAAGTTTCTTGTGATGGTAATGACATTTGTTTATGAGGTGTAGCTACACCATCTTCAACCTAGCCTAGCTTTTAATTAGTTAGCTATCATTAGCTGCTCTGTGTGAACTAGCTTGACTTGCTAGAAACTAAGAGAAAGAAGTTGAGGGAAAAGTAACCCAATTAAACCTGTTTTATTATCACCTGAAACATTGTTTCAGGTGAGTGCTATCTCTGACAAGAGACAGACTCTCTTCCATCTTGCGTTATGAAACCCTATGCTCATCCGACCAGTAGAGGAATGAGATTACGTGAAAAGGAAGTATGGCCAACTGAATTGTGTCAGTTTGGGTATGGGTCATAAGCTCACAAACGCAGGCACGCATGCGTGCACACAGGTAATCACTCATTCACATGCACGCGTACAGACACACACACAGATGAGTGCTAAGACACACACTTGCACGCACACGCACACACACACGCACACACACCACTGCCTACAGGTGTCAGAGAAAGTAGTGCTTTCGACTCCCCAGCATTCATCAGAGCACTTCAGTAACACAGTCAGAAAGTCATTGTTATTACTCTTACAGAGAGGAATCCAAGCTGAACTATGCCAAGAATAGGGAGAGGTGGGGGGAGAGAGAGAGATCACAATGGTGATAGGGAGGAGGAGAGACCTGTCACTTCTCTTGCTGGAGTTTTTCTTGGCTTCTACACTGGATACAAGACAGGGTGAGGTAGAGCAAACAGAACCGCCACTGAGCGTGCCCAGTTGAGCCTACTAATCTCACAACGCACTCCGACCTATCCGGCCCACTGACAGCATTTAATTACAAACAGCCTAGTGTCAGGCACACACACACACACCGAGTGTCAGGTAATTCCTTGCTCTCCCTCTCTCACACTTCCCCTTCCCAGGCAGCAATTACACCCTTTCGCTCTTGTCAATGCAGCAGCATTTTTTTCCCTGCTCTGTGTAGCCAAACATCTACCCCTACCCTCCCTCCTCTGTCACCCCCCCCCCCCAAGTAGAACAAAGGCCAACTGCTCCATTACTCACTTGTTCAGTTTAACTCAACAATGAGAGCCTATAGTATTGGCTCTGTTGAAGCTAACATAATACAGTAATTCTACACCGAGAAGTTGATAGATCTAGGATCAGGTTCCCTTTCACAAGTAGTTCATTGGTCTATTAAGGTTTAAAGCACATAATTGACCTTCTGTGTCACAAGCTGATCAGTGTCTCAAGGCATGTTGATTGAGAATACGCTCTTTTGCGGAAAAACGCCCTCGGGAAGACCATGAAATCATCTACTGGATTAGTATCAGGTGAACAGGAATTCATTTAACTGAGATCAATCAGCAGTGTTTTCTCTGGTTTCAGAGAAGATACATTCTGAATGCAAACAACACCTGTTTTCTTACCAGATAAAGAAGTTGTAAAAAAAAACTATAAAGCCTAGATTAATAAAAGCATTTCCTGTCACTAGACAATCAGCTTTTCAAACAACACAACAATTAGTTTGATATAGCTGTCATTCAGCCGTTTACAGTAAATTGCACAGTAAAGTATGTCTACAGTCGAGGATACACAGTAGGCCTATAGAATAGTGCAACAGCATAGGGCCTGATGAATGAAAATATACATTTCAACAGGGATCCTTTCTGTGGTCATTAAGGGATTTTATAAAAGCTACTTGTCACCTCCTTAATACTCACAGTACTTACTGGGGAAAAAAGCCTGACTTGATTCTTCCCTAGCGTTGTTTACCGAGTCAGCCAGAGCCGATAAATACCAAAGAATAACTTCACCCTCAAACTCTCCCTCTTTACCCACAGCCAATTTCCTCCAATGGAGGCGATTCTTTTTGCTGGGCATATTGAGGCGGATGCCACTCTGGCTTTTACACTGTGGAGTGAAAATGAGGGATTTCTAATGACTGTGCACTCTGATAGTCTTCCAACGGAACAGGGTCCAAGGCCGCTCACTACGGAGCTCTAACTCAGCACAACTCATCAACAGCCACATAACTCTCCCTACTCTCCACCAGGCCATAGTAGAATACCGGAGAATGGAAGGGAAACCGAGCTGCTCGCTGTACTCTACGACTGTTAGCAGATGGAGAGACTTAATGCGAGTCTGTAACAGAAAAATACGTGGCGTACGCGGCCAAAACCCTAAAGCTTATTATATCTCATTATGGAGATTTCTGTTGTGACAGCAGGAGAATGTTCAGGTTGTTGATATGGCTTCTTTTTTAGGGGCCGTGAACATCTGCAGAGAAAAACTGTGGTGGTGTTGGATGCATCGGAGAAGAAAAACACACTACCATGCATACTCCAGTGTACTGGTACATTTGTTCATGCTAACTTAAAGCACGAGTAATAAGCACTTAAATGTGTAGTGTCAAAAACGCTAATGATTTTAATTGATGAAGTAATTAGCGGTGTGTTTGTTGAATAACGTCCAAACCTCATAATCTGTTTCTTGTTCAAGGATTTAAAAAATAACACCTTTGTCCCTAGTTAAGGGCTAGACAGTTTTGTACATGCTTTTTTTGTTGTTTTATTTCCTTAGTTATAAGGGAAATGTCAACTATATTTGTTTTATATAGTATGTGGAGTTTCAGTCTAATTTGGATTCAGACGTCTCTCTGTGTAGTGTGTCTAGATTGCTTAACTCCTTTTATTGTTTATTAATCAAGTACATTAATGTACAGGCAGCTACTGTATATCTACAGTAAAATGTTCCGATCATCCTAATACTTTTATAATTCTAGAGATACTGTTTTTTATATAAGGGAGTTAAAAAAAGTGACAAAGGGGGATGGTCAAAGGCAAATGTTTTGATAATTTAATGATATATACCCATTGATTCTTGAAGAATATCGACTAAAAATGTCAACGGGCGTTTCAAGCTTCATCATTTTCTAATCTGGTTCCAGTGACAGATTTGGTATTGTAGCCTATATAGACAGTAGACACTGGGGGACTATTTTCTCAGGGCCCTCACTTCATCTCCTCTCCCTGAGTGAGCGTTTGCTCTGTGTAAAATGAGAACACTTGACCCCTATTGTCTCCATGTATAGACATATTCCCCTGCGTAATGGGCTTTTACATATAGATGTCAAGACACACACACACACACACACACACACACGCACACATAGGCACATCAGCATGCACATACGCGGGAGTGCATCCACAAACCCAAGCCATATTACAGAGATGCGCACACACACACACACACACACACACACACACACACACACACACACACACACACACACACACACACACACACACACACACACACACACACACACACACACACACACACACACACACACACACACACACACACACACACACACGGGAGTGCATCCACCAACCCAAGCCATATTATAGAGATGCGCACACACACGCACACACACACACACACACACACACACACACACAGACACACACACACACACACACACACACACACACACCATCATGCACATACGCGGGAGTGCATCCACCAACCCAAGCCATATTATAGAGATGCGCACACACACGCACACACACACACACACACACACACACACACACACACACACACACACACACACACACACACACACACACACACACACACACACACACACACACACACACACACACACACACACACACACACACACACACACACACACACACACAAAGTTTTCATTGACGTACCACACCCAGGATGAGCGTGATTTAAAGACATTCTTTTTCATGGCATTTGACTTGCAACATTCAAGTGAAGCAAAACAAATTCCAGTCATGAGTGCATTTGAAATAGCGCGGCACAAAACAGACGCACCCAGGAATGTCATGTCGACTTGCAAAGACCTACCGATGAGAAATCTTGAATTGATACAGTCCTATGTTCTGAAAATAGCTACAGCAGAAGTAGTGTTGAAATTCACAGCCTGTGGTTGTATGGAGATGAGAGAAGGGTTTAGTAGATCATGATGTGGCTTTACACAGTAAGAGGACAACTTTAAGTTTTAATCCAGTAGGAATTCACTGGTTTTGCACGAAATGTTCTTAGTAAAAACTGCTTCTGTTTCTTGCCTTTTTGTATCGTTTTTTTTTTCTCAGTTTAGTGCACTTTTCCTGTAGGCTAGTGTCTGTCGGTCTGTATTTTTTCAGCAGTGCCACTGGACTTATTTTTCCCTCTGTCTGTCTTTCCTCTCGCTTCAATGGGCCATATGCTTCAACAACATGTGGGAGGCAGGGAGACATCTTGGGTGGAAAATTGATTCTAACTGGCTGATCCAGGGCATACGTGTAATGGTGGCCGAGACTGCCTCAGTCCCACAGTGCAATGTCACCACAAGCTATCAGCCTTAGCGCTCTGGGCTTTGATGCTGCTCAGTGCATATTCTGAGCCGGTAAGCCTATATGCCCCAGGAGACCAGGTCAACCAATGGGCCCACAGCCATCTCCTCTTCTTTGATATTGTTATGGAAAAGTGGCAACAGACAGATTTTTTTAGGGGCTTGATGTTGCAACAGCTAGAGCTCAGCAGAAACAAAAAAGGGTGACACTTCTAGCTACACTGAGTGTGAAGGAGATGTAACTGACCGACGTTGTTTTAGTGCCAACACAAACTCACTCACTTCTTGGAATCTTTTAATGTGCCATAATAAATTGCAGTAGAAAGCAATTGGGTGGGTGATATGCTGAGGGGTTTGAAATTGAATCCTGTATCATGTGGGGACGACAAGGCACCCTCAAAGAGAAACGCCGGGGTCCCTGGGGGATTCTGGGAAGGCCATCCGATCCCACCTCGAATGAGCTGAATTAATGGACACGATACAGATTTCAGAACTACAGGTCTCTGTACTGTCTGACTGAACATACACACAGACGTAGACACACACACACACACACACACACACACACACACACACAGGAATAGATGAACCTCGACATGTGTAGTCTAGCTACTTCATCATGCGATGCAGCAAAAAAAAACTCCCAGGAACAAGAACATTCCAGCAAATGACAGCCCTGATCTGCTGTACCCTCCAAGAGAGATGCGAGTAAGCCCATTAAATATGTCTCTATAACTCTCACTGGCTAAAATCACCCTGGTCAGCCCAAGGCTGAGACACTCCCTCTGATTGGTTGGCTGCAGTTTGTTTGAGTTTAAACGGTGGGTTGTTGCCGTGGCGTTGGAGCCCCGCTGTGTGGCAGTCAGCCCTGTTTGCTCTAACTCCAGGTGGCATTAGCGATATGCATTAGGAGCCCTCTGCACTCATAATGGCAGAATAAAAGTGAGCCCCAGCTCTGTTGGGCTCAGATGTAACTGGATAAAGGCTGTCAGAGGCTTGTCTGCACCGCAAGTGGAAACGCAGACAGAATCTAATAAGGAGGTCCAACCCGCAGCGATTCAGACAGAATCAAAACAAAGGGGGCCCTTCTGGGCCTAAACCAGTGCCGCCTCTAGCCCGTGTGGGGCCCTAAGAGCGATTTGGATTGGGAGCGCCTTCTGCGTATAGGCCCCCTCTGCGTATTGGCCCCTCCCTCTAAATCTGGACCCCCTCTGCGTATAGCAGAGCACTGCTGGCATGGGATAACTGAGTGATTGACATAAACAAATGGGAAACTGCTGATGCACCCGAGATTTTTGAAATTACACCTTGTGTATTCCACTTTCCTGATTGAGTTCGTAAATAAATGGTTGTGGGCCCCCTAGTGGCCGCATTTTGTTTCATTGAGTCCAACTAGCCGATTCGGGATGGTAGCCTACTTTAGGAATATAGATAACCACAGTCAGTCAATGTCTTGTTTATCTGTATTCAGACAGAAGGATGTTTTTTCTTCTTCTCTTCTATCAGGGATAACATTATGGGAATAGAAACCACCAAAAAAGGATTGGGGAGGGGAGAGAGGCAGAGCTGGGTCAGCGTGGGGTATCTGATAGCTCTCTGTGTGTGCGTGTGGGCATGTGTTTCTTTAAAAAAAAATCACAGTACAATGTGTGGGAAGACAGACACTGGTCTAAAAGACCCATTCATCCTGAGTCATGTTTCACTATGGCTGCAGTGTCAGGCTGAGAGAGAAAAATAACAGAGCCTAATATCCTCCATATGTCCTAGCTGCCCCATGCAGGAAAACAACATCCTGGTCCTGGCTGCCTCTCCTACTGCCTGATCAAAACAATACCTCTTCCTGTCATCGCTGCTCCTGTCCTGCTTACTGGTGTTGGATAGGAATAACTAGGAAAATATATGCGTAACCCTCCCCTGACATAGCGCCTCGTTTGATGTGGATTATTCAAACACATGCACTTTCTCTCCGTTCTCGGTGCAAAAACACATCTGACTCATTAAGTTGAACAGCTCTGACAGAATATGAATGAGGCCAGCCAGTCAACCAGTTTTGTGGACCTGATTTTTAAGCCTGAGATAAGTTGGCTTGTCAAAAGCTTTCTCTCAGATGTTTAGCTGGAGGACTGTCAATTTTTTTGACAATCAAAAATAAGGTGTGTCGTGGGATATGATAGTTTAGCTTTGCTTTGCTGCAGGCCAGGTCTGTGGGTCATGTGAAAATGTGAGTGGCTTGGCTGGTATTACTGGCTGCTGAAAGATAGGCAGGGAGAGGGGAGAGTACTTTCTCCCTCTGGCTGATAAAAGGCAGAGAGGTGATCACACTGCTGCCCAGGCCTACAGCCCTCTGTCGGGCTACTGCCAAAGCAATACACACACACACACACACACACACACACACACACACACACACACACACACACACACACACACACACACACACACACACACACACACACACACACACACACACACACACACACACACACTCCACCCCCACATCATGGGCCACATGGATAAGAGATCTGCCTGCCAGGCTTGCACAAGGTCCACAAAGTTTATCTTGGATATGTGCTAATGTATTTGTTGACTGAACCTCAATGAATTCAGACTATATCCGCGATGAATGATATGGAATGGAATAGATGTTGCAACAGCAACATGAATAATGACTGATGGTTTAGTGTCTGATTGAGAGTGGAAGAGGCACTAAGGCATGAAGGGGGAGTCGGTGGGCAGTGGTCAGAGACGTGATGCCTGTTAAATGAGTCCACTGTGACGGTGGCTGGACAGAGGAGAAAATAGAGAGACAGCGAGCGAGAGGCAGAGAGAGAGACAGAGAGAGAGCGCGAGAGAGAGAGCGAGCGAGAGACAGAGAGAGAGCGAGAGCGAGAGAGCGAGCGAGAGAGAGCGAGAGCGAGAGAGACTGCGCGGGAAGCCTTGACTGCTGGCAGCTCGGAGCTCCGGAGTGCTCTCTTGGCCGCCTTCTGAACGTTCCAAAACAAACAACAATGGCCCTTCCAGACTTGCTGCTCACAGCCAATAAAATGACTCTCAGAATTCAGTCAGTCACAAACTACTTTGCTCTCTGGATATCCATGCTCCAGCCAAGAGAGGACGCACACAGCGCAGTTATCACGAGAAGGCTAAACCATTTTAAGTGATTCATCTGAAAGTGGGTTAGAATCAGATAAAATAATGTTTTTGTGTTATAGATTCATCTTTATTTTTTTTATAATCCTATCAATAAATAAAAATCATTGACTTCTAAATAAATAAAAATCATATTTTTTAAATCTGGTATCGGGCTCAATTTTGAAACAACCCAGTGGGCAAAAACTGGTGGAATCAAAGATGCTAATGCGTCTATGTCATTCCAAACAAAAAATGCAATGTAATGATATGAAATCAATGTGGATAACCGATTGGATTTGAAGAAAGTCATCAACATATGGGAGTTGTCTTTTTTTCACCCACTTTGAACCTAAATCCAATGACACGTGACATTTTTTGTTTATTTCACATTGAATTCACATTAATTGACAACTCAACCAAATGTAAATCAAAACTAGCTATTGAATTGATGTCTGTGCCCAGTGGGAACTAATTAAATGTGGCTGATGGTGAAAATGTAAATAATCAAACTATTTGATATATCGTACTATGCTTATGCACTATTTTAGGATAATACTTTTCAATTATTCAGACACACAATATTTGTATTTTATTTACATTAATCTGTCATCAAGTTCCAAGGAAAAGTTAGCTCACAAATTCTAGTACAGTATATTTTTCCACATATAGACTTTTTAGGTCAATTACACATGATCCATTCCTTTAGCACTAATGACATTACCCGCTGGTATTTGGTTCTATTTTTCTATCATCTGCGGGAGGCCATTTCTCTCTCCCCCTTTTTCTGATGCCCAGAAGAAGGTGAGTGTTGAAGGCAGTAGGTTATAACTCAGTACGGTTCCTTATGCCAGGCTCTCAGTTTGCCATGTATGCTCTGCTCTCCCTGGCCTCCCTACCCGCATTTCTGGGCTGTGCCCTGAGTCCAAGTTGCTGCTCTAGACAATGCTTGATTCATGACTGAGTTTCCCGACAGTCATATGACTCAAGACACTGATGGAGATTTAGGTCATGCACTACCGAGGCACCTAAAGCGAGGGTTGGTATGACGTATTCTATGTGGAGACCTGTAACTGTTTTTTGTAGTGGTATCAAACCTGCTACCAAACGTGATGCTCCTATCACGTAGCAAGTAGCAATATGTTGTTCTGAAGTCATAGTTACATCATGATTAAATAGTATGTGAATAGAGTTCTGGTTTCTGAAGAAATGTGTTATTTGAATGGAGGGATAACACAATTTTACATGGTAGTATTACAAAAATATTGTGGGGTTTGATCAATAATTGTTCAATAATCAAACAGTTTTGGCAAGGGCCTTATGAGTTCCTGCTTTTTCACTGAAATTAAAACTGTATGAGAACCCCCAGTGCAAACAAAGTGTGAAAAGAAGGTATCTAAAATCAAATCATATCCTCTTTTTTAGCCCTTTTTAATTAATTCACAACCAGAGCTCTTCCACGGTTGCGTCTAAATGTTTTTCTTGATAATTTTGATTTTAACGTAAGAGTATACAGCAGTCAGATAAAAGCCCATTAAATGAACAACACCTCTCACTGATAAGTAGCAGTGAATTATTGCTACGCCTCACCAAATATTTTATAATATTCATTTGGAAAGTGATTCAAAAATATTTAAACAAGATATCAAAAGTGTGTACCAGCTTTTACGATGTACCATTATCTTCACAATTTCCAGGCTACTCCTAAGAGCCTGTCTTTCTCAGCTTCCCAGAATAATACCCTACTTTATCAGGCTATAAAAATACCATAAGTCATTCTAGGTTTGCTCTGTCTGAACGCATTACAATCTTTCTGAAACGTTTCACAAGGGAATGATCGTAGTAAACACTACACAAACAAGTTTCACTGGCCAAAAATACATAGCTCAAATTGTGCAACAGTCAATGAACTGGATTTTTTTTCTTCAATGCCTTAAAATGCATAGACTACTGTATCTAATAGCACCATTTACATTTTAGAAATAGCTTCCTTGTATTCAGATCCAGTGGCTCCCTTTCGGGAGTACTTTCTTCCTTCGCTCAAACTCTCCCTCTTTATGCAGACGCACTGATTGGTTTAATTATGATTGCACCGATTAAGTGTGTCTTCTCTGCTCTCCCAGCTATCTCAGCCTGAATCACAAAGATCCAGGGAGTTTGAGTTTGGAGCTTTGCTTTAAGTGCTGTGGGGTGTTGTTAGTCTCTCACGCTCTCTCTCTCTCTCTCTCACTTTCTCTCACATGTTGTCAGACACTCATTAGAAGAGGGGCTCTTACCGTTTTTGAGGCAGCTGGTGGTCAAATCAGGGTCAGTGAGAGAGCGGCGACCTCCCAGAGTTACACATGCATCCCAGGACAGCTCCCGGACGGCAGGGTAGTGAGGGCTCGTTATCTTAAAAGAGCGCAGTGACTGTCGGGCAGCATGTAGCAAGCGGCAGGCGTGTGTCGGGAGGAAACTACGGGCACCAGTCAGAGAGGAGAGAAAGAGCTGAAAGAGAGAGAGACAGAGCAGGACGCCGGCAGTCGTTTTGCTTCCTCCTCTTGTGTGAGGAGTGTATGTAACTTAACCCCTGAGCAGCCTGAACCTTCAAGCACCGACACACACAACCAGTTCGAACCCGTCCAACAATGGTTGTCTTTTTTTGTTATGTTGTTTAACTCCTGAGAGTGGCGATGAGCTCACCGTGGTCTCGTGTTTCAGGGCTGGGGTGTCTTGGAGGAATGTGAGAGCAGGCTCACGGAGAGGCAGATGCGATGGAGAGGTCAGAGGGCACCAGAGGGCACCTGGGGGAGTTATCAGGGGAATGATGGGGGGGAGTTCCAAGAGATTCACTGAGAAAAAAAAGAGGAGTCAGGGACTATTTGAGATTTCTGGAACTGGGACCTGGAGAAAAATGGGGGAGGGCCATGTTTTTCCAATTTCAGTCAGGGGAAGGGTTTAGTATTTTTTAATCTAGTCTAGTAGAGGGTCATGTAATTTGTAATCGATTACATTTCTAAATTGCTCAATTATGCCCCTCATCCCTGATTATCTGCTGGTTGCGAAGAATCTGGTGCTCCATAAAATGAAAGAATGCCTATAGTCATACAATACAAAGTGCATGCTCAGGTAATTTTTACAATGCTGAAATCGCTCAGTTCTGCCTCCAGGACAAGATTCATCCCAATAGTCGTCAACCTGCTCATGTGAAATTACATCGAATTGCATGAATCGTATATTTTTTCTCCTACAAAGAAGATCTCTCCCCTCTGCTCTTGTCCGAGGCGGTCGTCGAAACCCACAACCTACTAGCCCACAGCCCTGTGCACAATCAAAATTGCTACGCTGACATGAAGAAGAACAGCTTCTAAAAGTGCATACCTAAGGCTCTGGTCTGTACAAGAAGAGAGTGTAAATGGTAGACATGTTATTGGCTTTTTTTGCGTGTGCAGGGAGGGTTGGGTAAAAATATATTTCACTGAAGGGAGGGCCATCCATAACGTACAGTTCCTTAGAAGGGTCAGGAGTCAGACATGCCGCAGGGCTAGAGGAGCGCCCAGGTGGATTGAGAGCTGTAGGCTATGAACATGAGGACAGAGCGCATTTAGCAAGCGCATTTAGCACTCAAACCCACTGTCGATTTACCCCTCGCTCAGAAACTGCACAGGCTCTGTGCTTTGAACAGAGACAGCAGCCGAGGTGTGTGTTTTACTGTCTAATGCTCGAGGGGGGAAATGACAGGTGCCTGCTTTGTTGGAACTGGGGCCTATCCTGTCTAACTAGATGATTTCTATAGTTATTTTATGTTCCTCCGTTCCACCTGAGGAGAGAGGACAGAGGTGTGAGATTGTTGGTGTTAGTCATATTTTCTTCAGGCTAAATCCATACAAAACTTGCCAATTAGGAAAGGAACAAACTGGTTTCTGAAAAAACTTAAATGAACTAACTCATCATCCCATATCAGTTCCAAAACAATCATAACTTACTGGGCTGATAACAGGGGTTTGGAGCATTTATTTGTTTCTTTTTCAGGGCTTTGTTTACTCTCCCTGCCTGCTGTTGCTGTTTCAGCTTCGAACTGCCAGATCAGCGTTGCTTCAGAGCCTCTGGGAACTTCACAGGAAGTGTGTGAATGAACACTGCAGGCCCCACATCCCTTTTTCTCTTGTGGCTGATTCAAGAGCGGGACTGGCTAATCGCTCACACAGATAGCCTCCTTTCTGAGGCCTTTTGGGACTGTAAACTCCCACCTCATTACAGGATGGAAGTGTGTGTGTATGTGTGTGTGGCGTGCAGTGTGTATGTGTATGTTTGTGCGGGATGGGCACACCCTGGTGGGTCCAATCCCATGGGAATGCGGTGATAGCGAACAGCTTGTTTTTGTGTTCTTTGGCGATGCTGCTGCTCCTGGAATTCCGATAGGCACAGGGGAGGTCTAACATTTAAAAACAGTGCCAGGCATAAAAAAGATTAAAACAAGTCATGAAAAGCTTTTTATTTTTTTTCACTTAAAGTTTCTTCTTACTTTTCAATCCATGTTTTGTCTAATTGCTGCCATATTTGAACTGTATGTTTCTCAGAATATAGTTTTGATGCTAAAAACCTTTGTTTGAGTGTCAACTTAGTTTTGAGTCCATTTTCAGTACCTAGCTATGTGTTGATCTAATGTAGTTTGTACTCTATGTTAATTCCTTGTCACAGCCTGACAGGTTGAACTTGAGGTTGAGTTTAATCCTCTGGTGAATCACCTGATCTGTCTCAGCCAAATGAGTCAGGTCAGTGTTACAAGTCCCGACACGCCCAGCTTACTAACACTTGGCTCTGGTCATGTCCCCTAGGCATCCGCACTACATAAACAGGAAAATAACTAAATAACTAAAATGCCCCCCCCCCCCCCCTAAATAATAACATCCCTGTATATTTACTCTCAGGTCATTAGCATATAAGTAATTGGAGACCTATCTCCTTCCTGAATCTTGATTAGAAGGGTGAGAGAGAGGGAGCTTTCAAACTAACTAAGATTAGATATGGCAGGTTGCTATGGTGTGAAGTCGTAAACATGTTGTGGGCCTGATTCCCGTTTAAATTGCTTACACTAAAGGTGTTTTAAATTATAATTATTAAACTGGGATGAAAACAAAAGTGTTTTGTCTTGGTTTATAGGAAGCAGCAAAGGTTTGATGTTGGGTAAACAAACACATTCCCTATCTCTGTCCAACAACTAGAAACAAACCCCACTGCACACATCAAAGGAAATTCCATAACCTCAAATTATCAAACGTTTGTTTTATACACTGCCCCCCAGCTCTCTTATACATTACAAACATAAGCCACCAGCTGAAACCGCAGTGGAAGGGCTCAAAATGAAATGAAAGTGTACGTTTATTGTGCAAACTTCTACCTCTCTTTATGGTGTTTTGAGTCTTAAGTGAAAACATATTTCTGGAAATCCCCGACAGTGGCCTCTCGCCGGGAGCTCAAAACCTTTAAGTAAAGAGAGAGTGTGTGTGCGCATGTGCATGTGTGTGTGTGCGCACCTCTCCACCAATGCAAGCAGGGTTGAGGTCGCTGCTACCCTGCCCAGGACGCCTGGCAAATTACATCATTTTGGAGACAGCATGAAAGCACTTTAAAAGCAAGAGCAAATTAAAATCTTTATTACTTGTGGAAATGCCAATTAAAAGACAACAACTGGACACATGGCCGCTAACATGGCCACCGTCTCCCTGCTATGCTGAGGAGGCATTGGGTCTTCGTAGGAACCCCAAAGGGGCCCACCGCCATCTCGATTCTCTCCTGACAGGCCGAGGAGGCATATGGTCTTCGTACGAAAGCCAACGGGGCCCCCTGAGAATGTTTTTCTTTCCATCTTTTTTTTACTCCCTCTTTTAGTTGTTAAACATCACCAACAATGTCAACAACCTCTCACAGTCTCACTGCAGAATTAGACGTTTCTCCAAATGTCAAATTTGAAGGTTAAGGGTAAAGGGTTTGGATAGGTTTAAAACATGACGTTTAGGCACTCATTCTGACTGTTTAAGGTAAGCGTGAAGGTTTGGGATAGGGTTAAAATAATATATATTTAAAAAAAGGAGTGTCTACCACTGGAATGAAACACACAACCTTCTGATTCAGATTCAAGGAATTATGCTCATCCACCACACCTATCCACAAAGCCCCAGCAAAACCCAAGGCTACTTGATGGTAATAGCGCCGACTGTTGCCCCTCGCGGCTCAGGAGATAGGCAGACGTCCAATTTTGAAGCAATCCTTGAGCGATCTGCCTGGACAATGTACCTTCACATTCGCTCCCATTGGCCCATAAGTCACTCTTTGACGTGCTCTTAACGGTATTAATAAAGGCTGTTTCCTGGACGAACCATATGGAATGGATACGTCGTAAACTTGTTTGTGGCACGCTACTGAAAAAGAAAACCCTCCTGATTCTCTAGTCAGCACACAACACCCATGCCTAAGCCCTATCCCTCATCAATTTAACACTACCCCCCACCTTAGTCTGAATACACACACGCAACACACATACATAGCCGCGGGAAGATCTTTGGGGTTGGGGGTAATGGGAATGGGGGGGGTGGGGATTTCTTCCCGCACTGCAGACGTCTGTATCCCCTAATACAGGAGTAGTAAAGGCCCAGTGAACTACTTTTGTGAAGCAGATAAATATTTCCCGTGCTGCAGAGGCATATATTGGTCTGCTAACACAGGCATCAGAATGGGTCCTGTGTGGCTCAGTCGGTAGAGCATGGCGCTTGCAACGCCAAGCGTCGTGGGTTCGATTCCCGCTGGGACCACCCATATGTAAAAGTAGTGGCCCCAGCCGACTTGTAAGTCGCTTTGGACAAAGCGTCTGCTAAATGGGATATATTATATATATTATTAGGCAGGATTAGGTGACCGCCTCTACGGTGGTAGATTGATCATGGTGCCATTTTTCGGAGCTAAACTGACCAAGACGCATCTCCAACCACACAGAAAATCTCCCAGAATTCTGCTGAAAAACTATGAAAATTTCTCTGATGCCGCCCCGATGATAAGCAGTGCCCTCATTGTAAAAGGCAAGGGCGCAAAATATTTTCGCTTGTCCATTCCCAGTGGACAAGCTGTGGGAGAGACGCATCGCTGCCACACTCCACCAACCTTCCGTCAAAAAAATGATCTATCATAAATCATGTTGCAGATATAGTATATGGAAGAAAGAGTATGTCACTTTTTCTGCAGCCTACAGCCTGGAGAAATGGATGACAATGCAATGAGACGGTCAGACACTTTTTCATCACGCAGGTTTCTCTGGTCAAAAAGCCTAATATAAATGGCACACAATCAAGTGCAAAATGTGCTGACCTGTTAACAAACAATATATGCTAAAAACAGGACAGGCCAATGTAAAATGGACAATATGGAAAGCAAAATCAGGCTACTCACAACTGCAGTCCTGGAGTTTCACATCATGGGATAAATTGTCATGATCAGTGATTTCACGTTTGTGTCTGTATATTTTTGATGAGCTGATCATACCAAAAAAATAAAATAATTATCATGCATTTCCCAGTGTGTAAACACATTTCAAATAGGCTCTGGATAACTTGTGATAAAGTTGGTTAGCTGGTATTTAAATCTTAAATAGCCAAATTGATTACAGGGATTAGGGCTAATAAAGCCAAAGCAACAGCCTTAACACAGATGTGCATTCATAAAATTCCATTATAGGCTACACCCAAGTAAACATGCACGGACCGACGGTGCATGTCTTTTGGACGTCTTTTCTTGGTGCAGTCCAGACCAGCCTCCATTTCCATTTCCACGTCCACGGATGTTGGTTTTTGGGCTGGTCTTTCATTCAGAACCGAAAATGAACCTGGTTTCAACGTCCGGAAAAAAACGTCTTTTCACTTTTTACTCAGAACCTAAATTGAACCCAACTTACACGTCTAGGAAATACATATTTTAGACATGTTTTCAACATAATTTTACTTACTGGAACTATTCTAGTTTTATTCTAGTTATTTTTTTGTCTCAGAATGGCCCGGACCAGCCCTGAATACAGGGGTAGGAAAGGCACAGTGTGCTACTTTTGTGATAGAAAATGGTTTTCCCGGCTATATCGGTCTGCAGCAGGAGTTGTAAAGGCCCAGTGTACTACTTTATATATATATATATATATAAATAAATAAATAAAAAATTTGATTCTTTTTAAAGAGTTGCTGCAGCACCCTCAGCACCCCTACTTCCTGTGGCTATGCACAGAGTATACACACACAAACTAGCATTCTAAAACTGGGTCCAGACATTTCCTCATCAGGCCTCATCATGTTCAACAGTAGCACACTGACACGTCGTTCTCCGCGTCACACCGTTTTCATTGCTGTGTCGAAGCTGCAGAAGAGATTAGAATACACCGCGGTGCCGTGGCGACACTGAGGATGACTACAGTACGTTGACAGGCGGTGCCATGTTGACAACGGTCCTACTACACACACATTGCGGTGTCAACCAGAGCCACATTTACTTTAGAAATGTCTTTACCAGCAGTGGTGAGAGGTTTTTACGAGTTATTACACTAACGGCAGACAGACAGTACATGCTCCCTGGAAATTCAGCAGGGCCGCAAGGCATATACTGTATGCGTCTGGAATGTCACTCATATTAGTTTTTGCGTTGCAGTGTCTTTGTGTGTGTGAGCGAGCCAGTGTGATGAAACGTGGTGAATTCTCTGAGAAAAGATGCTAATTTTCATGAGAAGGGAGATGAGGATGTCTTAGAAGTACGAGTAGTGCTGCATTGTCAACTCTGTTGTGTCACTGTAGTTAAGAACCATGAACAGATTCAGCGTCCTCCGCCAAGAATAATGGACCTCTCATATCCAAATAATTGACGCTGCACTTTTGTACGACCTCAAGTTTAAGGTATGGTCTACAGTTTACAAAGTGTAGTTTTCCCGTTTGCCTAAAATTAAGAAAACTATTGTCAAATAAAGTATCACATTCCCTCCTTATGCATTTCTCTATTGCAAAAAGTACAATCTTTAATGCATGGTTTGTGTGAAACTGCCTGTACTGTAAAGGCTTTAGGGCCAATCCTGTTCTAGATGTGTTCCTCCGTGTGAGCGAGGCCAGAGAATAATCTGATACATAGCCATTGTGTTATGTTAATATGGACAGCATTCCTGGGTTCAAATAGTATTTAAGGACTCAAATACTGTTTGAACCCTGCAGCAAGGCCTGGCCATTGTGTACTGGTTCTTGCTTATGCCCCACCTGTGGTGTTACTGCCTGTACCAGGTCCACTCAGTCAGATATGATATCCATTTGACTCACTAAAATATTCATAGATGCACCCGGGGCAGCCGGAGGTTATGTGTGTGTGCATGCGTGTCTGTGCGTGTCTGTGGCAGGGTGGGAGTGTGTGTGTGTGTTCATGTGTGTGCGTGTGCGTCTCACAAAAGGGATGTGACAGCGCAGCGCTGCTCTTTTACCCCCCCTCCTAGAAAAACCAGACATATAACAGAAAAAATCCATCTATTTGAAAAAATAAACTTACTGGAGGAGCATGTGCATAATCAATGCAAGGTATTATCAAAGTGGAACATATTCATTTCTTGTTTTGGGATGCAGCAGAAAATAACCTAAAAGGAGTTGCAGTCGTGCTCATTCCAGAATTCGATCTTACACTTTGATTAAATGAGTTCCATGATTTCTTGAGTGAGTGAGTAAATGCTGACTTGGCTCTCGTTCCCTGAGCTCAATCTTTTACCTTTTTCTTCCAATCAGCAGGGAGTCAAATATATATATGGAGGATATGACTGAATGCGTCCCTTTTAAAGTGGCAATCAGCAGTTGAAACAATAACAAAGCATACGACGGAGATGAGCTTACAGGAAGGTCCTGATAATAGACAATATACAACAGCCCTGCCCTGACAGTAACCAGTTCAATAAACGTGTATTTGCAATTTAATCTGAGGGCTACTCTACACGTCATTACTATGGGAAATCTTAAATGATATGTGAGTGGCTGGAATAGATTTAATACATAAACTTTTGAGATTGCCTGTAGTCTGCAGACCAGAGAGAGACAAAGTGAGAGAGAGAGAAGGAAAAATTAGAAATATGAAAAGATGGAGGCCTGAGATATGAATAACCATCACCTCTGGCTAGCCACCCATCTGTACCTCCCCCCTTCTGTCTCCCTCTCTGTCTACCTCTATTCCTCTCTCTCTTTCTGTTTTCCCCTGTTCACCCCATCTCTCTCTCTCCCTCACACCAATCTGTTTCTATTTCCCTCTCTCTCTCCCTCCACCTAGTCTCTCTCTCCTTCTCACCTATCTCTCTTTCTCACTCCCTCCCATTCTCTCTCTCTCTCTCTCTCTCTCTCTCTCTCTCTCTCTCTCTCTCACACTGAGTTGAATGCTAGCTGACAGTGATACAGAGGTTGTCCCCACTGTTCCTGTTCCTGTTCAGAAGCACCCTGGGTGATTTACTTGCATTTGTCAAATATTTTCCGTAGCCACACCTTCATGAGGCATGCACCCACTTTATAACTTACATAGTATCTACAACCTCACTTGTTGAAATTGGGCACCTTGCAAACAGCTGCTGAAGAGCATTGGTAGAGAGGTGATTGCGTTGCGATGGAGAAGTGAAAGTTTTGAGATTGCCGAAAATGTTATCGACCTCGTGACCTGTGTGAACTTAAGCATGCTCCCTCTAATTCTCACATCTCTCTCTCTCTCACTCTGCATCGCTCTCTCTTTCACCCATTTCCTTAATTCTGTGTCCATAAACACTAGAAACAGACAGAGACAGGCATATTTTTCAGCTACCTGACACCACTCTGGCTAATCCTATGTAAACACAACTGGGTTCTGGTAAACACAACTGGCATCTTAAGGCTAAGCTCACCGTTAGACCCTTTGTAGGAACATTGTTAAATCTCTGAGCTTTTTCCCAAAACCATCATTAGTAAAGTTGCACTTGAAAACACTTGTTATTTACAGACTGCCTCACACTCGCAGAACAGCTGAGTGTGATGTTAGATGCTTTTTTTGTTTGCCCTGCATGTCACTTTATACACAGAAGATATCTGCTAAACGTAGAAACAATATGTTTATCTGTCTCCCTGTAACCTCTGATAACTTAAGAACGAAGTTGACTACCGATTCAAAGTTGGCAATAAAAAACACTCGGTTGATATATTATCAAACATATATTTTAAAAACAACCTGAGAAATGACTATAAAAAAAACGTTTGACATGTTTCTGTGGACACTATGGAGAATATTTGGAATTTCCGCCTGCGTTGTCGTGACCGCTCTTTCCTGTGGATTTCTGAACATAACGCGACAAACAAACAGAGGTATTTTGGGTATAAAATAATCTTTATGGAACAAAAGGAACATTTGTTGTGTAACTTGGAGTCTCGTGAGTGAAAACATCTGAAGATCATCAAAGGTAAACGGTTAATTTGATTGCTTTTCTGATTTTTGTGACCAAGCTTCTTGATGCTAAGTGTACATAATGCTATGCTGGCTATCGATAAACTTACACAAACTCGTGGATTGCTTTCGCTGTAAAGCATAATTTCAAAATCTGAGACGACAGGTGGATTAACAAAAGGCTAAACTGTGTTTTGCAATATTACACTTGTGATTTCATGAATATGAATATTTTTTAGTAATATTATTTGACTGTGGCGCTATACTATTCAGCGGTTGCTGACGAAAATGATCCTGCGACAGGGATGGGTAGCGTCAAGAAGTTAAACAAAACCCAAGAAAATGCAACCTAAATAATCCCGCACAAAACCCAGAGGAAATGGCGAGATTTAAATACACCCCCTAATAAACCAGGTGAATCACAAAACAGACAAAACCAAAAGAAAAGGAAAAAGGATCAGTGGCAGCTAGTAGACTGGCGACGACGAGCACCGCCGAACAGGGAGAGGAGCCACCTTCGGTGGAAGTCGTGACATACAGACAGATTATTTCACTTATAATTCCAGTGGGTCAGAAGTTTACATATGCTAAATTAACTGTGCCTTTAACTTCTTATGGCTGGGGGCAGTATTGAGTAGCTGTGTTGAATTAGGTGCCCAGAGTAAACTGCCTGATACTCAGTCCAGTTGCTAATATATGCATATTATTAGTATATTTAGATCTAAAACGGTTTGAATGATGTCTGAGTATAACATAACAAATATGGCAGGCAAAAACCTGAGGTTGGTTGTTTTTCAACTCATTCCCTATTGAAGATACAGTGGGATATTGGTCATGTTCCTAAGGCTTCCACTAGATGTCAACAGTCTTTAGAACCTAGTTTGATGCTTCTACTGTAAAGTGGGGGCGAATGAGAGGGGAATGAGTCAGAGGTCTGGCAGAATGCTTTGAGCTCGTGACGCTCATTCACGTGAGGTAGCACACGTTCCATAGCTTTTCTACAGAAAAATGAATTCGGTTTGAACATTATTGAACATTATTTATGTTAAAAACATCCTAAAGATTGATTATATACATAGTTTTTCCATGTTTCTACGGACTGCAACGGAACTGTTTACCATTTCGTCTGCTCCTAGTGAACGCGCTTCATGACTTCGGATTTGTTTACAAAATTATCATTATCGAACAAAATAAACATTTATTGTGGAACTGGGATTCCTGGGAGTGCATTTTGATGAAGATCATCAAAGGTAAGTGAATATTTATAATGCCCTTTCTGGCTAATGTGGCGGATATCTTTATGGCTTTTTTGGTCTCTGAGCGCCGTACTCAGATTATAGCATGGTTTGCTTTTTCCGTAAAGCTTTTTTGAAATCTGACACAGCGGATGCATTTAGGAGAAGTGTATCTAAAGTTCCATGCAAAACACTTGTATTTTCATCAACATTTATAATATGTATAATAATAGAGTATTTCCATAAAATTGATGTGACTCTCTGCAAAATCACTGCATGTTTTTGGAACTACTGAACATAACGCGCCAATGTATACTGAGATGTTTTGATATAAATATGAACTTTATCGAACATAACATATGTATTGTGTAACATGAAGTCCTATAAGTTTCTTCTGATGATGGTCATCAAAGGTTAGTGATTAATTTTATCTTTATTTCTGATTTTTGTGACTCCTCTCTTTGGCTGGAGAAATGGCTGTGTTTTTCTGTGACTTGGCTCTGACCTAACATAATCGTTTGTAGTGCTTTTGCCGTAAAGCCTATTTGAAATCGGACACTGTGGTGGGATTAACAAGAAGTGTGTCTTTAAAATGGTGTGAAATACTTCTATGTTTGAGGAATTTCAATTATGGGATTTCTGTTGTTTTTAAATTTGGCATCCTGCACTTTCACTGGCTGTTGTCATATCAATCCCATTTTTTTTTTTACCTTTATTTTCCTAGGCAAGTCAGTTAAGAACAAATTCTTATTTTCAATGACGGCCTAGGAACAGTGGGTTAACTGCCTGTTCAGTGGCAGAACGGCAGATTTTGTATCTTGTCAGCTCGGGGATTTGAACTTGCAACCTTTCGGTTACTAGTCCAATGCTCTAACCACTAGGCTACACTGCCGCCCCGTTAGCGGGATCTCAGCCTGAAACAGCTTGGAAAAATCCAGAAAACTATGCCATGGCTTTAGAAGCTTCTGATAGGCTAATTGACATCATCTTATTCTATTGGAGGTATACCTGTGGATGTATTTCAAGACCTACTTTCAAACCTAGTGCCTTTTTGCTTGACATCATGGGAAATCAAATCAGCCAAGACCTTGTAGATCTCCACAATCTGGTTCATTCCTGGGAGCAATTTCCAAATCCCTGAAAGTACCACTTTCATCAGTACAAACAATAGTACCCAAGTATAAACACCATTGGACCATGCAGCAGTCATACCGCTCAGGAAGGAGACGCGTTCTGTCTCCTAGAGATGAACGTACTTTGGTGCAAAAATTGCAAATCAATCACAGAACAACAGCAAAGGACCTTGTGAAGATGCTGGAGGAAACAGGTCCAAATGTATCCACATCCACAGCAAAACGAGTCCTATATCGACATAACTTGAAAGGCTGCTCAGCAAGGAAGAAGCCACTGCTCTTAAACTGCCATAAAAAGCAAGACTATGGTTTGCAACTGCACAAGGGGCCAAATATCATACTTTTTGGAGAAATGTTCTCTGATCTGATGAAACAAAAATAGAACTGTTTGGCCATAATGACCATTGTTATATTTGGAGGAAAAAGGGGGATGCTTGCAAGCCGAAGAACACCATCCCAACCCTGAAGCACAGGAGTGGCAGCATCATGTTGTGGGGTTGCTTTGCTGCAGGAGGGATTGGTGCACTTCACAAACTAGATTGCGTCTCAAGGGAGGAACATTTTTATGTGGATGTATTGAAGAAACATCTCAAGACATCAGTCAGGAAGTTAAAGCTTGATTGCAAATGAGTCTTCCAAATGTACAATGACCTCAAGCATACTTCCAAAGTCAAGGTATTGGAGTGGCCATCACAAAGCCTTGACCTCAATCCCATGGAAGATTTATGGGCACAACTGAAAAAGTGTGTGTGAGCAGGGTGGCCTACAAACCTGACTCAGAAACACCAGCTCGGTCAGGAGGAATGGGCCAAAATCCAACTTATTGTGGGAATGTTGTGGAATGCTACCCAAAACATTTGAACCAACTTAAACAATTTAAAGGCATTGCTACCAAATACTAATTGAGTATGTGTCACGATCGTCATCCTCCTCGTCTTAGGAGGAGTAGTAGGAATGATCGGCGGACCAAAATGCATCGTGGTATGTGCTCATCGTGAATTTAATGAACAGAGAACACTTGAACAAACTATACCAACGAATAACGACCGTGAAGCTATAATAAGAACTGTGCTGACACAAGCAACTAACATAGACAATCACCCACAACCCACAATGACAAAACAGGCTACCTAAATATGGTTCCCAATCAGAGACAACGACTAACACCAGCCTCTGATTGAGAACCATATCAGGCCAAACACAGAAACAGACAAACTCGACATCCAGCATAGAATGCCCACTCAGATCACACCCTGACCAAACAAAACATAGAAACATACAAAGCAAACTATGGTCAGGGCGTGACAGATCCCCAACCTGAACCTATAGGGGAGGGTCTGGATGGGGATCTGTCTGCGGTGGCGGCTCTGGCGCTGGACGTGGCCCCCACTCCACCTTAGTAGCATCCTTTGAGAGGCGACCCTGAGGACTGAGGGGTGGCTCAGGACTGAGGGGCGGCTCCGGACCGAAGGGCGGCTCCTGGCTGGCTGGCGGTTCTGGCGGCTTCTAGTTGGCTGACAGCTCTGGTGGCTCCTGGCTGACTGGCGGCTCTGGACAGACTGGCGGCTCCGGCGGCTCAGGACAGACTGGCGGCTCCAGCGGCTCAGGACAGACTGGCGGCTCCGGCGGCTCAGGACAGACTGGCGGCTCCGGTGGCTCAGGACAGACTGGCGGGTCCGGCGGCTCAGGACAGATGGGAGACTCTGGCGGCTCAGGACAGACGGGAGACTCTGGCGGCGCTGGAGATGAGGAAGGCTCTAGCAGCGCTAGACAGGCAGGAGCATCTGTAGGCAAAAGACGGAGAGACAGCCTGGTGCGGGAGGCTGCCACCGGAGGGCTGGTGTGTGGAGGTGGCACTGGATAGACCGGACCGTGAAGGCGCACTGGAGATCTTGAGAGCAGGCCTGGCACCATCCGCCCTGGCTGGATCTTCACCCTAGCCCGGCAGATGTGGGATGCTGGGATGTAGCGCACCGGACTAAGCATGCGTACTGGGGACACCATGCGTTCCACCGCATAACACGGTGCCTGACCAGTGCAACGCCTGCCACGGTTAACACGGCTAGGAGTGCTGTAGAGCTGAGCTGGCGCAGGACGAGCAGGGCTAGGGAGGTGCACAGGAGGCCTGGTGCGTGAGGCTTGCACAGTCTTCACCAGACGACTAGCACGCGCCTCAGGACGAGTATGGAGTGCTGACCCAGGTGACATCAACTCCCCGACAGGACAACACTGCACCTCCCTCATAACTTTCTCCTCCAATTTCCCCATTAACTCCTTCACTGTCTCTGCTTCGCTCACCTCCAACACCGCCCTGACCGGCTCTGGTTCTCCTTAAGATAAACAGTGGGAGTTGGCTCAGGTCTGACTTCTGACTCTGCCACACTCTCCCTGTGCCACCCCCCCCCCCCCACAATAAATATTTGGGGCTGCCTCTCGGGCTTCCAGCCGCACTGCCGTGCTTGCTCCTCGTAATGCCGCCTCACTGCTTTCGCTGCCTCCAGCTCTGCTTTGGGGCGGCGATATTCCACTGGCAGCTCCCAGGGTCCTTTGCGGTCCAAAATCTCCTCCCATGTCCAGGAGTCTTGTGATGCTGGACGCTGCTGCTGCTTCCGCTGCTGCCCGTTACCACGCATCCTTGGTTGGTGGGTGATTCTGTCCGATCGTTGTCCTCCTCTTCTGAGGAGGAGTAGCTGGCAGGATCGGAGGACCAAACTGCAGCGTGGTATGTGCTCATCGTGAATTTAATGAACAGAGAACACTTGAACAAACTATACAAAGCAAACTATGGTCAGGGTGTGACAGGATGTGTATGTAAACTTCTGACCCCACTGGGAATGTGATGAAAGAAATAAAAGTTGAAATAATTCTGACATTTCACATTCTTAAAATAAAGTGATGATACTAACTGACCTAAAACAGGCCAGTTTTACTTGGATTAAATGTTAGGAATTGTGAAAAACTGAGTTTAAATGTATTTGGCTACGGTGTATGTAAACTTCAACTGTGTCTCTCAAGGAGCTGTTCCTTTGTCAGTATTGTGAAATAATTCTAATGCTAAGGTAAGAATTGAATATAGATGGCTGATCCGACTATCTGTGTGGTGTTGTTCCATCTTTCGGCCATTGTTAGAACGATGCGTCTTTAAAACACTCGTAAGACTTTGTTCCATCACTTTTGGGAAAATGGCCCCAGAACAAAACAAAAAAAGGATTTGCGTCCACCATTCACTGGTGTTCACATTTCTTGTTTTTAGAGCAGTTCATGTATCAAAACCACAAGTGGTGCATTGTCTCAGCATGTCCACACCTGGCCAGCAATGACAGTATGCTGTGAACGCTGGCCAAATTCTTCCTCAGTTTTCCAAAACATTAAGCACATGGGTATAGCACGCAACTATTCTCAGGGCTTCCAGGAGCCTATTCTACACGAAAAGTGAATGATGGCATGTATCTATTCATGTACTGTATGTGAAAAGAGAGAGAGAGGGGGAGAGGGAGAGGAAGATTGAGAGTCCATGTTCCTTCCTCAACATTGTTTTCGCATTTGGCTGCTTGCCTACAGTCAGACATGTGCCATGTCCTGTGTTTCCAAAGACAGTTCCCCCTCTCCTCCTCCCCCTCTCCTCCTCATCCACCTCTACCAGACCTGGGCTCGGCAGCACCAGCTGTTGAATGCATCACTCTTAAAATGGATCCTCAGCTGCTGTGATGGCGGCCGGAGGAAAGGCAGGGTAAGGATGACTGCATGGGCAGCTGGGGGACCATGGCTGCATACTACCAGACCTGGGTGTAAATACTATTTGAAATCTTTACAAATCATTTGAGTGTTTGCTTTTACCTGTCTGGAGTGCCAGATGGAATCATTTGTATTGGTGCCATCGATTGGTGCCATTGAAATAGGCAAGCTTAATCAAGCATAGCAAAGGCATTTGAAATAATTTCAAATAGTATTTGAAACCAGGTCTTCCATTTCAGTTTACACACATATGCCTGCCCTATGGCAACAGGAATCTGTTTTGGTCTCATCAACAGCTACGTGCCACCAACCCCATGTTAGAGGGAGTTGCCATATAATAAGCCAATCAATGGTGTCAGTTTGGCTATTCTATGAAGTTATTTAATGTAATTTGTCCATTGTTCTCTTAGCCGAGGATATGAAGGACAATAAGCTATAAAGGGTTACCCAGAGGACTGATCCCAATTATCAATGTATCCAAAAAGATCCGTCGCTATTCTTCATGGTGTTTAGAACTATGGATATATTCTGTACATGTTGGGTTAGTTTCCCAGCTGATATCATTTGGCCATTGATCTCAAAGATTGAAATCTAAAGAAGATATGAATATAAAAATACATTGTCTATTCAGTGAAAATATGGTTAACACCCTAAATAGCCATGTGAAAAGACAGACCACACATGTTCCATTCATTTATTTATTTGGATTCCCTTATGCTCCTTTGGTAATGTAATGCATATCATTGTGGAAATTGCAAGCTTCAGAAGCCTTTTTAAACCTTAAGTACTCTACACGTTTAAAATGTCCTGCTTTGCAGGAAAGTTTTCCTGCAACAGGGTGATCAAAATAAGATCCTACATACTGTATGTGCATTTTTGTTTATAAGGTCCAAGGGTTAAGTGATAACTTTATTGGCTATTGTATCGTGTTTCATACTGGGGCCTGCTGACTGTGTTTCGTTGTTTCGCTGTTAGGAAAAAGCGGCCATTTTAATAGCAGTGAGAGTTAAAGCTGTCAAAGACTCGGCCTTAAGCGAGTTCACCTCTTGAACAAAATAATAATAATATATGCCATTTAGCAGACGATGTTATCCAAAGCGACTTACAGTCAGACATGTCAGTCTGATTGTGTAAACTCCTGAAGTACAACAAAGGCAGCTTTGTGAACACATCTCTACTATAATTAACTCTGGATTAACAGATAGGCCGTTTAACATCCCAAAGGTTGGGATTTCTTAGATATGAATATCTGTGGAAGTACTGTGCAAATTAAAGATGTACATTTATTAGGATTTGCGACTATAACATGTAATGTGTGTTTGCAGGGAAAACCACATGCTATTCAGTTTGATTGGAGAGCATCCATCGAGGGAATAGGTTGAGAGTTCATGTTGCGTTCGGGATGATTTGATACACTTTCATTGATTTTCAGGTGAGTAGATTAAGTATATCGCTCAGGTGTGCAAGTTGTCAGCAGTATGTGAAATCTTTCTGCCCGATTTATATCTAGAGAGAGGAGAGAGGGGGGGACTTTTGATTTGAACATGTATTTCAGTTTATATTATACTTTGTCTTGATGTTAGCTTGAGATTTAAGGAAGGAGACAAATATATCAGGTCTATTTCAGGTATGACAAGTCTATACCCCCTCTCCCCTGCCTGCCTCAGTCATAGCAACACTAGTCTGGGGAGCATTAGAACTGCCCTGCAGGTTTTCCTGTCTGCACATTCCTACACTCGCACACACACACACACACACACACACACACACACACACACACACACACACACACGCACACGCACACACACACACGCACACACACACACACACACACACACACACACACACACACGAACATAATATCTCTGCTTTTGTGTATCACCAAGGACTACAGTATCTATAAATGTTGTTCTATAAACATTTGATGAAATATTAATTCAAAACATTATCCTAAACTATGTGCATCTTAATCAAGATAATCAGGAAATTAGTTTGGGGGTTTCAGAAATGTAAAATGAATCCTAGGTAATGATCTATCATTTTGTTTATCGACGGGGTACATTAGTGTTCCCAAAGCTGCTTATTTTGGTTTTGTCAAGCTTGGGTTTGCTTTCCCCACACTTTAATCTTGGGTTTAATTTCTGCACACTGTAATATGAGTCATGCTTCATTGGCTTATCATGTATCTTCTCAAATTATATAAAATATTTGTGCTTTTTCACTTGGACAAACAATTTAAAAGCACTGATCTGCCACACTGAGACAAAATTGCATGCAGAGAGACAGAGAATGAGCGAGAGAGAGAGCGTGAGAGAGAGAGAGAGAGAGAGAGAGAGAGAGCGAGCAAGCGAGAGAGAGAGGTGTGGGCGCTGTCTCAAATAGAACCAATTACATTCCTCTGTAGTACACACATTTTTCTAAAAACATATTGATTCGGGCTGGATTTATGCCATTATATCACCACGTAGAGCCAGCCACCTGTTGAAAATGTTATGCACTTTTCCTAGAATGTGAACCATGCAAATACCGCAAGCCATGTGGCAGAAAGGATAGGAGAACTAAAATACTCTCAGGTTTGAGATAACTAACAGGCTAAAATATGTGAGATGCCAACATACCTATATACTCTATGAAATATTCGACCTGATATAAAAAAAAAATCAGGATATAAAGAAAATGTCAATTTAGAGTGGGAACATTGACTATCACACACAAAAGACCCAGTCAGTCCTCCCATGAATTGTTTGTTTTCAGTATAAAATCAATTGAAATCTCATGATGTTTTCTACTATTTTTCGGCTCAAATGGAGAGAGACAGAGAGATTCTGCAGAATTGATGCATAACATGCATAATATGCTTCCTATGAAAGTAGCTACAGCTACATGAGTACATCTTAAATGTAAGCCATAGGAGATAAGCCACAGAAGATATAGGATATGTGAGCCAATGATGCACATTTAAAGAATAATATCACATATGATTCTCTTCAAACAAATGGTACAGATACATTATGGCTTTATCTAGACTAAACCCTATGGAAGTGAGTATTTAACAGTGCATTCTGAAAGTATTCAGACACTTTGACCTTTTCCACATTTTGTTACATTACAGCCTTGTACTAAAATTGATTAAATTGTTTTTTCTTCTCATCAATCTACACACAATACCCCTTAATTACAAAGCTAAAACAGTTCTGTAGAAATGTTTCCAAATGTTTTAAAAATGAAAAACAGATATCACAAGTATTCAGACCCTTTACTCAGTCCTTTGTTGAGAAGTACTTTCGCCAGCGATTACATCCTTGAGTCTTGGGTATTACGCTACAAGCTTGGCAGACCTGTATTTGGGGAGTTTCTCCCATTTTTCTCTGCAGATCCTCTCAAGCCTGCCAGGTTGGATGGGGAGCGTTGCTGCACAGCTATTTTCCGGTCCCTCCAGAGATGTTAGATCAGGTTCAAGTCTGGGTGTTGGCTGGGCCACTCAACGACGTTTAGAGATTTGTCCCAAAGCTACTCCTGCGATGTCTGGGCTGTGTACTTAGGGTCATTGTCCTGTTGGAAGGTGAACAAACCTTCATCCCAGTCTGAGTTCCCGAGGGCTTGGGGGCAGGTTTTCCTCGAGGATCTCTATGTAATTTGCTCTGTTCATCTTTCCCTTGATCCTGACAAGTCTCATAGTCCCTGCCTCTGAAACACATCCCCTCAACATGATGCTGCCACCACCATCCTTCACTGTAGGGATGCTGCCAGGTTTCCTCCAGATGTGAGGCTTGATGTTCAGGCCAAAGAGTTCAATCTTGGTTTCATCAGACCAGACAATCTTGTTTATAATGGTCTGAGAGCCCTTTAGGTGCCTTTTGGCAAACTCCAAGCTCGCTGTCATGTGCCTTTTACTGAGGAGTGGCTTCCGTCTGGCCACTCTACCATAAAGGCCTGATTGGTGGAGTGATGCAGAGATGGCTGTCCTTCTGGAAGGTTCTCCCAGCTCCACAGAGTAACTCTGGAGCTCTGTCAGAGTAACCATCAGGTTCTTGGTCACCTCCCTGAACAAGGCCCTTCTCCCCCAATTGCTCAAGTTGGCCAGGTGGCCAGCTCTAGGAAGAGTCTTAGTGGTGCCAAACTTCTTCCATTTAAGAATGATGGAGGCCACTGTGTCCTTGGGGACCTCCAATGCTGCAGAAATGCTTTGGTACCCTTCCCCAGATCTGTGCCTCGACACAATCCTGTCTCAGAGCTCTATGGACAATTCCGTCGACCTCAGGACTCAGGAGTTTTAGTTCTGACATGCACTGTCATCTGTGGGACCTTATATAGACAGGTGTGTGCTTTTCCAAATCATGTCCAATCAATTGAATTTACTACAGGCGGACTCCATTCAAGTTGTACAAACGAAACAGGATGCACCTGAGCTCAATTTCGAGTCTCATAGGAAAGGGTCCGATTACTTATGTAAATAAGGTATTTCTGTTTTCATTATTTAACATTTGCAAAAATATCGAAAAACATGTTTCCACTTTTTAATTTTGGGGTATTTTGTGAAGTCTGATGAGGATTGTTTTGTATTTAATCCATTTTAGAATAAGGCTGTAACATGTGGAAAAAGTGAAAGGGTCTGAATACTTTCCGAATGCACTGTAGCATTGAATGCATGTCATTCAGCAATATCACCCGAAGCTCAGCTCATGTTAGGTCAATGACCTGTTTTATAAACTGTGAAGGCTATTTAGCAGAGCTTTAAAAAATCTATATAGCGCTATGCTGTCCTATAACACAGCAAGGAGCCTATGTAGATAGAGAGAGAGAGATCGAGAGAGATGAACTCATCCCTCACTAAATGAAGAGGTAACTGCGAGCTATAGTGTGAACCTCTCCTTGTATACTGTTGAGGGACATTCCCTCTGGAAGTCCTTGTGCTAAAACAACAGTTTATATTGCATGGCTTCTTCCTCCGCATTGATACACAATTGAAGAGTACATCTAGTTCAAATCAAATCAAATCACATGCGCTCAATACAGTTAAATGCTTATTTACTACGAGCCCCTAACCGACAGTGCAGTTTAAAAAAAATACGGATAGGAATAAGAGATAAAAGTAACAAGTAATTAAAGAGCAGCAGTAAAAAATAGCAATATATACAGGGGGGTGCCGGTACAGAGTCAATTTGCGGGGACACCGGTTAGTTGATGTTGTATGGACATGTAGGTAGAGTTAATTAAAGTGACTATGCATAGATGACAACAGAGTGTGGTGGTGGTGTGGAGAGGGGAAGGGGGGTGCAACGCGAGTAGTCTGGGTAGCCATTTGACTTGATGTTCAGGAGTCTTATGGCTTGGGGGTAGAAGCTGTTTAACCTCTTACATCTATGAGGGCGCTATTTCATTTTTGGATGAAAAACGTTCCCGTTTTAAACAAGATATTTTGTCACAAAAAGATGCTCGACTATGCATATAATTGCTACCATTCGAAAGAAAACACTCTGACGTGTCCAGAAATACAAAGATATTCTCTGTGCGTGCCCTAGAACGTGAGCTTCAGGCAAAACCAAGATGAGATGGCATCCAGGAAATGACAAGGATTTTTGAGGCTCTGTTTTCCATTGTCTCCTTATATGGCTGTGAATGCGAGAGGAGTGAGTCAACCCTTTCTGTCGTTTCCCCAAGGTGTCTGCAGCATTGTGACGTATTTGTGGGCAGATCATTGGAAGATTGACCATAAGAGACCACATTTACCAGGTGTCCGCCCGGTGTCCTGCGCCGAAATTGGTGCGCAAAAGTCACCTGCCAGTATTTTTCCATGCGATACAGAGAGGAAAGCAAGCTTCCACGAACTGCATGTCAATGAAGAGATATGTGAAAAAACACCTTGAGGATTGTTTCGGTCGATATTATGTAGTTAATCCGGAAAAAGTTTTACATTGTAGGTGACTGAATTTTCGGTTCGTTTCGGTAGCCAGACGCAATGTAGAAAACGGAACGATTTCTCCTACACACAGACGCTTTCAGGAAACACTGCGCATTTGGTATGTAACTGAGAGTCTCCTCATTGAAAACATCAGAAGCTCTTCAAAGGTAAATGATTTTATTTATTTGGTTATCTGGTTTTTGTGAAAATGTTGCGTGCTACATGCTACTCAAAATGCTATGCTAGCTTTGTATACTCTTACACAAATTAGTCAATTTCTATGGTTCAAAAGCATATTTTGAAAATCTGAGATGACAGTGTTGTTAAGAAAAGGCTAAGCTTGAGAGCAGACGCATTATTTTCATTTTATTTGCGATTTTCAGAAATCGTTAACGTTGCGTTATGCTAATGAGCCTGAGGCTTTAGTCACAAACCCGGATCCGGGATGGGGAGTTTCAAGAAGTTAACAACACTGTCATCTCAGATTTTCAAAATATGCTTTTCAACCATAGCAAAACAAGCATTTGTGTAAGAGTATTGATAGCTAGCGTAGCATTTAGCGTAGCATTTAGCGTAGCATTTAGCGGGCAACATTTTCACAAAAACTACAAAAGCATTCAAATAAAATAATTTACCTTTGAAGAACTTCAGATGTTTTCAATGAGGAGACTCTCAGTTAGATAGCAAATGTTCAGTTTTTCCTGAAAGATTCTTTGTGTAGGAGAAATCGTTCCGTTTTGTAAATCACGTTTGGCTACCAAAAAAAAACGAAAATTCAGTCACCAAAACACCAAACTTTTTTCCAAATTAACTCCATAATATCGACTGAAACATGGCAAATGTTGTTTAGAATCAATCCTCAAGGTGTTTTTCATATATCTCTTCATTGATATATCGTTCGTGGAAGTCTGCTTTCTCCTCTCAATCACATGGAAAAATACTTGCAGCTGAAGTTTACGCACCAATTTCGACGCAGGACACCGGGCGGACACCTGGTAAATGTGGTCTCTTATGGTCAATCTTCCAATGATATGCCTACAAATATGTCACAATGCTGCAGACACCTTGGGGAAACGGCAGAAATTGTAGGCTCTCTCCTTGCACATTCACAGCCATATAAGGAGACATTTTTTTATATTTATTTATTTTATTTTTTACCTTTATTTTACTAGGCAAGTCAGTTAAGAACAAATTCTTATTTTCAATGACGGCCTAGGAACAGTGGGTTAACTGCCTGTTCAGGGGCAGAACGACAGATTTTGTACCTTGTCAGCTCGGGGATTTTAACTTGCAACCTTTCGGTTACTAGTCCAATGCTCTAACCACTAGGCTACACTGCCGCCATTGGAAAACAGCGCTTCAAATATTTTGCTCATTTCCTGTTTGAAGTTTCATCTTGGTTTCGCCTGTAGCATCAGTTCTGTGGCATTCACAGATAATATCTTTGCAGTTTTGGAAACGTCAGAGTGTTTTCTTTCCAAAGCTGCCAATTATATGCATAGTCGAGCATCTTTTCATGACAAAATGTCTTGTTTAAAACGGGAACGTTTTTTTTATCCAAAAATGAAATACTGCCCCTAGAGTTCCAAGAGGTTAAAAGCCTCTTGAACCTAGGCTTGGCGCTCCGGTACCACTTGTTGTGTGGTAGCAGAGAGAACAGTCTATGACTCGTGTGGTTGGAGTCTTTGACAATTTTTAGGGCCTTCCTTCTGACACCACCTGGTACAGAGGTCCTGGATGGCAGGAAGCTTGGACCCTCTGTCGTGCCTTGCGGTCGGAGGCCGAGCAATTGCCGTACCAGGCAGCGAAGCAACCAGTTCTCGATGGTGCAGCTGTAGAACCTTTTGAGGATCTGAGGACCCATGCCAAATATTCTCAGTCTCTAGAGGGGGAATAGGCTTTGTCGTGCCCACTTCACAGCTGTCATGGTGTGCTTCGACCATGTTAGTTTGTTGGTGATGTGGACACCAAGGAACTTGAAGCTTTCAAACTACTCCACTGCAGAATGGGGGCATGCTCGGTCTTCTTCTTCCTGTAGTCCACAATCATTAGGTTTGTCTTGATCACGTTGAGGGAGTGGTTGCTGTTCTGGCACAACATGGCCATGTCTCTGACCTCCTCCCTGTAGGCTGTCTCGTTGTTGTCGGTTATCAGGCCTACCACTGTTGTGTCATCTGCAAATTTAATGATGGTGTTGGATTTGTGCCTGGCCATGCAGTCATGAACAGGGAGTATAAGAAGAGGCTGAGCACGCACTCCTGATGGGCCCCTCTGTTGAGGGTCAGCGCGGCGGATGTGTTGTTACCTACCCTTACCACCCGGGGGCGGCACGTCAGGAAGTCCAGGATCCAGTTGCGGAGTTTAGTCCAAGGGTCCTTAGCTTATTGATTAGCTTTGAGGGCACTGTGGTGTTGAACGATGAGCTGTAGTCAATGAATAGCATTCTCACATAGGTGTTCCTTTTGTCCAGGTGGGAAAGGGCAGTGTGTTAGTTAGCTTACACTGCTCTTGAAGAGAGAGCCGTTGACCTGGGGAGGAACAGAGAGAGTGATGGAATTATCCCTCACTCACTGGGCCTAAAATAGTGTATTGTATTGGTCTAATGTGATTAATAAGGAGCACCCATACGCTGCACTTGATGAATTTATGAAATTGTTTCTTCTAACTATTGATAAACATGTACCTGCTAAGAAACGGTCTGTTTGAACTGTGAAGGCTCCATGGATTGATGAGAAATGTTAAAACTCTATGGTTGAAAGAGATGGGACAAAAGGAGTGGCTAATAAATCTGGTTGCACATCTGACTGGCTGGCTTACTGCAAATTGAGAAATGATGTCACTAAACTCAACAAAAAGAGGAATAAACTATATAATGAACCAAGATCAATGATTTCAAGAATGATGGAAACGATTACTTTAAATGAAATTATGGGCAAAAAGACAAATTCAACTCCATATTTAATCAAATCAGATGGCATATATTTTAATGATTACTTCATTGGCAAAGTGGGCAAACGTAGGCAGGAAATGCCAACAATGAACAGTGAGACATCATTTTCATTATAATTCCAAATTATAATGAAATAAAAACATTGTAATTATGAATTTAGTAGTTAGTGTGTGAGGTGGAACAAGTATTGTTGTCGATCAATAATGACAATCCTCCTGGTATTGACAACTTAGATGGAAAGATACTGAGGATGTGGCCACTCCTATCAGTCATAAAGAATGGTTCATCTTAGTCTGGAGGAAGTTGTTTGTCCTGAGGCCTGGAGGGAAACCAAAGCCATTCCGCTATCCAAGAGAGGTAAAGTGTCCTTTACTGGTTCTAACAGCTGACCAATCAGCTTACTGTCAGTTCTTAGCAAACTGTTGGAAAAAATAGTGTTTGACCAAATACAATGCTATTTCTCTGTAAACAAATTGACAACAGACTTTCAGCATGCTTATAGAGAAGGGCACTCAACATGTACTGCACTGACACAAATGACTGATTATTGGATTAAATACATTGATAATATGAAGATTGTGGTAGCTGTACTGTTAGATTTCAGTGCAGCCTTTGTTTGATATTATTGACCATGACCTGTTGTTGAGAAAATGTATGCTTTATGGCATTTAACCTCTGCCATATCGTGGATTCAGAGCTATCTATCGAACAGAATTCAGAAGGTTTTCTATAACGGAAGCCTCTGTAATGTCGAACATGTAGGGTGTGGTGTACCGCAGGGCAGCTCTCTAGGCCCTCAAATCTTTTCTATTTTTACCAATGACAGGTATTAAACAAAGCCTGTCTGTCCATATATGCTAATGACTCAACCATATACGTGTCAGCAACCACAGCTAATGATGTCACTGAAAACCTTAACAAGGTGTTGGAGTCAGTTTTGGGATAGGTCAGTTTTGGACCAGTAATAAATAAGTTGTTAAACAAGTTGAGGAGACTAAATGACTTGGTGTTACCTTAGATTGTAAACTGATTAAATGGTTGCAAAGATTGGGAGATGTCACGACTTCTGCCGAAGTCGTTGCCTCTCCTTGTTCGGGCGGTGCTCGGCGTTCGACATCACCGGTCTTCTAGCCATCATTGATCCATTTTTCATTTTCCATTGGTTTTGTCTTGTCTTCCCACACACTGTTTTCAATCCCATTCATTACCTGTTGTGTATTTAACCCTCTGTTTCCCCTCATGTCTTTGTCAGGGATTGTTTTATTGTCAGTGTAGTTTGATGTTGTATAGGTGCGCGTCGGGTCCTCGTACCCATGTTTGTTTGTTTATGTACATTTTAGTGTGATGGAACATACTACGTGGACTTTATTAAAAGACTCCATTTTACACTCCGTTGGACTCTCCTGCGCCTGACTTCCCTGCCACCTATACACCTCTGCCTGACAGGAGAGGTATATCCATAATAAAGAGATGCTCTGATTTCTTGACAAAACACTCCAAAAAGAAAGTCCAGAGGTTCTAGTTTTGTCTAATCTTGATTATTCTCAAGGGCTGCAAAGAAAGACCTAGTCATTAAGCTGCAGCTGGCCCAGAACAAAGTGGCATGTCTTGCTCTTCATTGTAAACAGAGGGCTAATATAAATACTATGCATGCCAGTTCCTCTTGGCTCAGTGTTGAGCAGAGACTGACTGCATCGCTTATTTGTATAAGAAACCTTAATTTGTTGAAAATTCCAGATCGTTTGCATAGTCAACTTACACACAACTCTGACACACACACTTACCCCACTAGACATGCCGCACGTCCACAAACCTTTGGACACACCTACTCATTCAAGGATTCTTTATTTTTACTATTTTATACATTGTAGAATAATAGAGAAGACATCAAAACTATGAAATAAGATGTCGTAAACAAACAAGTGTTAAACAAATCAAAATTATTTTTACATTTGATCATTCTTCAAAGTAGCCACCCTTTGCCTTGATGACAGCTTTGCACACTCTTGACATTCTCTCAACCAGCGCCATGAGCTAGTCACCTGGAAAATGTGAAAAATGTCAAGAGCTTTGAAAGTTTCTTCAGGTGCAGTCGCAAAAAACATCACGTGTTATGAAGAAACTGGCTCTCATGAGGACTGCCACAGGAAAGGAACACCCATAGTTATCTCTGCTGCAGAGGATAAGTTCATTATAGAGTTATCATCCTCAGAAATCTCAGCGCAAATAAATGCTTCACAGAGTTACAGACACATCTCAACATCAACTGTTCACAGGAGACTGCGTGAATCAGGCCTTCATGTTCGAATTGCTCAGAAGAAACCACTACAAAAGGACACCAAAAAGAATAAGAGACTTGCTTGGTCCAAAAAATACGAGCAATGGACATTAAACCGGTGGAAATTTTTCCTTTGGTCTGATGAGTCCAAATTTGAGATTTTTGTTACTACCATCTTGTCTTTGTGAGATGCAGAGTATGTGAATGGATGATTTCCGCATGTGTGGTTCCCACCGTCAAGCATGGAGGAGGTGGTGTGATGGTGTGGAGGTGCTTTGCTGGGGACACGGTCAGGGATTCATTTAGAATTCAAGGCACACTTAACCAGCATGTGTTCCACAGCATTCTGCAGTGATACGCCATTCCATCTGGTTTGTGCTTAATGGGACTATCATTTCTTTTTCAACAGGACAATGACCCAACCCACTTCCAGGCTGTGTATGGGCTATTTGACCAAGAAGGAGAGTGATGGGGTCCTGCATCAGTTGAACTGGCTCCACAATCACCTGACCTCAACTCAATTGAGATGGACCGCAGAGAGAAGGAAAAGCAGCCAACAAGTGCTCAGCATATATGTTTTTTCATTATTATTCTACAACATAGAAAATAGTAAATATAAAGAAATACCCTTGAATGAGTAAGTGTGTCCAACATTTTGACTGGTACTGTATATACAGTGGGGCAAAAAAACATATTTAGTCAGCCAGCAATTGTGCAAGTTCTCCCACTTAAAAAGATGAGAGAGGCCTGTAATTTTCATCATAGGTACACTTCAACTATGACAAACAAAATGACAAAGAAAAATCTAGAAAATCATATTGTAGGATTTTTAATGAATTTATTTGCAAATTATGGTGGAAAATAAGTATTTGGTCACCTACAAACAAGCAAGATTTCTGGCTCTCACAGACCTGTAACTTCTTCTTCAAGAGGCTCCTCTGTCCTCCACTCGTTTCCTGTATTAATGGCACCTGTTTGAACTTGTTATCAGTATAAAAGACACCTGTCCACAACCTCAAACAGTCACACTCCAAACTCCACTATGGCCAAGACCAAAGAGCTATCAAAGGACACCAGAAACAAAATTGTAGACCTGCACCAGGCTGGGAAGACTGAATCTGAAATAGGTAAGCAGCTTGGTTTGAAGAAATCAACTGTGGGAGCAATTATTAGGAAATGGAAGACATACAAGACCACTGATAATCTCCCTCGATCTGGGGCTCCATGTATGATCTCACCCCGTGGGGTCAAAATGATCACAAGAAGTGAGCAAAAATCCCAGAACCACATGGGGGACCTAGTGAATGACCTGCAGAGAGCTGGGACCAAAGTAACAAAGCCTACCATCAGGAACACACTACGCCGCCAGGGACTCAAATCCTGCAGTGCCAGACGTGTCCCCCTGCCCGTCTGAAGTGTGCTAGAGAGCATTTGGATGATCCAGAAGAAGATTGGGAGAATGTCATATGGGAGAATGTCATATGGTCAGATGAAACCAAAATATAACTTTTTGCTAAAAACTCAACTCGTGTTTGGAAGACAAAGAATGCTGAGTTGCATCCAAAGAACACCATACCTACTGTGAAGCATGGGGGTGGAAACATCATGCTTTGGGCCTGTTTTTCTGCAAAGGGACTAGGACGACTGATTCGTGAAAAGGAAAGAATGAATGGGGCCATGTATCGTGAGATTTTGAGTGAAAACCTCCTTCCATCAACAAGGGCATTGAAGATGAAACGTGGCTGGGTTTTTCAGCATGACAATGATCCCAAACACGCCGCCCGGGCAATGAAGGAGTGGCTTTGTAAGAAGCATTTCAAGGTCCTGAGGTGGCCTAGCCAGTCTCCAGATCTCAACCCCATAGAAAATCTTTGGAGGGAGTTGAAAGTCCATGTTGCCAAGCAACAGCCCCAAAACATCACTGCTCTAGAGAAAATGTGCATGGAGAATGGGCCAAAATACCAGCAACAGTGTGTGAAGACTTACAGAAAACGTTTGACCTCTGTCATTGCCAACAAAGGGTATATAACAAAGTATTGAGATAGACTTTTGTTATTGACCAGATACTTATTTTCCACCATAATTTGCAAATAAATTCATAAAAAATCCTCCAATGTGATTTTCTGGATTTTTTTCTCACTCTGTCTGTCATAGTTGAACTGATGATGAAAATTACAGGCCTCTCTCATCTTTTTAAGTGGGAGAACTTGCACAATTGGTGGCTGACTAAATACTTTTTTGCCCCACTGTGTATGTATATATATACACTGTATATAAACATGAAAACATTACATACACACATTACATGTTGGATAAATAGTAGTCAGACATGTTCAGTATACATTATATACAGTATAGTGTTTTCAGCAATAAATATTACCGATGATGAGCTCCCTCAGCAACTCTCAGTCCAAGCCTCCTTAGACTACCCTTTTTTGATTTTCATATGCCATATATTTTTCAACTGTGCTGTGACGTCTTACATGAATTTTGAACCTTTCCAATTGCATATTATACAGAGATTGCAAATTAAAGATACATATTATTATACGGAAAAGTATTATTGTATTGTTGATTGACTATGGCTTTCAGAATCACCCAACACTGCTATTTGTAGGGTTCATTTTAAATTAACATTGTGATTTTTCTGCCATTCCTGAACCTATGATCATAAATAAAGATAAAATAAAAGATAAAATAAATAAATAACGGTAAAATTGAAACGTTTTTTAAAAAATGACCAGAAACAAAATACAGGATGGTAAAACCAGAATAAATGTTCTAATGATTCTGTCTCTTTGCAGCAAAATCCGCAGAGCTGAGATGGTTGTATATCCCATATATGACATTCTGTTGGTGGAAACAATGTTCTATAATCTTTTAAATTGTGTTGAATCAAGCATGGTTTTGTGTATCAGTTCATACACCTTGTGTCATGGAATCGGTACATTAAAAATATCTTCCCAGCTATTTTGCAACCTGTATGGCGCAGCTGTCAACATTTTTGCCCTCAAATTAAACTGGTATATTTATGCTAATCTTTTTCAGCCAATTTTGGTCTGTAATATATGGCAGACAAACAAGTTCCCTACCCTCTCCTGCTTAGACTTGCCTTCTACATGTCTTGCAGTAATGCTGCAATCAGTCTGTTGTAATTTTGGATTGAGGAAACATTCCCATATATTTTCGATAGCTGCATGTGTGAAAGAACTCCACCATTCCTATTCATAATATTGTTAATAAAAATAACTTTTTTGTTCCATAGAGAAAGTTGTTTTAATCTATTAGTATATTTGAGTTGAACATTAATATTTGTTGTGATTATTTGTTCTGTCTTCTCTGAAGGATAACGTTTAAGTTGTAAACCGCCTTGTATGGCTTGTTAAAGGAAGGGTGATACTTTGAACAAGGTTTAATTTTCAATGAACCCGAAAATGGGAGATTGTA
The DNA here is from genome assembly GCF_036934945.1 of Oncorhynchus masou masou. Taxonomy (NCBI): domain Eukaryota; kingdom Metazoa; phylum Chordata; class Actinopteri; order Salmoniformes; family Salmonidae; genus Oncorhynchus; species Oncorhynchus masou. The sequence continues at coordinate 9,428,841 of NC_088230.1, read as the reverse complement.
ATCTGTATAAAGGCAAAAGGCAATTTTTAACAATGAATGAGGCTTTCATTATAATCTCTGGGGAACCATTTCGAATTTAAGTATAATTTACATATGAGTAAAGCTTTTATTGAGAGGTTTAATGATTCAATATTTCATAATTTCAGCCCCTACAAATCATATTCATTATATAAATAGATATGTTTAATTTTGTCTAGTTTAGCATTCCAAATAAAGTGAAATACTAAAATCATTGCTCAAATGATGTTAAAAACGAGTCATCTAGAATAGGCAGCCTCATGATTAAAGAAGTAAATTGTGATATAACTAAAGAGTTAATGAGTGTTATGTTTCCATAAATAGACAGGCATTTACCTGTTAACTTCTTTGGAGTAGGGGGCAGTATTGGGTAGCTTGGATGAAAAATGTGCACAAATGAAGCTGCCTGTTACTCAGCCGTAAAAAAATATAATATGCATATAATACACTGAAGTTTCTAAAACTGTTTGAATGATGTCTGTGAGTATAACAGAACTCATAAGGCAGGCAAAAACCTGAGGTTTGTAGTTTTCAGCTCAGCCCACATTGAAGATACAGGGTGATATTAGTTATGTTTCACTTCCCAAGGCTTCCACTAGATGTCAACAGTATTTAGAACCTGATTTGAGGATTCTACTCTAAAGGAGGGGATCATACGGGTTCTTTGAGTGAGTGGTCTGGCAGAGTGCCACAGCCTCGGGCTGGCACGCTCATGTGAAAGGTAGCTACGTTCCACTTCATTTGTACAGACAAAGGAATTGTCTGGTTGGAACATTAATTAAGTTTTATGTTAAAAACATCCTAAAGATTGATTCCATACTTAGGTTGGCATGTTTCTACGGGCTGTAACGGAACTTTTTGTCCGATGTTCGGCGTGACCTGAATGCGCTTTTGGAGTTGTTTACCAAACGCCCTAACAAAAGAAGATATTTGGACATAACTGATGGACATGATCAAACAAATCAAACATTTATGGTGGAACTGGGATTCCTGGTAGTGCATTCTGATGAAGATCATCAAAGGTAAGTGAATATTTAAAATGCTATTTCTGAGTAATGTTGACTACCCAATATGGCGGCTATCTTTTTGGCTGCTTTGTTGTCTAAAGGCTGTACTCAGATTATTGCATGGTTTGCTTTCTCCGTAAAGGTCTTTTGAAATCTGAGCGGTTGCATTAAGGAGAAGTTTATCTTAAGTTCCATGTATAATAGTCGTAATAATATAATAATATAATAATATAATATAATAATCTTAATCAATGTTTATTATGAGTATTTCTGGAAATTGATGTGGCTCTCTGCAATATCAACGCATGTTTAAGAACTACTGAACGTAACACGCCAATGTAAACTCTGATTTTTTTACATAAATATGAACTTTATCAAACAAAACATACATGTATTGTGTAACGTAAAATCCTATAAGTGTCATCTGATGAAGATCATCAAAGGTTAGTGATTAATTTTATCTCTATTTCTGCTTTTTGTGACTCCTCTCTTTGGCTGGAAAAAATGGCTGTATTTTTCTGTGGCTTGGTGGTGACCTAGAAATCGTTTGTGGTGCTTTCACTGTAAATCCTTTTGGAAATCAGATACTGTGGCCGGATTAACGAGAATTTTATCTTTAAAATGGTGTAAAAAACTTGTATGCTCGAGGAATTTTAATAATGTGATTTTTGTTGTTTTGAATTTTGCACCGTGCACTTTCACTGGCTGTTGAGGAGGGGTTCAGTCCTAGACAGGTTAATGGTTGCAGGATCTAGTCTATTTAAAAAAATATATATTGAAGTTTCATCTATGTTCATTTATATCTTCAGGTATATAAATAGCAAGTATGTTTATTTCACCATCACCCCATTTTATTTGTAAGCTACAGGGTAATGCAAAAGTTGTGTATTTTAACGATCCAATACATAATAGAATAAACTTACCATAATTGGGGTTTAGTCCAGAGAGGCTAGAGAAATGAAATTAGCATAATAATAAAAATCCCCATCAAAATCCTAAAGCTAGAGATATCTGGGTTTTTTGTATGGGCTGCCTTCAGCATCTGCGTTGGAAGCTGGCCGAGCTACAGCAGTGTTTGTCAGACATTCCAAAAATCGGTCTTCTCACAGAAATGTCTGTTGCGTAAAGACAGTTTGGCCTACTCTATAGAAAGATGAAACTCTCATGATGGTGTTCTCCGTTTTTCTCAATGACCCCCACAAGCGCCACAGGACTCCAATCTGCCTACTTCTACTTTGTCTGTAGCTTCTGAACAGTTTGTGCTACACACTGATATGACCCATCTACTGAAAGGTGTGACTCTCACAAACATGTACATGTCAGTTGTTTGGCTGTAGGATGCCCACAATAATTAACTTTAACCCAGTTTATAAGACATTCACCGGAATTAAAACAGTCCAGGCATGTATATATACATTTGAGTCATACTTTATCAAAAGCGTTTTCGAAATCTGCTATGATGTTTCACATTGTTGTGTGTTATCTCAAATGTATCATCCATGTAAAAAAATCTGTCTGATCAAAATGAACAATATCTGTTCAAATATTTTTCATTCTGTGCATTTTGCCAGGATTTTTGCTTCACAACATTGATGTGTAAAAAGCCTCCAGTTTTATCTTTATTCTTACCACCTGTGTCCTGTTTCAGTAATAGTGAAATGAGACCTTCTTGATTGTCTACCATTTTTATAGTAGTTCAAACATGCTAATAATGGATCTTTGTGTACATCAAAAAAGGTTTGATATACCTCTACTGGTATGCCATCAAGCCATGGGGTTTTTCCAGGTGGAAATTATTTAATTGCCTTAATAATTTTGCTTATCTTGCTGTACATTTGTGACCAACCTGCTTGATTCTTTTGTAGCAAAATATTTTTTTTTTTACACTGGATAAAAGTAGAGACTCAGAGCTAGAAAATGGCATATCATATACTACAGTTGAGAAACAATGGGAAAGTAATTCTGGTTTGAAAGTTGATAAACTTGTAACCACACTTTTGAGAAAATGTCCCTTGAATGTTTTGGTACACCTTCTGGAGAGCTCTTCTTTGTCTACACCCATTCAGGATCATTCACACCCTCTTAAGCTTTAGCCCCACCCAGCTCTTTAAGGATTCAGATATGAGCCCATGTACTAAACAACCACGGATTTGAAGACTAAAGGCTGGTTTATACTGTGGGTGTGTTCGTAAATTCAATCTGGAGTGCCAGAGTGTGCTCAGAGTGCGCTCTGGGTGTTGGTAAACTCAGAGCATTGTCACATTGTCCATTCATATATTCAGAGAGCACAATGGACACTCTGGCTGAGGAGTAGGGTTGATTTGAGCGTTCTGTTCTAACAATACCAGTCAAGCACCCAAGCAAACTGGCTAATTTTGCAAGCAACTTCCAGACACAAATGACGGAACAGCTCACTGACTATTTTACTCACCCTTGCAGAGCTGGTTAGGCTGATTTTATTGTTATCCAGAGCATTGGTGACTGCAAGTGTGCTGCTGGCAATTATTTAATTTATTTAATTTTTTTGCCAACATCTACTGACAACGGCCATATTCAACAGGTGTTGAGTGTACGTACATTTTTCAGTTATTCTGCGCTATGGCACACTCAGACGAGTGCTCTGAAATCTGAACAGATAGCCAGAGTGAATATACCAGATACATCTATCAACAGTTGTCGCAGTGACATCATGAATATTCCATTGAAATGGTTACTTGCATAGTGGAGCCGTTTGTTTCAACATGTTTTTTTTCTCACCTTTATTTAACCAGGTAGGCTAGTTGAGAACAAGTTCTCATTTACAACTGCGACCTGGCCAAGATAAAGCATAGAGGGGTGAACAGACAACAACACAGAGTTACACATGGAGTAAACAATAAACAAGTCAATAACACAGTAGAAAAAAAGAAAGGGTCTATATACATTGTGTGCAAAAGGCATGAGGAGGTAGGCAAATAACACTGGAGTGAAAAATGATCAGATGGTCATGTGCAGGTAGAGATACTGGTGTGCAAAAGAGCAGAAAAGTAAATAAATAAAAATAGTATGGGAATGAGGTAGGTAAATTGGGTGGGCTATTTACCGATGGACTATGTACAGCTGCAGCGATCGGTTAGCTGCTCAGAAGGCAAATGTTTAAAGTTGGTGAGGGAGATAAAAGTCTCCAACATCAGCGATTTTTGCAATTCGTTCCAGCCACAGGCAGCAGAGAACTGAAAGGAAAGGCGGCCAAATGAGGTGTTGGCTTTAGGGATGATCAGTGAGATACACCAGCTGGAGCGCATGCTACTGGTGGGTGTTGCCATCGTGACAAGTGAACTGAGATAAGGTGGAGCTTTACCTAGCATGTACTTGTAGATGACCTGGAGCCAGTGGGTCTAGCGACGAATATGTAGCGAAGGCCAGCCGACTAGGGCATACAGGTCGCAGTGGTGGGTGGTATAAGGTGTTTTAGTAACAAAACGGATGGCACTGTGATAAACTGCATCCAGTTTGCTGAGTAGAATATTGGAAGCTATTTTGTAGATGACATCGCCGAAGTCGAGGATCGGTAGGATAGTCAGTTTTACTAGGGTAAGTTTGGCGGCGTGAGTGAAGGAGGCTTTGTTGCGAAATAGAAAGCCGACTCTAGATTTTATTTTAGATTGGAGATGCTTGATATGAGTCTGGAAGGAGAGTTTACAGTCGAGCCAGACACCTAGGTACTTATAGATGTCCACATATTCTAGGTCTGGACCATCCAGGGTGGTGATGCTAGTCGGGCGTGCAGGTGCAGGCAGCGAGCGGTTGAAAAGCATGTATTTGGTTTTACTAGCGTTTAAGAGTAGTTGGAGGCCACGGAAGGAGTGTTGTATGGCATTGAAGCTTGTTTGGAGGTTAGATAGCATAGTGTCCAAGGAAGGGCCAGAAGTATACAGAATGGCATCGTCTGCGTAGTGGTGGATCAGGGAATCGCCCGCAGCAAGAGCAACATCATTGATATATACAGAGAAAAGAGTCGGCCCGAGAATTAAACCCTGTGGCACCCCCATAGAGACTGCCAGAGGACCGGACAACATGCCCTCCGATTTGACACACTGAACTCTGTCTGCAAAGTAGTTGGTGAACCAGGCAAGGCAGTCATTAGAAAAACTGAGGCTACTGAGTCTGCCGATAAGAATATGGTGATTGACAGAGTCGAAAGCCTTGGCCAGGTCGATGAAGACGGCTGCACAGTACTGTCTTTTATCGATGGTGGTTATGATATCGTTTAGTACCTTGAGCGTGGCTGAGGTGCACCCGTGACCGGCTCGGAAACCAGATTGCACAGCGGAGAAGGTACGGTAGGATTCGAGATGGTCAGTGATCTGTTTGTTGACTTGGCTTTCAAAGACCTTAGATAGGCAGAGCAGGATGGATATAGGTCTGTAACAGTTTGGGTCCAGGGTGTCTCCCCCTTCGAAGAGGGGGATGACCGCGGCAGCTTTCCAATCCTTGGGGAACTCAGACGATATTAAAGAGAGGTTGAACAAGCTGGTAATAGGGGTTGCGACAATGGCGGCAGATAGTTTCAGAAATAGAGGGTCCAGATTGTCAAGCCCAGCTGATTTGTACATGTCCAGGTTTTGCAGCTCTTTCAGAACATCTGCTATCTGGATTTGGGTAAAGGAGAAGCTGGGGAGTAGCTATCTATCATTTTTTTTACCATAATCCCAATTCATAACATTACTACCCATGAATCTGCAGATAGCTGACTAACCAGGTTCAATGTTAGCTAGCTAGTTAAGAGATGCAAATAATAGTACTACACAGATCATACACGTAACTTTAGCTTGTGAGCCAGCTAGCTAACAGTAAGCTTTAACTTCAAATTTAAAACGACTTTCTGACAAAATTAGAAACATGTCATAGCTGAAAATGTAGCTAGCTAGACTATCATACCCATATACATGGATGGACAGTTCTCCCTCTCTGTCACAGATGCCATGGTTGCCTTAGTTTTGAAGATGTAATCCGGAGAGAGGTGTTTTATACAACAGCCTTCTGTGTTCTCTTTTTGACTCCGTTTGCATATTTGGAAACAAATGTCAGAATTTTCTCCATCTCCTGAGCTATCATACTCTAATTCCACTGGTATCAAAACTGGGTCCTGCAGAAAGGGGAAAGCAACACCTTTGCAGTTATACGACGTGATGTCTTTCAAAACAGCTGCGTTAGAAAGGATTATATACACATAGTGACCGGCACATGTTATAGCTGCATGCCATGCTACATGTGCCGAATACCGTGAAACGCTTACTGACAAGCCCTAAACCAACAATGAGGTTCAAGAAATATAGCAAAGCAAATATTTAAGTAAAAAATTAAATAAAAAACAACACAATAAAATAACAATAATGAGGCAATATACAGGGTCAATGTGCAGGGGTACAGGTTAGTCGAGGTCATTTGTACATGTAGGTAGGGGTAAAGTGACTATGCTTAGATAATAAACAGCGAGTAGCAGCAGTGTAAAAGCAAGGGGGGGGCAATCTAAATTTCCTTGGTGGCCATTTGATTAATTTTAACAATATTATTTGTATTTACAGATGGCATACACATGTGTTATTAAGGCACATGACAGTTCACATGTTCCAGAAAGCGTTTCTGCAAAAAAATATGTTTTATTTATTAAAACATTTTTTATTTACGTTCAAGTGGCTCTCCTGTGAAGTAATAAAGTGAAATTCGACATATGTCTCATTTCCTGAAATTCATTTCCTGAAATTTGTTAGTATTACATTATTAATATTATTACGGGAAAACACTTACAGTTAACATCATTCAGTGTAGATGGGGGAGACTGATAAGAAAACATATGCTTAAAATATTTAGCTCTATCTTTCGAAATATAATTTGGGTTTCTTTCAATAAATTTTCGGTAGCATTTCTATGTTGAAGATTCAACAATTAAAAAAATTAAATGACCCCTCTTTGGAAAGATGTACACAAACACAATGGTGTTCTCTGTTTTGCTCTATGACCCACGTCTAAAGTTGGTACAGCCGATGTATCAACTTTTGCCTGTAGCGGCCAAACCATTTGGGCTACACAATAACATGACCCCTCTGTGGAAAGGTGAGACTCTCACAAACTCATACTTGAAAGTTGTTTTGCTCTAGGATGCCTCACAAGTCTGGTCTGAAGATCCCCCGGGACCAGTTGAAAAAATGAATGGAAGCACAGTATATGGAGGCTGTTTAGTGACAAAAATAAGACAAAAATAAAGGGTTAAATACAGGTTAAAAAATACGTTTCCTGATCTGACAAACACTTCAGAATCTGTTGTTCCATATAGTGAATTTGTTATTCAATGCGTTTGTATTTTCATCAAATCCTTCAAATGGGTCTTCATTGACCTTGTGACCTTCTTAAAACATTTCCACATAGCTTGGGTCCTCTTGTCTTGTCTTCTCGTCTCTTCTCTACCAATTCCCCTCCTCCCCTATCCTCTCCTGTTCCTCACAAAAAAGTGAACGGAATGTCAAATGTCAAATGATGCTGGCTCACCGCATCTCTTTTTCTTTCTCCCTGTCTACAGAAATCAAGGCCTCCTGTCATGGTGTCTCAGGACAGTCAGCAGTAGGACGAGCACCTCTCTCCTCTCCGTTCTTTGCATGACCATGACCGGAGCATCCGGCTGGCAGACAGACATACACTTACCTCCCTGCTTATCCTGTCTCCGTGTGAGGATGCATTGTCTGTCTGGCATCAAAAGCTTCTGCTACACTCAGCCACTGCCATCGCAGTTCACAGAGGTGACAAAGAGCGAATGGTTCAAAATATGCACAATCAGCACATGCAGGCTCAGACACACATATTGTACTGGCAAAGACACACACATGTACAAGGGTGCATGCACACACAATCACACCTAGACACAAAAAGATGAAACGGGAGCCTTTTGAAGCCAGGCGATAGTGTAACAGGTGAAACCTGGGATGTGGGAGTGAAGAGGGTTTGTTGTGGTGTCTGTGAAGTCTGGCTCTTTTATCTTGGGATGTGAACGTTGTCCCGACTCGATTCACCCGTAAGATACCCACTCCCCACCTGGGCTTTGATGTGCCATGCGTCCACTTTCCTGGGAGGAAGCAAGCATCAACGTGGTGGAACATTACACTCACAATGTAAAAACATTGGTCTTAAGATAGGACCCGTATGTTTTCCCTGACCACATGACTTATCAAGGGGAGAAAAAAAAACGTAACTGTAAGAAACTCTAGTCCTGTTTCACAGAAAAAAATATTGGTAAAACTCTTCATTTATAATGGGAAATGAGACAATGAAATTCATTCCTGCTCTTCTTTTTCACCAATTCATTTAGTGTTGTCAACTAAATCATTGAAATCCCAAGGAAAATCTCAAGCAGAAATGATTCATTAAAATTACAGGTATGGACAAGTGTTCTCACGTTCTCTCAAACTGAAAAAAATATTATTTAGTGTAAATGTAAAATAAGGATGAGCTACAAGCCCAAACTAGTGACTTAAGAAAGATTGGACAGTCTGTCACATATCTGAAATATGCTGATAATTGGCATGAATCTCAGCTGCCTTATGCCTCATTTTTGCATGGGACATAAGTATCAACAAATATCCTCTTTTGGGCTTTGTAAGTGTGTATGATTTTTACATTCTAAATAATGACTATCCAGTGTGTTACAAGATATGGATTGACCAATATGCTAATTTCATCACTGGCTCCGGTTACACAATGAAGAATGAATCAGACATTCAAGAACAGCAAAAACCACAAACACCCTGCAGGTAGCTAGCTTCACTTCTAAATGTCACCTACAGATGTAGGATCTTAATTTGAGAGTTTGCTACAGCAGGAAAAAAAATCCTGCAGCAACAGGTTATGTGAATTATTATGTGGATTATAATTAATGAACAAACATTTCAAAGTGGAAATTACTAACTTTAGAAGCCTTTTTAAACCTCAAATACACAAGACGTTTAACCTGTTCTGTTTTAAATGTCCTTAACATTCCTGCATTGATCAAATTAAAATCCTACATCTTTAACTTTGTTCCTCTCTCTCATTTCAATTTGTCTTTCTTTTTTCATGTTTGTGTACATGCTGTGCTACCTATTCTTAGCTTTTTGGTTTCATAGTTGGTAACTGGCAACACTTTCCTGCGGTCTCCACAACAACACTGGTGATTAAAGAGGGGAGAAGGGTCTTCTCTGTCTGTTTAATAAGTGGCTAATCCCATGGCCTTTCCTTCTGTCAGTCTGAACAGATGAGCTCCTAGGCTGGGGACATTCATCAAATGAGACCCGCCATGTGTGTGCATGTGTGCGTGTGTGCATATGCTTGCGTACATGTGTGCGTATGTGGTAAATGCAGCTCTACTTAGAGCAGGAATCTGAAACATTTAAAGTGATGTCTAAAGTGAGTACTGATAATATGTCATGCATAAATCATAAATCAGCGCTAAAGCAAACTGGTCCTTTAGCGGCTCAATACTTGACAGACAATGGCAATTGGTTAAAATAGCAACTTTAGAGGGGCATACAGAGGATAATGTTTAATTTATTTTGTAGATCCCCCCCCCTCTAACCAGAGCCTGTGATGTGTATCACATTCCTCTATGTTTACATTATCGTCTATCCAAGGCCGAGCCAGCAACCGTTCACACCTGTCTCGTCACGTCCAGGCAGGAGGAGGAAACGGTGATACATTTTCAGTGTGGACAGAAAGCTGATTGTGTCGGGGGATTGTCAAATACACACACACACACACACACACAAAAGTTGTCAGGCCCACTGACGAGTGAGTTATGTAGCTGGTGGTGGATGTGCCTGAACACGGAGAGAGAGATTCCACCCCTCTAAAGATAAATGGGGGAGAGGTGAGGATGGAAGACTGAGAGCCTCAACTCGTCTGCCGAGACACCCTTGCCGCTCACTGGTTAACGCAACTCACAGGGGACGATGGGTGTCAACACATCAGGGGCTTCCTACACCTCACACACACACACCTCCAACACACCTTACACAGCAGGACACGCAACCCGCACAGCAACTGTCAATTTCCCATCATCACCACTCCAGTCTACACCAGGGTTAGTGTAATTGACAAATGGCATGTCCACCCTGCCAATTCCAAAATCACAGCAGGTGATGAAATGTAGGATGACATACACAGAAATTGACAGACCGATACAGAAATAAAGAGCAAGAGAAAGAGACAGAGAGGGAGAAAGAGAAAGTACATTTCCTCAGTGAAAACAATGTACTGAGCAAATGACAAATTGTCTTTGTACCAAATTACAGTACGACATTCGCCATGCACACCCCAATTGACAAACAAACAAACCAAAACAAAGGCAAAGTCTTCTCATGTTTTGTTGATTTCAAAAAAGCTTTTGACTCAATTTGGCACGAGAGTCTGCTATACAAATTGATGGAAAGTAGTGTTGGGGGAAAAACATTTGACATGAAAATACAAGAGTTGTTAAAATTGGTAAAAAAAACACATTTCGTTCCACATGGCCATGGAGTGAGACAGGATTGCAGCTTAAGCCCCATCCTCTTCGACATATATATCAACGAATTGGCGAGGGCACTAGAACAGTCTACAGCACCCGGACTCACCCTACTACAATCTGAAGTCAAATGTCTACTGTTTGCTGATCTTCTGATCTTCTGCACTGATTCAGTCCAACCTGGGCCCTGACAGTAAATCTCAGGAAGACAAAAATAATGGTGTTCCAAAAAAGGTCTAGTTGCCAGAACAACAAATACAATTTACATCTACATACATACCCATGGCTTAAACATCAACGCCACAGGCAACTTCCACAAAGCTTTGAATGATCTGAGAAACAAGACAAGAAGGTCTTCTATGCCATCAAAAGGAACATAACATTTGACATACTAATTAGGATCTGGCTAAAAATACTTGAATCAGTTATAGAACCAATTGCCCTTTACGGTTGTGAGGTCTGGGGTCCACTCACCAACCAAGACAACCAAGACCCCACAAAATGGGATTTGACCACCAAATTGAGACTCGGCATAAAAAAATCAGCAAAAATATTCTCCATGTACAAAGTAATACACCAAATAATGCACGCAGAGCAGAATTAAGCCAATACTCGCTAATCCAGAAAACAGCCATTAAAATCATCAACAACCTAAAAGGAAACGATTCCCAAATGTTCCATAACAAAGCCATTACCTACAGAGAGATGAATCTGGCGAAGAGTCCCCTAAGCAAGCTGGTCCTGAAGTTCTGTTCACAAACACAAACAGACCCCACAGAGCCCCAGGACAGTAACACAATTAACACAAATAATTAACAACAGAAAACTGAGCAAACTCGATTGCTATTTAGCCCTGAACAGAGAGTACAGACTGACCAAAACTTACGGAAAGGTTTGACTATGTACAGACTCAGTGAGCATAGCCTTGCTATGGAGACTATTGCTCTCAAGAGAAGACAGGCTATATGCACACTGCCTACAAAAGGAGGTGGAAACTGATATTCACTTCCTAACCTACTGCCAAATGTATGACCATATTAGAGACACATACAGTGGGGAGAACAAGTATTTGATACACTGCAGATTTTGTAGGTTTTCCTACTTACAAAGCATGTAGAGCTCTGTATTTGTTTTAATCATATGTACACTTCAACTCTGAGAGAGACGGAATCTAAAACAAAAATCCTGAAAATCATATTGTATGATTTTTAAGTAATTAATTTGCATTTTATTGCATGACATAAGTATTTGATCACCTACCAACCAGTAGGAAATCCGGCTCTCACAGACCTGTTCGTTTTTCTTTAAGAAGCCCTCCTGTTCTCCACTCATTACCTGTATTAACTGCACCTGTTTGAACTCGTTACCTGTATAAAAGACACCTGCCCACACACTCAATCAAACAGACTCCAACCTCTCCACAATGGCCAAGACCAGAGAGCTGTGTAAGGACATCAGGGATACAATTGTAGACCTGCACAAGGCTGGGATGGGCTACAGGACAATAGGCAAGCAGCTTGGTGAGAAGGCAACAACTGTTGGCGCAATTATTAGAAAATGGAAGAAGTTCAAGACGACGGTCAATCACCCTCGGTCTGGGACTCCATGCAATATCTCACCTTGTGGGGCATCAATAATCATGAGGAAGGTGAGGGATCAGCCCAGAACTAGACGGGAGGACCTGGTCAATGAGCTGAAGAGAGCTGGGACCACAGTCTCAAAGAAAACCATTAGTAACACACTACGCCGTCATGGATTAAAATCCTGCCGCTCATGCAAGGTCCCCCTGCTCAAGCCAGCGCATGTCCAGCCCCGTCTGAAGTTTGCCAATGACCATCTGGATGATCCAGAGGAGGGATGGGAGAAGGTCATGTGGTCTGATGAGACAAAAATAGCTTTTTGGTCTAAACTCCACTCGCCGTGTTTGGAGGAAGAAGAAGGATGAGTACAACCCCAAGAACACCATCCTAACCGTGAAGCATGGAGGTAGAAACATCATGCTTTGGGGATGCTTTTCTGCAAAGGGGACAGGACGACTGCACCGTATTGAGGGGAGGATGGATGGGGCCTTGTATCGCGAGATCTTGGCCAACAACCTCCTTCCCTCAGTAAGAGCATTGAAGATGGGTCGTGGCTGGGTGTTCCAGCAAGACAATGACCCAAAACACACAGCCAGGGCAACTAAGGAGTGGCTCCGTAAGAAGCATCTCAAGGTCCTGGAGTGGTCTAGCCAGTCTCCAGACCTGAACCCCATAGAAAATCTTTGGAAGCAGCTGAAAGTCTGAATAGCCCAGCGACACCCCCGAAACCCAAAGAATCTGGAGAAGGTCTGAATGGAGGAGTGGGCCAAAATCCTTGCTGCATTGTGTGCAAACCTGGTCAAGAACTACAGGAAACTTATGATCTCTGTAATTACAAACAAAGGTTTCTGTACCAAATATTAAGTTCTGCTTTTCTGATGTATCAAATACTTAAAAATCATCTAATATAATTTTCTGGATTTTTATTTTAGATTCCGTCTCAAACAGTTGAAGTGTACCTATGATATAAATTACAGACCTCTACATGCTTTGTGAGTAGGAAAATCGGCAAAATCGGCAGTGTATCAAATACTTGTTCTCCCCACTGTACGTACCTCAGATTACACAGATCCACAAAGAATATGAAAACAAACCCAATTTTGATAAACTCCCATATCTATTGGGTGAAATACCACAATGTGCCATCACAGCAGCAAGATGTGTAACCTGTTGCCACAAGAAAAGGGCAATGAAGAACAAAAACCATTGTAAATACAACACATATGTATGTTGATTTATTTTCCTTTTTGTACTTGAACTTTTTGCACATAATATGACATTTGAAATGTCTTTTTTCTTTTGGAACTTTTGTGAGTGTTATGTTTTCTGTTCATATGTTACCCATGCCAATAAAGCACTTCAATTGAATTGAAAGACAGAGGTAGTAAGAGATATGGAATCATCTAAAAAGAAAAGATGACATTAGGATTGTTCTCTGTGAGAGATGTTGAGTTGTAAATGCTCTTGGTATGCCTGCCAGTCTTCAGATCTTTTGATTGATAGTTTTTGTTCCTCCGTTTTTGTCCCCTAACAAGTTGAGTGCTGCCTGTCAGCCAAATGAAAGTGGCTGGGAAAGCTAGAGAAAATAATGTCTCGCCAGTTGCTCTCCAAAAAAATACACTGTTGCACTCTGCACTTGAAAATGTAAATCCCTTGTGTGTGACTGATTTAGGCCTGCGTTCATCCCGCAATATTCCTACTGGCTCAGACACTGAAATATCCCCCTCACATTGAGAACATTTTCCCACCTGTTGCTTGTTTCAATATGACCAAATGGGTCGGATGAGTTTATTGATTTTTGTCTCAAGGAAAACAAAAACACTTGAGAAAATAGAAGGAAACGTCATCTCATGAAATGGAAGTGAAGGAGCTGAGGTCACACATTTTGCAGAGATCCATCTATTGGCAGATAGCAAGCGGTACATATTGATGCATTATATAACATTGCAAAGTAACAGTACTCAAACTGTGGACTTTTTTCACTTATAATCCCAATTTAAACCTACTATAAATGCAAATGTTATCCTATAGTTGGTAATGAGCTAAATATAAAGTAGTGTTAGGACAATACGTTAAAATTGTCTGGTATGTTTACACTTACCAGTGTATTATCTTTCTAATACTTACTAAAGACGCACCAAATGACAACATTTGTTGTCTCATGTTGAGATCGCAACTTATTTATCTCATGATCGCCATAACAAAAGTTGTGGTGTCTATGTAACGTCTGCTTCCAACTCACAATCTCATACACGTAGATCCCCTGATCGTTCAGCTCACTCTCCAGATCCCAATCACCCGGATTCTGATCACATGTTGACACACCTGTATGCCATTATCACACACTACTTAGTTCAGTTCTTTGCACCCCATCTTTGTGAGGTATTGTTTGTTTGTGACACACTTCTAATTCAGAGCGCTGGTTTCCCTGTAATTTACTCCTCCCGTGTATGATAATTTTTGCCTGCCTCACTAATAACCCCTTTTGCCTGTTCTCTGCCTGTAACTTAGCCTCAGATGTTACTAGCCTTTTCCCTGCCTGTACTGTTGCCTGCTTCCTCCTGTGGTCTTTTACATTAAACACCTGCTGCGCCCTGCACTTGAAACCAGCTTTCTCTCTTCCACTTGGTCATTTACAGTCTAGATCACAAGATCCTTTTATTGTGGTTATAGCATTATCAATCAATCCATCACATTTATTTATAAAGCCCATCAGCAGATGTCACAAAGTGCTTATACAGAAAATCAGCTTAAAACCCCAAACAGCAAGAGATACAGATGTAAAAGCATGTTGGCTAGGAAAAACTAGAAAGGCACGAACAGAGGTAAAAGCCTAGAGAGGAACCAGGCTCTGAGGGGTGGCCAGTCCTCTTCTGGCTGTGCCAGGTGAAGATTAAGAGTGCATGGCCATTAAGGCCAGATCCTTCTTCAAGTTGTTCAAATGCTCATACATGACCAGCAGAGTCAAATAATAACCACTATGGTTTTAGAGGGTGCAACACCAGCACCTCAGGATTAAATGTCAGTTGACTTTTCATAGCCGATCATTCAGATGGTCGAAACAGCAGGTGCAGTAGAGAGGGATAAAGACAGGAAGGGAGAGAAAGAAATGAGGGGAGAGAGAGGGTCGAAAACAGCAGGTCCGGGGTGGCAGTGTAGCCTAGTGGTTAGAGCATTGGACTAGTAACTGAAAGGTTGCAAGTTCAAAGCAGATCCGGTGAACAAGACAGGTTTCCATAGCCGCAGGTAAAACACTTGAAATTGGAGTTGCAGCAAGACAAAGTAGCATGTCTGGATCAGCAGCACAACCAGGTGGACTGAAGACAGCCAGGAGTCATCAGGCCAGGTAGACCTGAGGCATGGTCCTAGGGCTCAGGTCCTCTGAGAGCAAAGAGAGAGAGTGAGAGAGAGAAAAAAAAGAGAGAGAGGGAGCATGCTTAAGATCACACAGGACACCAGATACAACTGGAGAATTACACCAGATAGGACAGATTGACCCTAGCCCCACTGCACATAGAATACTGGAGGCTGAGACAGGGGGGTCAGGGGACACTGTGGCCATTTCCGACAATACCCCCGGACAGGGCCAAAGAGGCAGGATATAACCCCACCCACTTTGCCAAAGCACAGCCCCCACACCACTAGGAGAATATCAACAGATCATGAACTTACTTCCCTGAGACAAGTCTGGGTATAGCCCACGAACATCTCCTCCACCGCACAAGCCGGAGGGGGCGCAAGATCAGACAGGAAGATCACGTCAGTGCCTCAATCCACTCAAGTCGAGAATAGAAAAAAAGCCTGGCACGACATAATGCACCCCTCCTAGGAACTGTAAGGGAGAATACTACTTAGACAGTGAGTCAGACCCCATAATAGGGTCAGAGGCAGAGAAACCCAGTGGAGAGAGGGGAGCCGGCAAGGCTGTGACAGCAAGGGCAGTTCGTCACTCCAGTGCCTTGCTATTCACCTTCACACCCTTGGGCCAGACTACACTCAATCATAGGACCTACTGAAGAGATGAGATTTTAGTAAAGACTTAAAGGTCACGACCGATCTTGAAATCAGCCTTGGCTTAACAGGAAGCCAGTGTAGAGAGGCTAGTGCTCGAGTAATATGATCAAATGTTTTGGTTCCAGTCAAGATTCTAGCATCCGTATTCAGAACTACAGTAACTAAAGTTTATTTAGTGCTTTATCAGGGTAGCCACAGAGTAGAGCATTGCAGAAGTCTAATCTACAATTGACATAAGCATGGATTAGCTTTTCTGCATAATATTTGGACAAAAAAAATCTGATTTTTGCAATGTTACGAAAATGGAAAAAAGCTGCCCGTCAAAAGAGAGATCAGTGTCCAGACTAACGCAGAGGCCCTTTAAAATATTATTTGAGATGACTGTATAACCATTAAGATTGTCAGATCAAACAGCAGATCTCTTTGTTTCTTTCGACATAGAACTAACATCTTTGTTTTGTTTTATTTTGACAGCAGGTGTGTGAAACAAAGACAAAACAAATGGAAGATGGAAAGTGGATCGGCAGTAGCTAGAAAGCTGGTGACGTCGACGCCGAACATCGCCCGAACAAGGAGAGGGACCGACTTCGGCAGAAGTCGTGACAGTGTTAATCCCCATAGCAGTGAAAGTTGACATTGTAGTTTGGTACAGTTTGGTACACATCCAGAGGATAGGGAGACGGTTATTATGCTCAAAATTGTAGGGAAGAGCACAGTTAGTAGCTCTTTCAGTAAGAATAGGGTCCAGTAGGAAGCTGGAACGCTTAGAGGCCATTAGTATTTTCGTGAATGTGTTGAGACATACAGGATAAAAACAATTGTAGTGTCTTCATTGATCCTAGGCCCTGGCAGTTCTGTGCAGACTCAAGACAACTGAGCTTTGGAGAAATACACAGATTCAACGAGTCCGTAATTTTGAATTATATTGACAAAGTTCATGAATTCATCACTGCTAAAGTGAAGGCCGTCCTCACTTGGGGAATGCTGCACTTTAGTTAGCTTTGTGACAGTGTCAAAAACAAATGTTGGATTGTTTTTATCCTCCTCAATCAGGTTGGAAAAGTAGGCTGATCGAGCAGCAGTGAGTACAACGCATCATCCATTAATTTGTTCAGATGCACCATGAACAATAACCACCTCATCAAGGAGCCCTGTGGCTGCTGCTGCATTGATGATAATGCGCTCATGGGGCATTTAACCCGCTAGAGTCTAAACCCTGTCTAAAACAGGGGAGAGGGGGTTCTAAGCTAACATATGGAATTGTTTTAAGATTGTCATACCAGAGCATATTTAGCTATTTGATTTAGAATTATAAGACCCCATAAGGTAGAATATCAACAAACAAAAAAATTGAGGATGAAACAATGAATTTGGTGTTACTTCTTTAGCCAATAGAAACTCTCTGAATAACAGATTCACTTCACGTAAAAACATATAGTTCCCAAAAACGTCTGAAGGAAGTTTGTTCTGAAGTGTCTGTCCGATATCTGAGAGAGATCAGGAAACTATTTAGATTTGTTTTTACAAATTTATCCCCTTATTTTAGGCACTAAACTATCTCCATATATACTTCCATTCATTTTTTAAACTGGTACCTGGTACCTTCAGACGAGTCTTGTGAGGCTTTTGGCGTCCTATAACAAAATGGAGAACACCATAGTGTTTGTGAGAGTCTCAGCTTTCAAGAGTGGTCATAATAGTTTTGTCGACCAATCTTCGGGATGTATCATGGTCTGACAAACACCGCTCCAGCTCTGCCACTTTTCACCACAGATTAGGAAGGGCAATATCAGCGGATGCGATGGATTAAGATGTAGTCCATGCAAAAAATGACGTATTTTGATGGGGATTTTTGTATTATGTTATCTAGATTTCCGCGCAACCATTGTAGACTAAGGGTTATAGACTGTGTGTAAGCTGTTTCATAGGTAAGCTTCTTGCAGGCAGATTAACTGTTAGCGATTTATAGGCTGATGGATATTATGCAGAGTGGGTATGCTCTGTTCCTGGCAGGCTGATCAGATTCAATAGCAGCCTCAGAGGCGGATAAATCAGGATGCTGCTTTGTAGACTGTTTCATATGTAAGGCTCCTTGCAGACAGCCTACAAGGCAGCATCCTGATTTATTTGCCTCTGAGGCTGCTATTGAATCTGATCAACATGCCAGGAATAGAGCGGGCTCACTCTTGATCGTATACATAATGCACTGACTGCTAATCTGCCTGTAAGGAGCTTTACCCATGAAGTCAGAATCCTAATTTATCAGCCTCTGAGGATGCTTTTGAATCTGATCAAGCTCTGAAGCTGAAATTGAATCTGATCAGACCGTCAGGAATGCAGCTCACCATAAAACATGAAGTGTCCCTTACTATTAGTTATGCAAGCTAACAACCAGCACAGATAACAAGCTAGCTAGCTAACAAGACTACCTAACTAGCTAGCTCTCTCTCTCACTCACAAGACTAGACAAATTAGTTGTTTTGCTGTTGCATGCTTTTGGCTGTGGTCTTGGGGGTGGCACACAGCCTGGGAGGTCCGCATCGTTCAGGACTTAAATGCCTTAGCTCAAGGTAAGGCCATTTAGCTTGCTAGCATTCTTACTTATAAACACAAATGAAAGCATGATGCTTGCATGAAATGTACCATCCGTTAGTGTACTAATTATTAAAAAACATACCCTCTGCCATACTGTCAATCTATCATCAATACGTCCACAGTTTATTTTGTGATTTCTACAAAACATTTTTTATTTATCTTTTATTTACTAGGCAAGTCAGTTAAAACAAATTCTTATTTTCAATGATGGCCTAGGAAGAGTGGGTTAACTGCCTGTTCAAGGGCAGAACGACAGATTTTTTACCTTGTCAGCTTGGGGATTTGAACTTGCAACCTTTTGGTTACTAGTCCAATGCTCTAACCACTAGGCTACCCTGCCTCCCTGAGCATGTCTTGATCATGACAAAATATATCTTGGCAAAAGGAGGGAATACTTTTAAAAAATCACATGTACTTTCTGGACTTCCGTACCACATGGTGCTGTAACATGACAATATCTGTGGTCGTTTAGAGTCTATAGTTTAGACTTAATGTTGTGAGCTTAAGCAAAAACACTAGTCAAATGCCTTAAATCCCCAAAACTATGTCGTAAACAAACTCTTAATGGAGGGATTATTTATTTACTATTGACTTAAATGCCTTCATAGCAATCATCTCATTTGAGATCTTTTTTTCCTTTTTTGGTGGAGAAGGCTTCAGATAAGCCTGGAACTCTTCACTAATCAGCTAATGTTAGATCCTTTTAATTAGTGGGCCCTCTCTCAGTCATTTGATTTCTATCACTTATACAGTTTGTGTGTGTTTTCATTTCTCACTTATATCTCTTATAATGATGCCAAAAGGTTCACGGTGGGAGTAATTAATTATAACTTAGCTTAATGAAATGTATACAACTGTTTACGATGCACTGAGAAAATAAAGATCAAGATGTTTCTGTACGGTATAGAATTGAATTGCTCTCCAAAAGGTTTCATTGAAGTTTCTCAGTGTCATATTTTATTTTTGAGCTTCTACAGTGAGTTGACTAATAGCTAATAGTAGTTAACTGAGAACTTAAATTAACAGGACAATATGTTTTGTCCAGCCAGTGTTTATGTAAGATTCTGAACATATCTACAACATTAACTGATTTTATTAGGTTCCCCATTAGCTAACGGCGACAGCTAGTCTTTCTGGGATCCGACACATATCGAAAACGAATTTCAAACAAAAGACTTAACAATTTACATACATTTAAAAATATTAACATGTAGTGTGTGTGTGTCTATGCATCTATCAGTTACACATACATGTCCATACATACACACAAAATGTACGTCACATGAGGGAGAGGTGTTGTGCAACGAGGTGTTGCTTTATTTGTTTTTTTAAAACCAGGTTTGCTGTTCAACTTGCGCTATATGAAATGGAAGGGAGTTCTATTCAATCATGGCTCTGTACGGTATACTACTGAAAGTTTCTGTAATGATGTACGCTGAGTCGGGATGCAAGTTCAGGGAGTGAATACATTTAATTAATAAATGACCGACAAAAGAGACACAAACAGCGCACCAACATGAAACAGGAACAATGACGACTGGGGAAGAAATCAAAGGGGAAGACTTATAAAGGGCAGGTAATCAAGGGGGTGATGGAGTCCAGGTGAGTGTCATTATGCACGTAATGCTGGAGACAGGTGTGCGCTCTAACGAGCAGCCTGGTGACCTAGAGGCCGGAGAGGGAGCACACGTGACAATTTCCTTGAATTTGTTCTGGACATGGGGACTGTGAAAATACCCATGGTGGCATGTCTGTTGGGTTAAGTGTGTGTCAGTGCAAATTAATGTTTCTTATAAAAACAAGAAGCAATGCAGTCAGTCTTTCCGCAACTCTTAGCCAAGAGAGACTGGCATGCATAGTATTGATATTTGTCACGTTCTGACCTTAGTTCTTTTATTTATGTCTTTGTTTTAGTATGGTCAGGGCGTGAGTTGGGTGGGTTGTCTATGTTTCGTTTTCTATGTTCTGTTTGCGTTTGGACTGGTATGGTTCTCAGTCAGAGGCAGGTGTCGTTAGTTGTCTCTGATTGAGAATTATACTTAGGTAGCCTTTTCCCACTTGTGTTTCGTGGGTGTTAATGTTCTGTGTGTTCCACACGGAACTGTTTCGGTTGGTATTTTCACGTGTCGTTTATTGTTTTGTTTCAGTGTTCGCTTGTTGTAATAAAGAGCATGAACATGTACCACGCAGCGCATTGGTCCTCCAATAATCGTTACAATATTAGCCCACCGATTACAATGAAAAGCAAAACACGCCTCTCTGTTCTGGGCCAGCTGCAGCTTAACTAGGTCCTTCTTTGCAGCATTTGACCATAATCAAGATACGATTAAACTGTCAATAAAGCAGGCATTGCATCTCTTTATCACGGACAGACCTTTCCCCATCTTTACAACCATTGAATGAATATGGTTTGACCATGACAACTTGCTCAACAGCCACATCATTCATTACCAGATTCAGCTGAGGTCGAGAGCATGGGGATTGATTTGTACCAAATACTATGTTCTTAGCTTAATTAAGAGACCAGATTATTACTAGCCACCCATTTTTAAACTGACTGCAACTCTATGTTTAGGGTTGCAGTGATTTCACTAGCTGTGGTAGTTGACGCATATAGGGTTTAATCATCCACATACAGTACATGGACACAGGCTTTGTTTAATGCCAGTGGAAGATCATTGGTAAAAAAAATAATAATAAAGGGCCAAGAGAACTTCACCACACTTTCCATGTTTAACATTAGAGAAGCTTCCATTAAAGAAAACCCCACTGTGTTTTATTAGATACAATGCCATCAGTATTCAACCCCCCACTTGACTTTTTCCACATTTTGTGATTTTGTGTCACTAGCCTACACACAATACCCCATAATGTCAAAGTGAAATTACACATTTTATTATAAACTAATTAAATATTAAAAACGGAAATATCTTGAGTCAATAAGTATTCAACACCTTTGGCAAGCCTAAATATGTTCAGGAGTAAAAATGTGCTTAACAAGTCACATAACAAGTTGCATGGACTTTGTGTTCAATAATAGTGTTTAACATGAATACCTCATTGAGCAGTGAATTTCAAACACAGATTCAACCAATACATCTCTAAGACGGGCACCTATTGGTAGATGGGTAAAAATAAAAAAGCCATTGAATGTCCCTTTGAGCAGAGTGAAGTTATTTATTACACTCTTGATGGTGTATCAAGACACCCAGTCACTACTAATATACAGGCATCCTTCCTAACTCAGTTGCCGGAGAGGAAGGAAACCGGAAGGAAACCGTATTTCATCATGAGCTCAATGGTGACTTTAATAATGCAGTTACAGTTTAATGGCTTTGATAGGAGAAAACTGAGGATGGATCAACAACATTGTAATTACTCCACAATAATAAACTAAACTACAGAGTGAAAAGAAGGAATCTTGTACAGAATAAACATTTTCGAAAACAAGCATCCTGTTTGCAATAAGGCACAAAAGTAAAACTGCAAAAAATGTGGCAAAGAAATTAACTTTATATCCTGAATACAGTGTTATGTTTGGAGCAAATCCAACACAACACATCGTTGAGTACCACTCTTCATATTTTCAAGCATGCTGGTGGCTGCATCATGTTATGGGTATGCTTGTCATTGGCAAGGATTATGATGATTTTTAGGATACAAATAAATGGAAAATATCTAAGCACAGACAAAATCCTAGAGGAAAACCTGGTTTAGTCTGCTTTCCAACAGACACTGAGAGACAAATTCCCCTTTCAGCAGGACAGTAACCTAAAACACAAGGCCAAATGTACACTGCAGTTGCTTACTAAGATGACATTGGATGTTCCTGAGTGGCCTAGTTAAAGTTTTGACTGAAATTGGCTTGATAATCTATGGCAATACATGAAAATGGCAGTCTAGCATTGATCAACAACCAACTTGACAGAGCTTGAATACTTTTTTAAGGATGAATGTATACATATTGTTCAGTCCAGGTGTGCAAAGCTCTTAGAGACTTACCCAGAAAGACGCAAAGCTGTAATCGCTGCCAATGTTGATTCTAACATGTATTGACTCAGGGGTTTGAAAACTTAGGCAAATGAGATATTTCTGTATTTCTGTGTTTTATAATGCATTCATTTTCAACAACATATTATAGTCAATAATACCAAAAGGCTGCACTAAAACAGTACAGCTCCCACAATCTTATTAATATCAATTTCTTTCAACCAATCATAGTTTAATGCTAGTCTATTCATAATTTCTTTAAAGCTGGCAGCAAGCTAGTCAGTTTTTAGAAACAGTAAAGGCCAATTTACCATTCTTGTGTTGCGGAATGACTTTGGCTTCCCTCCAGGTCTGAGGACAAATACTTTCCTCTAGGCTCAAATTAAAGATATGACACATACAGTTGAAGTCAGAAGTTTACATACACCTTAGCAAAATGCATTTAAACTCAGTTTTTCACAATTCCTGACATTTAATCCAAGTAAAAATGCCCTGTTTTAGGTCAGTTAGGATCACCACTTTATTTTAAGAATGTGAAATGTCAGAATAATATTAGAGAGAATGATTTATTTCAGCTTTTATTTTTTTTCATCACATTCCCAGTGAGTCAGAAGTTTACATACACTACAATTAGTATTTGGTAGCATTGCCTTTAAATTGTTTAACTTGGGTCAAACATTTTGGGTAGCCTTCCACAAGCTTCCCACAGTAAGTTGGGTGAATTTTGTCCCATTCCTCCTGACAGAGCATGTGATAGTGATGGCCACTCCAATACCTTGACTTTGTTGTCCTTAAAACATCTTTGGGATAAGTGGCAGTATTTTGACGCCCGGATGAAAAGCGTGCCTAAAATTAACTGCCTGTTACTCAGGCCCAGAAGCTAGGATAATCATGTAATTGTTTTCTATTCAAATCTACCAATCTAAAGTGTCTAAAACTGTTAGAATAATGTCTGTGAGTATAACAGAACTGGTATGGCAGGCGAAACCCAGAGAACAACCCCCACCCCCCACCCCCACCCCACCCCCCACCACTGTTTTCAATGGCTGTCACTTTAATTATAAGGCAAAATCCTCCAATTACAGTTCCTAGTGCTTCCACTAGATGTCATCCGTCTTTAGAAAGAGTTTCAGGCTGGCTTTTGTAGGTGGCTCCAATTTTGGCTGAAGTGTTTCCATGCGCATGGACGAGAGAGCATTCTTTGGTATTTTTCTCCGGTAAAGACAATATCGATTCTCTGTCTTAAATTGTATTGTTTATTTACTTCTTAGGGTACCTAAGGTTTGATTAGAAACGTTGTTTGACTTGTTTGCGATTCATTTTGTGTGCATTTTGATGGAGGGAAACTGGGTGGATTATTAACTGAAGCGCGCCAGCTAAACTGTGTTTTTATGGATATAAAGAAGGACATTATCGAACCATTTGTGATATAGCTGGGACCTTTTGGAGTGCCAACAGAAGAAGATCATCAAAGGTAAGCATTTATTATATCGCTATTTCTGACTTTCGTGGCGCACCTGCCTGGTTGAAATTGTTCATACTTTTGTATGCGGGGCGCTGTCCTCAGATAATCGCAATGTGTGCTTTTGCCATAAAGCCTTTTTGAAATCTGACACAGCGGCTGGATTAACTTCTCTAGGGTAGGGGGCAGCATTTGGAATTTTGGATGAAAAGCATGCCCAAATTAAACTGCCTTCTACTCAGGCCCAGAAGATAGGATATGCATATAATTAGTAGATTTGGATAGAAAACACTCTAACGTTTCCAAAACTGTTACAACTATGTATGTGAGTATAACAGAACTGATTTGGCAGGCAAAAACCTGAGAAAAATCCATTCAGGAAGTAGGATTTTTTTTTGAAATGTTGTAGTTTTCTATTCAATGCTATTAGAGTATCCATTGACTTAGGACTCAAATTGCAGTTCTTATGCCTTCCACTAGATGTCAACAGTCTTTAGAAATTGTTTCTGGCTTATATTCTGAAAAATGAGGGAGTATGAGGAGTCTGAATGAGTGGACCCTGCCGTGTCACAGAACGAGTGCCTTTCTTGTTTACCTTTTATATTGACAACGATATTGTCCGGTTAAAATATTATCGATTTTTTAGGCTAAAAACAACCTGAGGTTTGAATATAAACATCGTTTGACATGTTTCTATCAAGCAAAAAGTAGACATCCTAACCGACTTGCCAAAACTGTAGTTTGTTAACTTCTTATGGCTGCCACCCCGTTAACGGGATAATTGTCATCAACAACCGCTGAATTGCATAGCCCAACATTCAAACAATATTCCAAAAAATATTTTTATTCATTAACTCACAAGTGCAATATAGGAAAACACAGTTTAGCCTTTTGTTAATCCACCTGTCGTGTCAGTGAAAGCAATCCAAGCGTTTGTGTAAGTTTATCGATCGCTAGACAAAATATTATGTACACCTAGCATCAAGTAGCTTGGTCACGGATATCAGCAATCAAATTAATTGTTTAAATTTGATGATCTTCGGATGTTTTCA
Source organism: Oncorhynchus masou masou (assembly GCF_036934945.1). Classification (NCBI taxonomy): domain Eukaryota; kingdom Metazoa; phylum Chordata; class Actinopteri; order Salmoniformes; family Salmonidae; genus Oncorhynchus; species Oncorhynchus masou. The sequence goes on along the minus strand of NC_088230.1, from coordinate 9,403,612 downwards.
CTCACGAGACTCCCAGTTTGTTCCATGAAGAGTATTTTCATATTTTTTTTTATAAAGATTATTTTTATATCCAAAATACCTACATTTGTTTGGGGCGTTATGTTCAGAAATCCACAGGAAAAAGCGGTCACGACAACGCAGACAAATTTCAAATAGTTTCCTTAATGTTCACAGAAACATGTCAAACGTTTTTTATAATCAATCCTCAGGTTGTTTTTTAACATATATAATCGATAATATATGAACCATAACTGTCTTTATCAGTAGGAGAGGGAAAGGCAATGGCTGCCCAAACTCTGTTACGCATACAAAACGCTGCTGGCACCTGACCATACAATGTTATCTTTCTCGCTCATTTTTCAAAATAAAAGTCTGAAACTATGTCTAAAGACTGTTGACACCTTGAGGAAGCGATAGGAAAAGGAATCCGGTTGATATCCCTTTAAAACCTGTTGTGACTCGGGGGCATTATTTTCATTTTTGGAAAAAAAACATTCCCGTAGTAAACGGGATATTTTGTCAGGACAAGATGCTATAATATGCATATAATTGACAGCTTAGGATAGAAAACACTCTAAAGTTTCCAAAACTGTAAAAATATTGTCTGTGAGTATAAAAGAACTCATATTGCAGGCGAAAGAAAAACGATTTTACAATCATTTTCCTTCATTTCTATTATTTTTATTCATGAATATGACTCAACAACTTTTCATTTTTGGCATTTCCTTCCTAAGTTTTCCCACTTTGTCAATGAAGTAATCATTTAAATAATTGGCAACATCAAATGTTTTTGTGATGAATTAAGCCAGTTGAATTTGTCTTTCTGCCAACAATTTGATTTAAAGTACTCCAAAGCATTTTTTTCAACATTCTTTATATAATTGATCTTGGCTTCATAATACAGTTTCTCCTTTTTGTTAAGTTTAGTCACACAATTTCTCAATTTGCAGTAAACCAGCCAGTCAGATGTGCAGCTACTAAAGGTATTAGCCACTGATATTGCCCGATATCTTTCAGCCATACAGTTTTTCAAATCCTCATCAATCCATGGAGCCTTATCGGTTATAACAGTCAGTTTCTTAATAGGTGCATGTTTATCAATAATGGTAAGAACCAATTTTATAAATTGCAGTGCAGCGTCTGGATGCTCATTATTAATCACGTCAGACCAACAAATAGTTTAACATCATCCACATAAGAGTCACAGCGAAAGAATTTGTATGATCTCTTCCACACTATTTTAGGCCCAACATATGGAACCTTGGATTTCCTGGGTATATCCACTACATTGTGATCACTGCATCCAATGTGTATGGATACAGCTTTAGAACATAGTTCTACAGTATTAGTACAAATGTGATCAATACACGTGGATGATGTACTTCCTGTAGTGTTTGTAATCATCCTGGTAGGTTGATTAATGAATGATATGAACCACATTACAGACACTGGTTACAGTAAGAAGCTTCCTCTTGAATGGATAGCTTGATGAAAAGCAGTTAATATTACGGTCCCCAAGAAAGTAGACCTCTCTGTCTACATCCCACACACTATCAAGCATTTCACTCACATGATCTAATACTGACTGTTAGCTCTTGGTGGCCTATAGCAACACACTAAAATAATAGGCTTTAGATGAGGCAGGTGAACCTTTAACCACAACACTTCAAAACACTTGACATAAGAAATTCTCTGAATACATACAGCAACACCTTCCCCGTATCCATTCCCGTCTCTTCTGTAGATGCTATATCCTTATTGCTGCTGCTGCATTATCAAAGGAATTATCTAAGTGACTCTCAGAAATGGCTAATATATGAATGTTATCTGATGTTAGCAAGTTATTTCATAGCCGGGATAAGTTATTTCTTCTGGTGCAGAGCTTCAGGATAGTCCTCGTTGAGGTGACAGGCCCAGGCCAACAGTACGTTCCTCTCAAGTTCTAGGCTCTTTCCAGAACAACTACATAAGGATCTCGACCACTGTTGGCCTGGGCCTGTCACCTTTGCTGGTGGTGAGTTTTCCAGTCCTGAGGGTGTGCACCATCTTAATCTTCCTGTGGTCCATCTTCAGTTTCTCTCTGATCATTTCCCTCACTTTGTCCTCAGACTTGGTCCAGGTCTCATGTATAAATTCTGCAACTCAGTTCACAAAATGTTGTTTCGCCTTAATTTTCTCTTGAGATAATCTGATTTCTCCATCATTGTTATCTTGGATTCACATACAACTGATGTCCTCTCAAAATGACGTACAGATTGCTTTCATTTCGCTGTTCTCCTGTTTAAACTCCTCGAGCTGACCATGGGATAACTGCAAACTGTTTTTCAGGTCCTGGACCTCTCTGGTCAGATCGTCCATTCTTTGTTAAGATGACTCCACCAGTATTTGGACACAACACTTGAAGCTATTTCTTTGTTGTTGTAACAATTGCTTTTAGATTTTTTTGTTTGTTTTAAAAGATCCTTCAACTGTGATAGAGACCGTGTCCTCAATGGTACTCCCACCGGCATTGGTCTTTGTCATGGTAGCAACATAGAATACGGTGTTACTCCTCACAGTTCCAAACAGGGCCAAACAGGGCCAGTAGCAGGGCAGATGGAAACAGCAGAGATTCAAACAGTCACACAAGGACTGTGGGCTGTGTAGAAGCTGCTAAGGAATCCTGGCTAGCTTGATAGCTACAGTTGAAGTCGGAAGTTTACATACACTTAGGTTGGCGTCATTAAAACTTGTTTTTCATCCACTCCACAAATTTCTGGTTAACAAACTATAGCTTTGGCCAATCGGTTAGGACATCGACTTTGTGCACGACACAAGTCATTTTCATACAATTGTTTAGACAGATTATTTCACTTATAATTCACTGTTTCACAATTCCAGTGGGTCAGAAGTTTACATACACTAAGTTGACTGTGCCTTTAATCAGCTTGGAAAATTCCAGAAAATTATGTCTTGGCTTTAGAAGCTTCTGATAGGCTAATTGACATAATTTGGGTCAATTGGATGTGTACCTGTGGATGTATTTCAAGGCCTACCTTCATACTCAGTGGCTCTTTGCTTGACATCATGGGAAAATCAAAACAAATCAGCCAAGACCTCAGAATTTTTTTTGTAGACCTCCAGAATTCTGGTTCATCCTTGGGAGCAACTTCCAAACGCCTGAAGGTACCACGTTAACAATAGTACGCAAGTATAAACACCATGGGACCACGCAGCCGTCATACTGCTTAGGAAGGAGACACATTCTGTCTCCTAGCGATGAACGTACTTTGGTGCAAATAAATCCCAGAACAACAGCAAAGGACCTTGTGAAGATGCTGGATATAGATACAAAAGTATCAATATCCACAGTAAAAAAGAGTCCTACAACATAACCTGAATGGCCGCTCAGCAAGGAAGAAGCCACTGCTCCAAAACCTCCAGAAAAAAGCCAGACTGCAGTTTGCAACTGCACATGGATCATACTTTTTGGAGAAATGTCCTCTGGTCTGATGAAACAAAAATAGAACTGTTTGGCCATAATGACCATTGTTATGTTTGGAGGAAAAGGGGGAGGTTTGCAATTGAAGAACACCATCCCAACCGTGAAGCACGAGGGTGGAAGCATCATGTTGTGGGGGTGCTTTGCTGCAGGAGGGACGGATACACTTCACAAACTAGATGGCATCATGAGGATTGAAAATTATATGGATATATTGAAGCAACATCTCAAGACGTTAAAGCTTGGTCGCAAATTGGTCTTCCAAATGGACAATGACCCCAAGCATACTTCCAAAGTTGTGGCAAAATGGCTTGAGGAGAACAAAGTCAAGGCATTGGAGTGACCATCACAAAGCCCTGACCTCAATCCTATAGAGAATTTGTTGGCAGAACTGAAAAAGCGTGTGTGAGCAAGTTACACCAGCTCTGTCAAGAGGAATGAGCCAAAATTCACCCAACATATTGTGGGAAGCTTGTGGAAGGCTACCTGAAACGTTTGACCCAAGTTAAACAATTTAAAGGCATTGCTACCATATACTAATTGAGTGTATGTAAACTTCTGACCCACTGGGAAAGTGATTAAATAAATAATTATCTCTACTATTATTGTGGTGATCCTAATTGATGTGGTGATCCTAATTGATCTAAGACTGGATATTTTTACTAGGATTAAATGTCAGGAATTGTGAAAAACTGAGTTTAAATGTATTTGGCTAAAGTGTATGAACTTCTGACTTCAACTGTACCTATTATTAGTTAGAAGGTAGGCTAGCGTCTGCACCAAAGAAGGAAGAGTGAGATATGTATCTGGAGCCAAATAGACCTGCTATTATTCCATGTCATACAGTGAACACCTGACACGTTTATGTGATGTTTTAAACTGAGTGCACAAAACATTAAGAACACCTTCCTTTGTTGCCTCAACAGCCTCAATTCGACAGGGTATTGACTCTACAATGTGTCGAAAGTGTTCCACAGGGATGCTGGCCCATGTTGACTGCAATGCTTCCTGCAGTTGTGTCATGTTGGCTGGATGTCCTTTCGGTGGTGCACCATTCTTGATACACACGGGAAACTGTTGAGCGGGGAAAACCCAGCAGAGTTGCAGTTCTTGCAGCAAACTGGGGCACCTGGCATATGGGCTTAAATCTTTTCTCTTGAATGTGCTTAACATTAGGAACACCTGCTCTTTCCATTACATAGACTGATCAGGTGAATCCAGGTGAAAGCTATGATCCCTTACTGAAGTCACCTGTTATTAAATCCAATTCAATCAGTGTAGATGAAGGAGGTTATTTGAGACATAGCTTGTGTATGTGTGCCATTCAGAGGGTGAATGGGCAATGCAAAACATTTAAGTGCCTTTGAAGGGGGTGTTGTACAGTAGTAGTAGGTGCCAGGCACATTTCTTGTGTTACATTGATTATTGATTTAAATGTCATTTATTTTCAACAATCTAAACAATGTACTCTGTAATGTCAAAGTGGAAGAAAAATTCTAACATTTGTGAAGGATTTTTCAAAATAAAACATGATTACTCTATGTCTTGATTTAGTGTTCAACTTCCTGAGTCATTATATGTTAGAATCCTCTTTGGCAGCGATTGCAGCCTATAAGAGCTTTTCCACAACTGGATTGTGCAACATTGCCCTATTATTCTTTTCAAAATTCTTCAAGCTCTGTCAAATTGGTTGTTCATCATTGCTAGACAACCATTTTCAGGTCTTACCATAGATGTTCAAGCAGATTTAAGTAAAACCGGCCGCTTAGGAACATTCACTGTCTTCTTGGTGTAGATCTCCGGTGTAGATTTGGCCTCGTGTTTTAGGTCATTGTCCTGCTGAAAGGTGAATTCATCTCAGGGTTTCTGGTGGAAAGCAGACTGAAAAAAGTTTTCCTCAGGGATTTTGCCTGCTCTTAGTACCATTTGTTTATTTTTATAATGAATAACTCCCCAGTCCTTAACGATTACAGGTATACCCATACAGGGCTGTGGAGGTCATGAAACTTTGTCCTCTGGCTATTGTCATGCGAAACACTGCCGGTCTTAAGGTAATTTACCATTAATTGACCTAAACACCTTTAGCATCTCTAGGGCCTCCGCACGTACAAGTTGTTGATGTTGTTTGGAACATCTGTATAAAAAAGTATAATAAATCAATTGAATATACACCATCACAATAAAGCCATTATTTACTTTAGAAAGGCATAGGAAATATTATGATATGAATAAAAAGTATTCAGAAGAACAGAACGTGAGTTGGCCTACTATAGACCTATGTTATCAGTCTATGCTCCATGCCATATGCTGTAGGCTTGTTCATTTACCTAACAAGATAGGAAATAAAATAATGTCAAGGGATTTATAAGCTTATGATTTTATAATAAAAATTATATAATTGAATGTTAATGTGGAGATTTGAAAAAGGTCCTATATGCTAGATTTTGAGTTATTTGGCAACTTTAGTTGTGAATTATACAACATTTACAATGTCTTAGAAATCAAAACATATAGAGTATGGGCTGCATGGTGCGACTATAGGCTATTGATGATTTGAGAAAGTAGCAAAAAAAGCTTGAGCTCTGTTCCTAGCCTCAGGCTGCACAGCTTTTCTCTCAAGTGATCATATTTTCAACCATCAGACTGTTTTCAATTTAATATTTTCTTTACTAACATGTACAATTTGTTTTGATCTAGAATGGCTCATTATGAAATAGGCAGGAACAGGAGCATTGGGGGAAAAAACGTAATCTGTATGCACTCCGAAAGCAAATGGAGGCTGTGCGATTACCCACCATTTCGCCCACTTCGGGTTTATAGCTGAGCATGTGCTTAATGCAAAGCAGCTGTGAAATAAATATGTGACAGACCTGGCTCGATTCAGTCTTCCGTAGCAAATTTTGAAATTGTGTTTTTTACATTGAATAAATGTAAGGACTCAGAGCTAGAAAATGGTATATCATACACAGCAGTTGGGGAACAATGGGAAAGTAATTCTGCTTTGAAAGTTGATAATCTTGTAACCCCACTTTTGAGAAAATGGCCCTTGAATATTTTTGGTACACCTACTGGAGAGCTCTTCTTTGTCTACAAACATTCAGCATCGTAAACCTTTCAGCCTCACCCATCTCTTTAAGGGTTCACATGGGAGGCCATATGTTAAACACACACTTTATGAAATAAAAGCTATGTTTATTTTTCACAGGATACAGAAGGTGTAGACGACAGTGAAATGGTTACTTGCATAGTACCAATATCAAAAACAGAAAGTGTCCACATATGGATATTGTATAACGCTTATCTGACAAACTTTTATAAATTGATGGGTCATGTGAAGGGAATTCTATAACCACTCCCCAGCCACAGCTAGTTAAGTTGATGAGTCCCTATTGTGTTGACGTGCACATGTTTATGAAATACAATAGATGACCGTAATCAACCCCAGACACACCTGTCACACCTGATGGGTCATGGAATCATCCGGCCGAAGTGGAGTCTTTTGTTTAGACATGTAACTAGCTAGCTTAACAACGAACCGGCATAATCCCAACTCATGCTACTACCAATGCAAATATTGTCATAGCTGTAGTATGATTCTGCACTTAGCTGAAGCTACCAAACTAGGTTCAATGTTAGATAGTTAACAATAGGCTATAACTAGCAATGAAAACGGTTTTCTAATTCAAATAATATTACTACATGGATCATACACGTAATGTGAGCCAGCAAGCTAACGTTCACTAGCTAGCTAACAGAACACTTTAATAACTTGCAATGACAAAATTAGAAACGGATATCTGAAAATCCAGCTAGACTCTTACCCATGTAATGTACATGGATGAACTCATCACCGCAGACTACATTGTAGCTACATCTTGTTTGGCCAGCGTTGTGTCAAGTCCGTCCGGTTCACACTGCGTCTGCACTGCATGTGCAGAAGCAATTTTTCCAACTGATCTTTCAATAAATTAAATTCAGTGCATCAATGTTGTTGAGAAAAGTAGCAAAACCTTTGCAGTTCACAATAGCTAACATTATATCTTTCAAAAATGATGTGGTAGAAAGGAGTAGCGACACATACTGAACTGCTCACGTTATAGACAGAAGCACGCTACACGACATACCAATCCAAACATCTCCCCGCATGTCCATCCCATCCATTTTCTCAGCCAATCATGGTGTTTCTCCTTAGCTTAACCAACTAGGCTCGTAATTTAACAATTGTATTCATATTTACGGACTTAATACAAGTTTGTTATTAAGGCGCATGAATGTTCACATGTTCCAGAAGGCATTTCTGCCAAAAAAAGCGCATTTGGATCAAAAATAAATGTTTATGTTTAAAATGCCTCTTCTGTGTAGTAGAGACTTGTGACATACGCCTAGTTTTTTGCGCTCATAAGCCTATACATATGCACAAGCTCTAATATGTGTATGGGAGTTTTTAATAATCTCCTTATAAAGCGATGTGCATTTTGTTGTGTTAGGCTTTGAAACAGTATATATGTTATACTGTTATACAGTTTCAACCTGCTGTTAATAAACTTCTTTCTTCAAATTGATCATCACAGTGGGGTAAGTTTTAAAAGTACAATAGGCCTACTGTTTTGATGATAAGTGTTTGAGGTGATTTTTGATTGCATATTCATTGATGTAAGAGGGACAAAACATTTTTTTTACCCTTATTTAACTCGGCACATCAGTTAAGAACAAATTCTTATTTTCAATTACAGCCTAGGAACAGTGGTTTAACTGCCTTGTTCATGGGCAGAGGGACATATGTTTACCTTGTCAGCTCAGGGGTTTGATCTTGCAACCTTTCAGTTACTAGTGCAACGCTCTAACCACTAGACTACCTGCTGCCCCAATAGAGCCCTGAGTACCAGGCCATTAGGACCTGATGCTCGCTAACAAATTGGGTACTACCAAAGCATGTTCAGAGTGCATAAGAGGAGATTACCGTGACTCAATGGTCACATAGAATTTTACCTCAACCATAACACTTTGTATTCAGGAGAAGTGAAATGCTTTGCCACATTTTTTTGCAGTATTACTTTAATGCCTATTTGCAATAAGGATAAATGTTATTCTCTACAGTCGTCCTTCTTTTCATTCTGTCATTTAGGTTAGTATTGTGGAGTCACTACAATCTTGTTGATCTATCCTCAGTTTTCTCCTATCACAGCCATTAAACTCTAACCATTGGCCTCCCTGAGCTGTTTCTCTCCGGCAACTAAGTTAGGAAGGACACCTGTATCTTCGTAGTGACTGGGTGTATTAATACACCATCCATGGTGTAAATAATAACTTCACCATGCTCAAAGCAATATTCAATAACTGCTTTATTTTAAACTTTACCCATCTACCAATTGGTGCCTTTCTTTACAAGGCATTGGAAAACTTCACTGGCCTTTGTCGTTGAATCTGTGTTTGAAATTCAATGCTCGACTGAGGGACCTTACAAATACGTGTATGTGTGGGGTACAGAGATGAGGTAGTCATTCAAAACTCATGTTGAACACTATTGTTGCACACATTTTGTAATGCTCCGGGTGTCATGGGTGTGGAGTCAAATGCAGGAGACAGAGAGTTCAATGCTGTGCGTCTTAAATAGCACCAACGCACCACAGGGTGCTCACAATAGTTATGTTCCCAAACACAGGGAATCAAAATGTGCAACGAAAAATACACAACCAAGTACTAACACGTACCTCTACAACAGAGCCGAAGGTTACACTGAAATAATCCCACACAACAACCAGGCGGGCCGGCTGTCTAATAAAGACAAACTAATTAAACATAAACAGGTGCTACCACTAAACATACAAGGAGGGGGAGGAAAGACAATCAGTGGCAGCTAATAGGCCGGTGACGATGACCGCCGAGCGCCACCCGCCCGGGAAAGGGAACCACCCTCGGTCGGACTCGTGACAGTACCCCCCCCTGACGCGCGGCTCCCGCAGCGCGCCGACACCGGCCTCGAGGTCGCCCCGGAGGACGAGGTGCAGGGCGATCCAGATGGAGGCGATGGAAATCCCTCAACATGGATGGATCCAAGATGGATGGATCCCCTCACCCGGCGTCTTGAGTCCAGAATGGCTCGGATCGTGTACGCCGGGGAACCCTCGATGTCCAGAGGGGGGGAGGGACCTCCGGGCACCTCACTGTCCTGCAGGGGACCAGCTACCACCGGCCTGAGGAGAGACACATGAAACGAGGGGTTAATACGATAATAGGAAGGGAGTTGTAATCAATAACACACCTCGTTTATTCTCCTCAGGACTTTAAAGGGCCCTACACACTGCGGACCCAGCTTCCGGCAGGGCAAGCGGAGAGGTAGGTTTCGGGTCGAGAGCCAGACCCTGTCCCCCGGTACAGGGGGCCTCACTGCGGTGGCGGTCAGCACTCCTCTTCTGCCGTCCACTCGCTTGTCGTAGAGATTCCTGGACGGCCCTCCAGGTCTCCTTGGAGCGCTGTACCCATTCCTCGGTCTGGCTCGGATGCCATGGTGCCAGGACCGGCTGGTACCCCAACACACACTGAAAAGGGGACACGTTAGTAGAGGAGTGGCGTAGTGATTTCTGAGCCATTTCAGCCCAGGGAATGTATCGTGCCCACTCCCCTGGCCGATCCTGGCAATACGACCGCAGAAACCTACCCACCTCCTGGTTCACTCTCTCCACCTGCCCATTACTCTCGGGGTGATAACCGGAGGTCAGGCTGACAGAGACCCCCAAGCGTTCCATGAACGCTCTCCATACCCGAGACGTGAATTGGGGGCCCCGATCAGAAACGATGTCCTCCGGCACCCCGTAGTGCCGAAATACATGGGTGAATAACGCCTCCGCAGTCTGTAGGGCTGTAGGGATACCAGGCAACGGAAGGAGACGGCAGGACTTAGAGAACCGGTCCACAATCACTAGAACCATGGTGTTCCCCTGAGACGGCGGAAGATCGGTCAGGAAATCTATGGACGGGTGAAGAATATGGCCCACCTTGCCTGACGTGGGTTAAGTCTCCTAGCTGCCCGAATGTACTCCAGATTCTGGTGGTCAGTCCAGATGAGAAAGGGGTGCTTAGCCCCCTCAAGCCAGTGTCTCCACACCTTCAGAGCTCTAACCACCGCTAGCAACTCCCGGTCCCCCACATCATAGTTACGCTCCGCTGGGCTGAACTTCCTTGAGAAGAAAGCGCAGGGGCGGAGTTTTGGTGGCGTACCCGAGCGCTGTGATAGCACAGCACCCACCCCAGCCTCGGACGTGTCCAGCTCCACTATGAATGCTAGAGAGGGGTCCGGATGCGCCAACACGGGCGCATCAGTGAACAGCGCCTTCAACTTGTTGAATGCTCCGTCCGCCTCTGCTGACCACTGCAACCGCACCGGGCCCCCCTTCAGCAGTGAGGTGATGGGAGCCGCTATCTGGCCAAAACCCCGGATAAACCTCCGGTAGTAGTTGTCAAAACCCAAAAACCGCTGCACCTCCTTTACCGTGGTCGGAGTCGGCCAATTACGCACGGCCCTAATGCCATCGCCCTCCATCACTACCCCCGAGGTGGAAATGCGATATCCCAGAAAAGAGACGGCTCGTTTAGAGAACACGCATTTCTCAGCCTTGACGTATAGGTCATGCTCCAGCAGTCTACCAAGCACCTTGCGCACCAGAGACACATGCGCGTTGTGAGTGGCCGAGTAGATGAGAATGTCATAGATATAAACAACCACTCCCTGCCTGCACAGGTCCCTGAGAATCTCGTGTACAAAGGATTGAAAAACGGCTGGAGCATTCTTTAACCCATACGGCATGACAAGGTACTCATAGTGGCCTGATGTGGTACTAAATGCGGTTTTCCACTCGTCTCCCTTCCGAATACGCACCAGACTATACGCGCTCCTGAGATCCAATTTTGTGAAGAACTGCGCTCCGTGGAACGATTCCACCGCCATAGCGATGAGAGGTAGTGGGTAACTATACCCCACTATGATGGCGTTTAGACCTCAATAATCGATACACGGACGCAAGCCTCCCTCCTTTTTCCTCACAAAAAAGAAACTTGAGGAGGCGGGTGAAATGGAGGGCCGAATGTACCCCTGTCCCAGCGACTCCGTGACATATGTCTCCGTTGCCAACGTCTCCTCCTGGGACAGCGGGTACACGTGACTCTTGGGAAGCGCAGCGTCTACCTGGAGATCTATCCTACAATCCCTTCCCAGTCGATAAGGTGTTAATTTAGTTGCTTTCACTTTACTGAAAGCGATTGCCAAATCGGCATACTCGGGGGGAATGCACACCGTGGAACCCTGGTCTGGACTCTCCACCGACGTGGCACCGATGGAAACTCCCAAACACCTTCCAGAACACTCCTCTGACCACCCCTGGAGAACCCCCTGTCTCCACGAAATTTTAGGATTGTGCCGGGCCAGCCAGGGAGTCCCCAGCACCACTGGAAACGCAGGCGAATCAATAATAAAGAAACTGATACGCTCCCTATGATTCCCCTGCGTCACCATGTCCAGTGGGACCGTGGTCTCCCTGACCATCCCTGACCCTAATGGCCGGCTATCTATGGAGTGCACGGGGAAGGGAGAATCTATCGGCACCAGTGGAACCCCTAACTTAAGGGCGAGTCCGCGATCCATAAAGTTCCCAGCTGCGCCTGAATCGACTAGCGCCCTATGCTGGCAAGAGGGAAAAAAGTGAAGGAAAAAAGTTAAGACAAACATGTGGCCAACAAGGGGTTCTGGGTGAGTTTGATGCTGACTCACCTGGGGTGACCGAGAAGCGTTCCGCCTGCCATCTCTACTCCAGACGGACCCCCCCAGCACCGATCAGACGTGTGTCCTCTCCGACCACAGCTGGTGCAGAGGGAGCCTCCTCCTCCGGTACCCCTCGGCGCAGCCCCTCCCAACTCCATCGGAATGGGAGCGGAGGGGCTGGGTGGTGGAACGCACAGGACCCTCTCTGAACGCCCGCGAGCAGCCAGCAGATTATCCAGTTGAATGGACATGTCAATCAGCTGATCCAGTGACAGAGTGGTGTCCCGACACGCTAACTCCCGGCGGAGGTCCTCTCGGAGACTACACCGGTAGTGGTTGATAAGGGCCCTGTTGTTCCACCCGGATCCTGCTGCCAAGGTCCGGAACTCCAGCTCGTAATCCTGGGCGCTCCTCCTCTCTTGCCTGAGATGAAATAGTCGTTCTCCCACCGCTCGGCCGTCTAGAGGGTGATCAAACACGGCACGGAAGCGGCGGGAAAACTCTGGGTAGTGCACCCGCGCTGAGTCTGGGCCATTCCAGACTGCGTTCGCCCACTCCAGAGCACGACACGTGAGGCAGGATATGAGGACACTCACCCTCTCTGCTCCTGAGGGAGTGGGTCTGATGGTGGCCAGGTATAGCTCCAGCTAAAGCAGAAACCCCTGGCAACCCACCACCGCTCCATCATAATGTTGGAGTCGGGAGATGGGGAGTCCGGAACGGTGGGTGCCGAAGGTGGAGAGAGGAGACCACTCCTCTCCCATCGGTCCATTCTCTCCATCACTTGATCCATCGCGGATCCGATCTGATAGAGAACAGTGGTGTGGTGGAGTTCCTCCATCGATGGGAGAGGGTTGGCTGCTGCTCCTGCTGACTCCATTCAATTTGGTGTTGCGGGATTCTGTAATGCTCCGGGTGTCGTGGGTGTGGAGTCAAATGCAGGAGACAGAGAGTTCAATGCTGTGCGTCTTAAATAGCACCAACGCACCACAGGGTGCTCACAATAGTTACGTTCCCAAACACAGGGAATCAAAATGTGCAACAAAAAATACACGACCAAGTACTAACACGTACCTATACAACAGAGCCGAAGGTTACACTGAAATAATCCAGCACAACAACCAGGCGGGCCGGCTGTCTAATAAAGACAAACTAATTAAACATAAACAGGTGCTACCACTAAACATACAAGGAGGGGGAGGAAAGACAATCAGTGGCAGCTAATAGGCCGGTGACGACGACCGCCGAGCGCCACCCGCTCGGGAAAGGGAACCACCCTCGGTCGGACTCGTGACACATTTTTACTCATTAACATATTTAGGCATGCCATAACAAAGGGGTTGAATACTTATTGACTCAAGACGTTTCAGTTTTTCATTTTGTATTAATATGTAAAGATTTCTAAAAACATGATTCCACTCTGACGTTATGATAATTGTGACAAAAAAAGAAATCTAAATTTTGCATACACCTGCAAGTACACACACACACACTGGCTTGTGCACATGGTTTTGTATGTGTGTGTGTGCATATGGGAGTGTGTGGATCATTTTCATGTATTATTTAATGTGTTTTAGATTGATCACACAAGGTGTTGTCTGTGAGTACATATGAGTAAATGAGTAAAATAATTAAATATGGAAACAAAAAGAGAACAAAACGTAATGCAAATAAACAAAACAAAGCACGAACAACCACAATGTCTATCCCATTTCTCTTCGGTTGTGGCACAAGGTGCACATTTAGCTGTCAGCTTAGCAGACTTCTGCTCCTCTCAAAGCAGGATGAGACGTTTATGTCCATCTGGGATCTGTCTATAATGTGCTTTTCAAAATCTAGGTAGTATGTTTCCATTATGTTGTCATATTTGGAGTAGGAACACAGGAAGTACATCTCAGTTTCTAGCGTCTGTAAATCACAATACCAGTAGTCTCTGATCTCAATTTCCAGATACTTTAAGAGGGTTTTTCTTAATTTTACATATTGGAGGCATAGATATTGTGCCAATGTAAATGTTAGATTTAGGGACCGATAACAATCAAAGTTTTTTTCCAATTTTAGTTTGTTTGTAAAATTTTCAATGTAGTCATTTTTCAATTTAAATCCATTTGATTGATTTTGGTTTTAGAAATTAAACTGTCTTTTGGTTGGACTTTAATTTCAATGTCGCCAGTGAGCTGCAGAGAAATGGTTACTCAGAGGAGCTTTCGTCTGAAAGATCATGATTGAAATGTTTTATTATCTTACTCTCTCTCTCACACACACAGACACAGCTAGGTTTCGTGGGAGATAGATGTGCAGTAACCTGTGAACCTCTGTACGGTCCGTCTGGTCTGTGTGCCGAGCAGATGTTCTGAACTTTCCCTCTCCACCATGATGTCTTATAATTATGGATATAAACAGATTGTGCACATGGTTTTAAGCTGCCACTGTGATGAATGACTGAATGATTTCAGCCCAGGCCTGGTGTACGAGGGGAGGAGAGAGAGAGAGAATGGCCATGAAACTGCTAACAGCCATCTGTCCATCTGCAGAGTCTGTTTTAGATCTGCATTACATAGCCTACTGTCTGGTGGTGCTAAAAATAATCAAACACACAGATGCTTCTGGGGTTAGATACACAAGTTTTATTCAAGTGGACATTAATGCTTAAAAAAATATATATTATCTGACTGGTCCACTAAGTTTCATATAGCTCTGCCTGGTTAAGCAGTGTTTACAAAAACTTTTAAAAGGATCATATCGTCAAGCTTAGGGTTACATATTTGTTGGAGTCATGAATGTTTACTCCCAGAAAAGCTAAAGGAAGTTGTCAATACCTTCGCTGATAAGTCAAATCAAATCAAATTTTATTTGTCACATACACATGGTTAGCAGATGTTAATGCGAGTGTAGCGAAATGCTTGTGCTTCTAGTTCCGACAATGCAGTAATAACCAACAAGTAATCTAACTAACAATTCCAAAACTACTGTCTTATATACACAAGTGTAAGGGGATAAAGAATATGTACATAAAGATATATGAATGAGTGATGGTACAGAGCAGCATAGGCAAGATACAGTAGATGGTATCGAGTACAGTATATACATATTGTGGAAATACAATAAAGATTGTCAGTAACGCCTGCCTTAACAAAGTATTTCAACTGATCTACAGTATTTCGTCCATCGTGGTTGGACAGCACACAAAAGTGTGGAAATGTATACCGTAGGCCCAGACATTCTCCAGCCGACAGGACTGACCTCGGCATAGCAATTTAATGACACTCAGGGGCGGCTGCTGCGGAAATGGTTATGTGTATCTCTTTGTGAGACTAAAACACCATGGAAAAAATGCAGGAGTGAGAGAGGAAAAAGAGAAGAAAAAAGAGAAAGACATGGAATGGATGTTGTTCTGTTCATCGGGCTGCCGATGGTGGAATGATGAACAATTGCCTCACTGTAATCTCCTACAGCTTTGGGATTGAATAGATGCTGTTTTTATCTTACAGTTCTAGCAGTCAGAGGGTGTGTGTGTGTGTGTGTGTGTGTGTGTGTGTGTGTGTGTGTGTGTGTGTGTGTGTGTGTGTGTGTGTGTGTGTGTGTGTGTGTGTGTGTGTGTGTGTGTGTGTGTGTGTGTGTGTGTGTGTGTGCGTGCGTGTGTGTGTGCCTGCACGGGTCTACATACAGTACATGCATTTGTGTGTGTGGCTGTACACTAGAACCACTGCTCCTTCCTCATCTAATATTCAGCCCAAGGTTGGAATTCCTCAGGGCCTGACTCTGACATTTAGAAATTCACTCTTATAGACAGGAGTAATAAAGTTACACGGCCCTACTATCTCCCCGAAAGAACATTGCCTGAATTACAGTGCCAGAAACAGATAAACAACAGAGCAGTTCTTGTGTGAATGTGAAGATGGAAATGCGCTGAAATAACCTTGCATTAAATTAGATTTCATTTCTTCTTCATTCTGTTCAGACTGAAACGGGCGGTGACATCTGAAAACCATCTGCTGGGACTGTTTTTTACATAAAATTTACAAAATGTGTGAACTCTACCACCGTAGTACAGGCTAAGCTGCTTGAATAATGGTACAGTGATATACCGTTAAAACCAGTAACAAATGTCAACACAAGGCAGCTCAATACCTTCATGCTTCCATGACTAAGATGGATTTATTATCAGTATATTTCTTTCTCTCTCGCCATTTTCCCCTCTGTTGAATCCCTGTGGAAAGACAGAAAGCTATGGCAGGGAGGCCAAAAGGGCTGCTGTGTGCAAACCATGTCTCTCTCACACACACACAGAGTGTAGGTAGTTACTGTTTACAGACTGTATAGGCCACTGTGTGTGAATAACCCAGGAGAAAGAAATGCAAGGTACAGCCTATAAAATGCACATGTTTCTGTCAGTGGGGTGATGGATGTGGAGGAACATTGTTTATTGACACAACACCTTCATGTTTCTCCATAGGCCATCACTCATAGAGAACACCGATCTGGGTGGAACCTCACTTAGCAACAAGATCTCACGGTTTGACCAATTTGACTTGAAAGTCCAAAGTTGGTCCATGTTTTCGCCAAAATTCACGTTTCGAAGTTGCTCCAAATGTCAAATTTCAAGGTGTTTTGGACACCCCGGGTTGCTCTTTCTGCTGTGGTTGCGGCTGTCGCTGTCGCCTCGCAGCTGGTTAAGTTTACGCTGGATGGTTTCTGGATGGTTGTGTGTGTGTGTGTGGGGGGGGGGGGGATACAGATTTGAATGATTAAGACATCCCTTTGTTTAAATTCTGGTTTTCTACGGGAGAAAGTCAGACATTCATGATTGCTGATTCATGATTGCTGAGCTGAGTCACATCCTCTCACATCCTCTCTCTCTCACACACACACACACACACACACACACACACACACACACACACACACACACACACACACACACACACACACACACACACACACACACACACACACACACACACACACACACACACACACACACACACACACACACACACACACACACACACACACATATATTTGATATGTATATATATATAAGTATCAATGTGTTATCTGGTGCAATATGGCCGTTCTGTTGGTAAGATGAATCTGCACCAAAGCATTCCCACACTTTCATTTATAGTGAGGCAGGCTGCATCATCACGCCCTCTGTGATTTTCAACAGCTTGTCCAGATGATCTAAAGATCATGCAATCTGCACAGATGCTAACATTATGATGGATTGCCTCTCGCTGCCAGCCTCACAGCACACTCGCTGCCTGCCTCACGTACGCTTTCCTCTCCTCCCGAAATAAATAAAGAAAAGGATGCTGCGAAGTACGGAGGGATGCAACCAAGCATTGCAAACAGTTCGCACACACTCACCCCACCCCACACATAGATAGTCTGCCCAGAAATGCCATCTTCCTCGTTATAAATAATGTGTGGATTACAGATCTATTGGCTGTGGCTGTGGTTGTGATGGAAAGCCCCTGGGGTGTAATGATGGGGTCTAGAAAGCCACGGGGCCCTGTGGGGGCCGTGGGATTTCTCAGCACTTACGTAGGGCCACAGAGGTCACATCCAGAAACAGGCAAGCAGGCGGCGTGCTCTCTGTACGTGCTCGTTCTGCGTTTGCCCTTGGGAGAGAGAGACACACAGCGGGGGAGGTAGGCTAAACAGCGGGAAATGTTTGCCCAAGTGCATACATTCGTCCATCTTGAACTCGGGGGCTCTTTTCCCTGCTGTTATGATGACCCTCTCGCTTCCTCCCACTTTCTCTTCCCTTCTCTCTCCTCTTCAAGCGGGTTCAGTCACGGTTCAGAAAAGATTTAGTCCTGTCCCAGCTAACAATTCTGGGGAATGAGGTTTTTGTAATGTTCGCGTGTCCTGTTTCCATTAGTTAGGGGAACATTTTATATAGGTTAGCGAGAACATTCCCTTGATATAAAACCGAACTTACCCATGACGTGGTTACCATGTTCTCAGAATATAAGATATTATTGTTCTAGACACTTTCCATGAGAACGTTGCAAGAACAATCATTGTCATATTTGTCATATTTAACCTCTTGCGACGAGCATTCCCGGATCCTCCGGGAGCGTAATCATAGCCTCAAATGCATTAGCATAACGCAGCGGACATAAATACCCCTAGAAACTTTTCCGAATCATGAAAATCGCAAATGAAATTAAATAAATATATTCAAACACAAGCTGAGCCTTTTGTTAACAACACTGTCATCTCAGATTTTCAAAATATGTGTTACAGCCAACGCTAGACAAGCATTTGTGTAAGTTTATCATGACATAATGCTATGCTAGGCTCTGCTGGCAGCAGGCAACATTTTCACGAAAATAAGAAAAGCAACCAAATTAAATAATTTACCTTTGAAGAACATCAGATGCTTTCACTCAGGAGACTCCCAGTTCGATAGCAAATGTTCCTTTTTTCCCAAAATATTATTTTTGTAGGCGAAATAGCTTCCGTTTGTTCATCATGCTTGGCTGAGAAATTGACCGGAAAATGCTTAAACTATAACGCCAAACTCTGCTTTCCAGAGAGACATCAGGGATTGTAACATACTCTGTTTCAAGGTAAAATGGGCTCTCGGAATATGCAGTCTAAGTGCGTCGCACCGACAGGAAGTAACATCTCTCCGGGAAGAAGAAGTGCATGTTTCATGATTAATGACTCATGGAGGGAAATTCAAAGTCATACAAAGTCGTAGCATGCGTGAAAATCCTTTTTTTTCTGGGATTCCTGAGGACGTATACATAATCCAGAGGGCACGATCAGAGAATTCATGCAATCCGCCTTGAAACTTCCTATAGCGACTGTAAACAAGGTGGCTTTCCACAGACTTGGAGCTCGGAGCGACAAGACCAAGGGTCCCCGACCGATCATCGCAAAATTTGAACACTACAAACAAAAGGAGCTGATCAAAAGCTACAGGGACTTCAGGTTACGGGAAAAAAGAAGGTATGGGAACTGTAAAAATATCTGAACATTATGAAGTGGATTTGAACACACACGTACTCATTTACATGCTTGCTTACACATATAGACATACACACACATCTGATCTCTCTCTCTCTCCTCTTCTCCCCCTCTCTCCCTATTGTCAAGAACTGTTTTGTAATTTAATGTGTTTATTGTTTGTCTATCTTTTTTAATGTATTTGTATACACGTTTATATATGTTTACAACAAGCAAGGGGAAGATATCAGAAAAGGGAAATAATAACATATTGTACGGAATACATTTGTACTGTAGTGAAGCCGTCTCTAGAGTAATGCAAGGTCTCTTTCATGATGATGTGAAACGTCAATTTCTATGGAAATGCTATGGTGATACGATATGGATTACAATTATCGTCATGAATATTAAGGCTAAACACACTACATGTTACACACTCAACCATGCAAATTGGCAGAGTTATTATTTATTTCTACATCACACATTATAGTCTTACTCTTTTACAGACATCGTACACACTCACTAAATCACATCCAATATCATACACATCAACCTACTCAGATTTACTACACACATAATATCTTGTCTCAATTTTCTAACATCTATGGCATTGGCTCACAGGAAAACAGGCAAGGGAATAAAACAAATATTCATTCCAAATAATATAAAAAATGGAAAATGAACAAATGTACAGAAAGATCAGTGCAAAGGCCAAATTTCAGAGGAAGAACTTTTTGAGGCTATTAAATCCTTTCAGTCTGGAAAACCCCAGGGCTTGATGGCATACCGGTAGAGGTGTATCAAGTATTTTTTGATGTACTAAAAGCTCCATTGTTAGATTGTTTTAACTACTCCTATCGAAATGGTACTCAGCAGGAAGGTCTGATTTCTCTATTGTTAAAACAAGACCCAGATGGCAAATATAAAGACCCAGTCCCCTTACACTTCAGTGTTGAAATGCATAGCACTCAGATTTAAAAAGGCTTTACCAGGAATTGTTCATCATGAAACACATATGAAGCCAGGAATGGTATTCATAGCGGATTTTGAAAAGGCATTTGATAAAGTATGCCTGGATTTTTTATTTTGGTAATTCTCTTATAAAATAGGTAAAAAATAATGTATAGCAACCCCAGGTGTAAATTAGTAAATAATGGTTACTTCTCAGAGTTTTGAATTGTCAAGGGGAGTTAAACAAGGGTGTCCGCTGTCACCATATCTACTTGTTATGGCCATCGAAATGCTAGCTATTAAAATCAGATCCAATGACAACAATAGAGGATTAGAAATCCCAGGCTTAAAAACAAAGGTGTCCATGTATGCCGATGACTCAAGTTTCATATTAAGTCCGCAAGCTAGATCCCTGCAATGTCTCATTGAAGATCTAGATAACTTGTATGTATTCTCTGGACTAAAACCTAATTATGATAAGTGTACAATATTAAGTATTGGATCTTTAAAAAATACAACTTTTACATTACCCTGCAGTTTACCTATAAAATGGACTGATGGTGAAGTAGAGATACTTGGTATTCGTATTACATTACATTTACATTTAAGTCATTTAGCAGACGCTCTTATCCAGAGCGACTTACAAATTGGTGAATTCACCTTCTGACATCCAGTGGAACAGCCACTTTACAAAAGATATAAATAAGCTCCCCACAACACATTTCTATAGAAAACGTATATATATATATATATATATATATATATATATATATATATATATATATATATATATATATATATATATATATATATATATATATATACAAGATCCTACAACTCTATTTATGGAAAAAATGTCAGGATTAACTCCTTAGTCATATCTCAGTTTACTCACTTATGGCGCTGCCTACTCCTGATGATTCGTCTTTCAAATCATTTGAGCAACAAATATTTAGCTTTATCTTGGACCCTAAACCAGACAAAATAAAACGTTCCTATCTATTTAATGAATATGAATTGGGTGGGTTGAGATTATCAAATATACAAGCACTAAACCTCTCTCTAAAAGCTTCACTTATGCTTCACTTATTCAAACGTTTTAATTTGAACTCTAAATGGTTCTCCAGTAGATCACTAAGAAAAGCTAATCCATTGTTTAAAAATTGCCTTTGTGCAGATTGCCATGTCTCATTTTCGATTGATGGAAAATATATGTATTTTTCAAACAAGCAAACTGGCTACAATTTCAATTTCATTCCCCTGAAAAGAAAGAAAAAATATCACAAATATTTTGGCTGAGTGTGCTGATTATGGCTCAAATGTGCTGGTTGATATAATATCTGTATTTATAGAAAATATGTTTGAAAGGGATATTTTGTTCTTAAATTATATTGTAAATTGGAATGGTAGAGTTATGTCCCTCATGGAGTTATCAGAATTTTACGGTAAGGTCTGCTCAATCCAAGAGTACAACCAATTGGTTACAGCATTACCCCAAAAATGGAGGAGGCATGTGGCAGAGGGAGGGGGTAGGGAACTGGTCTGTCTGCCCAATATAAAGGATCAAAACTGGAATAAAAAGGAGGAATAAAAAATATCATAAATAGGAATTCTATTGTATAGAATTCTTGAATATTTGGGGCATAAAGTCATCGAAGCTCTGCAGATTTTGTTGTGAGGTTACAGAATCAATAGACCATTTATTTTGGTATTGCCCTCAGGTAGCCTGTTACAACTAATGCCAGTTTGCCTGAGGCTGATGCCGTGCAGGTGTTTAAAAACCTCTTACACCTATGGTGGCGCTATTTCATTTTTGGAAGAAAAACGTTCCCGTTTTAAACAAGATATTTTGTCACAAAAAGATGCTCGACTATGCATATAATTGCTACTGTTCGAAAGAAAACACTCTGACGTGTCCAGAAATACAAATATCTTCTCTGTGCGTGCCCTTTAACGTGAGCTTCAGGCAAAACCAAGATGACTTGGCATCCAGGAAATGACAAGGATTTTTGAGGCTCTGTCTTTCATGATCTCCTTATATGGCTGTGAACGCAAGAGGAATGAGTCTGCCCTTTCTGTCGTTTCCCCAAGGTGTCTGCAGCATTGTGACGTATTTGTAGGCAGATCATTGGAAGATTGACCATAAGAGACCACATTTACCACGTGTCCGCCCGGTGTCCTGCGCCGAAATTGGTGCGCAAAAGTCACCTGCCAGTATTTTTCCATGGGAGAAAAGAGAGAGAAGCAAGCTTCCACGAACTGCATGTCAATGAAGAGATATGTGAAAAAACACCTTGAGGATTGATTCCAAACAACGTTTGCCATTCGATATTATGTAGTTAATCCGGAAAAAGTTTCACGTTGTAGGTGACTGCATTTTCGGTTCTGTTTCGGTAGCCAGGCGCAATGTAGAAAACGGAACGATTTCTCCTACACACAGACGCTTTCAGGAAACACTGCGCATCTGGTATGTGGCTGGGAGTCTCCTCATTGAAAACATCAGAAGCTCTTCAAAGGTAAATGATTTTATTTATTTGGTTATCTGGCTTTTGTGAAAATGTTGCGTGCTACATGCTACACAAAATGCTATGCTAGCTTTGCATACTCTTACACAAATTAGTCAATTTCTATGGTTCAAAAGCATATTTTGAAAATCTGAGATGACAGTGTTGTTAAGAAAAGGCTAAGCTTGAGAGCAAATGCATTATTTTAATTTTATTTGCGATTTTCAGAAATCGTTAACGTTGCGTTATGCTAATGAGCCTGAGGCTTAGTCACAATCCCGGATCCGGGATGGGGAGTTTCAAGATTAAACACATGCATATACACACACATATACATTCAAGAGAACACATACAAGAAAACACACATACATGTAATAGTGCCAGACATGCACACAAACATATATAGTTGGCATTGCTGTTATGATTTGTTGTCCTTGGTATCCTTTGTTTTAAATGTATTATTATGATTTTTTGCATTGTTGTTTGCTGTTTTCTTCTGTCTTGCTTTTTTCTCTTTAGTTCATTCTCTTGGTTGTTGGTGCATTGGGTCTTCTTGGGGGTGGGGAATGGAATTAATAGTATTTTTTATTTTTCTTCTTTGGGGGGGAACTGTGGGAGTGGTCTCGAATGGTTGAGGGACAGCTATTGGGGAACTGTGGGGGGGATCTTGTAGGGTTCGGGTACACGTTTTTTTGGCCTGGTGGTAGATCGGTCAACGTGCTCTTGAGCAGGGCATTAACCGTGGATGCTTCTGTGTGTCGCTCTGAATGGGAATCTGTTGGATGACTGGAAATGATGTAGTTGTTGAGTGGCTTCACTGCAGGTATGTTTTGAATTTTCAATAAAAAATATATAAAAATTACAGTTTGCAGACGCCACAACAGTAGTAGGCTTGATGACTAAGAATGACGAAACAGCCTACAGTGTGGTGTCAGGAAAATAACCTCTCCCTCAACGGCAACAAACAAAGGAAATGATCGTGGACTTAAGGAAACAGCAGAGGGAGCACCCCCTTATCCACATCGATGGGACAGCAGCGGAGAAGGTAGAACGTTTTAAGTTTCTCTGTGTACACTGACAAACTGAAATGTTCCACCCACACAGACAACAGTGCCTCTTCAACCACAAGAGGCTGAAGAAATTTGGCTTGTCACCTAAAACCCTCACAAACTTTTACAGATGCACAATTGAGAGCATCCTGTCGGGCTGTAACACCGCCTGGTACAACAACTGCACTGCCCATAACCGCAGGGCTCTCCAGAGGTTGGTGCGGTCTGCACAACGCATAACTGGATGCAAACTACCTGCCCTCCAGGACAGCTACAGCACCCGATGCCACAGGAAGGCAAAAAAAATCATCAAAGACAACAACCACCTGAGCCACTGCCTGTTAACCCCACTGCCATCCAGAAGGTACAGGTGCATAAAAGCTGGGACCAAGAGACTGAAAAAGAGCTTCTATCTCAAGGCCAGCAGACTGTTAAACAGCCATCACTAGCACAGAGAGGCTGCTGCCTACATACAGACTTGAAATCATTGGCCACTTTAATAAATGGAACCCTAGTCACTTAGTCATTTGTGTGTTTTAGGTATTTGTTGTGGTATTGTTAGCTTTGTTAGATATTGCCGCACTGTCAGAACTAGAAGCGCAAGCTTTTCGCTACACTCGCAATAACATCTGCTAACCATGTGTGTGACCATTAATATTTAATTTGATTTGGATGCCCCTGCTTGCCCTGTTTGCTATGGACGATAGATGCAATGGGTGCAGATTGTGTCGTCAGAGATGGCGTCTAGCAGTTCAGAACAAACTTGGTGGTAGTGTTTTTTGATCCACTACAAACTGTCACTGCATAAATCGTGAATCAAAATTGTTTCGATTTTGCAAGAAAACATTGCCATTTGACATAAGCATACCACAAGGTAGCTACTCTACCTGCTTCATTAATGATGAGAAAACTAACTGGAATAAGCTAGCTAGATATCTTATATTAACCAGTAATACATTTGATTGGTTAGGCTACCACTTAAGCTAACATTCTTGATTCTATATAGATACTAAGATAAATAAAGTATCTCAAATTAGCTTCTCACTTTAGCGTTAACTCTTTTGCCATATTTTCTGAACAGCTTTTGACCTCTTTGTTTCTCCAGTTGTCACTGTGACCACGCACTGCTTACGCACTCCCCTGCAGAAAATACAGAATTATTTTTTCAAATCTATTCTAATCTAATCTAAGTAACAGTGCTTTTAACTTGTGGTTGGCACGCACATTTATACAGATGGAATACAACAATTTTAGCTAGTGTCTAAAACAATTATATTGATTTCATATTTGTTAAACTGTTGAGTATGTCCTCAAAACTTTAATAAGCATCAGAAATTGTTCTGGTATATCACAATCCTGATATGGATCTCAGTCAAGAAAAGCATATCTGGAATCAATGTATGTTAGTATATAGATTGTGCTGAGGAAACACGATGTGATGTTTACAGTCAGTATTTGTCAACATGAAGAGAAAAATGGGAAATCACATATCTCAGGATGTTGAATGAGTCCGTATCCCGTATAGGAAATGTGCATATGTGATATTCGGAGTAATCCCAATACCATATACTGTATCTTATTTTCTAAGAACATGGCAACAATGTTCTGTGTGTATTTGACATCAATACAACATTCTCCTAACCCACAGAAAACTGGAGACATGAATGTTCTTGATGTTCGCATGAAAGGTGTTGAGAACATTCATATTTTATATTCTTAGTACACAGAACTGATGTCCTGTGTATGACTGGAGTGACGTTGATGGAATATTCTCCTTACCCACAGTAAACTGGACACAAATGGTCTTGCAATGTTGGCATGAAACGTGTCTAGATCGTTAATATCTTATTTTCTGACAACATGGCATGTTCCATGTATGTTTGGTGGCATGTTGATGGAATACATTCAGAAAATTGGACACATGAATGTTCTTGCAACGTTCCCATAAAAGGTGTTGAGAACATGGTAACAACGTTCTTGGTAAATACTATTTGGATCTATTTTGGGAACGGTCTCGTGGAAACAGCCAATGCACATAACTGGAAAATTCTTATGAAAACGTTAGGGAATGTTCTCTAAAATTATGGGAGCATTTGTGTTTAGCTGGGTTAAGGTGTGCTGGTGATCCAGAAGTGTGACACCTCTCCTGGATGCCGTTAGCCCTGTTGGGCCCTGTCCTCTGGAGAGGGTTTAGATAAATGCCAGGGAATAGTCTGGGCTGACGATTAAAATGATTTAGGATTAATATTTAGTACAAATCCACTAGCTGCGAAGGTTAAGGTGCGAATTGCGAAACTCAAAATATATATTGCAGGTATTCAGGGGGTTTAAACAAACTAGGGAAATGGAGACGCAGTAATATTCGGAGAGATATAAACTGAATGTTACATTTTGTATCTGCCCACAGATACCAAATAGCATGCAAGTGCAATAACAAATCATCAGAGTTGTTACCATAGAGATACACAATACACCTTCGTGTGTGTTTATCAGAGTGAATTATTGATGTACCTAAAGGCTCCATGCAATGTATTTTCTAATGGTGGCCGAGAACTTTAATTTTACTTTATAGTTTGTACTTGTTGACATTGGAATACCTTCTCTGAATAGCCAAACATTTTGAAACTAGGGCTGAAACGTTCATTGCAAATTATGAATTTGCTCAAATTGAGCTGTAATTTACAAGAATAATGACGTCTTGACTTTTTTCTTTCATCAATGTGAACTTATTTTACCATCGCATTGTGGTTTTTAGCTGTATATATTATATACTGTATTTTGAAGGATTTCAGACTGTGATAAATCGTGATTAAAAACAATAGTTCACTGAAAGGACTTTTTACTGTCTTGCCTCAGCCTCGACCTGAATAGACTTACTTGAAAACACGGCTGTGATGTTCTGTTGTATAACGAGCGTAGCACTACCACAGTCACGTAGCAGTTATACTCAGAATACTGCATATACTGTAGGTATCTTGTTAAAATCGGACGTGGCCGTTTAAACTTGTTCAGGTTTAGCTTGTCATGTATAATGACCATAGGAGCTGAGGCGGTTTTTGACCTCCTGTTCAACAATTTTCCTTTGAGGCTACGTGAGGACCAGCTGTAAATGTAAGCACAAGTAATTGACCTCTTGTTTTGTCAACCTAAACAGTACACAAGCACATCATTATCTTACCCTATATTTTCCACTTCAAACATTTCTCCTAATTCTAACAATAGAGAGAAATAGAGGTGGGGAGAAAGAGGGAGAGACCGACACATATAGGGAGGGAGAGAGACAAACAGTAAAAGAGAGAGAGAGAGAGTAGCTGTGTGTTAAAGATTACCCATCAAACCACCCTGCAGGGACAGGTAGGGTGACAGCCCAGGGAGCATCAGTTCAGCCTAACCTTTTACCCTCCATTTCACCTGTGGTAGAAGCACCAACACACACACACACAGATCCATTTGCACACAGCAGCCCTGTTTACCTCCACGTTTGCACATCCCTAACTGCTATGGGAGTTCAATAGAAGAAATAAAGCAGCAGAGCCAGAGACACAATGGGTGGATCCCGTAGATCCATGCATTGCATGGCCGCTTTAGGCTGTCATCAAAACAATATTTTATTGTTGACGCCTAGCTGGCAAGAACACTTCAAACGTGGAGAATAAACCATTCCCTCTGTTGCAGAGGAGTCCAAGAGAAACAGCCTCATAGCCAAAGCCTCTGTTCTGTCTGTCTGTCTGTCTGCGTTCCCAGAGTAATATGTTTCTTATACAATGGCCCCTGACTCAGAATCCTCCGAGGCTGACTTTTAGCACTGAGGAATCTGTCTGTCCGTCCGTCTGTCTGTCTGTCTGCCAGCCTGGCTACCTTTCCGCCTCTCTGCCTGTCTCTCTCTCTGTGGCCTTTCATGTGAAAGCAATTCCAGCTCATCCCAGGGTAACAGGCTGCAGCTCCTCCTTGCAGACTGAAGAGATTAAGATCTCCTAGAATTATTAATATTCATCTCAGTGGAGGGACCCACGGTGGGACTCCACCCCAGCAGGAGAGTGTTTAGACAGTCACCGGGCCAGTATCAACACCAGCCCTCTCACCGCCACACACACACACACGCACCCACAAACACATACACTGCCCCACCTCATCCCATAGGATCTGGCGATATGGGGTCCCCTGAGGACTTAACTGGCTTGCCCCCCGTCTGAGTACTGAGTCTCATTTCCTCTGAACAAACAGAACAGCAAGGCCACCGACCGACTCATTGGGAACAAACACATCCCCACCCCACCTGCCAGCCAGGCTGTTCGGACTTCTATTTCTTCTCTATAGTAATTTTATGCCCCCCACACACATACACACATACATGCCCTGCCTTAAACCAGACCATGTTAATCAAAGTGGCCCAGGGATAATCATCAACAACAGTCTGATTTAGGACCACCAATTCAAATTTTTATGCCCGTGGAAATGGTCCGGCAATATATTTGGTTTATTTAATATTTCCTAAAGTTTTAGAGTGTGAATTTAGAACTGACGTTTACATTACAGCATGAGTTTTTCTTTCTGCTGCTTATTTACAGCTTAGGTAACCTTGTTTTTCATCACCCACCCAGGAGCACTTTCAGATATTGCAGCTTTCTTCTGTCACAGAATATACAGCTTAGGCCAGGTACGTAACTACAAGTAACTACTAGAGGGGGTTTCAAATCCCCAAGCATGAATATATTGTTTCACTGGCAGGTGTGTATGCGGTCGCAAACAAGCAGGCCTAGAGTAGTATTTAGCCTTACATTACAGCCTTATTTTAACATGGATTAAATGGTTTTCCCCCTCAGGTTTTTGCAAAGATTTTAACGCCCCCATCCTGACTAGTCTCCGTCCCTGCTGCTGAAAAACAACACTACAGCATGATGCAGCCACAACCATGCTTAAACGTAAGGATGGTGCCAGGTTTCCTCCAGACGTGATGCTGGGCATTCAGGTCAAATAGATAAATCTTGGTTCCATCAGACCAGAAAAAAATAGTTTCTCATGGTCTGAGAGTCCTTTAGGTGCCTTTTGGAAAACCCCATGTGGGCTGTCGTGTCATTTACTGAGGAGTGGCTTCCGTCTGGCCACTCTAACATAAAGGCCTGATTGGTAGAGTCCTGAAGAGATGGTTGTCCTTCTGGAAGTTTCTCCCATCTCCCCAGAGGAACTTTGGAGCGCTGTCAGAGTGACCATCGGGTTCTTGGTCACCTCCCTGACCAAGGCTCTTCTCCCCCGATTGCCCAGGAAGACTCTGAGTGGTTCCAAACATCTTCCATTTAAGAATGATGGAACCCACTGTGTTCTTGGGAACCTTCAATGCTGCAGAAATGTTTTGGCACCCTTCCCCAGATCTATGCCTCAAAACAATCCTGTCTCTGAGCTCTATGGACAATTCCTTCGACCTCATGGCTTGGTTTTTGCTCTGACATGCACTGTCAATTGTGGCACATTATATAGACAGGTGTGTGCCTTTCCAAACCATGTCCAATCAATTGAATTTACCACAGGTAATCAAGTTATAGAAACATCAATGGAAACAGGATGCACCTGAGCTCAATTTTGAGTCTCATAGCAAAGGTCTGAATACTTATGTAAATAAAAGTGTTTCTGTATATTATTTTTGATATTTTTTCAAAAATTTGGATAAAGTGAAGGGGTCTTTTATTGGAACTTTATTTAACTGGGAAAGTCAGTTAAAAACAAATTCTTATTTTCAATGACAACCTTGGAACAGTGGATTAACTGCCTTGTTCAGTGGCAGAAGGACATATTTTTACCTTATCAGCTCGGGAGTTTGATCTGGCAACCTTTCGGTTACTAATCCAATGCTCTAACCCCTAGGCTACCTGCCGCCCCTGAATACTTTCCGAAAGTACTGTACATCAGATATATCACTTCAATGAGAGGACAGCGGGAGACGAGTTCAAATATAACTTTTTATCCCTTGAAATATTTCCCCCTGCTTAAGCAAGTACATGTCCAGGCCCGTCTGAAGTTTGCTAGAGAGCATTTGGATGATCCAGAAGAAGATTGGGAGAATGGTCAAATGAAACCAAGATATAACTTTTTGGTGAAAACTGAACTCGTTGTGTTTGGAGGACAAAGAATGCTGAGTTGCATCCAAAGAACACCATACCTACTGTGAAGCATGTGGGTGGAAACATCATGCTTTGGGGCTGTTTTTCTGCAAAGGGACTAGGACGACTGATCCGTGTAAAGGAAAGAAAGAATGGGGCCATGTATGTGAGATTTTGAGTGAAAACTTCCTTCCATCAGCAAGGGCATTGAAGATGAAACGTGGCTGGGTCTTTCAGCATGACAATGATCCCAAACACACCGCCCGGGCAATGAAGGAGTGGCTCCATAAGAACCATTTCAAGGTCCTGGAGTGGCCTAGCCAGTCTCCAGATCTCAACCCCATAGAAAATCTTTGGAGGGAGTTGAAAGTCCGTGTTGCCCAGCAACAGCCCCAAAACATTACTGCTCTAGAGGAGATCTGCATGGAGGAATGGGCCAAAATGACAGCAACAGTGTGTGAAAACCTTGTGAAGACTTACAGAAAACGTTTGACCTCTGTCATTGCCAACAAGGGTATATAACAAAGTATTGAGATAAACTTTTGTTATTGACCAAATACTTTTTTTCCACCATAATTTGCAAATAAATTCATTAAAAATCCTACAATGTGATTTTCTGGATTTTCTTTTTCTCATTTTGTCTGTCATAGTTGAAGTGTACCTATGATGAAAATTACAGGCCTCTCTCATCTTTTTAAGTGGGAGAACCTGCACAATTGGTGGCTGAGTAAATACTTTTTTGCCCCACTGTATATTGCTAATACACAGATTCAAATTTGCTTCCTGTTTTGACTGTGATCTAGTGATTTCTCGCGGTAACCGGGACAATTTTGTGGGAATACAGTCATTTACGGTCAGTCAGGTAACACAGCCAAAAATAAGAAGTACATTTTAATAGTTTAGCAAGCTAGCACATTGCCAATGCAAAATAGGCTAGATTAAACAAATGAATTCTTGAATTCAAGGTTGGAGGACAAACCAGGTACAGCTAGCTATGAGTTAACCTTTCAACAAATCATTTGCCCATTGAATACTTTAGCAAAATTGAGGTATGTATTTTGAACAGTTGTGCTAGAATTATCTGGTGTGTAATTTTTAAATGCTTCGGGGAACCAATAGTACGGAGACTGAATGGAAACACGGAATAAAGGCTTTGAGACATGGACCCAGCTCGACTTCAGGGCGCTCCCAATGTATGATCTGGATTGGTAGTATACCCTATGTGATGAGATGTGAGGTAGACTTGGGGGACTTCAGAGAGAGGATATAGGTGTGGTCAGTGAGTTGACAGTCTGTTCAGGATATTTCTCCTAGGCTAGAGAGTATGTCTGTCTGTGTCTGATAGCACTAACAGATGGGGCTGACTGACATCCTAACATCAACAGGAACAGTGGCTTGTTCTCCTCAGGGATATGACACCAACAGGAAAGTCCCTGTTTCATCCCGGTGAGGATATTGTGGGTTCATCATGTCAATAGTCTAAAATGGCTTCCTGCCCTCTGCTCTGCTCTCTTCTTTCGATTCTCTTATCTTCTCCCCTCAGGTGAGGGTAGGTAGATGAGAAGAGGTGGGCAATTTCGATAATTGTGATGCCCCCTGCATGCTTTTATTTGGTACCAACCACAACCACAACCCATGACTTGTCACTCTATCATGCCAGGACATAGATGTCATGGGTCACTGTTCTCCTGAAAATATCAATCTAGCCATTGTCTTGTGATACCACAAAGCCTCTCTGTCTGCCATGACTCTGGGCTTCACTCTTGCGCCACCATTCTCACCCATGTTGGTATACGAAGTATGTGGGATGTCTAAGACAATGTGCATGTTGACTGGGACAGAGATGTCAGTGCTAGAGCACACTGAGTCAGTGTGATACTGCCAGTAGTGAGACTGGTGTCATGTGTCGGTCTGTCAGGGTGAGAGTCATTTCATATGCCTCAGCAGTCTAGCCTGCCATCCAGTATCACCTATAAAACATTGATAGTCCGATGATCTGGCCTCTGACCAGAGGTTTCAGAGAAGTTACTACATGGTCATTCAGGAATGGATAATAGTTGCAATATCATCAGGACATGATGAGCAGGTCAGATTGTATCTTAATATGGGTGTAAGATTAAAGGCTCGGGCAAAGATTAGTGATTAAAAACACATTTTTGGTCAGACTTGTCTCGTATGGCCAGATTGCAGTGACTATCTGTCCTTTTCACCACCATTTTGAGCTTAAGCTGTCTGCCTGAAGTGCTCAGCTCTGTTCCCCCTAAATTAACATTTGCTGAACAGATGCACATTATGGTGTTGGAGGTGGTAAGGAATTAAAACAGGATGTTCGAACTGGAGGTTAATTGTGCTGATTCTAGCAGAGTGGCCATTTTTGCTCTGTCACCAAGCCCTCACCAACGCTATTATTGTGACTGTATTTTCCAGGACATTAATTCTGTGGATTTTTAATAAAAGTGGAAACCTGGAGAGTATACTGGATATGTATATATATATATTTATGGCCTAAATGAAGGCTGCTTTGTAATGAGTGGTCGTAAATTGCTTATATTTATGATGGGACGACTCTAGCCATTTTGGCTGAGTAGTAACATTTACATAAATATGGTTGGAGTTTAGAAACTTTTACTCACATATTTTATACTAATCCAATATCTAATCCCGTTCGAGAAGTGTAGATTTAAGAATTGTAGCATGTCCAGTTAATGTGGTGGCTTATGTTTTAATAATTAGTCCCAAAGTATACACACAAAAACATTAACATACAAGTGTTACACAAGGCACATGACTAAATGCATAAAAACAAAAAAGACATAGAGACGATTTCTTTGTCTAAATGCCTTTACGCTGTCTAAATGCCTTTACGCTGTTACACCAGGGGACCTCTGTAGTGGAGATACGACGTGCATGTATTCCCTCATATCTGTCAGGTTAACGCATAATTTTCGCCTGGTGTAAGAAAACACAGCTTTGTGTGTGCGTGCGTGCGTGCGTATGTGCGTGTGTGCGTGTGTGCGTGTGTGCGTGTGTGCGTGTGTGCGTGTGTGCGTGTGTGTGTGTGTGTGTGTGTGTGTGTGTGTGTGTGTGTGTGTGTGTGTGTGCAGGCATGTAAGCAGGCCAACAGACGGAAATATAAATACAGATAAATGCATCAGATATGACTTCAATGAGAGGATGGTGGGAATCCTGATTTTACTCAACCGTAAAGATTCCCATGGAGGAATTCACTTTTGACAGAAACCCAAACAACCCAGCTACTAAAGATGTCCCTCATATATTGTCAATACGTTATGCTTCCTTTTTTAAATTACGGGTCATTTTTCCCATTTCCTCTGTAGAACATGAGGCTAAGTACATATTTGAGAGTTCCGAATATACACCTTGGTCCATTAAAAATGAATGGTTGAGATGATTTTTCTTCAGCACTCCCCGCTGAAAGCACTTAAAGAGTAACTTTCATGAAGAAAAAAATATGTTTAATTCAAACCCAGATGTTTTAGGCTTCGTTATAGTGAAATGTAAATTCTGGTCTTCATTTTGACTGTTTGTGCATCTATGTCATCACAAAGGGAGTTTTTCGGTGTGAAATACACAAATTTTCCTCCACCATGGTGTGGATATTTTTTTCCTGTTTAAAAGCTAATTTCCTGCATTTCAACACATTTTGTAATATCTTATGCCATGTTAGTATGATATCTGAGTGAGAATGACCAACAAAATCAATGGGGGGCTCCTGGAGGTCAAGGCCCCTGGGCACGAGCCCTGTGTGCCCGGTTGGTATAAGTTTAGATAGCTGACCTAGAATAACTAAAAATTTAAAAATTGTTAGCTGACATGGCTAATTGAGTGAATGTCACTAATCAAGTTTCCATCCAACCTTTCTTTTGTTATTTTATAATTATTTTTTGTTGTTGTACTTTTTCTCCCTTTTTCGCCCCAATTTCGTAATATCCAATTGGTAGTTACAGTCTTGTCCCACCACTGCAACTCCCGCACAGGCTCGGGAAAGGCTAAGGTCGAGAGCCATGTGTCCCCCGAAACACAACCCCGCCAAGCCCCACTGCTTATTGACACACTGCCCGCTTAACCCGGTAGCCAGCCACATCAATGTGCAGGAGGGAACACCATACAGCTGGCAACTAAAGTTAGTGTGCATGTGCTCGGCTGCTACAAGGAGTCGCTAGAGCGCGATGAGACAAGGACATCCCAGCCGGCCAAACCGTCCCCTAACACGAACGACGCTGGGACAATTGTGCGTTGCCTCGCTCATGGCCGGATGCGACACAGCCCAGGTTCTAACCCGGATCAGTGCCTTAGACAGCTGTGCCACTCAGGAGACCATCCAACCTTTCTATGCAAGTGAAGTAATTGCATGTCGGATAAACATTTTTAGTCAACTTTCCAAATGTTGACAAAACAAAATACACTAGACAAGGTAGGATCTTTTTGTGTCAGTAAAATGAATTATGCGAGAAATGCCAGTGGAAACAATTTTATGCGCAAATATTGATATAATAACCATCATATCGAAGTAAACTTGGAGTCACAAGATGACATGTTGTGTGATGTTTCCTGTCTTTGTGGGTTCTGCACCAGTTAGGACTGTTTAGGTTTTGCCACGTTTATTGTTTTGTATTCTGCTCATGTTGAGTTACCTTATTAAAATAACATGAATTCTAACACGCTGCATTTTGGTCCACCTCTCCTTCCCAGGAAGAAAGACGTTACAACAACTCATCAGAAAAGCATGCAGTTTATTAGGCTACAGACTAAGTACATGTATGATGAATTTCGCAGGGTGGAAAAAGTGCAAGGTGATGAGTTTGATGCTCCTTTACAATAAATATTGAGGGCCTTATTCTGGTGATATGCTAATCAAAGCTTGGTTGCCATTTGACAAATTGAAATGTTATCATGTAGGCTATACGTAACACTCTCTATATAACTCACTTCACTGGGGGACCCCTGACCCCCCAAAATAAATATATTCAGTACCAGTCAAAAGTTTGGACACACCTACTCATTCAAGGGTTTTTCTTTATTTTTTACTATTTTCTACATTGTAGAATAAAGACCAAAACTATGAAATAACACATATGGAATCATGTAGTAACCAAAATATATTTTGGATTTAGATTCTTCAAAGATGCCACCTTTGACCTTGATGACACACTCTTGGCATTCTCTCAACCAGATTCACCCGGAATGCTTTTCCAACAGTCTTGAATGAGTTCCCACATATACTGAGCACTTGTTGGCTGCCTTTCCTTCACTCTGGGCCCAACTCATCCCAAGCCATCTCAATTGGGTTGAAGTCGGGTGATTGTGGGAGCCAGGTCATGTGATGCAGCACTCCATCACTCTCCTTCTTGGTCAAATAGCCCTTACATAGACTGAAGGTGTGTTGGGTCATTGTCCTATTGGAAAAACAAATGATAGTCCCACTACGCGCAAACCAGATGGGATGGCGTATCGTTTCAGAATGCTGTGGTAGCCATGCATTGAATTCTAAATAAATCACAGTGTCACCAGTAAAGCACCATCACCCCTTCTCCATGCTTCACAGTGAGAACCACACATGCAGAGATAATTTGTTCACCTACTCTGCGTCTCACAAAGACACGGCGGTTGGAAACAAAAATATCAAATTTTGATCAGACAAAAGAAAGTATTTCCACCGGTCTAATGTCCATTGCTTGTGTTTCTTGGCTCAAGCAAGTCTCTTCTTATTATTGGTGTCCTTTTATTAGTGGTTTCTTTGCAGCAATTCAACCATGAAGGCCTGATTCACATCCGTCTCCTCTGAACAGTTGATGTTGAGATGGGTCTTCCTTTACTATGGCAGTCCTCATGAGTCCGTTTCATCATAGCACATGAGGGTTTATGCGACTGCAGTTGAAGAAACGTTCAAAGTTCTTGATTTTATGCATTGACTGACCTTCATGTCTTAAAGTATTGATGGACTGTCGTTTCTCTTTGCTTATTTGAGCTGTTCTTGCCATAATATGGACTTGGTCTTTTACCAAATAGGGCTATCTTCTGTATACCACCCCTACCTTGTCACAACACAACTGATTGTCTCAAGTGCATTAGGAAGGAAAAGAATACCACAAATTAACTTTCAACAAAGCACACCTGTTAATTGAAATACATTCCAGTTGACTACCTCATGAAGATGGTTGAGAGAATGCCAAGAGTGTGCAAAGCTGTCATCAAGGCAAAGGGTGGCTACTCTGAAGAATCTCAAGTATAAAATATATTTTGATTTGTTTAACACTTTTCTGGTTACTATATGATTCAATATGTGTTATTTCATAGTTTTGAAATCTTCACTATAATTCCACATTGTTAAATAGTTAAAATAAAGAAAAACCCTGGAATGAGGAGGTGTGTTAAACTTTTCACTGGTACTGAATATATTTATGTTGGGTGTTCAAAAGGGGTTCCCCTAGCATCCAAGGGGCCATAAGCGACCACTTATGTCGCTTATTTCTGGAACTGGCTCTGGGCCTAATCAATGCTTGGGCGAGTAGTCTTCTTTCCAACTCTTTACACTGGTGGTGGGAGAAACACTATTAGGACTATGTTGTCTTTAGTACCTGGTGGACAAAGACATAGCAAGGTTTTAGGGGAGAGTCAGAATAGATAAACATGGATGGACATTCGAGACAATAATGTAATTTCAATATGTAGCTACCTACACTTGGTACACTGGTGGTGGAAGAATCACTCTCAGGGCCATACCACCTTTAGTTCTCTGGGGGACAAAGACAAAGCAAAGTTATGGGTTAGTTCTATGGGGAGTTGCCAATGCAGCCTTTCGGGAATCAACGCCATAAAACAGGAAACAACGAGGTTCAGATTTAACTTGAGAGTCCATGTGCCTATCTTGTCTGGTCAAGTTCATAATATTTGGGGACAAGGCCAAAGCTAAATTCTCACAATAACAAAAATAATCTGTCTCATGATATAGGGTTACACCTCCTTCCAACCAGCAGACCGTAGACACAACAATGTGGAGGTGGTCACAGTTTTGAAGGCTAGCTATCGAGTTTGTGATTGAAGTAAGCGAAGCTAAGTGAGCTTTTCCAGATATACACAGTGTTGAGTAGTGCAGAGAGCAAACAGAACATGAAAAAAACACCAAAAGTTAAGTTTTGTTGGAGTACACTGCTAACTGAGTCCCGTATGTGAACTACATGAACATTTAACCGGAGAAGTAATAGCATATTTTGGAAAATTCAGAGACATGAATTTTACTTTGAGGCAAACGATGTGAATGAGGACAAGACAAAAAGGACAATATTACTATCAGTGTGTGGAAGCAGAAAGTACGGATTAGTGATGGACTTGATAGCACCACAGAAACCCACTCAGGTGACTTATGCAGACCTGATACAGCATGTTGGAGAACACTTTAATCCCAAACCCAATGTGATAGCAGAGCAGTTTAAGAATCAGTGTCAGAAACCCAGTAGTAGCTCATGTGGCAAGACTAAAGCAACAAGCATCACGCTGTGAGTTTGGAGGGACACTAGACCATCTCAGAGATCAGCTAGTATGGGGCATAGGATGTGAGCAGACACAATGTCGCCTATTAGCTATTGCAGAGTTATAGAAAACAGCCCCAGAAAAGGTATCAGCATTAGAGGCAGCAGACCAGAGAACACAGGCCCTACAAAGTGCTAAGATCCTAAACAAGCTGTCACTGAGTAGCCATATTCTGGGGGAAGAGGCAGATCCAGAACAGGCAGATCCAGAACAGCTTATGTAACAGCATGTTACTGTTGCAAAGACAACCAGTCACCTGATACTTGCCGCTTTAAGGACGCAGAATGTCACTTTTTCAAAAAGCGAGGCCATGTTGCATGAGCATGGCAAAATCAGTTTAGGGAGAAGAGTCACCCACTCCAGACTTCTAAAAGAAAGTCAGGGACCTGAGGCCATCAAGTTGTCAAACCCTGCTCCCCTTAATCTGAGGAAGAAGAGGAGGAGGAGGTTGAGGATGCAGCCTATGTAATGGTGATGAATTTCTTTGGGCTTGGGATAGTATTTTGACATCTGGATGACAAGTGTGTTCAAAGTAAACTGCCTGTTACTCAGGCCCAGAAGCTAGGATATCCATATAATTGGTAGATTTAGATTGAAAACTGTTAGAATAGTGTCTGTGAGTATAGCAGAACTGATATGGCAGGTGAAAACCTGAGGAACATCCATCCAGGAAGTAGGATCTATTTTGATGTGGGTGGTTTTCAATTGAATGCCTATTGAGTATCTAATAGGCTAGGATCCAGAAATCAGTTCCTATGGCTTCCACTAGATATCAACAGTCTTTAGACATTGTTTCAGGCTTGTTTTCTGAAAAATGAAGAAGAATGAGACCTTTCGGTCAGGGGACTGTAGAAGCTTCAGTGCTGGTTTGCGCGCGTGACTGTGTGTGCGCCCTTAATTATTTTTCCTTTCTATTGAATACACTATTGTCCGGTTGAAATATTATAGATTATTTAGACAATTGACAGCGTGAGGATTAATTATAAACATCGTTTGACATGTTTCAACAAACTTTACCGGTACTATTAGGATGTATTCATCTGCATGTTTTGACCTCCTTTGAGCCAGTGGATTACTATACAAAACGCGCCAAAAAAACTTTATCAAACAAAACAAATATTTATTGTGTAGCTGGGACTCTTGTGACTGCAACCAGATGAAGATCTTCAAAGGTAAGTGATTAATTGTATAGCTATTTCTGACTTTGTGACTCCTCTACTTGGTTGGAAAATGTTTGTATGCTTTTGTATGCGGGGCACTGTCCGATAATCGCATGGCATGCTTTCGCCGTAAAGCCTTTTTGAAATCTGACAAAGCTGCTGGATTAACAAGAAGTTAATCTTTAAGCCGATGTAGAATGTTTTTAACTATTTCTGTATTTTGAAATTGGCGCCCTGTAATTTCACCGGATGTTGTCAAGGTGGGTCGCTGGTGGTACGCCTGTGCCAGAGAGGATCTATAGAGAAACCCCCAAGCCCCCTGTGGTCTACAGTGGAGATTGGTAACTGCCCAGTCGTGTTTGAGGTGGTTACAGGGGCTTCCTGTACTGTTTTGGGATTCCGATGCAGGGTGCAGTGTAAGTCAACATTCAGTACAAAGGTCAAAATACACGACTGAAGATGTTGGTGGTCCAAGGTCAGGATCTCAATCTTCTGGGAAGAGATTGGATGACAGTGTTACAACTGGACTGGAAAATAATGTTAAAAACAATCATGAAGGTCTCAGACAGCGAGTTGTCAAGCACAATAAACTGGCACACAGATTTCTTCAAAGATGAACTTGGAAAACTGAAAGAGGCTGAAGTGCGAATTCAGGTTGATGCATCTATTCAACCACACTTCTGCAAAGGCCGCCAAGTGCTGTTCGCACGACAGCAGAAGGTTGAGGCAGAGCTGGACGGACCACTGGAATACATAAACCAATCACTTACTCTGAGTGGGCTGCCTCCATAGTCCCAGTAATGAGTCCTGATATAAATATCAGGATTTTGGCTCTGTCAATCACCGCATCAGGATTACAAGGTAAATGCCAATTTACCTTCCAAAGTGGAGCAGTACTCACTGCCAAGGATAGCGGAGCTTTTCACAAAGTATCTAGTGGGACAATGCTTTTTCAAGCATCAGATGTCTCACAAAGTTGGTGCTGGCTGAAGAATCCTGCAACGTGGTTACAATAAACACCCAGAAATCAAAGTGTGTTTTCCTGGCTCCCAAAGTGGAGTACTTGGAGCACAAAGTCACCGTCATTGGGCTTCAACCCCTCTGGACAAGAAAATGAGAGTAATCAAAGAGGCCCCAGGACCCAAAGATGTGACTGAGCTATGGGCCCTGCTTGGGATGTTAGACTACTATGGTTGCTTTTTTCCTGACCTGGCCTCTGTTCTGGTCCCACTTCATCTCCTCCTGAAAGATATTCTCAACTGGAGAGAGAGGCCTTGGTTGTGATTTTTGCAGTGAAGTAATTTCACCAGTATGAGTACAGATGCCACTTCACCATCCAAATTGACCATAAATCCCTGTTAGGGCTCCTGGGTAAGCTGAAGAACATAAACCCTTCTGCCTCCAGACGACTGCAAAGATAGGCCCTCATGTTAGCGCAATACCAATATGAGTTGGTGTACAGACCGGGCCCCTCCATCACTAATGCTGATGGTCTCAGCAGGCTGCCAGTCCCAGACATGCCCAAAGACCACAAAAGTCCCCCTGAACTACTGGTGTGCTTGCTGAAAGAGCTCCAAACAGCTCCAATAGACTATCGCCAACTGAAGAAATGGAGTGTAAGAGACTTCTCAGGGAATGACAAATGAACACAAGGAGTGGTGCTCACCACCACAGGCCCTCTCTCATACTGAGTGGATGTTGATGAGAAGGTGGTGAGGCGCAACATGCTGGGAAGGTTGTGAGGCGCCACATTAGGTTAGTTTCCCCCTTGTTTATGTTTCTTTGGGCTCAGTTAACCCTTTCCAGACGGCACATTCTAATCTCAGATAATAGTTCAAATGGATTAAAGCCTTAAGTTCTCTAGGATAGGTGGCAGCATTTGGAATTTTGGATGAAAAGCATGCCCAAATTCAACTGCCTGCTACTCATCCCCAGAAGATATGATATGCATATTATTAGTAGATTTGGATGGAAAACACTCTGAATCATGTCTGTGAGTATAACAGAATGTATTTAGCAGGCGAAACCCAGAGGACAAACCATTCAGAATGTGTTTTTTTTAGGTCAATCTCTTGTCAATGGTTTTCATTCGGAATCCAGATTTCTAAGGGACGTTCTTGCAGTTCCTACCGCTTCCACTGGATGTCAACAGTTTTTATAAATTGGTTGAGGTTTTTCCTTTGTTTAATGAAGAAGTACGGCCACCCAGAACAAGGGTAACTTGAAGTGTACTGTTAGAGGCGCGGGACCAGAAAGCTAGCTAGTTTGTTTTCCACAGATCATCCCGTCTTCAATTTTATTGATTATTTACACTAAGAAAATACCTAAAGTTTTGCAGGCCCCTCACCCGGCGTCTCGAGTCCCGAATGGCCCATATCGTATACGCCGGGGACCCCTCGATGTCCAGAGTGGGAGGAGGGACCTCCGGCGCCTCACCGTCCTGTAGGGGACCAGCTACCACTGGCCTGAGGAGAGACACATGAAACGAGGGGTTAATATGATAATAGGAAGGGAGTTGTAATCGATAACACAACTCGTTTATTCTCCTCAGGACTTTGAAAGGCCCTACACACTGCGGCCCAAGCTTCCGGCAGGGCACGCTGAGGGGCAGGTTTCGGGTCGAGAGCCAGACCCTGTCCCCGGTACAAACACGGGGGCCTCACTGCGGTGGCGGTCAGCACTCCTTTTCTGCCATCCACTAGCCTGTTGAAGGGATTCCTGGACGGCCCTCCAGGTCTCTTTGGAGCGCTGCACCCATTCCTCCACCGCAGGAGCCTCGGTCTGGATCGTATGCCACGGTGCCAGGACCGGCTGGTACTCCAACACACACTGAAAGGGGGACACATTAGTAGAGGAGTGGCGTAGTGAGTTCTGGGCCATTTCGGCCCAGGGGATGTATCTCGCCCACTCCCCTGGCCGGTCCTGGCAGCACGACCGCAGAAACCTGCCCACCTCCTGGTTTACTCTCTCCACCTGCCCATTACTTTCGGGGTGATAACCGGAGGTCAGGCTGACCGAGACCCCCAGACGCTCCATGAATGCCCTCTATACTCGGGACGTGAACTGGGGGCCCCGATCAGAAACGATGTCCTCCGGCACCCCATAATGCCGGAAGACGTGGGGGAATAATGCCTCCGCAGTCTGTAGGGCTGTAGGGATACCGGGCAACGGGAGGAGACGGCAAGACTTAAAGAACCGATCCACAATCACCAGAACCATGGTGTTGAAGATCGGTCAGGAAATCTACGGATAGATGTGACCATGGCCGTTGTGGAACGGGGAGGGGTCGTAACTTCCCTCTAGGAAGGTGCCTAGGATCCTTACTCTGGGCGCATACCGAACAGGAGGTGACATAAACCTTAACGTCCCTAGCCGAAGTAGGCCACCAATACCTCCCCCGAAGGCTCCCCACTATCCTCCTCACCCAGGGTGACCCGAGGAGGGTAGGACGTGAGCCCACCGAATCAGTTGGTCCCGAACACCAAGCTGCACGTACTTCCGCCCTGCCAGACACTGAGGAGGCGCGGGTTCAGCCCGTAACGCCCGCTCGATGTCCGAGTCCACCTCCCATACCACCGGTGCTATCATGTTTGAGGCCGGAAGGATGGGAGTAGGTTCGGTGGACCTATCCTCAGTGTCGTAAAGGCGGGACAGTGCGTCCGCCTTCACGTTCTGGGAGCCCGGTCTATACGATAAAGTGAACCGGAACCGGGTGAAAAATATAGCCCACCTTGCCTGACGCGGGTTCAGTCTCCTAGCTGCCCGAATATACTCCAGATTTTGGTGGTCGGTCCAGATGAGAAAGGGGTGCTTAGCCCCCTCAAGCCAGTGTCTCCACACCTTCAGAGCCCTGACCACCGCTAACAACTCCCAGTCCCCCACATCATAGTTACGCTCCATTGGGCTGAGCTTCCTCGAGAAGAAAGCGCAGGGGCAGAGTTTTGGTGGCGTACCCGAGCGCTGTGATAGCACGGCACCCACCCCAGCCTCGGACGCGTCCACTTCCACTATGAATGCTAGAGAGGGGTCCAGATGCGCCAACACGGGTGCATCCGTGAACAGCGCCTTCAACTTGTTGAAAGCTCTGTCTCCGCCTCTGCTGACCACCGCAACCGCACCGGGCCCCCCTTCAGCAGACAGGTAATTGGAGCCGCTACCTGGCCAAAACCCCGGATAAACCTCTGGTAGTAGTTGGCAAAACCCAAAAAGCGCTGCACCTCTTTTACCGTGGTCGGAGTCGGCCAATTACGCATGGCCTTACTGCGGTCACCCTCCATCTCCACCCCCGAGGTGGAAATGCGATAACCCAGAAAGGAGACGGCTCGTTTGGAGAACACACACTTCTCAGCCTTGACTTATAGGTCATGCTCCAGCAGTCTACCAAGCACCTTGCGTACCAGAGACACATGCACGGCGTGAGTGGCTGAGTAGATCAGAATGTCATCGATATAAACAACCACTCCCTGCCAGTGCAGGTCCCTGAGAATCTCGTCTACAAAGGATTGGAAAACGGCTGGGGCATTTT
Source organism: Oncorhynchus masou masou (assembly GCF_036934945.1). Taxonomy (NCBI): domain Eukaryota; kingdom Metazoa; phylum Chordata; class Actinopteri; order Salmoniformes; family Salmonidae; genus Oncorhynchus; species Oncorhynchus masou. Next base: position 9,360,578 of record NC_088230.1, on the reverse strand, counting down.
TTTAACCCATACGGCATGACGCAGTACTCATAGTGGCCCGATGTGGTACTAAATGCGGTTTTCCACTCGTCTCCCTTCCGAATACGCACCAGGCTATACGCGCTCCTGAGATCCAATTTTGTGAAGAACTGCGCTCCCTGAAAGGATTCCACTGCCATAGCAATGAGAGGTAGTGGGTAGCTGAACCCCACTGTGATGGCATTTAGACCTCCATAATCAATACACGGAAGCAAACCTCCCTCCTTTTTGTTCACAAAAAAGAAACTCGAGGAGACGGGTGAAATGGAGGACCGAATGTACCCCTGTCCCAGAGACTCCGTGATATATGTCTCCATAGCCAACGTCTCCTCTTGGGACAATGGGTACACGTGACTCTTGGGAAGCGCAGCGTTTACCTGGAGATCTATCGCACAATCCCTTCCCGGTCGATGTGGTGGTAATTTAGTCGCATTCTTTTTACTAAAAGCGATTGCCAAATCGGCATACTCGGGGGGAATGCACACTGTGGGACCCTGGTCTGGACTTTCCACCGAGGTGGCACCGACGGAAACTCCCAGACACCTTCCAGAACACTCCTCTGACCACCCCTGGAGAACCCCGTCTCCACAAAATTTTAGGATTGTGCCGGGCCAGCCAGGGAATCCCTAGCACCACTGGAAACGCAGGCGAATCAATAATATAGAGACTGATACGCTCCCTATGATTCCCCTGCGTTACCATGTCCAGTGGAACCGTGGTCTCCCTGACCACCCCTGACCCTAATGGCCGGCTATCTAGGGAGTGCACAGGAAAGGGAGAATCTATCGGCACAAGCGGAACACCTAATTTAATAGCGAGTCCGCGATCCATAAAGTTCCCAGCTGCGCCTGAATCGACTAGCGCCCTATGCTGGGAAGAGGGGAAAAATTGAAGAAAAAAATCAAGACAAACATGACCAACAGGGGGTTCTGGGTGAGTTTGGTGCTGACTCACCTGGGGTGATCGAGAAATGTTCCGCCTGCCATCTCGACTCCCAGACGGACCCCCCCAGCACCGATCGGCCGCGTGTCCTCTCCGACCACAGCTGGTGCAGAGGGAGCCTCCTCTTCCGGTACCCCTCGGCAAAGCCCCTCCCAACTCCATCGGAACGGGAGTGGAAGTGCTGGGTGGTAGAACACACAGGACCCTCTCCGAACGCCCGCGGGCAGCCAGCAGATTGTCCAGTCGGATGGACATGTCAATTAGCTCATCCAGGGAAAGAGCGGTGTCCCGACAAGCTAGCTCCCTGCGGACGTCCTCCCGGAGACTACACCGGTAGTGGTCGATAAGGGCCCTGTCGTTCCACCCGGATCCTGCTGCCAAGGTACGGAACTCCAACGCGTAATCCTAGGCGCTCCTATTCTCCTGCCGGAGATGGAAGTCGTTCTCCTGCCGCTTGGCCATCTGGGGGTGGTCAAACACGGCGCGGAAGTGGCCAGAAAACTTGGGGTAGTGCTCCTTCGCTGAGTCTGGGCCATTCCAGACCGCGTTTGCCCACTTTGCACGACCCGTGAGGCAGGAGATGAGGACACTCACCCTCTCCGCTCCCGAGGGAGTGGGTCTGACGGTGGCCAGGTACAGTTCTAGCTGGAGTAAGAACCCCTGGCACCCCACCGCCGCTCCATCATAGACCCTCGGGAGCATAAGACGGAGGTTGCTGGAGTCGGGAGATGGGGAGTCCTGAGGGGGGGGAGCCGAAGGTGGAGAGAGGAGACCGCTTCTCTCCCATCGGTCCATTCTCTCCATCACCTGATCCATAGCCGTTCCGATCCGATGGAGAACGGTGGTATGATGTAGAACCCTCTCCTCCATCGATGGGAGGGGAGTGGCTGTTATTCCTGCTGACTCCATTCCTCAGGGTGCGGGATTCTGTAACGATCTGAGTGTAGTGGGTGAGAAGTCAGGCGCAGGAAGCAGAGAGTTCAGGGGAGTGCTATTTTAATGCACAAAGAAACGGTGAACATAAGCCAATCCCACGAAAACACAGGGCGTAATGAACAAACAAACACCCCAAACAGGGGGACTTAAACTGTCCAGGAAAAACCACGAAACGGGAAAAACATGAAACCCATACATGTGCACACAAGTACACCAAACAGACGGTCACAATAATTAATCCCGCACAAGGAACCAGGCGGACCGGCTGACTAATAAAGCCTCACTACTATATTACCTAACTCAAAACAGGTGCACTCAATAAACACATAAGGAGGGGGAGGAAATAATCAGTGGCAGCTAGTAGGCCGGCGACAACAACCGCCGAGCGCCACCCGAACGTGACAGGATGTTGGCCAGGTGGGACGCTACCATCCCACATATCCCAGAGAGGTTTTAACACCGCCATCAAATTTATATCAAGTTTATTTCTGAAATCTGCCATTTGCACATAACATTAGTTACACACACATATATGTGTGTATATATATATTCACCTTTATTTAACCAGATAGGCCAGTTGAAAACAAGTTCTCATTTACAACTGCGACCTGGCCCAGATAGAGCAAAGCAGTGCGACACACACAACACAGAGTTACACATTAACAAATGTACAGTCAATAACACAATAGAAAAATCTATGTACAGTGTGTGCAAATGTAGAAGAGCAGGGAGGTAAGGCAATAAATAGTCCATAGAGTCAAATAATTACAATTAAGCATTAAACCTGGTGTGATAGATGTGCAAGTAGAGATACTGGGGTGCAAAATAACAAGAGGACAAGTAACAATATGAGGTTGTTGGGTGTGCTATTTACAGATTGGCTGTATACAGGTACAGTGATCGGTAAGCATCTCTGACAGCTGATGCTTAAAGTTAGAGAGGGAGATATAAGACTCCAGCTTCAGTGATTTTTTGCAATTCGTTCCAGTCATTGGCAGCAGAGGACTGGAAGGAAAGGCAGCCAAAGTAAGTGTTGGCTTTGGGGATGACCAGTGAAATATATTTGCTGGAGTGAGTGCTACAGGTGGGTGTTGCTATGGTGACCAGTGAGCTGAGATTAGGCAGGGCTTTAAATCGCAAAGATTTATAGATGACCTAGAGCCAGTGGGTTTGGCAACGAATATGTAGTGAGGGCCAGCCAACGAGAGCATACAGGTCGCAGTGGTGGGTAGTATATAGGGCTTTGGTGACAAAACGGATGGCACTGACTACAAATGGCACTGACTACATCTCGTTTGCAAAGTAGAGTGTTGGAGGCTATTTTGTAAATTACATCGCCGAAGTCAAAGGATCGGTAGGATAGTCAGTTTTACAAGGGTATGTTTGGCAGCATGAGTGAAGGAGGCTTTGTTTGCAAAATAGGAAGCCGGTTCTAAATTTAATTTTGGATTGGAGATGCTTAATGTGAGTCTGGAAGGAGAGTTTACAGTCTAACCAGACACTTAGAATATGCGGACAACTACAAATACCTAAGTCAGAACCGTCCAGAGAAGTGATGCTAGTCGGGCAGGAGGGTGCGGGCAGTAATTGGTTGAAAAGCATGCAGTTGGAGGCCACGGAAGGAGTGTTTTATGGCATTGAAGCTCGTTGGAGGTTTGTTAGCACAGTGTCCAAAGGATGGCCAGATATATACAGAATGGTGTCGTCTGCGTAGAGGTGGACCAGAGAATCACCAGCAAAAAGAGCGACATCATTGAAATATACAGAGAAAAGAGTCAGCCTTAGAATTGAACCCTGTGGCATACCCATAGAGACTGCCAGAGGTCCGGACAACAGGACCTCCAATTTGACACACTGAACTCTATCTGAGAAGTCGTTGGTGAACCAGTCGAGGCAGTATTTTGAGAAACCAAAGCTATTGAGTCTGCCGATAAGAATGTGGTGACTGACAGAGTTGAAAGCCTTGACCAGGTTGATGAAGACAGCTGCACAGTACCTTCTTTTATCGATGGCGGTTATTATATCTTTTAGGACCTTGAGCGTGGCTGAGATGCACCCATGACCAGCTCGGAAACCAGATTGCATAGTGGAGAAGGTACGGTGGGATTCAAAATTGTCGGTGATCTGTTTGTTAACTTGGCTTTCAAAGATTTTAGAAAGGCAGGGCAGGATGGATATACAGTGGGGTGAACAAGTATTTGATACACTGCCGATTTAGCAGGTTATCCTACATACAAAGCATGTAGAGGTCTGTAATTTTTATCATAGGTACACTTCAACTGTGAGAGACGGAATCTAAAAACAAAAATCCAGAAAATCACATTGCATGATTTTTAAGTAATTCATTTGCATTTCATTGCATAAGTATTTGATACATCAGAAAAGCAGAACTTAATATATGGTACAGAGATCATACATTTCCTCTAGTTCTTGACCAGGTTTGCACACACTGCAGCAGGGATTTTGGCCCACTCCTCCAAACAGACCTGACAAAGACTAATGGGAATGGCCACAAACTGGCTGCATGGGAGATCATGTTTATTCCATTACGTTTTTAAGGTCATGACTTAATGACCACACACTCCTGAATTCCAAAAATCAACCCAAAGGCAAGCCCACCAATTGATTTGACATTAAGCTGGGGGATGGGTGCTGGAGAACTAAAACAGCAGCATACCACCCTACATCCCAGCTTACCTCTGAAGCTATGCAGGGTCGGTCCTGGTCGGTCCTTGGATGGGAGCCCAGATGCTGCTGGAAGTGGTGTTGGAGGGCCAGTAGGGAGCACTCTTCCCTCTGGAGATACAAATACCCCAGGGCAGTGAAGGGGACGTTGCCCTGTGTAGGATTCTGTCTTCCACATGGGATGTGTCCTGACTCTCTGGTCATTAAAACTGCCATGGCATTTATAGTAAGAGTAGGGGTGTTAACCCTGGTGTCATGGCTAAAGCCCCAGCCTGGAACAATTCCATTATGGCCACCTAATTATACCCCTCATAACTAATTGGCATACGGTATATTTCTCCAGCTGATGTGTGGTGAGTTTTCTGGCACAAAAATGGTTGCTGTGCATCACCTAGTTGAGTGAGGTGAGGTGACCCCTACTTTGTAAAGTGCCTGTAGTACCTCAGATGGTACAAAAATAAAATCAATAAATATTTAATGTTATTATGAGGCCAACAGTCCGTTAGGCCTTTAACAAACTATACTTTGTGCATGACACAAGTAATTTTTCCAAAACTTGTTTACAGACAGATTATTTCACAATTCCAGTGGGTCAGAAGTTTACATACACTAAGTTGACTGTGCCTATAAACAGCTTGGAAAATTCCAGAAAATGATGTCATGGCTTTAGAAGCTTCTGATAGGCTAATTGACATCATTTGAGTCAATTGGATGTGTACCTGTGGATGTATTTCAAGGCCTACTTTCAAACTCAGTGCCTCTTTGCTTGACATTATGGGAAAATCAAAAGAAATCAGCCAAGACCTCAGGAAAAAAAATGGTAGACCTCCACAAGTCTGGTTCATCCTTGGGAGCAATTTCCAAACACCTGAAGGTACCACGTTCATCTGTACAAACAATAGTACGCAGGAATAAACACCATGGGACCACGCAGCCGTCATACTGCTCAGGAAGGAGACGCGTTCTGTCTCCTAGAGATGAATGTACTTTGGTGCAAAAAGTGCATATCAAACCCAGAACAACAGCAAAGGACCTTGTGAAGATGCTGAAGGAAACAGGCACAAAAGTATCTATATCCACAGTACAACGAGTCCTATATCGACATAACCTGAAAGGCCGCTCAGCAAGAAGAAGCCACTGCTCCAAAACCGGCATAAAAAAGCAAAACTACAGTTTGCAACTACACATGGGGACAAATATCATACTTTTTGGAGAAATGTCCTCTGGTCTGATGAATCGAAAATAGATTTGATTGACCATAATGACCATTATTATGTTAGGAGGAAAAAGGGGGACGCTTGCAAGCCCAAGAACACCATCCCAACCGTGAAGCACAGGGCTGGCAGCATCATGTTGTGAGGGTGCTTTGCTGCAGGATGGACTGGTGCACTTCACAAATTAGATGTTATCTTGAGGGAGGAAAATTATGTGGATATATTGAAGCAACATCTCAAGACATCAGTCAGGAAGTTAAAGCTTGGTCGCAAATGGGTCTTCCAAATGGACAATGACCCCAAGCATACTTCCAAAATGGCTTGAGGAGAATAAAGTCAAGGTATTGGAGTGACCATCACAAAGCCCTGACCTCAATCCTATTGAAAATTTGTGGGCAGAACTGAAAAAGCGTGTGTGAGCAAGGAGGCCTACAAACCTGACTCAGTTACACCAGCTCTGTTTGGAGGAATGGGCCAATATTCACCCAACTTATTGTGGGAAGCTTGTGGAAGGCTACCCAAAACATTTGACCCAAGTTAAACCATTTAAAAGCAATGCTACCAAATACTAATTGGGTGTATGTAAACTTCTGACCCACTGGGAATGTGATGAAAGAAATAAAAGCTGAAATTAATCATTCTCAAAATAAAGTGGTGATCCAATTCAATGTCAGGAATTGTGAAAAAATGTGTTTAAATGTATTTGGCTAAGGTGTATGTAAACTTCAGACTTCAGCTGTACGTGTTATATAGCAACAGTACCTTCCTGTTGCTATATATTAATGGCATATTTTACTCAATACATGACGTGAATTTCAAACGAGGTAGATAGCTAACCCATGTTTTGGCAGACAAATTTGAGAGAGGTTTGATAAAATCTAAGTCATGCATTCAGATTGGAGCACACCTGGAGTTGTGTGTATGACACACTATGTCCTTTATGTGATGCATAACTGAGGTCTCATAGGGTCCGACTGTCCACGGGATGTAATAACACATTTCACGAGACATATTATCTGTTCCCAGACAATGTCTCAGTCTCTTTGTTGGCCTCTCCTCTCTCTATGTCTCCCCCATGCTCGCCCCCCTGTCTGCCTGGTCTCCTGTCTCTCTCTCTCACACCCTCCCTCCATTTATCTCCTTCTTCTCTCTCCTCAACTTTATCTCTTTGTCACACGCCCTTGAAGAAGAGAAGTTTTCTGTCCTGTGCGGGTCATGGTGTATCACACCATAAGTGGCATTTTAGCATGATACACGATCAGCCGAATATCATTATGAGCTCCTCATCTATATTTCACCTGCTGGGGGGGCTGCTAAGAATAGTAGCTGGTTTATGCCTAGCTAGCAAACACACACACACACACACAGAGAGAGAGAGAGAGACAGTCTTGGATATGGAATAGGTACTTGCAGACAGTACCTTTGAGTGGTGTAGTGTAGCCTGCATATCCATTATCTTTGTCATCTTACTGTGATGCCTGTGGGTCATGTTTCCCTGTCTGTTAAAATGGAAGAGAGGATGGTAGTTTAGTTGAACTCGTCCTGTTGAACTCTGATTGTGTCATTTTTCTGAATTGCCATTCAGGAAATAAACAGTTAGACTAAAGGAACAGATATAGCTGTGGTACTTTTCATAACGTCCTTTGTAACATTGTTTGTGTCCCTCGAACCAGACAGGAGTGTAATCTCATGTCCACACATTTCACAGGATGTGACTTCTGTGAACTCAAACATATACAGACATAAATGTTTCCTCAGTACCTAATGTGGTGTTTATGAATTAGAGCTCTTGTCCGCATATTAATACACACACACAGCCAGACCCTTAGGCCTTACCGTTTTAGTCCACTCAGACAAACCACCAGGGCTCGGCGAGACAGATATCTCCATTAATCTGTTTGGACGAGACATCAAGATGACAAGTCCTTCATTATTTTCAAGGGTTGGGAAGGTCCAAGGGCTTTAAGATAGACAGGCTTGCAGTGGTAGAAAAAAAGACTCTAGGTTTGACAGTGTCTTTGGCCTTTTTGTTACAGCTGTGGAAAAGAGAGGAGGACCTGGAGCAGCCGACTATTTTCACTGAGCCGAAATGGCCTCTACATCTGACCTCTAATGAGTAACCTCTACATCTCATCTACGACAAGGTTTGTTGGCGGAGGAGGAGTCATCATGGAAAGATCGGGCATAGTCCTCTGTGTCATCGTTCTGCAATGCCTGAATCACCGCAGCGAGTTCCGTCTACCGACCATACTCAATTATAAAACCAGTGACATTCCCAATGGTCACATTCCAATGGCCAATGGTGAACGTGTCAGATCGTTCGAATGCAGACTAGATGGAGAGAGAAAGATAGAGATGTGGGTCACAACTACATTTTAGGCCAGCACACCTTTTAGATGTAAGTGCATGATAATGAAAGGGCCTGATAATGAGAGGGAGTGGTTGACACTACACAAAGGACCAGGCCTGGTGAAACTCCTAACCAGCTGGAGATATCACAGGTGTCACGCATTGATCGGTTTCACCTATCCTTGTGCTTGTCTCCATCCACCTCCAGGTGTCGCCCATCTTCCCCATTATCCCCTGGGCACTGAGCTCTCTGTTTGTCTGTTGCCAGTTCGTCTTGTTTGTCAAGTCAACCAGCATTTTGTATCAGCTCCTGCTTTTCCCCAGTCTCTCTGTTTCTTGCCCTCCTGGGTTTGCCCGACCTCTCTGCCTGCCACTGACCCTGAGCCTGCCTGCCGTCCTGTACCGTTGCCCTTTACTCTGGATTATCAACCCCTGCCTGCCTTGACCTGTCGTTTGCCTGCCCCTGTTGCTGTAATAAACTGTGTTACTTCAACACAGTCTGCATTTGTGTCTTACCTGAGACCTGATAACCTGTTGAGTGTAGGAGGCAGTACTTTGATGTTAAAATTAAATTAAACTGCCTATTTCTCAGGCCCAGAATCTAGAATGTGCATATAACAGAACTGATATTGCAGGCGAAAACCTGAGGAAAATCCAACCCGGAAGTGGCCTCTATTTTGAAAGCTCCATGTTCCATAGCCTGCCTTCACTCAATTTAAAAGGATATGAACCAGATTCGTTTTCCTGTGGCTTCCCCATGGTGTGAACAGTCTTAAGACATAGTTTCAGGCTTTTATTTTGAAAAATGAGCGAGAAAGATCACATTGCATCAATGTATGGCTGGGTGCCAGCAGCGTTTTGTATGCGCAACAGCTTGGAGTAGGCATTTCCTCTCTCTCTCCTATTAAAAAAGCCACAGTCCCGGTTGATATATTATTGATTATATATTGTAAAAACAACCTGAGGATTGATTTATAAAAAACGTTTGACATGTTTCTACCCACTTTACGGATACTATTTAATCTGCAATGTCATGACCGCTCGAGCCTGCGGATTTCTGAACATAACGTGCCAACCAATTGGATGTATTTTGGATATAAAAATAATCATCTTTATTGTGTAACTGGGAGTCTTGTGAGTGCAAACATCCAAAGGTTATCAAAGGTAAGTGATTAAATTTATTGCTTTTCTGACTTTCGTGACCAATCTACTTGGCTGCTAGCTGTTTGTAATATTTTGTCTACAGAGAGAGATGTCCTTACATAAACGTTTGGTATGCTTTCGCCGAAAAGCTTTATTGAAATCTGACATGCTAGGTGGATTAACAACAAGCTAAGCTGTGATTTCGTGAAAATTAAATATTTTTAGTAATTTAATTTGAATTTGGCGCTCTGCAATTCAGCGGTGGTTGACGAAAATGATCCTGCTAATGGGATGGGTGCATCAAGAAGACAACAGGCCTCACCTTGGGACTAAATGAGAGCGAGATAATAAAGAACAGGTGGGTATTAGTTATCAACCCACATCAGACCAACTGACACCTCTCTACCTCTCTGTGCTGGCTCAAGACTCTTCCCCTCAGCCAGTACTGAGTGGTCAGTGTTATTTTTTTTCTCTAACTTAGCTTTTATTGTCAGTTTTCACACAACCGGTAATAAATCAAGCATGGAACAATATGCCTGTATGAATAGCATTCCAGAAGCTAATCTATGACATTTTCATCTTAGGCACTTCTGTCTTTGTTTGCTTCATGTTGGGATAAAAAACAAACATAGTTTCAGCAAACTATAGCACTGACTATATTGCAAGGATTTGAAGTTGCTGTCACTGGGTACAACTAGAAAACAAAAATTCTATAATTTTGTAAAAATGTTCTCCCTCTGTTCAAAGACCTCCCATAGGAACAGGTAGGAACCGAAACAGATTTGTAATAAATATATTTGTGTCCGGCCTTCAAATATGTCCGTCTGTTACTTTGGAGCAATACCCTGGAGATCAGATCAGCTTGTATAAATCTTCTCCAACCCTTTTCCCCATGGAAGACAAATGTTACGTCAGACATTCAGTACAGTAAAATGGTATAACATGTGCAGAACAAAATAAAATAAAAATACAATCTCGTGAAAAGACAACACAACTTATGAGGACAGTTTGGTCTTTATCCAGAGGATCACACTGGTCCTTCGGGACTACAGCGTGTGCAAACTGTTAAAGCCCAGTCATGACCTAATTCAACCGAGTCCAATTCAAATTCATTTATGATTGATTGATTTGTTCAAATCAGTTCTGTGAGTATTGGTCTAAAACAAAAGGCGAAGAAGAACCTGAAGAACCTAAGCGCCAGTCTGTTCGTGTTCTCCTACCAACTCCTTCACTCATTGTCATGACAATACCATAAGGAGTTTGCAAGAGAGCAGAGACAGACTGGCACTCAGGCTAGAAGAACCTTACACCGGGAGCACACTTGCCGTTCTTACAGCATGTGCACTAAGGAGTTCTGTTCTGCAGTGTCCATGCCAGGACAGAGCTGGAGGTTAATTCCACAAAGCACTGGCCTCTCCCCTCTGCAGGAAGTACCTCTATGATTAATACCACTGTAAGGCCAAACCTCGCTGGGCAACAAGAAACACCATAAATCCAAGACCCAATATATCGTTCGCTTAGTAGCTCTGGAAATAAAATTAGCTGCATTCGACTCTTTGTGCATAAAACTGTAAATTACTTACTTTTACAACAGGTAATAAATAGGATGAAAATAAAAAGTCCTCTTTGCCGAGGATATTTACGAGCTTTTTGTCACCCCGGTCATGTTTACCGTCTTCATTGTGATACCATAATTAAACTGTTATTGCCTACACGTTACTCAGGCAATTTGCTTTTGTAGTCAGCACATAAAGGCCACATGTAATAACTATCTTTACTGTGCTACACATGCCAAAAGGCCATCACTTTAAAATAAGTGATCACCCAGGCCCATTCACTGGTTGTATATAGTCTAAGGGCAGAGAGTTTCAATATCAGAGTAATTGTAGTGGGAACCGCATAAAAAAGTGACTATTCTTAACGTCAGAAATCTTCTTACGATACTTTATCATTCCTGATTATTCTGTATTACTAAATATTGCACTGCCGGGCTCTTGAACCAGTCTGTTGTCCTTCACTCTCTCTCGCTCGCTTTCGCTCTCTCTCATTTGAACAGAGCCACACATGGTATATGAGCAAAATAAATTAAGTTGGCCTAAATTTCTCTTCTGTTTAGGTATGTTTTCACATCGCTCCTGGCTGCTCTGCTCCATCTGAATCCTCATTTTCAGACACACTCCTCTCACTTCCCGCCACCATGTGCTTCTGATTAGAGAGAGACACACATTCCTGATCGCTCCTGCAATCTTTCGGACACACTGATTGGCACCCAGGAGGTCACATGTGCTCCTTGCTCCTGAGTGACTGCTCAGGCGGTGGGGATCCCAGAATCTGTGATGATGATGACCTGCCCCCCCCCTCCATTTTGTCTGCCTGTCTGTCCCATAGACATTAATACCAGTAAGTGATAATGCTGACGCCATCCACAAATTCCTTTGGAAAACTCCAGATGGCACATGAAGCCGGAAGTACTTGAATTTGAAGCGTACCATATTGCTAAGAATCATATTCGATGTAGTTACTTTCATCCAGCCTGAGAGAGTCAACCAGGAGCCTCCTCATGGCCTGCCGGTCCATGATTGGTCTGTGTCACCACGTGGTCCTGTGTGACGACAAATGTAATAGTCAGAATCAATCACTTTTGAATGAAATGTCTCGATCAGTAGCGAACACCACAAGACCTGAAGTTAGAGGCCAAAACGGCCGTCTAAAAAAAATATTGTTTGGCTGTTCTGGTGATAGTAATAGGTCAGAACAGGGAATTTGGCACCGCTAAGTTGCTACGCAGTAGTCAATCAGCAGAGCTTGTACTTCACACTCAAGACTCGACACTGAGGACCTGGTCTGTCCCTGTGATGATGAGGCATCCCTCTTTCTCATCCACCCTTCCATCCTTCCCTCTACCATCCCTCCCTCAGCCTGTCCGTTAGAAGAGCTCCATTGTTAACAGATGGTAATGTAATAACCTGATCCCTGACCTCTTGGTAGCTACTCTGTAACCTCTTCCCCACTAGATGATATGTTAAGTGTGTCCTGGACAACTTGTCAACAAACACGTAGGAAACCAATAAGCAGCAGGTGTTGCGGTTTTTTAAACCCGCGGGGCACAGGCTATTAATCAAAGTGAAAGGCGGAGATGATGAGGTGTTTGGTGGTGATCCATTGCAAATGGCTGCTTGCTGGTCATGGTGGTTTGCACTGTGGATAGGTGCCTTACTGTTTTCCCCTCCCTGCCTCTCTGCCCTAAATACACACAGTTGCAGGACAGATTCTGCGTGGTTTGTATGTATACACGCTGGATTAGAATGGAGAGCTGTGTGCCTCAGATGGGAGGGAGAAGTCAGAAGGAAAGAAATGAATATATGATGAAGTGGTAGGATATCACTCAGTCCCCCTGTATAACTGCATCAACAGAGATAAGCACTGTGGGGCCGTATTAATTATGCACTGTGGGGCCATATATGGTGCTGCATGTAGATTATGAACTGTGTGGCCATTTTAATCAGGAATTTTTTATGTATGCTAGCTGTCAGTCAAACTCAACACAAAAGTGAAACCAAAACACAATCTGACGGTTAAGTTGAGGCACTAATTCAGAATGGTTAAGGTCAGGGATAGGGTAAAAACAGAAAAAATATGTTTAAAAAATGTATGCCCAGCACTGGGATTGAACCCACAACCTTCAAACCCATAGCTGGATGTTTAAGATCATCACACTCTATCAAGCTGCATTTGTGTTGTGGATGGTTTTAATACACTGTGATCATGAGCTAATAATAACAAATACCCAACAGTTCCCCAGATAGCGAAAAAAAAAATCCCCCCGCTTGCTATTTTCTGCTTTCCCTACGCCTAAGGCTATAAATTCCTACCACCAGCGGGTGAGTAGAGTTTGCTGTTCAAGACGTGATTTGCATCTCTGGCTGGTATCCCCCACTCATAGGACTGTTATAAGCCCTTGGCAAGCCGCTTTTGCATCTCTGGCGTTTAGCCTCCACTCTGAGGACAGCTATAAGCCCTAGGCAAGCCATCTAGCCATGAGTTAATTTGAAAGACAATAGCAAGGAATTTCTCTCATCTCAAATTCTGCCTGACACCTTCCAGCTAACCACAGTCAGGCAGAGGCTGTGAGCAGTTTTTGTTGTTTCTATAAATACCTTACATTTGTGATTTAAATTTGATTTGATTTATTTGCCAATTTAAAACCACAATACAACCACACGTGTGCATAATGCATTTACAATAATTGAGGATGACACAAAAACATTGATACACCTAATAAGGTACAGTTTAAGTAGATTAGATGATATATTGACTACGCCCCAAAAAAAGACAACGTGTTTGCAGTTGATTTAATAAACTATATAATTGAGGCAATAATTCTAGCAGTAAATTGCCGCTCCCTAACCGCCTCACCCACTTGAAGAAAATTTTGATCACTATGTACCGTAAGTGGAGGCATTTCTTAAATTCGAATGAAGAAGCAGAAAAAGCTCAACATCTTTGTTAATATCCTCCAAGTTTTCAAAAACTGTCTTTGATACTTAAAATTCCTCAGGCTTTTGGAAATAAATAACAGTTCAAAGAACTTTTTTTAATACCGAACAAAGCGGCGCCTATTCAGCCTCCTTGACTTTTTCCACAATTTGTTACATTACAGAATTACTCTAAAATGTATTAAATTATACTTTTTTCTCATCAATCTACACACAATACCCCATAATGACAAAGCAAAAAAAGTTAAAGATTTTTTTCTAATTTATTTAAAAAATAATAATAATATCCCAACCGGATGTGATTGGGAGTCCCATTGGGCTGCACACAATTGGCCCAGCGTCGTCCGGGTTAGGGTTTTGCCGGGGTAGGCCGTCATTGTAAAAAATTATTTCTTCTTAACTGACTTGCCTTGTTCAATAAAAGTTTTTTTTTAAATATTACACTTATTTACATAAGTATTCAGACCTTACTGACTTGCCTAGTTTAATAAAAGTTTAAAAAATATATTAAACTTATTTACATAAGTATTCAGACCTTTTGCGATGAGACTCGAAATTGAGCTCAGCTGCATCCTGTTTCCATTGATCATCTTTGAGATGTTTCTACAGCTTGATTGAAGTCAACCAGCTCCACCTTACCCCTTGATAGGCTTGGTGGAATTTTGGCTGTATTGCTTATACCTGTCCAATTCTCTCAGATCTCCACAAGTGATTTCTTACAACCCTTCGGGTGTGTGTCGGACCGACAGCATGACACTTGAGGCATTGGTTGGATGTTTATTTCCATTGCTGGACACACTCACTGCACCCTATCAGGCTGATCAGACAGGTCTGGGTAGCTGGAGACCTCCTGTAAACAGTGAAAGGATATACAGTTGAAGTTGGAAGTTTACATACACCTTAGCCAAATATATTTAAACTCAGTTTTTTACAATTCCTGACATTTAGTCCTAAAAATAAATCACTGTCTTAGGTCAGTTAGGATCAACACTTTGTGTTAAGATTGTGAAATGTCAGAATAATAGTAGCGAGAATGACTTATTTCAGCTTTTATTTCTTTCATCACATTCCCAGTGGGTCAGAAGTTTACATACCCTCAATTAATATTTGGTAGCATTGCCATTAAATTGTTTAACTTGGGTCAAACATTTTGGTTAGCCTCCCACAAGCTTCCCACAATAAGTTGGGTGAATTTTGGCCCATTCCTCCTGACAGAGCTGGTGTAATTGAGTCAGGTTTGTAGGCCTCCTTGCTCACACACGCTTTTTCAGTTCTGCCCACAAATGTTCTATAAGATCGAGGTCAGGGCTTTGTGATGGCCACTCCTGTACCTTGACTTTGTTGTCCTTAAGCCATTTAGCCACAACTTTGGAAGTATGCTTGGGGTCATCCATTTGGAAGACCCATTTTCAACCAATCTTTAACTTCCTGACTGATGTCTTGAGATGTTGCTTCAATATATCCACATCATTGTCCTTCCTCATGATGCCATCTATTTTGTGAAGTGCACCAGTCCCTCCTGCAGCAAAGCATCCCCACAACATGATGCTGCCGATGGTGTTCTTCGGCTGGAAAGCCTTCCCCTTTTTCCTCCAAAAATAACAATGGTAAATATGGCCAAACAGTTCTGTTTCATCAGACCAGAGGACATTTCTCCAAAAGGTACGATCTTTGTCCCCATGTGCAGTTGCAAACCGTAGCCTTGCTTTTTATGGAGGTTTTGTAGCAGCGACTTCTTCTTGCTGAGCGGCCTTTCAGGTTATATCAATATAAGACTTGTTTTACTGTGGATACAGACACTTTTGTACCTGTTTCCTCCAGCATCAACGCAAGGTCCTTTGCTGTTGTTCTGGGATTGATTTGTACTTTTCACACCAAAGTACGTTCATCTCTAGGAGACAGAAAATAAAAGAATCTCCTTCCTGAGCAGTATGACGGCTGCGTGGTCCCATGGTGTTTGTACAGATGAACGTGGTACCTTCAGGCATTTGGAAATTGCTCCCAAGGATGAACCAGACTTTTTTCTGAGGTCTTGGCTTATTTATTTTGTTTTTCCCATAATGTCAAGCAAAGAGGCACTGAGTTTGAAGGTAGGCCTTGAAATACATCCACAGGTACACCTCCAATTGAATCATGATGCCAATTAGCCTATCAGATGCTTCTAAAGCCATGACATAATTTTCTGTAATTTTCCAAGATGTTTAAAGGCACAGTCAACTTAGTGTATGTAAACTTCTGACCCACCGGAATTGTGAAACAGTGAATTATAAGTGAAATAATCTGTCTGTAAACAATTGTATGAAAATGACTTGTGTCGTGCACAAAGTAAAAGACTTGCCAAAACTTTAGTTTGTTCACAAGAATATTGTGGGGTGGTTGAAAAACAAGTTTTAATGACTCCAACCTAAGTTCATGTAAACTTCCGACTTCAACTGTATTTACATTTCTACTATTCATACCTTTGCTTCATTCCAGCTAGTTAGACATGCAACTAACTATAACTAGGTCATATCTCTAATTTAGCAATCGCTATTGGTTAAAGCATTGGGCCAGTAACCAAAATGTTGCTGGATCAAATCCCCAAGCTGACAAGGTAAAAATCTGCTGTTCTGCCCCTGAGCAAGGCAGCTAACCCACTGTTCCCTTGGTGCTGAAGACGTGGATGTCGATTAAGGCAGCCCCCTGCACCTCTCTGATTCAGAGGGGTTGGGTTAAATGTGGAAGACACATTTCAGTTGTACAACTGACTAGGTGTATCTACTACCCACCATTGCGACCTGTACGCTCTCGTTGGCTGGCCTTCGACTCATACTCGTCGCCAAACCCACTGGCTCCATGTCATCTACAAGACCCCCCTTATCTCAGCTCGCTGGTCACCATAGCATCACCCACCTGTTACACGCGCTCCAGTAGGTATATCGAACTACAAAAATCTCCCTCACTAGCTTTAAGCACCAACTATCAGAGCAGCTCACAGATTACTACTGCACCTGTACATAGCCCACCTATAATTTAGCCCAAACAACTACCTCTTTCCCTACTGTATTTATTTAATTTATTTATTTATTTTGCTCCTTTGCACCCCATTATTTTTATTTCTACTTTGCACATTCTTCCACTGCAAATCTACCATTCCGGTGTTTTACTTGCAATATTGTATTTACTTTGCCACCATGGCCTTTTTTTGCCTTTACCTCCCTTATCTAACCTCATTTTCTCACATCGTATATAGACTTGTTTATACTGTATTATTGACTGTATGTTTGTTTTCATCCATGTGTAACTCTGTGTCGTTGTATGTGTCGAACTGCTTTGCTTTATCTTGGCCAGGTCGCAATTGTAAATGAGAACTTGTTCTCAAATTTGCCTACTTGGTTAAATAAAGGTGAAATAAAAAATATAAAAAATATCCCTTTCCTTACTCCAGATACTGTTGTTTTTGCTGAGTAGCATCATATAATAAGATTACCAGTAGCCAGGTAGTTCGGACATATCAGTCAGTGAACCATTTACAGTAACAGCAGTCACTAGACACTAAATATTATGCTGAAATTGACAAATCTTATCTTGGCACTGTGGCATGGTATCGGCAACTATTAATCAATTAATTCATAGATAATAGATTCATAAGCCTTCCCATTTGAAAGAACAGGAAGTGTTGGCTTTGCACTTGACCAGGCATTCCGCATTTAACCCCACCCACACATCAAAATATATATTTTTTGTTTTTATTTCTATTCTTTTCACATTTCCCGAAACAAATGATCAAAACTTACACAGACTGTAATCTTACCTCAGGAATATTGTTGTCTACGAAGTAGGCTAATTATCTTGACCGCCATAACAACATACACACCAAAATGTTCTGACAATCATTCCACTTTGACTGTTGTTAAATCACGTGCAGTATCACACAACTTCTTTATCACTTGACTGTCATTCAGACAATCCATTCCGGAATCAGCTGATATTGCTCAACAATGTCCCCAAGTTTCTATACAGCTAGACATCAAACGTGCATCAAACAACTATTATGCATAATTATTGAAGAATCCGGTTAATGACACTATTGATTTTTGTTTTATAAATCATACTAAAGTTACTGTTTGAAGCTTGGAATTTTGCCGTCATATACATCATTTTGGATATGTGTGCCTTTGGAAAATGTTTTCACACTGTAACATAGGGAGATACGAAATGTTACGAGGTTACAGTACACCAAGATCTCCATACAAAAAAAAAGTCTGACCGCAGTATCCAGGAAGTTCAGAGGATCAAGTTCAATGTGTAATTCAATTGTTAAATGCTTAGTATATGATATAACAACAAACAATAGTATCACAAATGTAAGGAAAGAAATGTATTGTTCTTTGTCACACGATTTTGGCCAAATCTGTGAAGTCTCCAAGCATGAGAAAGGGATTAAACAATCCCTCTCAGCATTTGGCATTCTAGGCCAGGTCTGATACCTTGCTACTAGACACAGCACACACACACCTTGCTACTCGGCAGAACCCTCTCACTCAAGGTCAGAACACATGGTTGATCAGTTTCATGGTGAATACCAAATGTACGCTGAAGCATCCCCATAAAAAAACTGACAGTGTGTATGTGGGGCGGCAGGGTAGCCTAGTGGCTAGAGTGTTGGACTAGTAACCAGTAGGTTGCAAGTTCAAACCCCTGAGCTGACAAGGTATAAATCTGTCATTCTGCCCCTGAACAGGCAGTTAACCCACTGTTCCTAGGCCATCATTGAAAATTAGAATTTGTCTGTGGATGTGTTTAACTAGACTTGTGTGGACCAGAAGTAAACAAACAAACATTTGACCAACAGGGCACATTTTGTTAGTCCCCACAAAGTTAAATTCTATTTCTAAGGGATTTAGGGTTAAATATAATGTTAAGGTTAAAATTAGGTTTATGGTTAGGGTTAGGAGCTAAGACTCGTTTTAGGGTTAGAGTTAAGGGTAGGTTTTCAGATTAAGATTAGGGTTAGGGAAAATACAATTTTGAATGGGACTGAATTGTGTGTCCCCACAAGGTTATTTGAATGTGTGTGTGTGTGTGTGCGGGATCAGTTTCAAGGTGAATACCTAACCAGATCACCCGTGATACAAGTCAGTATTCAACGTCCATTCATGTCTGAGGACATCAGGAGATGACGGCTACTAGGGGCAACAGTGAGTGTTTTTACCTTCATGTAGGTTTCGGTTGGCTAGAGCATTGTGGACAGGGATGGTGGATGTGCGTAAGCATCTGCCTCTGATTCCAAAGGTTGCAAGTTTGAGTCCAGTGGTTTTCAAGATCTTTGTTTTAAGTCTATCCCAAACCTTAACCCTTACTTTAACCATTTGGATGGAATGCCTAACCTTAATCATCTGCCTCTGATTCCAAAGGTTGTAAGTGCAAATCCAGCGGTAGAAAGTGTTTTTTGAGATATTTGTTTTCAGCCTATTGCTTAAAGGTAACCTTAAACATTTCGAAATTTGACGTTTGCAACAGCTTCAAAATATCACGATTGAGAAACATGGGTTATCGTCTAAATCTGATGTGAGACTGTGAGAGCTAGTTGGAGAACCAAATGTATAGCGTCTGCATCAAACCTTTAGGGGCGAGATGAGACAATCTAGCTGTATGTCTCTGGAGAGGCGAAGGGTATGGTAGAAAACAGGTGCTGCCTCCAAAGAGAGATTTTAAACTAGCAGCTTTACTGGTCTAATGGGAGTTTACTGTGTTCTTCCAATTACTCTTCACTCATAAATAAAAATAATTATATCTCAAGTGGATGTAGCTATGACCATGCTCACACACAGATAATGTTTGGGGAGTTATTCTATTTAATATAAATAATAAAATAAACATTTAAATTCATAAAATACAACATTATTTACCACCGAAAGAGGGAACACTATTTTTAACCAGAAAAAACTATTGTCACTGTCATGAATGTAAAGAGTCATTTCTACCCCAATTACACACAATGACAGCATCCAATAGATACTTTATACTTGAGCTATCATTTGTTTACAGCCAACTTCGTAGCAAGACATTCTCCTCTCTTCTAATAACTCGTAACTCGTATAGCGTGTTCTCTCTGTTTAGGAAGGTAGCCTGGAGCGTCTCTTCTCTTCTCTCCTCTTCCCATAACTGAGCTTGTGCTCTGTGTTGTCTGTGTTTTGGGTGGTAGCCAGGGGCACGTCCTCTTTTTCTCTGTAGGTTTAAGAGGAGATGAGATAGGAGTAGCGTACGTGCTAGCCAGCCCTGATAACGAGCCGAGATGCCGATCCTCAGACGGACTGATTGAATTTGAGGCCAGACGAGAGACAGACATAGAGAGTGTGTGTGTGGACCTGAAGTCCCCACAAGAATAGTAAACAAACAAAAATGTAACCAACTGGGGACATTTTTTCTTGTCCCCTCAAGGTCATATAATATTTTTAGGGGGTTTAGGGTTAAGGGTTAGGGTTTGGAGTTAGGTTAATGGTTAAGGTTAGGTTTTTGGGTTTAGTCTTAGGTTTAGGGTTATGTTAAGGAAAAATAGGATTTTGAATGGGACTGAATTTTGTGTGTCCACAAGGTTAGCTGTGTGCATATCTTCCTGGTACACAATCACATCTCAACTGTTGAACTCAAATGAAGATAAACATTTACCAGAAATAAACAGGCGGTCTAATTAACTCACTTATAATTATGCCATCATGACTGCCTGTCTGGCCATCTATTGTAATTAACTGCTCCCAGAGAATTCCTCCCCTCTCAGCCACTGGACATGATGGAGGCTCAACCCCCAACAACTGAGCCAAGCTGGAGCAAAGTTTTGGATAGACTCGATTCCCTCCCCTCACTGTCTGACAATGTAGTGGGAAGACGATGACGATGACAATGGGATTAATCTTGTGAATCTCTTCGACTTTGAGACACCATTATTCACCCCTCTCAAGTTCAGAGGTCCCCTTGCCCCTAGGAAAGCGTAGTCGCAAATATCCCTCTTTTGGAGTTCTGGCTCCTCAACGTTATCGAGTGGCCGGCTCCCTTGGGGGGACCCAAAAAGGGACCTGTACGATGAGAAAAGACTCTCATCCCTACTCAACTGCTTCCCGCGGTCACAGCTTGCCTCAGAGAGACTTTGAGCTCATGGGCTAAGCCCCTTAAAAGCAATATCCTGGATAAGGGTTCCCCTAGCATAGACATGCACAGTATGGAGGAATCTGTGGTTGTTAACCCTCTCATGGTAAAGCCGTCACTGGCTGACCACCTCTACCCCACACGCTGTGATGCTAGCACTACTGGCACTTCCCTCCCTTGGAGAGACGGAGCGCTTTTCTGCCTCCATTTCCCATAAGACGTGCAAAGCCTCGGCCCTATCAATCAGAGCGCGTAACTTGACCACTTTATTGTTGGTCAGAGTTACTAGAGAATGTGTGGAAGCAACAGGATTTGGATACCAATGGATTCAGATACCCTGATTCATAATTACAGATCTAAACATCTGTGCCTCCCATAATGTTACAAAAGCTGTGGTAG
Organism: Oncorhynchus masou masou; assembly: GCF_036934945.1. NCBI lineage: Eukaryota > Metazoa > Chordata > Actinopteri > Salmoniformes > Salmonidae > Oncorhynchus > Oncorhynchus masou. Next base: position 9,339,271 of record NC_088230.1, on the reverse strand, counting down.
TACCATGAGCCTGGTGGTAGTGGGAGAAGGGCACTTTGGCTAAGCTTGTCCAGCTTAACAGGCAGAGAAAAAGTGGTCTTTCCAGGATGCCCCTCCTTGATGCCCCTGTGACACCCAAGGTGTTGAGCCCTGCTGTCATGTAGCAGAAGTGTGACATGCGTAAGAAAGAAGGCAAAGCTTTCTACTTCTGCCTGTCCCGCAAACCTGGGCCCTGTGGCAGCCTGTTGGTCACTGCAACAGCTGGCCTTGAGGGCCCAAAACCTGTGACAGAGCAGACTGTCAATATCCAGGCTAAGCCCATGATCCAAGGCAAACCGGGAACTAATCAGTCCTTTGCTGTGGCCGCAGCAAGGTTACGCCCTCCGAACATCCCTAAGGGGGGCACGAAGGGTTGGCTAACCTAAGGCACAGCCCAAAGCGGCAGAGGAGGATAGTGTGCAAACCATATGGCTTCCTTGCCTTACCCACTCTTTCGGGTTTAACTTAAGTCTTCCGGCCACCCCCTCCCCTCCCCTCCCACTTCACACGACAGTGAGGAAGCACGTCTTGAGGTGGGGGAAGGGGGGACGATTCCCTGTGCAACAGCACTTTTGGAACAACCACCAGAAGGTGCCATCACTCTAAGTAAGTGTGGCAGGAAAAAGCCCTGACACAATTCCCTGTCTTCATAAAGATTAAACAGGGAAGCAGGTTTGTCAGGGTTCACTTTGCAAACCACCGTAGCCCACCGGGGTCTTTGGATCTTTTTGTGGCAAATCTATGGCAACTATTTCTATCGAGCTGCAGGACAGTCAGGGCATTATTTCATTATCAGTACTTTCTGGTCCAAGGAAAAATAAATGAGGGGGAACGGTGCCCTTTGCTGGGCACCGGAGCCCCAGACAGCAACCTGGTACACCCAAGTCCACTACCTCCTTTTTCCTCATCCTGTTACCACCTTGCGCTTGGTTCACACAGCAGGGCATTTGTCAGCTCTACTTTCTCTTTCTCGGGATTGAGCGGCTAGCGATATTTCTACTCTTGTTAAGAATATTCGGATTAAGTAAGAGTAAAATGTATTTATTTTATATGAGAAGACAATCGTAATGTGAGCATTTCATTGTTAAAAGCAATTACTTTATATGAACATGTATTGCAATGTGAAACAGGTACTTGTAGATTAAACCTATTAAATTTGGTGAAAAAGTGATTTTGCGTGTTTTACTTTTCAAACAACTGCCTTTTTGATGATCTGTTTTGAGTTGTGTGCTAACTTTGGGAAAATGTATCATATACAGGGCATTTTGGGAAAGTATTCAGACACCTTGACTTTTTCCACATTTTGATACTATACAGCCTTATTCTAAAATGGATTAAATCAAAACCAGAAAAAACTGCCCCATTATGACAAAGCGTAAACGGTATATATTCTTTCCAGCAAATGTATTACAGATAAAAAACAGAAATACATTATTTACAAGTATTCAACTATTTGCTATGAGACTCGAAATTGAGCTCTGGTGCACTCTGTTGCCATTGATCATCCTTGAAATGTTTTTGCAACTTGATCGGAGTCCAACTGTGGTAAATTCAATTGATTGGACATGTTTTGGAAAGGCACACATCTGTCTATATAAGGTCCCACAGATGACAGTGCATATCAGAGCAAACACCAAGCCATGAGGTCAAAGGAAATGTCGACACAGGCTTGTGTCGAGGCACAGATCTGGGGAAGGCTACCAAAACATTTCTGCAGCATTGAAGGTCCCGAAAAACACAGTGGCCTCCGTCTTTCTTAAATGGAAGAATTTTGGAACCACCAAGACTCTTCCTAGAGCTGGCTGCCTGGCCAAACTGAGCAATTTGGGGAGAAGGGCCTTGGTCAGGGAAGTGACCAAAAATCTGATGGTGCTCTGATAGAGCTCCAGAGTCCCTCTGTGGGGATAGGAAAACCTTCCGGAAGGACAACCATCTCTGCAGCACTCCACCAATCAGGCCTTTGTGGTAGAGTGACCAGATGGAAGGCACTCGTAAATAAAAGGGACATGACAGCCCGCTTTGAGTTTGCCAAAAGGTACCTGAAGGACCCTCAGACCAAAATAAACACAATTCTCTGGTCTGACGAAAGCAAGATTAAGGTATTTGGTCTGAATTCCAAGCATCACGTCTGGAGGAAACCCGGCACCATCCCTACGGTGAAGTATGGTGATGGCAGCATCATGCAGTGGGGATGTTTATCAGCTACAGGGACTAGAAGATTAGTCAGGATCGAGGGAAAGATGAATGGAGCAAAGTACAGAGAAATCATTGATGAAAACCTGCTCCAGAGTGCTCAGGACCTCAGACTGGGGGGGAAGGTTCACCATCCAACAGGATAGCGAGCCTAAGCGCAAAGCCAAGACAACGCATGAGTGGCTTCGGGACAAGCCTCTGAATGTCCTGGAGTGGTCCAGCCAGAGCCGGACTTGAACCTGATCGAACATCTCTGGAGAGACCTGAAAATAGCTGTGCATCAACGCTCCCCATCTAACCTGACAGAGCTTGAGAGCATCTGCAAATAAGAATGGGAGAAACTCCCCAAATACAAATTCCAAGCATCATACAAAAGACTCGAGGCTGTAATTGCTGCCATAGGTGATTCAACAAAGTACTGAGTAAAGGGTCTGAATACTTATGCAAATGTGATATTTCAGTTTTTTATGTTGAATACATTCGCAAAAACGTCTAAAAACCTGTTTTTGCTTTGTCATTATGCGGTATTGAATCCATGTTAGAAGAAATTGCACCAGAATTATTGAGAAAACCTGTAACAAACATTCATAAGACTGTTCTTTAACCAAAATAGCCCCTCCAAAAGACAGCCAGCACTGAAGGTCCCTGGGGAAGTGGTGACAAAATACAACCAACATACACTGAGTGTACAGAACATTATGAACACCTCCTCTTTCTGTGACATAGACTGACCTAGTGACTCCAGGTGAAAGCTATGATCCCTTATTGATGTCACTTGTTACATCCACTTCAGCCAGAGTAGATGAAGGGGCGGACACAGGTTAAAGAAGGATTTTTTAAATTTTACCTTAGAGACAACTGAGATGAATGTGTGTGTGTGTGTGCCGTTCAGAGACTGAATGGGCAAGGCAAATTATTTAAGTCCCTTTGAATGGGGTATCGTAGTAGGTTCAGATGCACTGGTTTGTGTTAAGATCTGCAACGCTGCTGGGTTTTTCACGATCAACAGTTGCCCGTGTGTATCAAGAATGGTCGACCACCCAAAGACCATCCAGCTAACTTGAGACAACTGTTGGAAGCATTGGAGTCAACATGGGCCAGCATCTGTGTGGAATGCTTTTGACATCTTGTAGAGTCCAAGCCCTGACGAATTGAGGCTGTTCTGCAACTCAATGTTAGGAAGGTGTTCTTAATGTTTTGTGCGCTCAGTGTACAACAAAGAAAATGTAACTAGTCTGTTAATCAAGGCCACCCTGAATCTTTTGCCTGAATACCAGCTCATTCACTTGGGGCAGACTAGACAAAAACGGAATCCTACATGTTTAAGGGACATGAACTAACGTTAAACTTAACAGTAAGAGCAGAGTAAGGCTTCTCCAAAGTTCTCTGAAAAATACAAACCATTCGGGTCAGAGGTCACAAGATGATCCATGATGCCTGGAACCCCATACTATCAGGTGGTGCCACGGCCAAAGATCCACAGATTGGTTTACTCCATTGCTCCAGCTGAGCAGGACAGGCCGACATGGCAAGTGGTTCGCAAAGAACTGGGAAGTGCCTCGGCTGGTGCTCTGAGTGAAGAAGGAAGCCTTCAGGAGTATGAACCAGTTGATGAGTTGCGTGATGATAGTATTGATGAATGTGAGGATCTTGAACCCACAGAAATGCTGATCTATGAGTGCCGTGGCGAGGATGATGTGATCCCAGAGGAACTGGAGCAGGAAGGTTGAATGTGTTCGTAGGGACTGACGCAGGGCATGAAGAGGCTCCTGCTGTTAAAGGCCCTCGAAGATCAGACAGAAGGACGGCTGGGCATCATTCCAATCCACACCGATTACCTCAGTCAGTGAGTCTGCAATACAGGAAGTGAGTTAGGCGGTTGAGAGGTGGGCCTATTAGTTATGTCTGTAGGGCTGTTTTACCCCTTTTTGTTTTTCAGTACATTGTCGGTGCGCTGATGCCTTTGGAGGGGGAGGATTGTATTCTGTGGCACCAAGTGGCTGGTATGTGACATCTTTGACACAGTTGCTGGGAAGAGGTTTGCATTTTTAACATTGTAATGTGGATTGAGTCTTTTTATTAATGTTTTGATATCACTTTTTTTTCTCCCCAATTGGTCGTATCCAATTGGTCGTTACAGTCTTGGAAACCTGGCGTGTCAGCGTGCATGCGCCTGGCCCGCCACATGAGTCGCTAGAGTGCGATGGGACAAGGACATCCCAGCCAGCCAAACCCTCCCCTAACCCGGACACAGGGCCAATTGTGCGCCACCTCATGGGTCTCCCCGTCGCAGCCAGCTGCGACACAGCCTGGAATCGAACCAGGTTCTGTAGTGACACAACTAGCACTTCGATGCAATTAATATCACTTTTTATTTAAATTAACCAGGGTTATAACATTGTTTGTATTTTGCAGAAAGATTGGAAAAAATCTTATTGTGGTATTAGTTTGTGTCATAGGCAGGTAGGGTTCAGTATTTTGTCTCGTCGCCCTGAATGTTACGTCCGTCGTCAGAATGAGACCAAAGCATAGCTTGGAAAGTGTTCATCTTTCTTTATTTTAGATGAACATCCAATACAACAAAAGAGCACCGACCGAACGTAAATTTCTGCAGGGTTAAACAGCAACTTTGCAAAAACAAGATCCCACAAACTCAGGTGGAAAACAGGCTGCCTAAGTATGATTCCCAATCAGAGACAACAATAGACAGCTGACTCTGATTGGGAACCAGACCCAGCCAAAAAAGAAATAGAAAACTAGAATGCTCACCCAAAGTACACCCTGACCTAACCAAATAGAGAAATAAACAGGCTCTCTAAGGTCAGGGCGTGACACTGAACTGGTATTTCAGTTTAAAGATTTGGGGTTGCCTTGGCGGGCAGACAAGTAGATATTTTTCTTTATGTTAAAATGTTTGTTTGTCTATCTGTTTATTTTGTCAGCATTTCCCCAGAGACCTCCATGGCTGGTTGTTCTTAAGAGGGAAATACTTAGTTAGAGAGCAGGCAGGTCTTGTTAATCCATGTGTGTTTCCGAATGCTTATTATCTTGAGTGCATTATCATCTTACCAAGAGTGTTTAATCATTAATGTGCCATCTTGCAAAGAGTGTCTCACCACAAGTGTACAATCTTACAAAGAGTGCTTAATCTCTATAGTGTGCCATTTTACAAAGCGTATGATTTAACTTTACTGAAATCTGCATGCTATTCTCCTAGAAGTGTTTTACATGCAAGGATTGAGCCTTTAATACTTTCTATTATTTATTGTCCTGCTGCTAATTCAATGTGTGTGCCCTCTGAGCCATCGTTCCAGCCAGTGAATCTGTGCAAGTTGTTGTGTCCCGTTTTATGAATTGTACTTTTTACTCTCATTATTTTTAATAAACCTTGGCATTTTGGTTAACGCTGTTCATGTCATTTATTTGACAGACCTGTGTTTAACATATCCCGAGGACCTCTCATCGTGTATAAAAAAGGTTGGAGTAGTACAGTTTACACCTATATCCCAAATATGAACCCTTAACTTAACCATTCGGAATTACCGCCTAAACTTAACCTTAGAAATGTGACGTTTATGGACAAATGTCGGATTCTACTTTGGGACTGTGAGAGCTTGTTGCTAATATGGTTAGTTAGACAGTGCTGTGTTGTGTAAAACAGACCTTCAGTCATAGCTTCACAATAATGAGTGTGTGTGTGGCCTACGTGTGTGAGAGAGCGTGTGTGGGTTATGAGCTGCACCTTGCAGACAAATTGTTCCTGTTTTACCCAGAGACCCCATACAAGCACTCCCTCCCTTCTCTCCCTGAGGAGTGATGAGACGAGGAGGGATTAATTACTGTGGTCATGATACCTCCCTGTGTGTGTGTGTGTGTGTGTGTGTGTGTGTGTGTGTGTGTGTGTGTGTGTGTGTGTGTGTGTGTGTGTGTGTGTGTGTGTGTGTGTGTGTGTGTGTGTGTGTGTGTGTGTGTGTGTGTGTGTGTGTGTGTGTGTGCGTGTGTGTGTGGGTGTGTGTCCATGCGAGTGTGTGTCCAGGTGTTTGCGAGGTCACAAGTGTGCTATCCAGGGAGTGTATTTAGGAGGTTATAAATGTGCGTGTTGGTGTCTGTTTGTTCATGTATGTCTGACCAGTGAGGGGCTGTGGCAGGTGTGGTTTCATTCCCCCAGTAGTCACGGGTCTGTGGGATCACATTAGACACGCTACTAACCACCCACTGGGAGAGACGGCTGCTACTCCACCACTGGACATAGGACATGGACACACGGACACGGACAAACACACTCACACGCCCTTTGGGTGTGTGTGGGTGTTTGTTCATGTGTCCGTGTGTACTGACCCATACATTAACAAAGTTGTGTTTTTGTGATGAACATCACAATTATCCAAACCACAAGCTGTAACGAGCACATTTTAATTTTAATGGTAGAATCAGGTAGTTTTGAGTCTGTGTATTGGTCTGCTCCTAGTGAACCACAAAGTCCAGCATTCATAGCGAATTCTGCTACCTCCCGCAAGGTAGAGGGGGTGAGCCCACAAACTTGAATAATGGTGCTGTTTACTTTGAACCACCAACACACAGTAATCTCAAAACTTCTCTAGGCAACATCTTCTACCATTTTACCTACCAGAGATTCACCCCGATGCTGCCCGATGCCCGATTCACCCGATTCACCCCGAAGCTTCTTCGTTTTGTTGATGTTGAGGGAGATGTTACTTTCCTGGCACCACTCCGCCAGGGCCATCATCTCCTTCCTGTAGGCTGTCTCGTCATTGTTGGTAATTAGGCATACAACCGTTATGTTGTCTGCAAACTTGATGATTGAGATGGAGGCATGCGTGGCCACACAGTCATGGGTGAACAGGGAGTATAGGAGGGTCTGAGCATGCACACTTGTGATGTTTCCTACCTTCACCACCTGGGGGCGGCCCATCAGGAAGTCTCAGTTGCACAGGGCGGGGTTCAGACCCAGGGCCCCGAGCTTAATGATGAGCATGGAGTGTACTATGGTGTTGAATACATAGGTATTCCTCTTGTCCAGATGGTGTGCATTGCGATGGCAATTGCATCGTCTGTGGATCTATTGGGGCAGAATGCAAATTGAAGTGGGTCTTGGGTGTCAGGTTAGGTAGAGGTGATATGAACCTTAACTAGTCTCTCAAAGCACTTCATGATGACAGAAGTGAGTGCTACGGGGTGACAGTAATTTAGTTAAGTTACCTTTGTCTGTAGACCCTGCCGCATACTCCCGAGTGGCATAGCGGTCTAAGTCACTGCATCTCAGTGCTATAAGGCATCACTACAGAAACCCTGGTTTGAATCCAAGCTGTATCACAATTGGATGTGATTTGGAATCCCATAGGGCGGTGCACAATTGTCCCAGCGTCGTATGGGTTTGGCCTGTGTAGGCCGTCTTTATAAATAAGAAATTGTTCTTAAAATGTCTTTAGGATCAGGGTCCCTTCCACTGGACAGTTGAACTAACGTAGGCTAATGCGATTAGCATGAGGTTGTAAGTAACAAGAACATTTGTAGCGTTATCAGGTAGAGTAATTAAAGGGACTCTGCATAGATAATAACAGAGTAGCAGCAGTGTAAAAGGGAGGGGGGGTGGCAAGGCAAATAGTCTGGGGAGCCATTTGATTCGATGTTTAGGAGTCTTATGGCTTGATGGTAGCAGCTGTTTAGAAGCTTCTTGGACCTAGACTTATCGCTCTGGTACCACTTGCCGTGCGGTAGCAGAGAGAACAGTCTATGACTAGAGTGGCTGGAGTCTTTGACAATTTGTATGGCATTCATCTGACACCGCCTGGTATAGAGGTCCAAGATAGTAGGAAGCTTGGCCCCGGTACAGGGCCGTAAGCACTACCCTCTGTAGTACCTTGAGTTCGGAGGCCGAGCAGTTGCCATACCAGGCAGTGATGCAACCCGTCAGGATGCTCTCGATGGTGCAGCTGTAAAACCTTTTGAGGATCTGACAATCCATGCCAAATATTTTCAGTCTCCTGGGGGGAATAGGTTTTGTCGTGTGCTCTTCCCGACTGTCTTGGTGTGGTTGGACCATAATAGTTTATTGGTGATGTGGACACGCCAAAGAACTTGAAGCTTTTCATCCACTCTACTACAGCCCCATCGATGAGAATGGAGGCATCGGTCCTCCTCTTCCTGTAGTCCACAAACATCTCCTTTGTCTTGTTTAAGTTGAGGGAGAGGTTGTTGTCCTTGCACCACAGTCAGGTCTCTGACCTACTCCCTATAGGTGTTCTCATTATTGTCGGTGATCAGTTCTACCACTGCTGCGTCGTAGGCAAACTTAATGATGGTGTTGGAGTTGTGCTTGGCCATACAATCATGAGTTAACAGGGTGTATAGGAGGGGACTGAGCACGCACCCCTGAGGGGCACTTGTGTTGAGGAGGGGATGTGTGGGGAATGTGTTGTTACCTACCCTTACCACCTGGGAGCGGCGCGTCAGGAAGTTCACTATCCAGTTGCAGAGGGAAGTGTTTAGTCCCAGGGTCCTTAAAACCTCTTACGGATCATTGGGACACTAGCGTCTCACCTCGACAACATCCGGTGAAATTTATGAGCGCGACATTCAAATTACAGAAATCGTAATATTAAACATTCATGAAAATACAAGTGTCACATCATTTAAAAGCTTAACTTCTTGTTAATCCATTCACTTTGTCAGATTTCAAAAAGGCTTTACGGCGGAAGCACACCATGCGATTATCTGAGTATCTGAGCACACAAAAGCCCCGCACACAAATGCATTACATACATTTTACAACCAAGCAGAGGCATCACGAAAGTCAGAAATAGCGATAAAATAAATCACTTACCTTTGAAGATCTTCATCAGGTTGCAGTTACAAGAGTCCCAGCTACATAACAAATGGCTTTTTTGTTCGATAAAGTCCTTCTTTATATCCCCAAAAAGTATGTTTCATTGGCACGCTAGACTCAGTAATCCACCGGTTTCCCTCATTCAAAATGCATACAAATGAATCCTGTAAGTTACCAATAAGCTTCTTAAAACAACGTTCCTAATCAATCTTCAAGTACCCTAATATATAAATAAACAAAAACATTTAAGACGGATAACTCCGGGGACCATTACCGTAGATAGAAAACGAAATTCTCCCACTCACCGGAAGCCACTTAGAAAAACTACAAATTCTAGCTCATTTAAAAAAAAACAAGCCTGAAAATCTTTATAAAGACTTTTGATATCTAGTGGAAGCCCTAGGAACTGCAATCTGGGAGGTCTTCCTTTTATATTGCCATTGGCAGCCATAGTAATCAAGGGTGTGCTGAAAAAACCCCATTGTGGATGGATTGTCCTCGGGTTTTTGCCTGCCATATCAGTTCTGTTATACTCACAGACATTATTTCAACAGTTTCGGAACCGTTGGAGTGTTTTCTATCCAATAATACCACTATATGCATATCCTAGCTTCTGGGCCTGAGTAACAGGCAGTTTACATTGGGCATCTCATTCATCCAAACTTTTGAATATTGCCCCCTAGACCGAAGAAGTTAACTTAGTGATGAGCTTTGATGGCACTATGGTGTTGAATGCTGAGCTGTAGTCACAAAGGTGTTCATTTTGTCCAGGTGTGAAGGGAAGTGTGGAGTGCAATAAATATTGTATCATCTGTGGATCTGTTGGGGCAGTATGCAAATTGGAGTGGGTCTAGTGTTTCTGGGATAATGGTGTTGATGGGAGCCACAACCAGCCTTTCAAAGCATTTCATGGCTATATACGTGAGTGCGTTGGGTCGGTAGTCATTTAGGCAGGTTACCTTAATTGTTCTTGGGCACAGGGACTATGGTGGTCTGCTTGAAACATGTTGGTATTACGGACTCAGGCAGGGAGAGTTTGAAAATGTCAGTGAAGACACTTGCCAGATGGTCAGCGCCTGCTCAGAGTTCACGTCCTGGTAATCCATCTGGCCCTACGGCCTTGTGAATGTTGACCTGTTTAAAGGTCTTACTCACATCGGCTGCAGATTAGTTCATCTGGTAGGCTCGTGTCAACGGGCAGCTCTCGGCTGTGCTTCCTTTAGTCGCCTGTAATAGTTTGCAAGCCCTGCCACACCCGATGAGCATCAGAGCCGGTGTAGTACGATTCGATCTTACTCCTGTATTGATGCTTTGCCTGTTTGATGGTTCATCTGAGGGCATAGCGGGATTTCTTAGAAGCTTCCGGGTTAGAGTCCCGCTCCATAAAAATGGCAGCTCTACCCTTTAGCTCAGTGAGAATGTTGCCTGCAATCCATGGCCTCTGGTTGGGGTATGTACGTACAGTCACTGTTGGGATGACGTCATCGATGCACTTATTAATAAAGTCAGTGACTGATGTGGTGTACTCCTCAATGTCATCGGAAGAATCCCAGAACATATTCCAGTCTGTGCTAGCAGAACAGTCCTGTAGTTTAGTGTCTGCTTCATCTGACCACTTTTTTATAGACCCGAATCAATGGTGTTCCTGCTTTAATTGAGCTTTTAAGCAAGAATCAGGAGGATAGAATTACGGTAGATTTGCCAAATGGAAGGCAAGGGAGAGCTTTGTACGCATCTCCGTGTGTGGAGTAAAGGTGGAGTTTTTTTACCCTCTGGTTGCACATTTAACATACTGATAGAAATTAGGTAAAACTGATTTAAGTTTCCCTGCATTGAAGTCTTCTGCCACTTGGAGCGCCGCCTCTGGATGACCATTTTCCTGTTTGCTTATGGCGGTATACAGCTCATTGAGTGCGGTTTTAGTGCCAATATCGGTCTGTGGTGGTATGTAGACAGCTACAAAAAATATAGATGAAAACTCTCTAGGTGGATATGTGTGGTGTGGTGTTCAGCTTATCATTAGGTCCTCTACCTCAGGCAAGCAAAACCTTGAGACTTCCTTAGATATTGTGCACCAGCTGTTGTTTACAAGTATACATACTGTAGGCCCCCGTACTGTGTCTTAGGAGAGGCTGCTGTTCTATCCTGACGATAGAGTGTATAACCCACCAGCTGTACATTATTAATGTTGTTGTTCAGCCACGACTCAGTGAAAAATAAGATATTACAGTTTTTTATATCCCGTTGGTAGGATATACATCCTTTCAGTTTGTCCAGAGACAGCAGGGGTTAAAACTGTAGAACCCAGTTCCTACGTTTGAATGTAAAAATGGATTTTATCAAACAAATCTATGCTACATTTTATCACTGGGACCCTCAGAATGACAAATCAAAGCAAGATTACTGAATGTAAGTACATTATTTACCTTCAGAGGTAATGTATCAAACCATGTTTTTGTTGTTGTGCACTCTCCTCAAACAGTAGCATGGCATTTTTTCACTGTAATAGCTACTGGATATTGGACAGTGCAGTTAGATTTAACAATAATTTAAGCATTCTGCCCATATAAGACATGTCTATGTCCTGGAAAGTTTGCTGTTACTTACAATGTCATTCTTGTCACATTAGCGCATGTTAGGAACAACCGTCCCGGTATATGGTCACCGATCCTTAACCTCTCTAGGGTATGTGGGACGCAAGCGTCCCATCTGGCCAACATCCAGTGAGGTTGCAGAGTGCCAAATTCAATTACAGAAATGCTCATTATATAAATTCAGAAATCAAAACATATTTTACATTGGTTTGAAGATTAACTTCTTGTAAAACCACCCACAGTGTCATATTTATAAAATGCTTTTCGGTGAAAGCATACCTAGCCCAGAACATACCTAGCCCAGAACATAGCCCAGTTGACAAATTATTACAAACAGTAACCAGCCAAGCAGAAGCGTTACAAAACTCAGAAATAGAGATAAAATGAATCCCTTACCTTTGATGATCTTCATATGGTGGGAATCAGAAGACATTCATTTACTCAATAAATGTTCCTTTTGTTCGATGAAGTCTCTTTATATCCAAAAACCTCCGTTTTGTTAGCGCGTTTTATTCAGTAATCCGCAGGCTCAAACTCAGTCAAAACAATCAGACAAAAAAATCCAAATTGTATCCATAAAGTTCACAAAAACATGTCAAACGATATTTATATTCAATCCTCAGGTTTTAGCCTAAATGATCTATAATATTTCAACCAGACAATAACGTTGTCAATATAAAAGGTAAACAAGAAATGCACATGCGCCTGAAAAAACTCTTGTGTCACGTTAGGGTCCACTTGTTCAGACTGGTCTTATTCCCTCATTTATAAGAATACAATCCTGAAACTATTCTAATTACTGTTGACATCTAGTGGAATACTGTAATTGCATTGAATAGAAAACTACAAAACCAAAAAAATAAAAATCTTCCTGAATGGATTTTTCTCATGTTTTCTCCTGCTAAATCAGTTCTGTTATACTTATATACTCAGAGACACTATTTTAACAGTTTTGGAAAGAGTGTTTTCTATCCAAATCTACCAGTTATATGCATATCATATCTTGTGGGCCCGAGTAGCAGGCCGTTTAATTTGGGCATGCTTTTCATCCAAAATTCCGAATGCTGCCCCCTACCCTAGAGAGGTTAATCATGAAACATACACCCCTGCCTTCTTCATCCTGGAGAGTTCTTTATTACTGTCTGCGCAATGTACTGAGAACCCAGCTGGCTGTATGGACGGGGACAGTATATCCGGAACGAGACATGATTCTGTGAAACAAAGTATGTTACAGTCCCCGATGTCTCTCTGGAAGGAGATCCTTGCGCCATGCCTGTAATTATGTGAGACTGAAATGCATCCAAGATCATAATCCTAACCAATGTCTACCCTCAAGAATTATGTTACATAAATCGCTAATAAAACTATTTACAGTTTCTGATGTTACAAATGTTTGCTAACCGGTGGTGATTTTAGCATGAAAATCTTGGTCGGGCAAACTCTAAAATGTTTTGTTATTGATGCATGCCAGCAAAGCCACTACACAACACTGAACAATACATTAATTGCACTATAACGGTGACAATACACCGGAAACCATCATATCATTCAGCGTGCGAAGCCCTGACCTGTCTTCCTCGTGGGAAATTATGTGTGAAACACATCTCACTGTCCTAGAAATGCCTCAGACATGATGAAAACAAGCCCAGATTCCCCTGAGGTGAAGTTCTCCTTTAAACAGACAAGTAAAACAAATTAGGACTTGATCGGAGTCAGAGATAGATGACACAATTCCCCAGTCACACAACCTCAGATCAGACATTCAATTTCTCTTTCTAATAATAATGCGTGGGTGGGATTTAGGTATCTTAGCATCTCTAATACAGGCAACGGGAGTATACTTATGAGGGGCATTCAGAATAATATCTAAGAGTCGATTTTTCATGGTGTTGAAAATTGGGGCGAGGTCTGAACTGACTGTTTTATAAATTATACTATAGTATAAATTATACTGTATACATTTATAATTTATATATCATAACTTCTCTCTATGCTTTTAACAAACATAGGGTCATGACATGGGTAATACATTTCCACTATTCAATCAATACTGTAATTACACTTCTTGACATTGATTGAAATACAGCAGTGGAACTACAACTACAAAGTGCTGTGAATTTCACAGCAAGACCCGCATGCAGTCTCAAAGTTTTATTTCAACATATTGGCTGTGGATTGTATTGGAACGTCGCTACTTCAAAATAAGCCCATCGGACACACAGTGATGCGACTGATATTGAAGAATAATATAAAATCTGTGCGTTCATTTTTCAATTTCAAGAGGCATGAAACACCACTCTAAGGAAAAATAAAGCCAACACTTTCTCTTTGAGAAGACATTGCATCTGGGGCTGATTGAAAAGACGGAGTGCTCCTAGATTCAGACGGCCTATTACATGGCACAGTGTTTGGGCTCTGGGCTCTCATCTTCAACAGAGAGGCATACTGAAGATGGACCGGAACACAGAGAGAGAGAAAGATAGGGAAAGAGAGGGGGAAAAGAGAGAGAGAGGGGAGACACTGAGATGTATGGGACATCAGAGCCCAAGATGATACAAGGACTACAGACATTTATTTCTGCATCACATTGTTGTGCGAAATGAAACACTTCATCAGCAGAAACTTCTATAGAAAGACGAAAAATTCAGAGGCATAAGATATGATCAACAACGCATCTCATATCTATGATCAAAGGCAATAAGCTGTTGCCATTACACCTGAAGATCAACATAGAGATAGATATGATATCCATATGTATAAATGTTGTAATGGCTTCCTCAATATCATCTTACAGATGTAGGATCTTATTTTGAACCAGTTTGCTACAGCACGAAAATAATCCTGCAGAAACAGGAAATGTGAATTCATATTTGCAATTATTATTATAATTAATTAACATTTCTGTGGGGTTTGATACATTTTCTATAAGGGAAAATCAGGTCTGAAATTTCAAAGTGGAAATTACAAACTTCAGAAGCCTTCTTAAACCTCAAATACACTACAAGTGTAAAATTTCCTGCATTGCAGGAAAGTTCTCCTGCAACAGGGTGATCAAATTAAGATTCTGTATATATGGATCTTATTAGCATATATGAAATATGACAATCAGTTTAGTGGAGACTGTGCTGCTTGGCTAGATTTTATATTGAGCTGTTCACTGCTGTAAGAAACAACATCAAAAATGTTAGAAAACTTGGAAGGAAATCAAATGTTCTTGTGATGCTCCACGGTGAAAAGAGAAGGAAGCTCTTATAAATCCTGTAGAGGGAAGAAAGAAAGGTTGAAAGAAAGGCAAAACATACTTGAACTTGACTCTGGCGATCCAGTGAAAAGGGAGGGAGGCTCTTCAGTAAATTGGGTGCCTACAGGATGTGTTGTCCATTGCCAGAACATATGTGTATATAAAGCAGATGCCAGGAGCTCAACAATGTGACCTTTCTGATTTCACTTTCTCAGTTCCCTCCACACCTCCAGAACACATTATAGGAGTGAAGGTTAACTACACCACACACAGCATCCTCCAGTTGGCAACCCCTCTTTAAAAAATAGAAGCCTACATATTTGCAAACTAAACATTGCGGTTAGCTTGAAGAACCCATCGTGATTAATGGTCTCCCAATCCACTCAGGTAAATATATAAATAAGTCATGCTTCTTTCCATCCAGGTGCTGTTTGTGTGCACTTGTGTGTGTGGTGCTTAAGACTGAAGAAAGTTGACGTTGCCAAGCTTCTTTGTGGGAAATATGAACAGGGAACACCTGACAAACGGCTGGCCAGGTTTAATTAATAAGAACGCACTGACACCTGCTGCCTCTCCAAAACCGGGGATTATCGCATTTTCCACAGCATCCAAAATCCGTATTACACCCTCCAATATCCCGATACAAACAGGTTCTGTCTAGCTAATATCCTCTGTTTCTAATCCTGTGTTTTCAGGGACAGGGTGAAGTGTGGTGGGGGTGGGGGGGTGGCAGTCACTGTGATTTGGGTTTTACCAGCAGGATAGGTGTGGTGGGAGAACTGGAGAACAATAGAGTTTTTGTTCTGTCTTCCCCAAGAAGCTTCATATACTGAAGTTTCCTTTCTATATATACTGAGTGGGGTTGCCAGGTCTGGAGTCTCTTTCCACTCTATGATACAGTAGGTACACGAGAGGCAGGCAAGCAGATGTTCACAGTGTGAAAGCTGCCTTTTGATTTTCTGCTGATCCACCAGCTTCCCAGGAACTTCCTCTGCTGGAGCTTCCTCTACTGGCACTGTCAGTGGTGTTGCCAGTTCTGCATTTGCCAGGTTTAGGAACCACCAAGTCAGTCAAATGGACTTGTGTTGCCAGATATACAGAGTTTGTTAAACAAGTCAACCTGGAGTGGCACACTTGAGTAATGAATGTCAGTGGAGCAGCCAAGTCTGTTGAATCCACCCACACTTATACACTTGAGTAATCACACCTTCATACAGCAGGTAGAAACCCTAGTTGTGTGCTTGTGCTGCTTTTTACACCTTCTAATGTTCCTCCATTTTTCCTCCAGTCAAATAAATGTTGTGCCTTGTTCAGTCATTATGACTGGGAATGGGGGATTGGCTTCTTCTACTGATTTTAAAGGCTACCTCAGCGTAATAAGACCACCGGCCAAATGCTCTGTGGCACTGTATTCCCTTACACAGCTATGCATGTCCCCCGGCCTTGGACTACACTGGAGTCGGCTGATGTGTCTGTCTCTGTCTTAAATTGGCATGTTTGGAATTTCACTGACAAAGATTTCCATGTTACTGCAATTTGAGGGAAACTGTTGAAGAATAGAGTTAGTAAATGGCACTATGAAATGATGCAAACACACAGACAAACATAATCACAGCTTTCCTAAGGTGGCAGCGTGATCTGCCAAAGTTTAGTTTTGTCATGTATAATGGGAATAGAGTGGTTCATTCTTTAAAAGTTGCGAGCTTACAACGCGGGACTCAGGGGTATCCAGCATCATGGATTTATTGCTCCAGACCACCGCAAGGGGGAGTTAGAGCACTCATTATGCATTTGGGTCCCAAGGTTTCCATATGACCAATCATATTGAGTGGATCCAATGATGAATTTGACGCTAGCCATCCATCGCTGGTGACTTTCTTCAGCAAAGATGGCTGACAAAACATTATGGTGGAAGCAAATGTAAGTAATTATAGCGTCATAACGAGTCAAGCTAAAAATGTACAATTGAGAGGATTTTTTGGGTCATAAAGTTAATTAACAAAAATCGATATTTAGCAAGTCAGTTGACTAGCTAACATTAGCCATCTAGATAGCTAGTGTTATCACATGAGTATGAAATTGTAATTCGTGTGGTTTAATTCTTCGTGGACTCTTGAGAAAACCAACAAACCAGGCTGTCGTCTTGTGAAACAGTGGGTGTAAAGAATCAAATGTACAATTGTGTTAACTTGTCTTGCTTTTATGTGCCATGCAATGCAGCTGAAGTAACATAGCTAGTAGCTAACTATTTATTTGATTATTGTGTAGTGGAGGATAAAAATAACTGTATGCCTATGCATGTGTAGCTAGCTACAGTATGTGGCCAATCTGTGTATGGACCCTAAAATGTTTGGTATGAATATTCGTTCAGAGCATATTAACCTCAGCTATCATAGTTGTTGTATCAACTTCAAGTCTGAATGGCATTAATGAAGCCTATGGATTGAGTAGAATATAATAACTTTATTGTGCCAAGGATGCAAGTCCTATATACATGTACTGTAGTTATTACCACTCATGAGATCACTGCATTGCAGCCTGTACATTGAATATATTCACTGATTATGTACTCTTCCTTGGCAAATAAAGGTGCGGTTCAGGTATTAATCGCTGTGAGACATTCTTTTTCAGTCATATCTAATACCAGGTGTATCAAATTCCATTATTTGAATGATGCTGTGTTTGCATTTTTGTATTACATTAAAATTACAGCTATTACAAGACTTCAACAGTGTTTACCACTCCTGCTCTTGGGACATCAATGATTACACATTGTAACTATGCAATACACTAGAAACATGAAATAAGTAAAGGACCATTTGTAATGCATATATACAGAAAAAAACTGTACACTACACTTCCTATGCGTATCTAACTCCCTTCGTCTACATTAATCTGAGGACACAGGTTAGGTGTAGTATATCAATGAGATACTTCATTTCAACCAGTGGAGAATGTGAAAAGCTTTATTGAAAGTTCATTATCCAGGTGTTATAAATACATGCATTAGAAATATCATATTATAAATACAAGTTCAATCTGTACTTCAATGCAAATATGGTGTGCATTATAAAAAAAGAGGAACAAAGAGGAGATGGGGAGAGAGGTGTAGAAGACAGAAAGGGAAAGAGGTTATACAGAGGAGCAGGGAAGACAGCATATGATTATTGACTTACAGTGCTACCCTAATATTCTCTCAGTTCATCACAATTACATAGTGTCTCTAGCGGTGTCTCCTAACCAGCCATGGGCATCCAGTCGGCCCAAATGTTATCTTAAGAGCAGGTGAGGTGGCGATGACGGGACTGGCTTCCTCTCTCACATCAAAACATACCTGCAGATGAGAGACAGATTGATAGAGAGAGAGCAATGTTAATCTTTTTTATTTTTTTATTCTAACACGGTCAGTCATCATAATCATCAGGAGGTGAAATACAAAACTGACCTTGGATCATTAACTCTGGGACTAATACATCTCTGTATGTTTTTGTATGTATATTTCAATGTAAAGCATCTCTTTAATTATACTTCCTGTTTACCCGACCAAGTGACCTCTCACCTATGATCATGCTGTGCCCTGTGTCAGCCAGTTCAGATGCGGGAGGGGTTCACCAACACAGCTGATATAACTGCGTGTGTAGTCTCACCTGGTGTCCACACTAAGTGGCTACAGAGTACTTTATGCTGAAAAACAGACACACGAGGACAAACAATAGAAGATAATGTCATTAGACTTTTAAATGACCAGATCACAAATAATACATAAATACCACTTGAAGCTTGATGATGACTTGATCATTTGAATCCGTTGTGTAGTGCAGAGGCAACAGCTGGTGAGGTGTTAGGTTCGCCTCTGTACATAAAGGGTGATTATTTCAACTCTCTGTGAAATGCTGCAGATCTGCCCACAGATGAGGTTGTAACACATATCCCTGTAGCAGCAGGCAGTCTATGGTATAATGAGTTCTCAGCAGAACGATATCCTAACGCTCCCATAGCGTGACCTCAGATTCCGACTGAATGACAAGAATAACTCCAGTTACAGTAGAGCTCCAGGCTGTTAATGAGAAAATTGTAAGATTGTATAATAGACTTCAAATTAGAGTCATAGTGGTAGGCTTATATGGGGTCCTATGTAGTTAATTGGCCCAACTCGAGTGTAATAATTGCATCCACTGTATTCACCATTGTATGGTTTCACTTATCCTACTACAGAGCATCCTTGATGGTAGAGAGATCAAATGGTTTTGAATATAATTTCGTACCTGTAAGCTTTGTAGCTCTCTTGATGTCAATTTCGCTCAATTACACCCCCTATGTTTGACGCAAAATATAATGCAATCATGTTTTGTTTTGGGGGGGAAGGTGCATATTGTATGAATAATGGGGATTTACTTTTTACATAAAATACAAATCCCCGGCTTTATATTTCAACATTTACGTAGCATATAGAATGAGTTGTATCTCCCTTCTCTTAAATATGTCCGACAAGAAAGAGTAGAACTGTGGACAATGCAGTGTTGCATGCAATTCCCAGCCAGTTGATCAGATGAGGAGAATAAGAACGCATTGTACAGCCGACCACAGAAAACATAAAGCATGAATAACTGAGAAAGAAAACCTAAATGAAAAGTCACTTAGCAGCATAAGAATATATTTTTTGTGACCTTTACATTTTGTATTCCCCGGTCCATACGTTAGTCCTGGTCTGCAATAGGCTTTCCTACTGGGCAGCCAGTGCTAGTCAGGTTCTCAGTGTAATACAAACGTAGAGCCATAACAGTGAGAAGAGTGGAAGAGATAATCAGAATTATAGAGTGAGGGAAAGAGACTTTTCTTGGTTTAGGAATGTCTGTGGAATTCCTGATGAAACCTGCACCACATTTATTTTGTTCTGAAGCAGTTATTCCATTACCTCAGAGGCATTTAGGACTGAGCGTTGTTGATATATTAACTTCAGATGGCTCTTGTCCACTGTAAGGATATATGGCACCCTCTTCTAAAATTCTCAAATCTTGCAGCGGCATCCTTTTGATGATTCCGCGTCATGGATACAGTTCTGTCTCAGCCACTCATTCTCCTCACCAGCAACTACAGTGCCTTGCGAAATTATTCAGCCACCTTGAACTTTGCGACCTTTTGCCACATTTCAGGCTTCAAACATAAAGATATAAAACTGTATTTTTTTGTGAAGAATCAACAACAAGTGGGACACAATCATGAAGTGGAACGACATTTATTGGATATTTCAAACTTTTTTAACAAGTCAAAAACTGAAAGATTGGGCATGCAAAATTATTCAGCCCCTTTACTTTCAGTGCAGCAAACTCTCTCCAGAAGTTCAGTGAGGATCTCTGAATGATCCAATGTTGACCTAAATGACTAATGATGATAAATACAATCCACCTGTGTGTAATCAAGTCTCCGTATAAATGCACCTGCACTGTGATAGTCTCAGAGGTCCGTTAATAGCGCAGAGAGCATCATGAAGAACAAGGAACAGGCAGGTCCGAGATACTGTTGTGAAGAAGTTTAAAGCCGGATTTGGATACAAAAAGATTTCCCAAGCTTTAAACATCCCAAGGAGCACTGTGCAAGCGATAATATTGAAATGGAAGGAGTATCAGACCACTGCAAATCTACCAAGACCTGGCCGTCCCTCTAAACTTTCAGCTCATACAAGGAGAAGACTGATCAGAGATGCAGCCAAGAGGCCCATGATCACTCTGGATGAACTGCAGAGATCTACAGCTGAGGTGGGAGACTCTGTCCATAGGACAACAATCAGTCGTGTATTGCACAAATCTGGCCTTTATGGAAGAGTGGCAAGAAGAAAGCCATTTCTTAAAGATATCCATAAAAAGTGCTGTTTAAAGTTTGCCACAAGCCACCTCGGAGACACACCAAACATGTGGAAGAAGGTGCTCTGGTCAGATGAAACCAAAATTGAACTTTTTGGCAACAATGCAAAACGTTATGTTTGGCGTAAAAGCAACACAGCTCATCACCCTGAACACACCATACCCACTGTCAAACATGGTGGTGGCAGCATCATGGTTTGGGCCTGCTTTTCTTCAGCAGGGACAGGGAAGATGGTTAAAATTGATGGGAAGATGGATGGAGCCAAATTCAGGACCATTCTGGAAGAAAACCTGATGGAGTCTGCAAAAGACCTGAGACTGGGACGGAGATTTGTCTTCCAACAAGACAATGATCCAAAACATAAAGCAAAATCTATAATGGAATGGTTCAAAAATAAACATATCCAGGTGTTAGAATGGCCAAGTCAAAGTCCAGACCTGAATCCAATCGAGAATCTGTGGAAAGAACTGAAAACTGCTCTTCACAAATGCTCTCCATCCAACCTCACTGAGTTCGAGCTGTTTTGCAAGGAGGAATGGGAAAAAAATTCAGTCTCTCGATGTGAAAAACTGATAGAGACATACCCCAAGCGACTTACAGCTGTAATCGCAGCAAAAGGTGGCACTACAAAGTATTAACTTAAGGGGGCTGAATAATTTTGCACGCCCAATTTTTCAGTTTTTGATTTGTTAAAAAAGTTTGAAATATCCAATAAATGTCGTTCCACTTCATGATTGTGTCCCACTTATTGTTGATTCTTCACCAAAAAATACAGTTTTATATCTTTATGTTTGAAGCCTGAAATGTGGCAGAAGGTCGCAAAGTTCAAGGGGGCCAAATACTTTCGCAAGGCACTGTATCTATTTGGGAAAATGTATTTACTTGTATGCTGGTATTGAAGTCACAGAACTAAAATGAGATTCTACAGGTTATAAGGGCACCATGCAAGACCCGGATGCAGACACAGGAGGCAGATGGTTAGAATCATTGAAGTTTATTAATAATCCAAAAAGTGGTAGGCAGAAGAATGTCGACAACTGGAGACCATGTGAACGGTACCTCGGGAGAGGTGAGTGCCAAGAGGGGGGCCACCAGGGTGCTGTAACCCCGAATGAAACAGCGGTAGAAGGCTAGCAAAGCCTAGGAAACATTGCAACTCTACCCTGGGTGTAGGCTGAGGCCAATCCACCGCTGCTTTCACCTTTTCCGGATCCATCTGGACATTACCCTCGGCGAATGTAGAGCACTGAAACTCAAGGGCTTTCACGAACAATTGGTTCTTCAGGGGGAGCTGAAGCACCTGCCTGACATGAAGAACATGTTCTTGGGCCAACTGTGAAAAAAACAGGATGTCGTCAAGGTAGACAACCAAAACGGTTTAACATGTCCCGGAGCACATTGTTTTCCAAAGCCTGGAAGACAGCGGGTGTGTTGGTGAGACCAAACCGCATGACCTGGTACTCATAATGTCCGCTGACTGTGTTGAAGGCTGTTTTCCACTCATCCCCTTTGCGTATCCAAACCAGGTGGGAGGCATTCCGAAGGTCCAGCTTGGAAAAAATGGTGGCCCCCGGAGAGGTTCAAAAGCCGAGGAGAGGTAGAGGCTACCAATTTTTAACCGTAATGTCATTCAGTCCCCGGTAGTCAATGCATGGATGCAGGGTCTTGTCCTTCTCCACAGAGAAAAAGACGGACGGATGGCCCCAGTAGCCAGAGACTCCTCTATGTACTCCTCCATAGCCTTGGTCTCCGGCCCGGATAGAGAATGTAGCCGATCCCAAGGTGGTGTGGTGCCTGGGAGAAGATCAATGGCACAAGCATAAGGATGGTGCGGGGGAAGAGAAGTAGCATGTGCCTTACTAAACACTTCCAGGAGGTCAATGGAATTCAGTGGGAATGGCAGAAACATTCAAAGCCTTGCTAACGTCCTGAGGAAGATGTCTCGCGGAAGGCTGTGCAGCTTGAAGACAGTGGGCATAGCTAAATTGGCTCCAACCCAGGATGGAGCTCGTGGTCCAGTCAATAACAGGGTTGTATTTTTTGGAGCCAGGAAAATCCCAAGACAACAGAAATATGGGGAGATGCAATAAGGAGGAACTGTATGGTCTCACTATGATTACCTGAAACCCGTACATGAACGGGCACAGTACTATAGGTGACTATCTATTGAGCGGCCGTCCAGTGCCCTAGCATCCACGGGTACCTGTACCCACCGGAGACAAGGGTTTCTTAATAGGGCAGGTAGCTATATAATGTCCTGCCCCTCCACAGTACAGACAACAGTTTGAAGTCAGCCTATGTGAGTGTTCCCCAACCGATAACTTAGCTCTTCATAATTGCATAGGCTCAGGAGTATCCAACTCACCCGTTGTTGATGATTCACGAGGGAACTCAGGTGCCTTCAGATCCTCTCTGAAAAACTGCCTTCAGGAACTTCCGGATTCCTTCGAAGGTGAGTGAGCCATAGAGGATGAACAAGTGTGCCCGAGACCAGACCTCCTCTCACTCCGGCGTTCCTTTAAACGTCCATCAATGCTAATAGTGAGGGCAATGCGGAGGTCAAAGTCTACCAGTAAATCCTGAGCAGCTATAGCTTATCTTTAACCACCTCAGATATTCCGTGAAGGAAGGTATCAGAAAGAGACTCCGGATTCCAGGCACTCTCGGCGGCCAACGTGCGAAAGTAATCTGCCACACTACGGGAGATTTCAAGTAATTCAAGAAGTTTACTGGTCGCCTCTCACCCGGATATCAGAGAATCGAATGCCTTCCTCACCTTTGCCACGAAATCCACCAGATGACAACAAATGGCACATTGTTGCTCCCAAACTGCTGTAGCCCAGGAGAGTGCCCTTCCCAATATTAACGTAATAATATACGCTATCTTAGATAGGTATGAAGGAAACAAAGATGGCTGTAGCTCAAAAATAAGAGAGCACTGAGAAAGATAACCACGGGAAGTACCAGGATCCCCAGAATATCGCTCCGGAAAAGGTTATCGCAGGGTTCTCGGCGAGCCGGGGTAGGCTGTACAAACTCACCACTAATAGGAAAATAGTTACTGGGTGGTTGGGGTTTTTCAGAGGTGGGAGGCTGCCTCAGAGCGAGCTCCCTGATTTGCTCCATAACAGCCTTAAACCCTTGGTCATGGGATTCTGTCAAGAAACGGAGCCCTTCCAGAAGGTCCTGTAACAGCTCCTCATGTCGCCCAATGGTGTCTCCCTGCAGGAAGACAGCGTGGCGGAGCTGGTACAAGTCTGCCATGGCCAGTTCATACTATAAGGGCACAAGACGAGACCCAGATGCAGGCACAGGAGGCAGATGGTTAGAGTCTTTGAAGTTTATTAATAATCCAAAAAGGGGTAGGCAGAAAAATGGTCGTGTACAGGTAAAAGGTCAAAACCAGTTCAGAGTCCAGTAGGTACCGAAGGGCAGGAAGACTCGAGGTCAGGGCAGGCAGAATAATCAGGCAGGCGGGAATGGAGTCCAGGAAACATGCAAGGGTCAAAACTGGGAGGACTAGCAAAAAGAGAATAGAAGATGGAGTATGGGAAAACTCGCTGGTTGACTTAACTACTTATGAGCAGGTGGGACGGTAGCTAGATATTCTTCTGTTGGTACTCCAAAATGTCCCAGAAACGTCACAAATGGTCCTTTTGGTCGATAATGTCCTACTTTATGTCCCAAAAATGTAAATTTATTTGGTGTGTTTTATTCAGAAATACACCAGTTTCAATCCGTACAACATTCCTACAAAGTATCTCATAAGTTACCTGTAAACTTGGTCCAAACATTTCAAACAAGGTTCCTAATCCAACCTCAGGTACCCTAAGACGTAAATAATCGATACAATTTAAGACAGAATTAACTGTTTCCAACACCGGATAAAAACTATGTGAAGCGCAAAACAGTTGAGTCCACCTGGAGTGACACTTACAATGAATAGCACTACTTCATTTCTCAAAAGAAAAACATTGAACAATTTCGAAATGCTGTTGACATCTAGTGGAAGCCATAGGAACTGCAACCAGGTTCATAATAATAAGGGCATCCCATAGAAAACTAAAGGAAAAACCTATGACCTCAAAGTATTTTCCTCCTGGATGGTTTGTCCTCAGGGTTTTGCCTGCCATATCAGCTCTGTTATACTCACAGACATTATTTCAACAGTTTTAGAAATGGTAGAGTATTTTCTATCCAAATCTACCAATTATATGCATATCCTAGCATCTGGGCCTGAGTAACAGGCAGTTTACTTTGGGCACGCTTTTCATCCGGAGGTGATTGGGGACCTTCTTACTGGGGAATGTAATTGTTTTTAATATTTGTGTTGTGCTGTATTTTACTTGTTTTATATTGCAATTTATTTTTGAATTTGTCTTGTGAAGTTGTATATGCAGGGCTCCCTTGTGAAAGAGAGCCTGGTCTCAATGGTGACTCCCTGCATAAATAAAGATAGACTTACAAAGAAATCTCACTGGTCAAATTATATTTGAGATACTATTCCCATGATGTCAATTGAAATCTAAATGATCCATTCTGATAGTCTGAAAGTTAAATTAATTATTAATAACCATTTCAAATGTTCATATAGTCAGGGTTTGTCTTTGTAATAACACATCTGGCTCAGTCTATGGACACTATCCATAAAAATCTACCACTCTACCACAAGAGCCACATCATCATGATAAGTTGCACCAAACTTCAAGCTGCAGCAATGCTAGGCAACATTGAACATTCCTCTGGTTCTCTCCCTGGCGACCTAGATTACTCAATAATAGACAGTAATGGTTCAGCCAAACTTCACAGCCCCACTGTACCTTTGAAGTCGGGTCAGAGGAGGCTAGCTGCTAGCCTCGTGTTGGCCTGTCAGCAATAGAGCGCTAGATAGACTCACCTCCCCCCAGTGTCTTTAAGTGCTTTCAGAGGTAGTTTTAGAAAGAGAAGGAGCCAGTTATTTTGCTTTTGCCATCAGCCTAATACCATAGTCCTTTGCCAAGTGGACTGGTTTTGTGGGAAATCTTTCAAATGGAAATAAGGTACAGAGGTAGAGCCGAGGGACAGCTGCCAAGACTGAAGGAGGATTTTTGAGAGAGGTGCATTGTGGGTCCCTCACACATAATGACTTGCCGTGAGGAGCCTGGATTGGCCTAAAGATTACCTTCTGTCTTTTGAGCTAGCTAACACGTTCTCACTCACACTTTCACACTAGAAACACTTTTCTCACACTTTCACACCAGAAAGACAATACTGTACTGTATGTGTGCATTGTGTTTGTGGAGTGCCACTACCATGTAGGCTATTTTGCGTTGAAATACTGTATCAGTGTGTGGAGATGAAGTACAATGCATTCGGAAAGTATTCAGAACCATTCCATTTTTCCACATTTTATTACATTACAGCCTTATTCTAAAATGGATTCAATAGTTATTTCCCTCATCAACCAACACACAATACCCTGTAATTACAAAGTTATTACATTTATCACATAGTATCACATTTGCAATGCATTCGAAAAGTGTATGTATACTATTTCACCTTTATTTAACCAGGTAGGCTTGTTGAGAACAAGTTCTCATTTACAACTGCGTCTTGGCCAAGATAAAGCATAGCAGTTCTACACATACAACAACACAGAGTTACACTTGGAATAAACAAACATACAGTGAATAATACAGTACCAAAAAAAAGTATATTCAGACCCCTTAACTTTTTCCACATTTTGTTAAGTTACTGCCTTATTCTAAAATGGATTCAATAAAACTATTTCCTTATCAATTTAAACACAATACCCCACAATGACAAAGTCAAAACCGGTTTTTATAAATGCAAATTTAACACAAATAAAAAACAGAAATACCTTATTTACATAGGTATTCAGACCCTTTGCCATGAGACTCGAAATTGAGCTCAGGTGCATCCTGTTTCCATTGATCATCCTTGAGATGTTTCTACAAGTTGATTGGAGTTCACCTGTGGTTAATTCAATTGATTGGACATGGTTTGGAAAGGCACACCTGTCTATATAAAAAGGTCCCACAGTTGACAGTACATGTAAGAGCAAAAACAAAACCTTGATGTCGAAGGAATTGTCCGTAGAGCGCCGAGATAGGATTGTGTCAAGGCACAGATCTGGGGAAGGGTACCAAAAAATTCCTGAAGAATTGAAGGTCCCCAAGAACACAGTGGCCTCCATCATTTTTAAATGGAAGAAGTTTGGAACAACCAGGTATATGACCAAGAACCCGATGGTCACTCTGATAGAGCGAAAGAACCTTCCAGTTGATAGAACCTTCCAGAAGGACAGCCATCTCTGCAGTGCTCCACCAATCCGGCCTCAGTAAAAGGCACACAGCCCTCTTGGAGTTTGCTAGAAGGCACCTAAGGACTCTCAGACCAATGGCCACGTCAGAGGAAGCCTGGAACCGCTCATCACCAGGCCAAAGCCATCCCTACAGTGAAGCATGGTGGTGGCAGCATCATGCTGTGGGGATGTTTTTCAGGGACTGGGAAACTAGTCAGAGTCAATGGATCAGAGCAAAGTACAGAGATATCCTTGAGCTCAATTTTTAGTCTCATAGCAAAGGGTCTGAATGCTTATGCAAATAACGTATTTCATTTTTTTTACAACTTGTTTTTGTTTTGTTATTATGGGATATTGTGTGTAGATTGATGAGGGAAAACATTCATTTAATCTATTTGAAAATAAGGCCGTAACCTAACAAAATGTGGAAAAAGTCAAGGGATCTGAATAATTTCCAAATGCACTGTTTTCGTTCTTCCTATGTTGTTATTGACAACCAGCTGTTTAATGCAATCTGTTATGACTGAAAGGACCCTGAGCATCATCCACAATCTATTTTCATGTTATCTTCTATTATGTTGATTAGCTCAACAGGCCGATTCAAGTGCTCCTCAAAACAGTGTCCCCTCCAATGGCTATAAAGGAGGCAAGGCTCTTACAAACCACATATACTGTAGCATTGTTTCAACAATAGTTATGCTAGCCATGGGATGTGTAGTTAGAGCGCAACAATCACTGTGAAAGGGTACAGGCAAACATGAGAAGGTGACTTCAGGGTTCAGGTTGTTTTACAGTAAGATGCAATCTTGACCTGGATCCCAGCCCCACTGTGTTCTGGAAGCCATCACTGTCTTCAGTATCTCCTCTGTTCGGGCTGTAGATGTGAGCTCACATCATAAATATCCTCCATTCTGTTTGATTGCCCTCCAAATAAATCACTTTGTTTAAACAAGCATAGAGTGCTCCCTCCTATCTCTCTCTCATGTCTCTCTTTCTTTCTTCTCTCCCCTTTCTCTCTGCTGTGAACTATTGCCGCAATTTATTATAAGCACCTTTCCCAAGTGACCGATAAGAATGGTGATGAATGAATGATTCAACAGTGCCAAAACTGTCTTATCTTCCACGCAAGCCTGTATCTTTCACAAGCAATGACTTCTCCCCACCCTCCCCTCCTGGGAAAAAAACAGAAAAAAGGGTAATGGAGAGATGAAATGACATCAGCAATTACTTGAATGAAACAGAAAATTAAACATGTTTGGTCTGAGGATACATTTATTGACATACTGTAAGCTACTGTTTTTTTGTGTGATTATACTTAGATACTTAGATATTTGCTGTAGCATTTTACTCAGTCCATGCTATTATTTCTGGTACATCCTCTTGGTTGCTTTTCTGCCATTAACATTCACTTCAGATGATAATGTGGAAAGTGGAAACAACCTGGATTTTCTTTTTTTGAGAGCTCATGCTCTAACAATGGGAAGCTATGTGTCATACTTAATTCCAGCTCCTAGATTGCATTTCCTATGGTTTCCACTAGATGTCAACAGTCTTTCTTCAAGGTTTCAGGCTTGTTTCTTCCCAAACGAGGAGGAATTTTAGTTTTGATACTGGGAAACAGAGTTGAAAATTAGTCTGTGCGCGAGTGACGAAGAGGACACGCACCTGCTAAATTTACTTTGATATTGAACATACTTCTTTCCGTATGAAATATTATAGTTTAATTACATTTTAGGGTACCTGAGGATTAAATTGAATTGTATTTTGAATTGTTTTAACAAAGTTTAGACATAGCTTTATGGATTCCTTTCTCTGCATGTTGAACGAGTGGATTACTCAAATCGATGGCGTCAACGGTTAAAGGTTAACTGACTTTTTGGAATATAAAGAAAGATTTGATCTAACAAAACGACCATGCATGTTGTAGCTGGGACCCTTTGGATTGCAAATCAGAGGAAGATAGTCAAAAAGTAAGTGAATATTTAATTGCTATTTGTGATTTTACAAAGCCTGTGCTGGTTGAAAAATATTTTGATGTTGTGCGCCGTCCTCAAACAATCGTATGGCATGCTTTCGCTGTAAGCCTATTGTAAAATGGACAATGCAGTTAGATTGATGAATTTAAGACACTTGTATGTACCTAAATGTTTAATATCCATAATTTGTATGATTATTTATTTGAATTGCGCGCCCTCCAATTTCACCGGACGTTGTCGACAGATGATCCGCTGGCGCGACGCCTAGCCCTAAGTAAACAAATGGTATGTGTGCTGGGGTTTGCCACAAACATGTACACACTCCCAGAGAAACACCGTCACAGAAACACAGACACAGAACTAGAAAAACACACTCCCCTCAACCAGTCACCTGTACTCTCCTTCCTCTCCTCTCCTAGGATATTAAATATGCTGATGTCACTCACAGCTATTGGAATACTGTCAAACTCAAATTTTGGCTTCTGCCAAATCCTAGCGTATTTTCCGGCTTTGGTTTTGATCGGGATAAGAAATGGAGCCAGAGAAAAAAATTAAGCCAGAAACGTTTGGCGAATCTCAGAAAGAAACCTAATTGTGGCGTTTTAACATCTTCTATCATTCCAAAATGCAGCAGCCTGTTCCTTAGTTTATAAAGTAAATAAATAAACGCTTTCATTAAGAAATGCGTCTCAGATGACATGCAGATTACGTTGCATCGCAGATCTATATTAGATTAATGTTATTGATTTGTAGCCGTTTTCATACATTCTCATTTCTCATCTCTCCCCATTAGTCACAAAGGGGTTCTGGCTGAAACGCAATGAAACGCAATGCCTTTCTAAATGGACTGGGTTATGTGGGGCTGTGTAAATACAGACC
Organism: Oncorhynchus masou masou; assembly: GCF_036934945.1. Classification (NCBI taxonomy): domain Eukaryota; kingdom Metazoa; phylum Chordata; class Actinopteri; order Salmoniformes; family Salmonidae; genus Oncorhynchus; species Oncorhynchus masou. The sequence continues at coordinate 9,309,357 of NC_088230.1, read as the reverse complement.
CAGGTTCTTTCCATTAGCCCCCCACACACACACATAGGAAATGAAACATGCAGTATTAGCCCCACCTAATCAAAGCAAGCTGGAAAAATGTGTAATTTATGACATGTTAACTGCCCTCGCAAAATAAATTCAAGCTTAAAAAGGTACAGTGTGTGATCCGGGAATTGATTAGATGGTCATTTCAAATATTGTTGTTACCTATTGATTCTCTACGAATATAACTAAATGCCTCATGAGCTTAGCAACTAGCTTAGCCCCATTCCTAAACTGTGTTCCAAAAAAGTGATGGGGCTGCCAAGATAGTAGCTTTAAGCAAAACAACAATCGGCAGACCGGGCAGGCCTCTGCTCCTAAAGCATGTTTTCACAGAGATAAGCACGCAGCAGCTGAGACGTAGCCTGTATGTATTTTTTTTGTTTCACCTTGTATTTATTTGCTTGAGGATGGAATTGACCAAGATTCCAGTCTGTTCCCCCCTGGCCCAGGTCAACTTTCTGGGGCTGCTGAGGAGCAGCAGGAGGAAAAGTTGTGTTCCATCCAGACTACATTGATTAGGTTTACACAGAGGAAACAGACAATCTCCTTCTCCTTGAGGCGCTGTTTGTGGAGAAAACTCTAGCCTTTTCTGTCTACCATTGTTTAGACCACAGGTGTCCGTCTCTCTTACCTAAAATGTAGGCCTACATACGATACAATGATCTACCTTATAATGCTCTTTTATATGGACTGCAGATTCATCAACTATCCAGTTTATGGTATATTATTATAATATTTTTCCAATCTGCTAATCTATACAAATGGGTACATTGACATGCCCAAGGAGATAAATGAAGTGAAAAGCTTATGACAAACGTGTCCTATCTCTCAGCAGTACAATCTTCACAGTAACACATATTTCTGTGGAATGGCTGTGATGGCTATCTGGAGGACTTTGGAGACTGAGAAGACGTGTGTTAGATAAACAGGACATGCTCTTAGGATTGGGACAGGGGCCAGTGGACACAGCTAATGGAGCAGCTCGGGAGAGATGGGAGGAGGAGGAGGGGATGCGAGAGGGATGGGGGAGGGTGTCGCGTGGAGGGCACGACGACTTGACCGTCCTGACCACAGTTCTCTGGAACTGCCCAGGCCTGACAGGTGGCCAAATTCGAAACCAGACCATGACTCATCTGGACCGATCAGAGAGATAGATTGAAAAGAGGAGAGGAAAGAAGATGCTACAGTATTTCAATTGATCAATACAAAATAATTTTGGTCGCATATTTAGTGGATATTATTGCAGGTATAGTGAAATGCTTATGTTCCTAGCTCCATCAATGAAGTAATATCTCACAATACAAAACAATGCATGCAAATCTAAAAAGTTTAATATAATTAAGAAATACAGAAATATTAGGATGAGCAATGTCAGAGTCTGGAATATAAATATATATGATAAGATGTAAGGTATAGGCATTATGGACAGTGTATGGATAGAATATGTAGTATCTCTGTAGAATATGTAGGATAGAATAGTATATGTACAGCAATAGTTAAATAGGATAGGCTTTGAATAGAATACAGTACATACAGTTGAAGTTGGAAGTTTACATACACCTTAGCCAAATACATTTAAACTCAGTTTTTCACAATTCCTGACATTTAATCCTAGTAAAAATTCACTGTCATAGGTCAGTTAGGATCACCACTTTATTTTAAGAATGTGAACTGTCAGAAAAATAGAGAGAATGATTTATTTCAGTTTAAACACACTTAATTAATATTTGGTAGCATTGCCTTTAAATTGCTTAACTTGGATCAAACGTTTCGGGTAGCCTTCCACAAGCTTCCCACAATAAGTTGGGTGAATTTTGGCCCATTGCTCCTGGTGTACTGAGTCAGGTTTGTAGGCCTCCTTGCTTGCACACGCTTTTTCAGTTCTGTCAACAAATTTTCTATAGGATTGAGGGCAGGAATTTGTGATGGCCACTCCAATACCTTGACTTAGTCGTCGTTAAGCCATTTTGTCACAACTTTGGAAGTATGCTTGGGGTCATTGTCCATTTGGAAGACCCATTTGCGACCAAGCTTTGACTTCCTGACTGATGTCTTGAGATGTTGCTTCAATATATCCACATAATTTTCCTGCCTGATGATGCCGTTTATTTTGTGAAGTGCATCAGTCCCTCCTGCAGCAAAGCACCCCCACAACATGATGCTGCCACCTCCATGCTTCAGTTAGGATGATGTTCTTCGGCTTGCAGGCCTTCCACTTTTTCCTCCAAACATAACAATGGTTATTAGGGCCAAACAGTGGTATTTTTGTTTCATCATACCAGAGGACATTTGTCCCCATGTGCAGTTGCAAACTGTAGTCTGGCTTTTTAATGGAGGATTTGGAGCAGTGGTGAGCGGCCTTTCAGGTTATGTCGATATAGGACTTGTTTTACTGTGGATATAGATACTTTTGTACCCGTTTTCTCCATCATCTTCACAAGGTCCTTTGCTGTTGCTCTGGGATTGATTTGCACTTTTCCCACCACCAAAGTACGTTCATCTCTAGGAGACGCGTCTCCCTCCTGGTCCCATGGTGTTTATACTTGCATACTATTGTTTGTACAGATGACCATGGTACCTTCAGGCGTTTGGAAATTACTCCCAAGGATGAACCAGACTTGTGGGGGTCTACAACTTCCTTTTATGAAGTTTTGGCTGATTTGTTTTGAATTTTCCATGATGTCAAGCAAAGAGGCACTGTGTTAGAAGGTAGGCCTTGAAAAACATCCACAGGTACACATCCAATTTATTCAAATGGTGTCCATTAGCCTATAAGAAGCTTCTAAAGCCATGACATCATTTTCTGGACTTTTCAAAGCTATTTAAAGGCACAGTCTACTTAGTATATGTAAACTTCTGACCCACTGGAATTGTGATACAGTGAATTCTAACTGAAATAATCTGTCTGTAAACAATTGTTGGAAAAAAATAATTGTGTGATGCACAAAGCAGATGTCCTAACAAAGTAGATGACTTGCCAAAACTATAGTTGTTAACAAGAAATTTGTGGTGGTTGAAAAAACTAGTTTTAATGACTCCAATCTAAGTTTGTAAACTTCTGACTTCAACTGTACATACAGTATGAAGTGGGTAAACCAGTATGTGTACATTAAAGTAACCAGTGTTCAATGACTATGTACTGTACATAGGGCAGCAGTCTCTATGGTGCAGGGTTGAGTTCCGAGTGGTAGCCGGCTAGTGACAGTGACTAAAGTTTAGGGCAGGGTACTGGGTGGAGGCTGGCTTGTGGCTGTTTTTCAGTCAAGGCCCCAGCTTTGATGCATCTGTACTGACCCCGCCTTTGAGATGGTAGCGGGGTGAAGAGGCCGTGACTCGGGTGGCTGGGGTCCTTCTCGGCCTTCTTGTGACACCGGGCCTTCTTGTGACACCGGGTGCTGTAGTTGTCCTGGAGGGCAGGCAGTGTGCCCCTCATGATATGTTGGGCAGATCGCACCACCCTCTGGAGAGTCTTGTGGTTATGGATGGTTCAGTTGCTGTACCAGTAGTAATACAGCCCGACAGGATGCTCTCAATGGTGCTGTAGAAGTTTGTGAGGGTCAGTGTGGGTCCCAGTCATGGTTTGTCACACTGCGGATGCTGCCATAAGCCTCTTACTTAGGATCCTCTCATCTCCGGCCTGTTTCTATTGTCACAAACCGGCTCATACTCCGTAACAAATAGGGAAACAACGCAGAGATAAAGAAATTACAAACCTACATCCAAGTATCAAATGGTGTATGTAGTCAGTAGTGTAAGTCAGTGGATGCGTGGATATATGGTGATAATGAGGGGTGTTGAAAAGCCACAAAATACCAAAACCAACAGTGTGTCTGCGTGGACAGAGACTTCTCAATGTGTGGGGGAAAGGTGTATTTATCCACGGGACACACCCGAGCCCAGGTGTGTCTCATTTCACTGACTCCCAGCTCTGCCCACACATTCTATTATGGAAAACAATAGCAGAGAGAAGGAAGTTGGCTGACAGTAGGATGGTCATCATACCATTCTCTTACCTCTTTACTGTGTCACAATCACTTTAGTTTATCTACCTCGAGAGGTATGCCATGCCCGCTGAATAATCTCCAGTAGCGTTGTGTTACAGTATGACTTTAAACCGTCCTCTCGTCCATACCCGGGCGCGAACCATGGACCCTCTGCACACATCAACAACAGTGACCCACAAAGCATCGTTACCCATTGCTCCACAAAAGCCATGGCCCTTGCAGAGCAAAGGGAACCACTACTTCAAGGTCTCAGAGCAAGTGACGTCACCGATTGAAACACTATTTAGCGCGCACCACCGCTAACTAGCTAGCCATTTCACATCTGTTACACTCATCCCCCTTTTGACCTCCTCCTTTTCCGCAACATACAGTGATGCGGGTCACGGCACCAATGTTACAGTATAACTTTAAACCGTCCCCTCGCCCATATCCGGGCGCGAACCAGGGACCCTCTTCACATCAACAACAGTCACCCACGAAGCATCGTTACCCATCGCTCCACAAAAGACACGGCCCTTGCAGAGCAAGGGGAACCACTACTTCAAGGTCTCAGAGCAAGTGACGTCACCGATTGAAACGCTATTTAGCGCGCACCACCGCTAACTGGCTAGCCGATTGATATCCGTGACAGTTGCATAGGGAAAATCACTGGGGAAGCCAGAAAAAAAAGCCATATTACAACCTGTGTTGTGACAAATGCGTTGTTTGCTCTATAAATGGAGATCTCTTCCTAGCCACCTGGCCAAACTGAACAAGTTGGGGAGAAGGGCCTTGGTCAGGGAGATGAGTAGGCCTCTTGGACAGAGCTCAAGAGTTCCTCTGTGGAGATGGGAGAACCTTCCAGAAGGACAACCATCTCTGCAGCACTCCACCAATCAGGCCTTTATGGTAGAGTGGCCAGACGGAAGCCACTCCTCAGTAAAAGGCACATGATAGCCCGCTTGGAGTTTGCCAGAAGGCACCTAAAGGACTCTGACGTCTGATGAAACCAAGATTGAACTCTTTGGCCTGAATTCCAAGCGTCACGTCTGGAGGAAACCTGGCACCGTCCCTACGGTGAAGCATGGTGGTGGCAGCGTCATGCTGTGGGATGTTTCTCAGCAGCAGCGACTGGGACACTAGCCAGGATGAAGGGAAAAATGAAAGAAACGGAGCAAAGTACAGAGAGATCCTTGATGAAAACTTGCTCCAGAGCACTCAGGCTCTCAGACTGGGGAGAAGGTTCATCTTCCAACAGGAGAACACTAAGCACACAGCCAAAACTACATAGGAGTGGCTTTGGGACAAGTCTCTGAATGTCCTTGAGTGGTCCAGCCAGAGCCTGAACTTAAACCTAATCGAACATCTCTGGAGAGACCTGAAAATAGCTCTGCAGTCATGCTCGCCATCAAACCCGGCAGCACTTGAGAGGATTAGCAGAGAAGAATGGGAGAAACTCCCCAAATACAGGCGCAGTGTTATACCCAAGAAGACTCAAGGCTGTAATCACTGCCAAAGGTGGGTCTGGAAACTTATGTAAATTTAGTTTTTCCAGTTTTTTTTTTGCCTAGAATTAAGTGACTTAATTCATTCCCTCCCAGTTACGGGGAGTGATGAGCTCTACAGTAGTCTCACAACTCAATTGCTGGTTGAAAACTGTTTTCTGCCCCTCCCAAAAGATAGAATTTGTAGATAATTGTCCCTCTTTCTGGGACCCACCCACAAACAGGACCAAGCCTGGCATGCTGAGGAGTGACGGACTCCATCCTAACTGGAGGGGTGCTCTCATCTTATCTACCAACATAGACAGGGCTCCATTATGAAATAGGGTGCAGACCAGGCAGCAGGCTGTTAGCCAGCCTGCCAGCTTAGTAGAATCTGCCACTAGCACAGTTAGTGTAGTCAGCTCAGCTATCCCCATTGAGACTGTGCCTCGACCTAGGTTGGGCAAAACTAAACATGGCGTTGTTCGCTTTAGCAATCTCACTAGGATAAAGACCTGCTGCATTCCTGCCATTATTGAAAGAGATCGTGATACCTCACATCTCAAAATAGGGCTACTGAATGTTAGATCCCTCACTTCAAAGGCAGTTATAGTCAATGAACTAATCACTGATCATAATCTTGATGTGATTGGCCTGACTGAAACATGGCTTAAGCCTGATGAATTTACTGTGTTAAATGAGGCCTCACCTCCTGGTTATACTAGTGACCATATCCCCCGTGCGTGCATCCTGCAGAGGTGTTGCTAACATTTACGATAGCAAATTTCAATTTACAAACAAAAAAAATACGTTTTCGTATTTTGAGCTTCTTGTCATGAAATCTATGCAACCTCCTCAATCACTTTTTATAGCTACTGTTTACAAGCCTCCTGGGCCATATACAGTGTTCCTCACTGAGTTCCTATCGGACCTTGTAGTCATAGCAGATAATATTATAATTTTTCGTGATTTTAATATTCACATGGAAAAGTCCACAGACCCACTCCAAAAGGTTTTCGGAGCCATCATCGATTCAGTCGGTTTTGTCCAACATTTCTCTGGACCTACTCACTGTCACAGCCATACTCTGGACCTAGTTTTGTCCCATGGAATATATGTTGTGGATCTTAATGTTTTTCCTCATAATCCTGGACTATCGGACCACCATTTTATTACATTTGCAATTGCAACAAATAATCTGCTCAGACCCCAACCAAGGAGCATCAAAAGTCGTGCTATACATTCTCAGACAACACAAATATTCCTTGATGCCCTTCCAGACTCCCTCTGCCTACCCAAAGACATCAGAGGACAACAATCAGTTAACCTCTCTAGAGTAGGGGGCAGCATTCGGATTTTTGGATGAAAAAAGCATGCCCAAATGAATTGGCCTGCTACTCAGGCCCAGAAGATATGATATGCGTATAACTGGTAGATTTGGATAGAGAACACTCTAAAGTTTCCAAAACTGTTACAACTGTGTCTGTGAGTATAGCAGAACTGATTTGGCAGGCAAAAACCTGGGGAAAATCCATTCAGGAAGTTTTTGTTGTTGGGTTTTGTAGTTTTCTATTCAATGCCATTACAGTATCCATTGACTTAGGACTCAAATTGCAGTTCCTATGCCTTCCACTAGATGTCAACAGTCTTTAGAAAATGGTTCAGGCTTGTATTCTTATAAATGAGAGAGTAAGACCAGTCTGAATGAGTGGACCCTACCGTGTCGCAAAGCTTTTTCATGAACAATCGCGAGAGAGTGCATTTCTTGTTTACCTTTTATTATGGCAACGTTATTGTCCGGTTGAAATATTACAGATCATTTAGGCTAAAAACAACCTGAGGATTGAATATAAACTTCATTTGACATGTTTCTATGAACATTACGGATACAATTTGAATTTTTTTTGTCTGCCTGTTTTGACTGCGTTTGAGCTTGTGGATTACTGAAGAAAACTGAGGTTTTTGGATATAAAGAGACTTTATCGAACAAAAGGAACGTCTTCTGAGTGCCACCATATGAAGATCATCAAAGGTAAGGGACTAATTTTCTCTCTATTTCTGAGTTTTGTAATGCTTCTGCTTGGATGGTTGGGCTATGTTCTGGGATAGGTATGTTCTGGGCTAGGTATGCTTTCGCCGAAAAGCATTTTATAAATTTGACACAGTGGTTGGATTAACAAGAAGTTAGGTTTAAAGATTATGAAAAATATATGTTTTGTTTTCTGAATTTTAATAATGAGCATTTCTGTATTTGAATTTGGCGCTCTGCAATCTCACTGGATGTTAGCCAGATGGGACGCTAGCATCCAACATACCCTAACTGAGGAACTCAATTTAACCATAGATGCAGTTGCATCCCTAAAAACTAAAAACATTTGTCATAAGAAACTAGCTCCCTAGTATACAGAAAATACCCGAGCTCTGAAGCAAGCTTCCAGAAAATTGGAACGGAAATGGCTCCACACCAAACTGGAAGTCTTCCGACTAGCTTGGAAAGATAGTACCGTGCAGTATCGAAGAGCCCTCACTGCTGTTCGATCATCCTATTTTTCCAACTTAATTCACGAAAATAAGAATACGAAATTTATTTTTGATACTGTCGCAAAGCTAACTAAAAAGCAGCAATAAATTCATGATCATTAGAAAGCAAATTACGGACGCCTCTTTAGATCTGCATATTCCTCCAAAGCTCAGTTGTCCTGAGTCTACACAACTCTGCCAGGACCTAGGATCAAGAGAGACACTCAAGTGTTTTAGTGCTATATCTCTTGACACAATGATGAAAATAATCATGGCCTCTAAACCTTCAAGCTGCATACTAGACCCTATTCCAACTGAACTACTGAAAGAGCTGCTTCCTGTGCATGGCCCTCCTATGTTGAACATAATAAATGACTCTCTATCCACCGGATGTGTACCAAACTCACTAAACGTGGCAGTAATAAAGCCTCATTGAAAAAAAGATAAACCTTGACCCAGAAAATATAAAAAACTATCGGCCTATATCGAATTTTTCCATTCCTCTCAAACATTTTAGAAAAAGCTGTTGCGCAGCAAGTCACTGCCTTCCTGAAGACAAATAATGTATACGAAATGGTTCAGTCTGGTTTTAGACCCCATCATAGCACTGAGACTGCACTTGTGAAGGTGGTAAATGACCTTTTAATGGCTTAAGACCGAGGCTCTGCATCTGTCCTCGTGCTCCTAGACCTTAGTGCTGCTTTTTATACCATCGATCACCACATTCTTTTGGAGAGATTGGAAACCCAAATTGGTCCACACGGACAAGTTCTGGCGTGGTTTAGATCTTATCTCTTGGAAAGATATCAGTTTGTCTCTGTGAATGGTTTGTCCTCTGACAAATCAACTGTAAATTTCGGTGTTCCTCAGGTTCCGTTTTAGGATCACTATTGTTTTCACTATATATTTTACCTCTTGGGGATGTCATTCAAAAACATAATGTCAACTTTCACTGCTATGCGGATGACACACAGCTGTACATTTAGTTGAAACATGGTGATGCCCCAAAATTGCCCTCGCTAGAAGCCTGGGTTTCAGATATAAGGAAGTGGATGGCTGCAAACTTTTTACTTTTAAACTCAGACAATACAGAGATGCTTGTTCTAGGTCTCAAGAAACAAAGAGATCTTCTGTTGAATCTGCCAATTAATCTTGATGGTTGTACAGTCGTCTCAAATAAAACTGGGAAGGACCTCGGCGTTACTCTGGACCCTGATCTCTCTTTTGAGGAACATATCAAGACGGTTTCAAGGACAGCTTTTCCCATCTACGTAACATTGCAAAAATCTGAAACTTTCTGTCCAAAATGATGCAGAAAGATTTATCCATGATTTTGTTACTTCTAGGTTAGACTACTGCAATGCTCTACTTTCCGGCGACCCGGATAAAACACTAAATAAACTTCAGTTAGTGCTAAATACAGCTGCTAGAATCCTGACTAGAACCAAAACATTTGATCATATTACTCCAGTGCTAGCCTCCCTACACTGGCTTCCTGTCAAGGCATGGGCTGATTTCAAGGTTTTACTGCTAACCTACAAACATTACATGGGCTTGCTCCTACCTATCTTTCCGATTTGGTCCTGCCGTACATACCTACACGTACGCTACGGTCACAAGACGAAGGCCTCCTAATTGTCCCTAGAATTTCTAAGCAAACAGCTGGAGGCAGGGCTTTCTCGTATAGAACTCAAATTTTATGGAATGGCCTGCCTACCCATGTGAGATGAGCAGACTCGGTCTCAACCTTTAAGTCTTTACTAAAGACTCATCTCTTCAGTGGGTCATATGATTGAGTGTATCTGGCCCAGGAGAGTGAAGTTGAACGGAAAGGCTCTGGAGCAACGAACTGCCCTTGCTGTCTCTGCCTGGCCGGTTCCCCTCTCTCCACTGGGATTCTCTGCCTCTAACCCTATTACAGGGGCTGAGTCACTGGCTTAGTGATGCTCTTTCATGCAGGCCATAGGAGGGGTGCGTCACTTGAGTGGGTTGAGTCACTGACGTGATCAATCTGTCTGGGTTGGCGTCCCCCCTTGGTTTGTGCCATGAACCATTTCAACATCGTCAAATCACCTATGTTAAGTATAATACAGTGACCACAAAAATTTGTGCTCGTAGAAAAAAAAGATGTTGACACACCCTACTTGTAGAGAAATGCCATTGCCATCCTCCTCTCTTTTATGTTGTGAAACATTTTATCACTCTGTCATGCATTACATGCTTTTATTTTTGTTGTCCTAGGTTACCTGGATAAAAGTATTGCTTGCGAGCCTAATTTCCATTCATGGGCAACGTTAGCTAGTTAACATTAGCCTTCTACATATAGCTACATAATGAACCTCCGTCTTCTCAGGTCAGGGACACAACAATCTATGTATTAATGGTTGGATCAGAATCACCATTATAATCATTGGCCAGTACGGAGAATCACCATTACAATCATTGGCCTGTACGGAGAATCACCATTACAATCATTGGCCAGTACGGAGAATCACCATTATAATCATTGGCCAGTACGGAGAATCGCCATTACAATCATTGGCCAGTACGGATAATCACCATTATAATCATTGGCCAGTACGAAGAATTAAGTAAAACCCATAAGTCCAAATCCCTGTCTCCATCCAGGGCTAATTTAGTAAAGGGACAATTTTAGCAAGCTGGCCACCGGAGGACAACAACACAACGGGATGCAACAATTCAAGTTGTTTCTTTCAATTACGTATGCTCTCAATGTGATTTGATAGGAGAGACGCTAAATCCAAGCTGGCATCCCTTGACACTTTTTTTGGTGTGCCAGGACCATTCACAGTTGAGCTCGCTCAGTTTAGCTCAACGCTGATTGGCTATAATTTGATACTTTTTATTATGAAGGGAGGCCAAATGCTTGGTGGCTTCCCTTGCATTCAATGCTACAGGCGGCAACAATGTCATACTCGTTTTGACCAGACACCATCGGGGAGGTAGGGTAGCCTAGTGGTTAGAGCGTTGGGCTAGTAACCGGAAGGTTGTGAGTTCAAATCCCCAAGCTGAAAAAATCTGACAAAACTGTCGTTCTGCCCCTGAACAGGCAGTTAACCCACTGTTCCCAGGCCGTCATTGAAAATAAGAATTTGTTCTTAACTGACTTGCCTGGTTAAATAAAGGTAAAATAAAAATAAAAAAAGATGGTCTACACATAGAGAGACAGAGGGGTGCTGTTTCACTTGCTCGGATGCTTTATCCGGTGACATACATTCAGCCTCTTGCGAAGTGAGGAAACAACACAGAGAGATGAAAAATACATATGTTTTTATTTTTTCCCTTTGCCAATGTTTTGGGGAAGCCTGGCTTCCCTTGGCATCCATAAATACACACCACTGTCTGTCTCTGTCCTTTTGTTGGGTGGATCATCCTCAGTGTCATGTCTCATGAGAATCACCGTACAGTCCAATGGGCAGGGTTACTCCAATGGGCAGGGTTACTTGCCTTCAGTGCATTGATTGGTAACCTTTATTCAGTAAAAGTGGAAGGGGGACAGGCCTCCCATTCACATTTAATATCATCTGATGCACCTTTTGTGACTGCAATGAAGGAGGTGTGCCTGTGTGTGTGTGTTCTCTTGTGCAGCAGGCTGCTTCCACGTAATTAATACATCAGTGACTGTTTCCAGTCATGGCTTTGAGACAGAGGAAATGTGCGTATTGCACTTGGTGCGTGACTGACGGCAAGCGAATGGAAAAATCCTTCAAACTGACTTGGAGATTTACCCTGCATGAAACCAACTGGGACGCAATTATGGGAAAGACAACAATTAAAGTGTCTTCCAAGACAGCTATCCAAGACGCTATCGCTAAGTTGTCACAATTCTGTATCGCCTCAATATATCACATAGTGGATTTGTTTGCCTGGATCACAGGATGTGAGACGCCAAGCCAAGAAAATACAGCATTTTATATGATTCTACAGGGCTGAGGTTGAGATGATTCATTTGCAAATTGAAATATGAAAGAAAACTGACAAGACTCGCAGAGAAATCAATTCCAGGAGATCAATTCTCTAATATTGAGATGCATGAAAAATAATCACCTGGAAATTGCTGCGGAATATTTTACTTTTTAATCAGGTTAGAGAGAATAGAATAAGTCAGACCATTCTTGCGCTAGTGAGGATACCTGGCTGCTTAGTTCTTTAGGTAGGTAGGAGACCTGGCTACATACATTTACAAAAGACTACATCCAACATTCCAACAACGGCTGCCAAGCCATTGTCAAGTCCACCCTTTAGCAGGAGACGTGGGCCATACTGACCAACAGTCTCAGTGTAGAAGCGCTGATCTAGGAACAGTTTGGTATTTTACATCAAGATGAATATAATTATATGGTCGGGGGGGGGGGTCTGATCCTAGATCAACGCTCTTAACCTGAAATGCTTTTTTACTACGTGTCATGGCTGCTTGAACTTAAGACTACATCCAAAAGCAGCAGCTGGGATCAGTTTGGTCTTTACATCAAAATGAATAGAATTATATGGTCAGAGGGGATCTTAAGACGACAGCGAAAAGAAGCAACCGCCAAGGAATTGTCTTGATCATGAGACATCCATAGTGCATTCATTGTGTCTGGACTTCTTATGTACCTCTGTGGATAATAGGAATTCACAGGTCTGCAACAGACTGAATGCTACTGGTACCTACTGGTACCTAATACCTAGTGTCTTAACCCCAGAGAGCCACTTCTTCTGAAAGACATGGAGGGAGAGCTTTTAATACCATGTGTTTCTGCGTGAGGTGGCTAGCACTTTTAAAACTCCATCCATCACCATGCATCCCTACAGAACAGAACACACACACACACACACACCCAGGAGGAGAGGATGACCTGGTCTGTCAGACTGACTGTTTCTAATTGCCCTCCTTTGCTAGCATAGATCACTCTGGCATCGTACATTGGCGGACATGATATGGGGTTGCCTCCATCATTGGACTGAAATGACTGCTCTGATAGACTGAAACTGTTTTCAGCATATCTGGTGGAGGATCATAAACTATGATTATATTCCATTCCAAAATAAATGCAACTATGCTTGACGTCAATGGAGAAATCGAGTAGAAATATTTTGTTTTCCATATTCGTAAAATGTAAGCTAAAAAATTCTTTACCATAACACATTTGCTCTGCTGTGTTACTTCCAAAAGTTGTTAAAGAGAAAATATGGAGAGAGAGGGAATAACTGACCCAGTTATAAGCTAGGAAACCAAGAAAACAACATACGATTTACAGCAGATTCATTGTTACCCTTTTATCTTCTATCTGTCTATACGTTCTTAATGTCCCTCACTATGATGTATTGTGGCAGGGTTGGTCCACTGACATGGGAGGTCTGTGAAACAGTGCCAGTGTAGATGGATAGGGACGGGGAGCAGAGACACCTGTCACAGGGTGATCATAGCTCTCTGTGTCAGGGCTAATGACTGGGCTCTGTTACAGGGTCACTTACTTAGAAGAATGTCCCCGTCTCTCACAGCTAATGGTTGCACACTGCTGATCCGACCATTGTCGCTTATTAGATCGACCGTGTGTGTGTGTGTGTGTGGGTGTGTGTGTAGGGTGGGACTGGAGTAGTGGAGAGAAGGATGGGGAAGGGAGGGGACTGCTGTCTGATGCAGACAGCGGCTAAATCATTGCACATGGTACTGTGCTGGCACTTATAGCACATAAACGTCAGTGGAATTGAGTTGATTTGGAAGAACCAATGTAATATGCATGCCGACGTGCGTGGGTGTGTGTTAAGTGCGAAGGAGCGGCGGTTTAAGAGTGGTTAGAAATCTATCTTTCAAAGTATTGTTGTCTCTTACCACTAACACCAACATCGGGAAAATATTCCAAGTGATACTTTTCTACCCCACTTTGTAATTGTTTAATGCATTCTTCACAGAGCATTTATAAGCAAATGAATGAGGAAATATTATTTCAAACAGTTCAAATACTGAGAAAAGTATCCTCCAAGTCCCATCATAAGCTTTCATAAATGTGTCAGAAGGATGCATGTCCTTTATGTCTGGTTTGATTAGATAATTTATGCATTTTTGTTCATCCCATTTCCCCGTTTATGGTGTCAGCCAGGGCCAGTTGTTCACACACACACACATGGCTGAAAGGTGATGTTTAGCTACTGGCCTTCTGCTTAATTAGAGCTGTTAAGGACATTTTACCTGAGAAGGCTATGAAAAATTCGTAAAAACACAGCCCCAATGGAAATGGTACCTAAGTGATTAGGAAAAGGCTGTAAATCAATATTCCCTTTGACCTGAGCTGGCAATGGACTGACAGAATGAACATACATAAAATAAGAAAATACATATGATTAAACAATTAAAGGGATACTTCGCTAGTTAGTATTGGATCGCAAAATGACCTCTAAATTCCTTCATACTGGACACAGAGACATAAAAAGGATAACCACGAGTTAATGTGACAATGGGAAGTAGATAAAGGGCACATTTGCCAAAATCCTGAAGTATTGCTTTAGGTTTTGAGTAAATCCTTCTGGAGGCTCAGAGAGACAGAGATCCATGTACTGTATGCATGAAAGCCATTTTGATGACTCATTGACCTGCGAGCATCACCTTTCTATTTTGACTACTAAAAATGCACACGTGTGTTTGTCAGCTGGCTGGTGTGTCTATTTGTTACCTGTACTGCCAGGGTCTCTATTTCTTAAATCTCCAAATTGGTTAGTTCGTCCTTAGCCATCTTGACCAAATGAAGTAATTTATTTAAAATGGCACCCCAGCCTCCCATCCCTCTACTAAAGAACAAACAGGTCACAACCTCATTGCCTATCTGCAACGTTTCATTATTTACCTGGGCTGTTTGTTGCTTTGTTTGTTTTGATTAGTTGATAATGCATCATTCACCCCTCTTTCACATCTCACTGACATATGTTACCAAGGTCACAAGATGTATTAGCTATTCAGAGAGAAAATCAATAGCCATAGCAGACCTTGACATCGCAGGGTCCACGGAATATGTAAACAGATCATCAGTCCATGCAGATCCATGCTATCTATCTCTAACACATTGGAATTACCCTCCATAGTTACTCCAACAATGCTTTAGTCCCGTGGTCGCCAACCTTTGACTCAAGATCACTTTCGCAGTCAAAATGAAAGCTGAGATCCACGGACGAGATCTCTCGCATCTGATACAAGTGCACCTACTGTCAACAGTGTAAAATGAATAAAAAAATATTCCCAAAACATTTGACCTCAAAAAGGAGGCTTTTCTACAGAACTGTCTGGTAAACGCCTAGGAGTGAATTGAAGATCAAGAGTTAACAAAAAGGTTAATCTTGGTCATATTCAGAATGTCACAGAATAGTAGAGTTCCAACAGTCTGTTAACCTTCTTGTTAATAGTACAGGAATGAATATTGAAAATAGCTAGATTTTGCTCAAAATTACAAATTGGCTAACCCTGTATCTGTCCCTGCTATTAAACCTCACTTTAATATACATTTCTGGAGCCTAAATGCCACATTTGCGGGGACCGTTTAAATCAGATTTAATTGATGGAAACTACTTTTCGGGAATTTGCACTCATTTAATGTCAGTTCTTAATACCCCATGAAAATCTGCTCGGTCAAATAGTCGCTGTGCCACTTCATCACTTCAGGTGGCTAATTCCCATGTAGCTCTTTTTCCCCTTCTCTTCCTCTGGTTTGTAATTGACTTATTTAGCGGCAGGCTAACAGCACACTCTTCATGGGTTGGCCTATTTGGGTTCTGAGCCCTTACCTTTTCAATTCAAAGCATTTTATGGTGCCATTTAAAACACCTAGGCCTCGTAATTAAAACAGAATGAGGGAAAGAGCAAGGATTACACAACATCATGTATTGAATTCTATTG
The DNA here is from genome assembly GCF_036934945.1 of Oncorhynchus masou masou. Taxonomy (NCBI): domain Eukaryota; kingdom Metazoa; phylum Chordata; class Actinopteri; order Salmoniformes; family Salmonidae; genus Oncorhynchus; species Oncorhynchus masou. The sequence goes on along the minus strand of NC_088230.1, from coordinate 9,293,446 downwards.
AAGACCAGTATGGAGTTAATAAGGTTGATTGATGGTTTGGAAGATGTCGTGTCCAATTCTGTGTGCTTTTTGCTCTCTGTAGGCGGACAAATGTTGTGTATGAGCAACTTCACCATTGATGGCCTACTTTTGAAATTGATGTTCAGGGGTATGTTTGTCCAAATAGATCCATCTAGTAAGTGATGTAGATAGGAAAGAAGTAAGGAAGCACATTAAGGTAAATAATGATCCTGCGGTTAGAACACATACTCTAGACAAATTGTCCTTATTGACAGTTGTTTCTTGACCTGCGCCTGCTGCGTAAATACCATAACATACACAAACTCTGAGATAAAAACAGATGTTTGGCAGATGAACACACACACAAACACACAGGGGCGGGCTCCAGGCATAAGCAACCTAAGCGGCACTAGGGGGCCCCTAACAAAGATCATATTTTTGGTGGTTGTATTTCCATTAATCTTCACTCGTCTGAGCTGCGTCATAAGTCATCGATTTGGGCAACAGCTATGTCCGTATGGCCTTTCACCAGGAAATGTTCTTTAAAATAGCAATAATGTCTCTGCACCCCGTGGCGAAATGGGTAGAATTGCAGGAAATTAGTTGCAAAACTGCAAACTTTTCTCTCAGCCCCATGGAAAAATGAGTAAAACTGAAAAATTGCATGACATTTGTTATAACATTGCCACATTTTCTCTCTGCCACCTATGGCAAAATTTGTAAAACTGAAAAATGTCTCTCCAACGTCAAAAGGGGGCCCACTTAAATCTTTTATCGTAAGGTGGTGGGACCCCCCAGCAAATCTCACTTAGGGCCCCAAAAAGGCTAGGGCTGGCCCGGCACAAGAGGGTGGAGGCAGTCATTTTTTTTCTCCAAATGTTTGTTTCGGTTTCTCACAGTTAGCTCTGTACCATGCTGTGCTCCTGATCTAGTAGTGGGCCTGCCCTTTTTCTGAAAGAAACATTTGGCTGAATTTAAATGAACAGTATGGTGTAATTTTAACAGCCTGACCATGACACTCTTTGGTACACAGAGGGTTGGGTGCTGGGGAAATGTAACCCCTCTAAAATGATTAGACTATGTGTGCAAGGGTATATTTGTTGTTTTGAATTTGGCACCCTGCACTTTCACTGGCTGTTGTCATATCGATCCCATTCGCGGGATCTCAGCCCAAAGAGGCCCAAACAGATTGTACCTTAAAACCTCTTTGGGCTGAGATCCCGCTAACGGGAACGATATGACAACAGCCAGTGAAAGTGCATGGCGCCAAATAAAAAAAAACAGAAATCACATAATTAAAATTTCTCAAACATAGAAGTATTTTACACCATTTTAAAGATACACTTCTTGTTAATCCCACCACAGTGTCCGATTTCAAAAGGCTTTACGACGAGAGCAAACCAAACGATTATGTTAGGTCAGAGCCAAGTCACAGAAAAACATAGCCATTTTTCCAGCCAAAGAGAGGAGTCACAAAAAGCAGAAATAGAGATAAAATTAATCACTAACCTTTGATGACACATGTATGTTTTGTTCGATAAAGTTTATATAAAAAAATCTCAGTATACATTGGCGCGTTATGTTCAGTAGTTCCAAAACATCCGGTGATTTTGCAGAGAGCCATATAATTTACATAAATACTCATAATAAACATTGATAAAATATACATTTCTCCATTTCTCCAACCGCTGTGTCATGCAATAATCTGAGTACAGTGCTCAGAGACCAAAACAACCCAAACAGATATCCGCCATGTTGTGTAGTCTACAGAAGTCAGAAATAGCATTATCAATATTAATTTACCTTTGATGATCTTCATCAGAATGCACTCCCAGGTATCCCAGTTCCACAATAAATGTTTTGATAAATGATTTGTTCGATAAAGTCCATAATTTATGTCCAAATACCTCCTTTTTGTTCGCGCGTTTAGCCCAGTAATCCAAATTCATGACGCATGATCACTAGGTGCAGACGAAAAGTCAAAAAGTTCCGTTACAGTCCGTAGAAACATGTCAAACGATGAATAGAATCCATCTTTATGTTTTTAACATAAATCTTCAATAATGTTCCAACCTGAGAATTCCTTTGTCTGTAGAAATGCAATGGAACTCAAGCTATCTATCACATGAACGCGCGTGGTCAGCTTATGCCCCTCTGGCAGACCTCTTACTCAATCCCCTCTCATTCGCCCCCACTTCACAGTAGAAGCATCAAACAAGGTTCACTGTTGACATCTATTGGAAGCCTTAGGATGTGTAATATTACCCCATAGATACTGTGTATTCAATAGGGAATGAGTTGAAAAACTATGAACCTCAGATTTCCCACTTCCTGTTTGGATTTTTTCTCTGGTTTTTGCCTGCCATATGAGTTCTGTTATACTCGCAGACATCATTCAAACAGTTTTAGAAACTTCCGAGTGTTTTCTATCCACATCTACTAATAATATGCATATATGAGCAACTGGGCATGAGTAGCAGACGGTTTGCTCTGGGCACCTTATTCATCCAAGCTTCTCAATACTACCCCCAGCTATAACAAGTTTTAACTGCTAAAGCCCCTTACAATTATTGGATTTGATCTAGAGTGTTCTATGTGTAGTACACAGCACACATTATTTTGTATTGCTAAAAGAATGGTGTGAGACTCGTTGGGAGCAACTTGAAACATGGGTGGATCACTCTTCAAAAAAGCAATCATTTTAAAGAACAGAATAAATGAGTACAATGCAGTTATTTGATGTTTGTTCAGTATATTAAATCACCAGCTCATACATGTAATGCATTTTGTTAAATTCTACACAATAGCTCACACTGCACTTAGCCCAGCCTCTTTGGCAATGGACTAAGATATATTTTATCCTGGGGCTAAGCAACTATTCACACTTGCACATTTTAAAGTGGGATAGCACTGACCTTAGCCCAGGGCGAGCTGACACTGCTCCAAAGCAGGGTTAGAACCTACATTTTGAGGTTAGCCCCAGGGTTGGAAGATTCAAATTACAAATACTCTACTGTATTACTGAATTTTCTGAGTACTTTCCAAAGTCAGTCATTTAACTTTTACTTAATGATGTTTTGAATGAAGTATTGTACTTCGCTACACTTTTTGTAGGCTATCCCTAATTGTAGATCACGAGGGCACAGAAAGTTTGCGAAAGCCCCACAGAGCCAGAAAAAATAATCATCGTTGTTTAGTCAGTTACCAATCAAACCAAATTTCATGCATAACACCAATACAGGCCAATCAAATCAAGCTGTGAATACAAACTGAAAGATGATAGTGGGAAAATGCAAAAACAACTTAGTTTAGTTTGAGACGTAGCATGTAATAGTGTGTGAAAACAATGAAGACGGAGGAGACAATGCATTGCAAACTTTGCTTACCCAGGATGGCGGAGGTGGCAGCCTACAAAAAGGAAACAATGTAGAGGTAGGATAACTAGCTAGCTATGAATGATCCAAATATTGCTATGGATGGTTTTAGCAGCTGGTATATGTAGCGGACATGAGTGGTCACGTGATGAGGTAGGTTGTGGTGGTGGTGGCTAGCTACCCGTGTAAGTTATCTGGGCTAGCTAACATTACGCTAACTTCATCAAGTGAGCTAGCTAGCTAGCTAATGTTAGCTTGCTTGGTCATGACATACAGTATTTAGAGATGTTTTGCTGTGTACTGTACTGTTTCTGATCAACAGAGTGGAGCAGGGACCACGCTTTGTGGAATAAGCCCAAGTTCAATACTTTGTTTGCTGAAATCCAACCTTTTTCAAATAAATGTTAATCAAATACAACCACAGACTGTTTGCTTATTGCTGATGCTCTATGATGGTAACTCCGTGCAAATGGGCATGCGCCCATTGAATCTCCACAAGGAAACAGTTGGTGGTTCTATTTGGTATTTTATTAGGATCGCCATTAGCTGTTGCAAAAGCAGCACTCTTCCTGGAGCCAACACAAAACATGACATAACACAGAAGATTAATAGACAGAAATAGCTCAATGACAGAACTACATACATAATTTTTAAAGGCACACGTAGACTACATATCAATACATATACACAAACTATCTAGGTCAAATAAGAGAGAGGCATTAGGCCATGAGGTGTGCTTCATCTGTTTTTTTAAAACCAGGTTTGCTGTTTATTTGAGCAATATGAGATGGAACGCAGCTCAATGCAATAATGGCTCTATATAATACTGTATGCTTTCTTGAATTTTGGGACTGTGAAAAGACAGCTGGTTGCATGACTGGTGGGGTAAGAGTGCGTGTGTGTGTGTAAATTGACTTTTCTTGTAAAAAAGAAGTGATGCAGTCAGTCTCTCCTCAACTCTTAGCCAAGAGAGACTGGAAGGCACAGTATTTATATGAGCCCTCTGATTACAATGAATAGCAAGAATTGCCACTCTGTTCTGGGCCAACTGCAGCTTAACTAGGTCTTTCCTTGCAGCACTCAACCACACGACTGGAAAATAATCAAGATAAGACTAAACTAGAGTCTGCAGGACTTGCTTTTTGAAGTGGGGTGTCAAAAAAAACATCTCTTTATTACAGACTGACCTCTGCCTGTCTTTACAATCATTGAATCATTGAATCTATACTGTATGTTTTGACCATGACAGTTTACAATCTAAGATAACACCAAGTCTCCTCAATTTGTTCAACAGCCACACCATTCATTACCATACTCAGCTGAGGTCTAGAACTTAGAGAGCATTGTATTTGGTACAAATAATTCCCTATGTTTTTTACTGACCACCCATTCCAAATCAGACTGCAACTCTTTGTTAAGGATTTCCGTCACTTCATTAACTGTGTTTACAGATGGGTGTGGTTGAAAAATCTGCATACATGGACACACATGCTTTGTTTAATGCCAGTGGGAGGTCATTGGCAAAAATAGAAAAGACTAGAGGGCCTAGAGAGCTGCACTGTGTACACCACACTTTACATGTTTGACATTAGAGAAGTTTCTATTAAAGAAAACCATTTGAGTTATATTAGACAGATAGTTCTGAATCCACATTATGACCGAGGTTGAAAAGACATAATACATTAATCTTTTCAACAGGTTATCAATAATATCAAAGGCTTCCTTTCAACCAATCATCAGTGCAGTACATGTTGACTGGCCTTCTCTATAAGCATTCCAAAAGTCTGTGGTTAATTTGTTTACATAGGAATAGCATTGTATTTGGTAAAACACATTTTTCCCAACAGTTGCAGCAATCTAATAGGTAGGCAGTAAAGGCCGCTTTACCACTCTTGGGTTGCGTAATTACTTTGGCTTCCCTCCAGGCCTGAAGACAAATACATTTATCCAGGCTCAGATTAAAGACATGACAGAGAGGAGTGGCTATATAGTTAGCTACCATCCTTAGTAGCTTTCCATCTAAGTTGTCAATGCCAGGAGGTTGGTCATTATTGAGCGATAACCATACATTTCCCACCTCTAACTTTACAAAGTTCTAACTTTCAATGCATGAATACGATGGTTCACAGTTTGTTGTTGGCATTTCCTGCCTAAGTTTGCACTCTTTGCCAGTTAAGTAATCATTAAAATAATTGGCAATATCAAATGTTTTGTGAAAAATAAGACATCGGATTCTTTCTGCTTTGGTAACCTGGGAGGTCTACCCCGGGGGTTGGTGATAGAAGGTACGTACCGCGACGTTGGCTCCTTCTGCTGGGAGTACACAGGCTGGGCACCCAGACACTGATAGCTCGAAGTAAAAGGTAATTTGTGGAGAGTGACAACCAGCTGTGCAGGCCAAATAAATGGAGCACCATAGCACACCGTGAGGGGAGACAGAGACAGACACGGAGCAGAACCTGAGAAGAACCAAGCCAAACCTACAATATTTTGTTGGTATGTTTATTTCGTTGCCTGGTAAAGTTGTGTTTTCTGACTAGAACCTCCCTGGCTCTGTGTTAATCTCTGCACTCTCAACCCAACAACCCACGGTGTACCACATATGGTGGAGAAGGCGGGCATCTCAGTAACTTTGGGTGCCGTTGGGGTCGAGCATGCAGAGATTTCCATGGAGGAACTGGTGGCTCTGGTTATCCTCAGCCAGCAGAAGCAACAGGTTCTCCAGGAGCAATCACATGGCTCAGGAGTCTATCCCGAATCAGTTCCTGGTTAAGTTAATGGCAGAAGATGATGTGGAGGTGTATTTGTGCACCTTCAAGAGGACTGCGCAGAGGGAAGGATGGCCCAAGCACAGGTGGGCTAGGCTTTTGGCACCCTATCTTTCTGGAAGGCCCAGAAGGCCTACTTTAACGCCAACCAGGCACTAATTAGGAGGCACTCAAATGTGAGATCCTGAGCCGTTATGGATTCAGCCTCGCACAACTGGTACACGACTGGGCCTTTGACTCCACCATCTCCCACCCGCACTCAGATGAGCACCCTAGTGCGCCTGACCAAGACTGGCTACTGACTGATGTACCGTTCCTCACGGTAATTGATAGGGTCGTCCTGGAATGATACCGTTTGGTCCTCCCCTAGGAGATGGGGAAGGTGGCAAGCATGCAGAACCCCCAGCCTGGAGGAATTGCTGACCGCGGTGGAAACCCACCAGAACACCCAGGACCTGCTGAAAGGGCCCTGAGCATAGAGAGTGGATGCGGCGAGGGGGAAGAAAAGCATCAAGAGAAGTGAGGGGCTGAAGGGGGCCCGGACGGAACCAGCCAAGGCCGTGAAGCGGGAGGGCTACCCGAACCGACGACGTTGGCTGCTGGTCTTAAATCAGAAGTGCTGCTATGAAAGCGGCGAGCTGGGACACCGGCCGGGAGCATTCCATGCCCTCCGCAACCACCAGCTCCGGGGTAACCTGGATGTCGAGTTATGTCACCTCCTTTTGGGCGCACACCGAGATGGCCCAGCCATGGGTTCCTTGACGAATCGATGGCATCAACACCAGCGCTCTGCTGGACTCCGGCAGCATGGTGACCCTGGCCCAACCACAGTGGCTCACACGAGAGGGAGGAAAGATGAACTTGGGGACGAGGAGGTGATAGTGTCCTGTGTACACAGGGACACGAAGAGGTACCCAACCGCGCTGCTGTGGATAACTACCCCGAGGGGGGAGTGCAGATGTGAGTGGTGGCTGTTCCTAACCTGGCCGTGCCCATTCTACTCGGTAGAGATTTCCCTGTCTTCCAGGCACTGTGGAGGAGGAACCTGGGGAGGCGTGCGCGCGAGGTAGGAAGGAGAAGAAAAAGGACGGTTGCATCTGTATCCCACGCCCCGCCATGAGAGGTGTCCACTGGGCCTGAGTTGGACCAGGAGGAGGAAGACGACCCTGTGCAGGGAAGCGATCCATCGTCCAAGGAAGACCTCAGGCTCCCCTTTATGGAGGTGGAGGCACCAGATGGACGGACCGCCTGACATGGGAATGCCCAGTGAGAAGACCCCAACCTCCAAACGTGAGGGGCCAGGTGATCGCGTGGATTGTGTGCTATTACCTGGGGTAAGTGAGTGGCGCTACCCCCACATCACCATCAAGCATAATTCATTGTATCAGGTAATAAGACATGTTACTCATACCCACCCAGTATGTTAGGACTGTCTTGTAGCTCGCCCACACCCACTTGCTTGGGGCACACCTGGGGATGGAGAAAACCAGGGAGCGGATCGGGAACCGGTTCCACTGGTCCGGAGTCAAGCGCGCAGTGGAGGACTACTGCCGTACCTGCCTGGAGTGCCAGATCACAGCTCCGAGGGCAAGTTATAGAAACCGTTTGGTTCCCTTGTCCATTATAAGGCTGCCATTTGAGTGGGTGGTGATGGATCTTCCGTTGGTGAAGACCGCAAGGGGACACCAATACGTCCTGATAATCGTGGATAACCCACCCGGTATCCAGAGGTGATTCCATGAAGCCAACAAACTATTTTAGGCCAATCATATGAACTTTGTCTTTATTGGATATAGCCAATATATTGTGATCACTGCATCCGTATCATGAGTCAGGATGGGTTCGAATCGCAGATATTTATTATAAAACGGGGCAGGCAAAACGCAGGTCAAGGGCATGCAGAGGTCAGTAATCCAAGGCAGAGACAATCAGGGACATAATGGCAGGCAGACACATGGTGAAACAGATCAGGATGTGACAGTACCACCCCCTCTAGGGTCACCACCGGGCAAATACCTGGACGACCAGGATGGAGGTCAATGTCGCAGTCGTAGGGTCAATGCGAAGGAAGAGATGTGCGCGGGCCTTTCCACGGGAAAGGCTGAGAGATATCAGGCTTTTCCCAAGCCCGCAGGAGGACGTGCAAGGGAAGGCTACACCGCCTTGAGACAATGCGTGTGAGAGATTGGGCTCCAACCCAGGATAGAACCAGTAGCCCAATCAATAAATGGGTTGTTCCTCTGGAGCCATCCCAAAACCACAGGTACATGGTGAGACTCATTGAGCAGAAACTGCATGGACTCACTGTGGGGGCAACTTTTTACGTCTGATAAAAATCTGACAAACTCTCTTCAGTCTCAGTATCTGAGAATAAAAAGTATGCAAAGTCTGTCTTTCTTCTCATCACTGATGCCCAAAAGGTCACAAGGTACAGGTAAGATGGATGGGTATCTTGCCTGTGTGTCAGACAATATGGACCTTCTTCCATCCGTTCCATACATAAAGAAGCTGTCTCTCAAACTGAACACAGGACTGCCTACCTCTGGACTGCTCTTCACAGCAAAGACTCGATTTGAAAATCGGCTTCTGCTGAAACTAAAATGCAAGTTCAGAGGTGAAGGTGTTAGAACAGAAAACCTTTGTGTTTCCTGAAAGAGCACTACTTAAGCTATAGGTTACACGTACAGAGAACATTAGGTTATCTAATGCTCTTCTCTGTTTCAGGGCTGTTTGCACATTACTTTTTTCTCTCCATGACGTTCTGTTCTTGCCTCCAGAGCTAATTTGACACCAAATCCCTTAGGTATGTCCAGTGTGCTCCAAACTGACTTTGGGATACCCTACCATAACGGAGCCATTATGAAACAGTGTCAAGAAAAACTCCTGGCAGAGACTTATTTTTTGCTAGTTTGCTATTCAAGAGTGGAAAGAGAAAGAAAATACAGTCAGAAAGGCAATAACAGGACAAATTTCCCAAAGGGTCCTGACACAGGCATATAAATTAATTGCAGTGTTGTTAGGTTGAATAATGGCGTTTGTGGCATGATTAAAGAAAGCGAAGAAGGCACTCCCAGCAGGCCTGAACCAACACACTCAAAGCTCATAGCACTCACAGCACAAACCAACACAGCCAAAAGGTCTGAGAGGAAACACCAGCTCCACCCACACACACCACCCTGAAAAAATTGAATACATTTTGCCTGCTGAATGATGGTAGAATGGAAGTGTGGAATTAGAAGTTACAGCGCATTCGGAAATTATTCAGACGCCTTCACTTTTTCCAAATGTTGTTTAAGTTACAGCCTTACTCTAAAATTGATTAAATAGTTTTTCCCCTCATCAATCTACACAAAATACTCCATAATGACAAAGCAAAAACTTTTTTTTGTTTCCCCCCCCACCACCAAAGTATAATATAGTAAAATATCACATTTACATAAGTATTCAGACCCTTTACGCAGTACTTTGTTGAAGCACCTTTGGTAGCGATTACAGCCTCAAGTCTTATTGGGTAAGACGCTAAGAAGCTTAGCACACCTGTATTTGGGGAGTTTCTCCAATTCTTCTCTGCAGTAGTTGGTGGGGAGCGTCGCTGCACAGATATTTTCAGATCGTTTGAGAGATGTTTGACCATGTTCAAGTCCGGGCTGGGACACTCGAGGACATTCAGGGACTTGTCCCAAAGCCACTCCTGGGTAGTCTTGGCTGTGTGCTTAGGCTCGTTGTCCTGTTGGAAGGTGAACCTTCGCCCCAGTCTGAGGCCCTGAGTGCTCTGTAGCAGGTGTCCCAGTCCGTGCCGCTTAAAAACATCCCCACAGCATGATGCTGCCACCTCCATGCTTCACAGTAGGGATAGAGCCAGATTTCCTCCAGACATGGCGCTTGGAATTCAGACCAAAGAGTTCAATGTTGGTTTCATTAGACCAAATAATCTTGGTTCGTATGATCTGAGAGTCCTTTTGGTGCCTTTTGGCGATGAGTGGCACTCTACCATAAAGGCCTGGTTGGTGGAGTGCTGCAGAGATGGTTTTCCTTCTGGAAGGTTCTCCCATCACCACAGAGGAACTCTGTAGCTCTGTCAGAGTGACCATCGGGTTCTTGGTCACCTCCCTGACCAATGCTATTCTCCCCCGATTGCTCAGTTTGGTCGGGCGGCCAGCTCTAGGAAGAGTCTTTGTGGTTCCAAACATCTACAATTTAAGAATGATGGAGGCCACCCTGTTCTTGGGGACTTTCAATGCAGCAGACATTTTTTGGTACCCTTCCCCAGATCTGTGCCTCGACACAATCCTGTCTCAGAGCTCTACGGCAATTCCTTTAACCTCATGACTTGTTTTTGTTTTGCACTGTCAACTGTGGAAACGTGTGAAAACCTTGTGAAGACTTACAGAAAACGTTTGACCTCTGTCATTGCCAACAAAGGGTATATAACAAAGTATTGAGAAACTTTTGTTATTGACCAAATACTTATTTTCCACCATAATTTGCAAATAAATTCATTAAAAATCCTACAATGTGATTTTCTGGATTTTGCTTTCTCATTTTGTCTGTCATAGTTGAAGAGTACCTATGATGAAAATTACAGGCCTCATCTTTTTAAGTGGGAAAACTTGCACAATTGGTGGCTGACTAAATACTTTTTTGCCCCACTGTATAGTGCCTAGTGTATAAAAAGCTGATGGGCTCCTCTTTTTAATAGAGGCCATCGCTCTGTTTTCTCTCGCAATTGCATAGCCTATAGAAATGTTGCGCAACATGAGCTCATGGGCTCTCATGACGTGTTTGATTAGATGTTCGATTACATTTACATTGATGTCAGAGTGATTAGAGAGACAATAGAGTGCTGGGTACCAGGCAGTTAGCAAGTTTGGTAGGCTACTAATGACCATCAGCAGCATCAGAGCTTGGAGAAGCCTAACTACCGTGACTAAATGGTCACGTAGAATCTGTCTGCCTTCATGATTCGTGACCGCCGGTGTGGCGGTAAGACGGTCATCGCAACAGCCCTAACCGGAGCTCAAATTTGAGTCTCATAGCAAAGGGTCTGAATACTTATGTAAATAAGGTCTGTTTTTTTATACATTTGCAAATATTTCTAAAAACCTGTTTTCGCTTTGTCATTATGTGGTAATGTGTGTAGATTGATGTGGGGGAAAAATGATTTAATCAATTTTAGAGTAAGGCTGTAACATAACAAAATTAGGAAAAAGTCTAGGGGTCTGAATACCTTCGGAATGCACTGTATATGTGGAACTGTGGAAGCTCCATCTGCAGTCAAATTTCCGCAGAGGCTGGGTGTCTGTCTGTGACATCTCTGATCATATCCACTGTCAGACTGTCACAGCTGTAGACAGTGACACCTCTGACAATTAAATATGTCTAAATAGGATTTAATAGAGTAGTGTAGGTAAAACAAAAATGTAATTATGTTGAAAATCTATAATAAAATTCCCCAACATATTAGGGCATGGCTTCCGTAAAATGGATAAATATGTACAGTATGTGTTGCTCCTAGGAAGTGATACAGTGGTCAATACTTTTTAGTTACGCATCACACTCCATTTTAGGCATTTGGTCTGAAGGATTTTTACGAGCATCAAAACATGAGGGGGGAGGGCTTTTTGTTGTTCATATTTTGGTAGTCTTCTTACCTGGAGCAGTATCAAGGAATGAGAATCTCTGAGGACTGTAGGATGAAGAGTTTACTTATTTTGGCCTGGTATACTGACTCAGTTGGATTTGTTGCATTTGCTTTATCTGGTTGACTTTTCTTTTATTGCTATTCAGGCTGATAACTGCACATTTATGACTAGTTTTATGTTGTCACCTCCAAGTTTTCAACACTTCAGTCTCACACTTCCACTTGTTTTTTGCTTAAATAAAAATTTTGGCAAACTCTTTACTTTACTTATTAATTTATCGCTGGCATTAGTTGGTGTGTTGATGTCGTTTTGAATTCAAACATCAGACCAATGTTGTAAAAAGCAGTCTAAAATAGCACATTTATTTCAGCATTCAGTAGTATCTAAAATGTTGATTTTAAGTACAGTCGTTCTTGTCTTTAGCCTCCTCCTCAGAGTTTCCCCAGATAACTTGAACAGAGTTAAAATGTCAGAAGACGGGAGACATTGTGGAACATTAAAACCTCCATCACACGTCCTCTTTTTAAACTCACACAAGTCGGACTGCGAGGACTGAAAGCCTTGCTCCCGTGGCGTGTGTCACGCTCTGAAGACTGACTGATATCTGTCAACATTAGGTAGATTCTCAGCTTTCGCTAAAACAGGCATTATTGGGCTACAGAGACTGCACTTCATGATTTGGCCTTGTTTTAGATTTGATTAATTAAGAAATGCTATTAAGAGATGCTATCGGCCATGACAGAATTCAAATGTGAGTTGGTTTTGGGGTGTGGTTTGATGTGGTTGTCTAAATAAACCCACCCAACGGAAAACTGGTACGGTTTCAGTCATTCCGTGACATTCCATTTTTTCCTATCTCATAATACACAGTTTTAGTCGAGACTGACTATATGACCAAAATTATCCTATTTACACTTTGTAATCAATTTTGACACTAGAACACATGTTTCTGATTCATATTGATGCCACATAGATCCTGTTCAAAATGAGAAGTATCTTTTAAGGGACAGTCGCTCTTTAATGTTCTGGCCCTGGTTTCCCAAAAGAATCTTAAGTCGAAGTTCATCATTAGAGCATTTCCCAGCCATTTCCCAAAACAGTCTTTTTTAATGTCCAATCGTCCTAACAACAGCATACCACGTGTATGGTGTTATGTTATGGGCAGGCATAAGCTACGGACAACAAACACAATTGCATTTTATCGATGGAAATTTGAATGCATTGAGATACCGTGACGAGATCCATTGTCATGCCATTCACCATTACCTCATGTTACAGCATGATAATGCACAGCCCCATGTTGCAAGAATCTGTGCACAATTCCTGAAAACTGAAAATGTCCCAGTTCTTCCATGGTCTGCATACTCACCAGACATGTCACCCATTAAGCCTGTTTGGGATGCTCTGAATTGACATGTACGACAGCATGTTCCAGTTACCGCCAATATCCAGCAACTTTCAGCACAGCCATTGAAAAGGATTGGAATAACATTCCACAGGCCACAATCAACAGCCAACTCTGCGAAGGAGATGTGTCGTGCTGCATGAGGCAAATGGTGGTCACACTGTGATACTGACTGGTTTTCTGATCCATGCCGCCACCTCTTTTTTAAAGGTACATTATTTGTGAACAACAGATGCGTATCTGTATTCCCAGCCATGTGAAATCCGTAGATTAGGGCCTAATGAATTTATTTAAAATGACTGTTTTCATAATATAAACTGTAACTCAGTAAAGGCTTTTAAATTGTTGCATGTTGAGTTTATATTTTTGTTCAGTATAAAATCTAGATTTTTAGCCAAAATATTGACATCACTTTCATATGTGCAATCGATAGACCTACCTAGTAGGGCACATCTGAGCCGCTTCATTATTCTGTTAGGCCCAGACCAGCTACTATTATCTAAAAGTTCACACATTTCACTGTAGCCCAACCAATAATTATGGTTAATTATTTTAATTACTTAAATTATTTGTAGAATATCTGTAGGCCTACTTGAAGCTCAATTCCTCTCTGCCATTAGGCTGCAAAAATTGGTTGAGCAGAAAACCATTGTCATCATATCCTATTTTTAGGTAACCTTGTAACGGGGTGCGTACTGACAGCAGAGAAGTCAGGCGCAGGAGTTTAATAAACATAAAACCACCGTAAACAGAATAATCAATGAATGGGTCAAACAAAACCCAGTATCCACCAGCATAACGTATACAAGCACTACAAGAAACAATTCCGGGCAAGGACATGGGGGGAACATAGGGTTAAATACACAACATGTAATTGATGGAATTGAAACCAGGTGTGAGGGAAGACAAGACAAAACCAATGGAAAATGAAAGGTGGATCGGCGATGGCTAGAAGGCCGGTGACGCCACCCGAAGGAGAGGGACCAACTTCGGCAGAAGTCGTGACACACCTTGATATTTTCTATAGAGAATGAGGGAACGAGCAACTTTGATTTGGCTTTACTTGTTCTTGCTCAGCAGTTTACACAACCTGAAGAAATGTAGAATTTATTTAATCAATCATTGCATACAAAATAGCACGGGAAAACACTTGGAATACATAACACAAGAAAAACAGAATACAAACACTTAAATACATAATAGGCTGCAGAACATTAACTTAATGGGAAAACTCTTTCGCCTATATTCTGGAATCATTTTCAGCATAGGACAGCTCCTGTAAGGACACAGTTAAGTTTCAATCTGTAACGAGTGCACTACGTGGTGTTTTGGGAAACCGGTGTGACATTTTCGGAAGTTATTTTTAGCAGGGCTCTTACCTAAAGAAAAAAATCCGAAGTCTTAAACCTGGTTCAGGCTTCGAATCCTTGAATTAATCTCCACACTTCGACCTTATTTCTGAGTTCACACCGGGCCTTTGGCTGCAAGCCTATCGGGAGATAGACTGTAATTATATAATGGTGACTTTAAAAAAGCATTGATGGAAAAAGTACTTCATTGTCACACATGATGAAAAGTAAAGATTCCTTAACTGAAAATTGAATGTCACCCAGTAAAATAATACTTCAGTAAAGGTCACTAAAAGTATCTAGCTTTAAATGTACTTAATAAGTAGTGGTGGAAAAAGTACTCAATTGTCATACTTGAGTACAATTAAAAGTACAAGCAAATGCCATGAATCAAACCATGTTATTGACCATATGGGCAGTTTGCTCAAACAAGTCAAGATTTGATCGATAAATCAATCAACCAATCAATTAATGAATGCATCAATCAAGCAATCTTCACTGTCTCCAGAGGGAATTTGGCCCAGTTCTTTTTGCCTCCTCTGCAGTTATCTGTCACGCTGTATGTCAGTGGCACCTCCACATCGCTCAGCTCAGTCAGGAGTCAGGACCACAGGCTCTAGAGACAGCTGGATGCCATTACACCTTCACCCCCATGTATCAGTTATATCTCATAGAACACAGAACGGAGCCATAGGTACGGTGTCCATATTAGGACAGCCTCAAACTCAGGAATTGGTATCAGCCACCAATGAGGACCACAATGGAAATAATCCTGGATTATCTTTTGAATGTGTGTATCATTGTTATCACATAGTTGAGCCAAATCTATATGCATTTAAAAAAAAAAATCAAATAAACATATTAGTCATTCAGGCTGTCCTAACATGGACACAATGCGAGTTACACTTGGCATTGGAGCTGCAGGAAGGCAATCAGTGTAGATGAAGGGGAGGAGACAGGTTAAAGAGAGCCAACCGTATCCATAAGATATAATGTGTGTGTGAGACAGTACCTGTCTTTCTCTCGGGTTTCCTCAGAAAAATGTTTACCAATTACATTATTGTAAAGCTGATTACATTATGATTGAAACCATAAACGTCTCTCTTTATGAGGTGCAGTCTTAGAAAAAAAAGTGAAAGTAGAACTGTACTGTGAGAACGGGAGGTAGGTAAAGTCAGTCACCTTATCCATCAGTGATGTGTCGACCTACTTGGGTGATTCATGGCGGCCATTTTGTTACAAAACTCTCACCACAAATCAGTTTCCTGCCATGGGTAAGGGGAATGACACACACACTCAGCTCTCAGTCAGTCAACACAGGAAAAACTTGAATATGAGTGTATGAGTGTCAGGCAAAAGAGCGAGACAAGTTTCCTGAGAAGAAATCCTGTGCTAGAGGAATCACTGCCTGGCAAAGATAGCCAGGGTTAAATGTCTAGATTTTCTCAAGTCTTGAGTTGGTATTTTTCTAAAATCTTCAATTATTCAGAGGCACATCTTGACAGTAAGCTGCAATGCTGATTACATTTTTTTAGGTAGATTTTTTTCCTCCACCAATTGCAGTGATTGTGTTATACAGAGGGCTTTCAGCAAGGTAGCCTTTAGAAATGATTTATTATGTTCCTATCAAGTGAAAGGAGGAGAATTCACTTTGGTGTGCCTCGACATCACTCCTGCTGCACAAAGTGTTTCCACGGAGGACAATTGTCCTAACTTGTCGAAAGTCAACGTATTACTTTGAATTTATTGCTTCTCAAGTTTTAAAAGCCGTAATGTCCGGTTTTCCCCATCTTTCTCTGCGAAATGAACAGTAATGTTGGCAGAATAATAGACAGAAACCACCCTGTCTATTAAAACCCGCTAAAGTCAGAATGCCAAACGACACTGAAAGCAATTACTGTGTGTTTCAACACTCTTTTCATAGAGGGCTCCATCTCGAGAGCAGTCGAGCCACTCACTGCTGCAGCATATGCTACTCATTCGTTTCCTCCATTACCATATCCTGTTGGAGTTTATCCAATCCAAGCCTTTACCTATCATAGATGCTCTATTCTCTTATTCTGTATATGCCACCACCGTGTCAATGTATCAGCAGGGGATTAGACACATCTTCCATGCAAACGTGTCTTTGTTTCCACCCCCCTCTCCCCTCCTCCTCCACCACTGCCCCCCCCCATCCGCCTCAGATGTGTTCAAGTAACCATCCCTCAAACAATGATTACCCAGAACTCTCTCTGACCCCAGATGGATGACTTCGGAGCAGTATGATTAAGAAAGAGAAAATAGAGAAAAGAAAGAGACTCACTTCTCGTCCTCCTTCGCCCATGTATTCCTCGACTTTCAGGGAGTGTGAATTCAGCACACACAAAAAAAGGGATGGAAGGTGAGCATTCTCTATTCCTCTGCAAGAACAAAGCCGTTGTTGAATGTCAGAAAGGCCCAAGTACTCTCCATTTAAAAACTGTTTGATTTTTTTCTCCACCACTGTTTCATCTCCCATGATATTTCCTCACTGAATCTCCCTCTGGCAGTTGAACTCTGAGTGGGTTGCCTGTTAATTGGATTCAGATTGCCATAATAATATAGCGGCGCTGTGTGTGTTTGTGTGTGTGTGTGTTTTATAGCCTACCATTCGGTCTGGCTGGGGTTTAGGGTTGGAGTTATTACTCTAAGATATGTAACTGCTCATATACTGTAGTTGATTGTGTGAGAAAGTCTGCACTCTGCTGTGCGTGTGTACTATTCGGTCTGGCTGACTTGGGGGTTTAAGATTGGAGAGTTATTACTGTAAATATATAGTAGTCATATAGTTGATTATTGTGTGAGAACGTTGTCTGCTGTGCATGTGTTCGTTGAGAGCTACAGTGAAGACACTCTCTCCTAGGTCACCCGATTATTATCGCCTCAGGGCTGATGTCATTCACCAGTCAGTCAGTCCCCCCCGACCGACACGTGTTCCTCTGTCTCTGAGTGATCACTGCTGCAATTGTCCTGCTGAGTCAGCTGTGTGTGTGTGTGTGTGTGTGTGTGTGTTGGTGTGTGTGTGTGTGTGTGTGTGTGTGTGTGTGTGTGTGTGTGTGTGTGTGTGTGTGTGTGTGTGTGTGTGTGTGTGTGTGTGTGTGTGTGTGTGTGTGTGTGTGTGTGTGTGTGTGTGTGTGTTAGTGTCAAAGGGTTTGTGAATCACTTCGAAATGAGAGCATGTTTCTATCTGAGTGTATGTAATTGCGGGTAAAAGTGTGTGTGAGTTTTTATGTGCTTGTTTGTGGGGAGACTTGCCTCCTTTTGGGGGATGGCGTGGGGGTGTTGGTGGGAGGCGAAATTTGATTTCCCATCTTTAGTATGCCAGGACAAAAATCTTTGCTGCAAACAGAGTAGAGGGAAAGATAGAAAGAGTCAGCGAGAGAGGAGAGTGAAAGAGAGAGGGGGGGAAAGAAGACTCGGCTAGCACATAATGTTCTGAGAACCATTTATCTCTTGGATTTTGGTGAGAGTGTGGTTGCCCTCTGCTTATTTTGCATACAGCCTTCCCACAACGTTCCGTGTTGTCCAGCTATGGAACATTTTCAGCACATTTAAGGAACTTGAAAAAACAAACATTTTCTTGGTATTTCATTACTTTAGCAGAACTTTTCCTAAATGTTCGAACATTCTTACATTTAATGAAAATGTTGGCAATGTTCTAGGAATGTTCTCCAACTGGTTTGAGATTGGGAATGTTCTCAAATTGTTCGAAGAACATTAAGAAACAACGTTCTTCTGTGGGATTTTCAGTACTTCATCATTACGTTTCTGACAGGTTTCCTCATGGTTCTATTTAAAGTCATGTTCTCAAATTTTTCTGAGAACGTTAAGACAACTTTGAATAAAAACCACAAGAACACTTTAGTAACATTCAGAGAATGTTCTAAGAATGCTAATTAAAAACATACTGATTCTGTTCTCAGCATCAACAAAACTCTCTCTATCCTCTATCTTGTTATGTGTGTTGGCCACGCCCACTAATTGGCCACACCTGATCATAATGAGTGCTTGTTTCCTCTGAAATGGAAATTCATAAAAGTTAACCCAAAATTAGCTAGCAGTGTTAATTAAAGTCTTATTGTAACATTCAGAGAACGTTCTAAGAAAGTTATTCAAAATCCTTCAAATAACATATAATTTCCATCTCAGAGCATTAATAAAAACCTCCCAAGAAAACTTTCAAGTAACCAGAGTGAAACTTTCTCAAAAAATAAACGTTCCAAGGACATGCGAAACGTTCAATTCTGTTCTCAGAACGTTTATAAAAGATTCAGTTTTACCGGTCATAAAACTCATGGCTTCGGTCCAACAACCAATGTGATACCAAAAATATACATTCCCACAACTTCCAAGGAACCAAATGTGCTAGCTGGGGAGAGATATATATACGTGTGGTGCTGTGTCAAAGGCCCACATTTGTTTTCAATCTTCCCAAAGCAACCCTGAAACCCGAATCTCCTATTCTATTGGATGAAAGAAAAAATTGAACACAAATCTCCTTTTCCACCCCACAACCCCTCTCTCCTTTAAAATAATATTTTCTTTCACGGACAGAGAACATGTTTGATCATCTGCCTTATTAAAGGAGAGGGTTGCCTCAGAAGTACCTCACCGCTGTCACTGTCTGTCTCCACTGTTCCACCTGCCCTGTGCTGTGTGTGCAGGGGTGGGTGGGTGTGTGTGTGTGCGCACACTCCCTTCATTGATCAATAAGACATGTCACAGTTTGCATTAATACCACTGAGAGCACCCACTGTGGAATGTGCAACTCAGGGAAAATATTACAAGATGTAATTTCTTTATGTCTGAGCTGAGACCATGAACAGCTAATTTAAAGCCAGGAAACAGGGAGACCAAAGTTCCATAGTTTTTTTATATGTGCCCCCTTTTTTTCCCTCTTCATTTTTCAAGTGTGTCGGCGGGAGGCAACTTCAGTACTTTCCTGAACCAGGTTGTAAACCTAAATTGTGAAAATAATACCAGTTGGGGCTTCTTCATTTTTCGCCTTGTCCCTCTTGTCAGAGCTGTAATGATTTATCCAAGGGTTAGGTCAAGACCATTGTTTTACTGCTGGCGTTGGCGTGTTCACAGTTCCAAAGGCATTGTCTGTTTCCTCTGATTCTAATTGGCGCATCTTGACCATGAAGATTAGAAAGTGCTCGAGCCAACGTGCACAGGGAGTAAAGCCTTCAGAGACAAATGGATAGACTAAATTCCCACTTCCTGTCCCCATTGTCCAAGGAGAATATCCTGTTTATCGGCTGGGAAGAAACTTGAAAGGGAAATAACATTGCTGGCAACGACACCCAGGCCCTATGCAGAGCATTGGTCATACTTAAGCAACGAAAGGCATTTAATCAGATAAGAGAATAAACAAATGTTTGAAACTAAACAATTATAGTCTACTGGTCAAGATTAACCAACTTTAAATAAATATTTATTCTATGTAGAAGAAGCCGGCTGTTGCTATCCACCAGCAGTTTACCTCCCTAACTTTTTCTGGTCATCAGAAATATTTGCGTTGTTGAATTGTTTACTTGCAAATACCGACATTATGTAATCTTATTTGTACAGAAACACCCCCGGTACACATTGATGAATCTGGATGCCTCAAGAGGAAGCAGGTGTTTATTACCCAGCGCTCCCTCTTTGCATTGATGGATTAGCTTCTACAATTTACAGGCCGGTGGATTAGAATTCATAGCTTCTCTGACCATTGCTTATAAAACTGGAATCAGGAGCCAAGGGTGTGTGTGTGTGTGTGTACGTATACGTGCTTGCGTGTGGGAGTAAAGCTGGGGTGTGTTCAATGGGTCTACGCATTAGTTGGACAGGCGTATTAAGAAAGCTGATAGGCCTATAAAGCAGATAGATTATAAAAGGCTGAGTTATTGGTTATGGACAGAATGCATCCTGTTTTATTTAAAACTGTAGAAATGAACAGGCGTGGAGTACGGTTTTGTCAAAATGTTGCATTTATTTTATTGAATCTAGAAAGCCTGAAGAACAAATAAAAGCTGAGAGGGCCATCTTACATGGCGTGGGCTTGTTGAGGCCTTATACTCCACAGGGAACAAAGAGGAGTAGGGCTGTAAGTAAGAGTCTATAATCCCACTATAGAAAATGAGCTGACTCTGTGCCATGTTACCAAATAACTTTCAAAGTTCTGACTATTCCAAAAAGTTATCCCAAAGTGACATGGAATTCCTTACTTGAACATAATTACTCATTGTGTTATATTAGGCAGTGAAACTACTTGACAAAAGCAATCCAGGAAAGACACAAATGTTGGGCTGAAGCCACAGTATTGAAATAGTGAACTTTTCCACAATGCACATTTCACACCAGGGGAACTGATGGGGAAAGTGGCTCTTAATGCATGGGTCTCCCTCCTCAGCTCTCCTTAGCAAGATGATTAGCTTCGGTATTATGGGCCTGAAATGTGTGAGAGACTCATAAAAGTTCAGTGTTTCACTTTTCTCATTAGGTTGTAGTCAACTTCGATTTCCTGCATGAGCTAGGAGTGGCAGTGGCAGTGTCAGGTTAGGCTTGGTGGCTGCTTGCTGTGTTCTAAATATAAATCATGGCTGAATGGAATTACGCTGCCGGACCGACATCTGTATTTTAACTGGCCGATGGCCACCCCTCCCTCCTATCCCCTCCAGCCCTTAGCAACGGTTATGGGCTCCCACAAAAACACTAATTTATAGCCCTGTACAAAGAATACAACCGCCCTGCGCTGTGCTGCGTCGTAGACTGGCCTACTCAGAAAAGAGGAGGAATTGCTGTACAAGTCAAAAACAATATTTAGCAGATGAGGTCAGTTCTCCCATCATCCTCATGGTAGCATCAGCATGAGAAGTCGGCAGAAAATATTTTGCTTGGCAGGTTGCTTGACGTTTCGACCCGTATTTGTGTGTGTGTGCATGTGCGTTTGTCTTGGGTTTCTTCTCCTTCCTGTGCTGTGCCTTTGTTTTGACTTCAGGCTGCTTATTTTGCTATAGGCTGTCTGGCCAGTAGGCCTTCTAATTGTGAGAGTAGCTCAGTGGTATATTCGGGGAAAATGGGAGCAGCTCTCTGTTCTCTCTCCTTTACCACTGTGAGAGACTCCAATGTTTTGCCCAGGGTGGTTTGTGGCTTGTCAATGAGAAAGTTCTGGGATATAAAAAAAGAGAGGAAGAAACGGAAAGAGAATTTAAGATCCATTGAAAACTACAAAGTTAGATTTTAAACCTCCCGTTACGGACTCAACGTGTCAATGTATGGCTCATACATGCATAATAAAACATCTGCAGTCCTCTTCTCAGCGGAGAAAGGCACAGAATCCTTTCATTTTAACCTGCAGTCATTTCATGTCATGTAGTGAGCGTGTGCTCTGAAGCAAGTGGGATTGCCTCGCTACGTGACCTTACATGGAAAACTAAAATGCGTAGAAAACATTGATCAAATCCATGCATCCTTAAAACACATTTGAAATGTGATGTATTAGACCTCACTTGTAGTTTTCTTTATCTCTTTCAATAGCCTGCATTTCTCTGGAAGCAAGCAGAAAATGACGTGAGCCAAAGAAGGCATTCTAGTCTGACAAATATATTAGAAGACAATTGTCTGTCACATGGAATGACGCTGGAGAGACGAAGCAGATACGGGGAGTCAAACATTTAATAAGGAATGGACATGGAACGAGACAGGAACAGCGTCAGCATACAAGAAAACAAAGCCAAAAAACAATCATTGCAGAAGCGGGGAACAGAGCTGGGGAACTGACAAATATAGGGGAGGTAATAACAGGTGATGAGTGGTGTATTTTGTTAGAATTGTGGAATAAATTGCTCAATAGACAATACGTGTTTTACCAGGTATGCATCACGGGCACAACACACATATTGTTGATGCACTAGACACATGTATACTGCAAACTTTCACCCACTAACTTTTTAAATATTGCCCTACCTTTCTGTTGTTTCAATCATCCATCCCAATCAAATATTTCCATGTGTACATTCACCTTTTGTCCTTATAAGGGCACAAATCAGGTATTCCATGATAAGGGATGTCATAGAAACACATAGACTTAAACAGTTCATTCGGAGAGTATTCAGACCCTTTAACTTTTTCCATATTTTGTTACGTTACAGCCTTATTCTAAAATGGATTAAATCTGGGGTTTTCCTCATCAATGTACACACGATACCCTATAATGACAAAGCAAAATGTTGTTTTGGTGTGCAAATTTCTGAAAGAAAAAAACGGAAATATCACATTCACATAAGTATTCAGACCCTAAAGGGAAACTCAGTACTTTGTTGAAGCACATTTGGCAGCGAATACAGCTTGGCACACCTGTATTCAGGGACTTTCTCCCATTCTTCTTGACTGATCCTCTCAAGCTCTGTCAGATTGGATGGGGAGCGTCACTGCACAGATATTTTCAGGTCTCTCCAGAGATGTTCGATAGAGTTCAAGTCCACACTCTGGCTGGGCCACTCAAGGACATTCAGAAAAAGTGAACCTTTGCCCTAGTCCTGAGAGCTCTGGAGCAGGTTTTCATCAAGGATCTCTCTGTACTTTGCGCTGTTCATCTTTCCCACAATCCTGACTAGTCTCCCAGTCCCTGCAATTGAAAACATCCCCATAGCATGATGCTGTCACCACCGTGCTTCACTGTAGGGATGGTGCCAGGTTTCCTCCAGACATGATGCTTGGCATTCAGACAAAAGAGTTATATCTCAGACCAGAGAATCTTGTTTCTCATGGTCTGAGAGTCCTTAGGTGCCTTTTGGCAAACTCCAAGTGGGCTGTCATGTGACGTTTACTGAGGAGTGGCTTCCGTCTCGTCACTCTACAATAAAGGCCTGATTGGTGGAGTGCTTCAGAGATGGTTGTCCTTCTGGAAGGTTCTCCCATCTCCACAGTTGAATTTGGGAGCTCTGTCAGAGTGACCACCGTGTTCTTGGTCACTTCCCTGGCCAAGTCCCTTCTCCCCGATTGCTCTGTTTGGCTGGGCGACAAGCTTTAGGAAGAGTCTTGGTGGTTCCAAAGTTTGTCCATTTAAGAATGATGGAGGCCACTGTGTTCTTAGGGATCTACAATGATGCAGAAATGCTTTGGTACCCTTCCCCAGATCTGTGCCTCGGTACAATCCTGTCTCGGAGCTCCACGGGACAATTCCTTCGACCTCATGGCTTGGTTTTTGCTCTGACAAGCACTGTCAACTGTGGGACCTTATATAGACATGTGTGTGCCTTTCCAAATCATGTCCAATCAATTCAATTTACCACAGGTGGACTCCATTCAAGTTGTAGAAACATCTCAAGGATGATCAATGGAAACAGGATGCACCTGAGATAAATGTTGAGTCTCATAGCAAAGGGTCTGAAAAACGTATGTAAAAAAGGTTTTTCTGTTTTTATTTTTAATACATTTGCAGAAATTTCTCAACCTGTTTTTGCTTTTTGGGGTATTGTGTGTAGATTGATTAAGAAGAGAAAATATTTAACCCATTTTAGAAAAAGGATGCAATGTAACAAAATGTGGAAAAAGTCAAGGGGTCTGATTACATGACTTTAAAGGAGTAGGTCATTTGATACTAACATATACTCTAAATAGGTTATAACTGTCCATTGTATGAATTATACTATCACAATTCCTTGCTTGCCATATTAGTCTGTACAAAACAGGAATTAGCCACGACCACGTGCGAGGGACAATTGACAGGTGGATAAGGTTGCAAGGTTAAAGTGGGAGGCGGGATCAGATCAGCACAGCATTGTCCAATGAGGTTGGAGGCCAAGCATGTGCACAGCTCATTAACACCACAGAGATTTTCTTATTCTCTTTGTGTACACTACAGATGTTCGAGAACAATGACGTGATGACGCAGTACACAACTTCCGGGGATTGTGAGAGCTACTTTCAGAATTTCTGGCAACAAAAATAAACAGGTTAGTTCATCGATAAAAGTGCGAGTACATAACTTATGAGTCACTTGATGTTTCAGCATCTCAATCCACCGCGTCCGCCTTCCGCATCTGCGGTGGAAAGTTGCAGAGCTACAGCGCTGTTTGTCAGACCAGGAGACATCCTGAAAATCGCTCTTCTCACAAAAATCTCTGTAGCGTCTGAACAGTAATATGACCTACAAACCACTCTATGGAAAGATGAGACTCTCACGAACACGATGGTGCTCTCTGTTTTGTTTGTTCTGCATCCCCCCACAAGTGTCAGAGGACTCGTCAGTACCGGTTTAAAAAAATATATATGTATGGAAGAGGGTTAAATACAGTGCCTTCAGAAAGTATTCAGACCCCTTGACTTTTTCCATAATTTGTTGTGTTTAAAATTGACTAAATTGAGAAATTGTGACACTGACCTACATACAATACTCCATAATGTCCAAGTGGAATTACAGTTGAAGTCGAAAGTTTACATACACTTAGGTAGGAGTCTTTAAACTTGTTTTTCAAACACTCCACGCATTTCTTGTGAACAAACTATAGTTTGGTCAAGTCGCATGACAAGTAATTTTTCCAACACTATCACAATTCCAGTGGTCAGAAGTTTACATACACTAAGTTGACTGTGCATTTAAACAGCTTTGAAAATTCCAGAAAATGCTTTAGAAGCTTCTGATAGGCTCAATGACATCTTTTGAGTCAATTGGAGAGGTAGCTGTGTATTTATTAAAATCATTTGTAGACAAGTCTGGTTCATCCTTGGGAGCAATTTCCAAACGCCTGAAGGTACTACGTTCATCTGTACAAACAATAGTATACAAGTATAAACACCATGGAACCGCTCAGCCATCATACCGCTCAGGAAGGAGACACTTTCTGTCTCCTAGAGATGAGCGTACATTGGTGTGAAAAGTGCAAATCAATCCCTAAACAACAGCAAAGGACCTTGTGAAGATGCTGGAAGAAACAGGCACAAAAGTATCTATATCCACAGTAAAACGAGTCCTATATCGACATAACCTGAAAGGCCACTCAGCAAGGAAGAAGCCACTGCTCCAAATCCGCAATAAAAAAACCAGACTACGGTTTGCAACTGCACATGGGGACAAAGATTGTACTTTTTGGAGAAATGTCCTCTGGTCCGACGAAACAAAAATAGAACTGTTTGGCCATAATGACCATCGTTATGTTTGGAGGAAAAAGGGGGAGGCTTGCAAGCCGAAGAACACCATCCTAACCGTGAATCAAGGGGGTGGCAGCATCATTTTGTGGGAGTGCTTTGCTGCAGGAGGAACTGGTGCACTTCAGAAAATACATGGCATATTGAGGAAGGACAATTATGTGGATATATTGAAGCAACATCTCACTCAACTCATTGTAGAAAGCTTGTGGATGGCTACCCAAAACATTTGACCCAAGGTAAACAATTTAAAGGCTACGCTACAAAATACTAATTGAGTGTATGTAAACTTCTGACCCATTGGGAATGTGAAAGAAATAAAAGCTGAAAAAAATAATTATCTCTACTATTATTCTGACATTTCACATTCCTAAAATAAAATGGTGATCCTATTAAACCTAAAACAGGGATTGTTTACTACTACTAATTGTGAAACACTGAGTTTAAATGTATTTGGCTTAGGTGTATGTAAACTTCCGACTTCAACTGTATGTTTTTAGAATTTGGTCCAAATGAATTACGAATGAAAAGCTGAAATGTCTTGAGTCAATAAGTATTCAATCCCTTTGTTATGGCAAGCTTAAATAAATTCCGGATTAAAAATGAATTTAACATGTTGCATAATTAGTTGCATTGACTCAGTCTGTGTGCAATTATAGTATTTAAACATGATATTTAAATGAATACCTCATCTCTGTACCCCACACATACAATTATGTCAAAGGGTATGAATATAGTTATAATAGTTATAATAATTCCTGAGCTTTCTTATATCTCCTAGATATAGGTCAGACAACTTCAAAACCTTAATTCTTAAGAGTAATTGTTTTACTGTCTATTTTGCCGTGTATTAATATGTTATTCAATGCATTTCTATGGGCTTTAGCACTAAAGGCCAAATTCAATATTTGATCAAATATATAGTTTTTTAAATTTTCTTGATACCTACAGTGGTCCAAACATTAAAAATCAAATAGCTAAATGATCCATGGTATGAACATATAACAATTCCATATGTTAGCTTAGACTTTTAGGAGTTAATAAAGGAAAAGAGAGGGAAATAAAATTGATTATGATCATCAGGATACATTTCAGATACTTACCCACTGTCTTGTTAGCAAATAACTCCAGACGACCGCAGAAAGCCGCAGATGGCTGCTGACCGTCGGCCAGAAGAGTGACAATGCTGGGAAGACAGGATTGACACAAACTGACTGAGACCTTTATTTGATTTATTGTGCGTGAATAGCAGTACTATGGAATTTATTTAGCTTTTATTTCTTTTCTTACCTTTTTTCTTCTAATCTGCCATTTTGCCTTGGGATTTACAGCCTGGTATAAAGTGCACTCAGTGGAATAAGTCCATTACTCACTCAATTACTGGAATAGCATGGCCTGCTGGGTAGGGCAGGTTGCCTGGAAGGAACAGGAAGTAAGATAGGCCTTGTGGGTAGCAGGGTTTAGGATGCCAATGGCTCAAATCTAAAAATCCTTTTCAACTTTAGGTCACAGATCTCAGTGGACATTTGGAGATGTGTGTGTCAAATGTGTAGAGCGAGGCTTAACCTATATTGGTTAGAAAATCACACAAATTACATTTGTCATTCATTTCAATGTTTTGAACTTTTCAAATGTATTTCTAATAGTCTACACAGTTTGATGTTTCTTCTCAGACCTCCCTAAAAATGTGTACATAGATCTACTAAGACTTTGATTACAGATTCACAAATGCAATTGGTCTTAGTCTAAATAGTGAGTGGTTTTTGTGCCCTTGAGATATAAATCAAATACACTGCTGTGTGTCTTTTTTAGTGTACAAGCATTTACAACACATTGATTACAGATACAAAAATATTATTTGTTACCATTTAACACAATGTGTACCCTTAAGATAATAAGACAAGTCGGGCTAAACAATTTAGTGTCTTTTTTTCAAACCCCCGATACAGAAACGTGTGAATACACGTAGTAAGAATACTTTGATTACAGTTTCACACGTAGAATTGACCATTATTCTACATAATATGTATGTACCCTTGAGATACGAAACAAGTACTCTGAAAATGTTTTCCATTACAAGCCATCTTGTGACACTGAGCAGGTGTAGAAACATACCAGGTCCCTTCTGTCTGTAACCGTATATAGAATAATAATTGGGTAAATTGTTCATACTGTGCAAAGATCCCTTAGAGAGAACACCCTCTTATGTCTCAGCTTTCCATCCCCATTCCCATTGTTTACTTCCCCTGTGCTGTATGAAGCTTATCAAACACTATCTCAGCTTACATGCTCTGATTCTCTACCAAGGACTTCCTCTTTGGTGGTTCCGTTTGTTCAGAATCAGACATCTGGTATTGTGGAGTCTGGGCTGGAGGCCCGGCCAGGAAAAACTCTATAGGGGAAAGGAGAGAAGAGAGGAGAGATCTTAGCATGTGAGGATCGAGAGAGTGAGAGAGAGAGAGACCCACACACAAAGCATAAATCATCACAGATCCAAAGATAATAGAAAGTGGCAGTCCCTGCAGTCTGCTAAATCAGGCTCCTGCTTCCTCAATCCGTTTTGTAATTGCGCAGAGTGCTGATCGGGTTGTTTTGGGACGAAGAGAGGGAAAGAAGAGAGCTAAATGAAAACAGGCACAATTGGAAAGAGGCTGTGTGCACTACAGTCACATCGGCCGAAACTAAAGAGTGAGTGAACTTTTCGCCGAGCAAGCTGGGGGTCTTGGCTCGTTTGCTGATTCTTGGCTCGTTTGCGGCCAGAGGGATTGCTTTGCTTTGTGCAAGGGTTGTTAGATGAAGTTTGTGTGTCTAGCGGTGGAGGGATGCAGACCCTATGGATTCAACAGAGGTGTCGTGGCAGGATCTGGTACTGTTATTTTTATAAAAACATTTTTTTTAAATCTCTGTTTTGATCACATAAATAGTGTAGTCTTCAATGTCAAAGTTACATGTATTCAATGTTAAATGTGTTTGCTTGCTTTGGCTAGCTAGCTAGCTGGGTGGCTAACGTTTGCATTTAAGACATGTAGCAGCAGCTACGGCTTTTTGGTTTCACATGCCTTTTGGAAGGTGGAGACTGCGGCGTCAAAGAGGCAGAGAGACTGTTTCCGACCACTGCTGATGTGTGGTTGCATTTCTGGCACTTTACAGCTGAAGCATCACCAGCTGAAGCATCACCCAGGTGGGTCAGCTACTTATGCTGGAGAGGCTACTGTGGAGGAACCAAGAAACCTCGGACAAAGCGATGGGCCCTGATGAAGATCTTCTGGCTTGTCTGACAGACTTTCTCCCTGGCTGTACCGTACCATCGATCCGCCCTCCTCTCAAACCATACTGAATTTTACAAACTGACTCAACTCCATTCCTTTTCCATCTTTAAGTTGTTGTTCATTGATGAATAATG
The DNA here is from genome assembly GCF_036934945.1 of Oncorhynchus masou masou. NCBI lineage: Eukaryota > Metazoa > Chordata > Actinopteri > Salmoniformes > Salmonidae > Oncorhynchus > Oncorhynchus masou. The sequence goes on along the minus strand of NC_088230.1, from coordinate 9,264,348 downwards.
TTTTTTTTTTAAGAGGACCACAATGGAATTATGTTTTTAAACATCTTTGTGTTTTCCTTAAATAGAAATGCATTGAATCTACATGTTTAAAAAAATAAATCAGGAAATTGGAGTGGTATGTCAGGTAGCCTTGAGGTTAGAGAGGACCCCCGATGTTGCATCCTACCAGCTCTCACAATATCACGTCAGAATTTAAAGTTGTTCAAAACGTCAAATTTCAAAGTTTTTAAGATTAAGTTTCATCATTAACTCTGAATTTTTAAGGTTAGGGTTAAGTTCTGGCATTAACTCAAACTTCTTAAAGTTAGGCATTAATTCCGAATGGCTAAGGTAAGGGTTAAGGTTTGGGATAGGCTTAAAACAAAAACTATCACTAGATTTGAAATTGCAACTTTAGAATCAGAGGCAGATGCTTACACCCATCTGCCATCCCCATCCATCCATCCAGCAAAACCAAAACCTACTTCAAGATAACAGCACTCAACGTTGTCAATAGTGCTGGTTTCCACTTCATCCGCAGACATAGATGGACCTCGAATACTGACTTGAATCACGGGTGACCTGGATGGGTGTAAAAAGCTGGGGTCAAGTCAATAATTCTGCTATTAACATCAATTTGATGTGGATTTGAGAGACTCGATTTGATCATACTCTAGGTTGTGTGATGTAGATGATGTAGGTTGCGTGATATAGAGGCAAAATCTAGGCACTTGCTCTCTCTCTTTTTGTATGTTATCTTTTTATACCCAGGACATCATTTGATTCATCTCCTCTAAACTGAATCCTGGCTGTTGAGAGTCTGATACTTACCAGAATTATGAATCCTTCATCCCTATTGAAAGCTGGGATAAAGAGACACAAGGGGTTGGAGTTGGAGAGGGGTTTGCTCACACCCCTGGTAGGCCTGCTGGATGCAAAGACAATTACTGTTCTGAGTTATGGGCACTACTCTCTCTCTCTCTCTCTCTAGGGAGAGGAGACAAACTGCACTAAGATAACGTGGGCTGTGCGGTCTTCTGCTAATCCTCCTAAACTAGGCCAGAAAGCCTCTTCTAGGAATGCAGAGGTATTGTGAGGATAAATTGTTAGGAACTTTTGTTGTTTTTCTGTTCACTTGACTACCCAAAGAATCTTGGTCTGTAGTGTAGTGCATTCAGGGTGGCAAGGAGTTGGAGTTTCATATGCACAGGCACTACTGTAAACAGTGCAGGTAAGATAAGAACATGTTATTTTCACCTTATTGCAATAGGTTACTTGTTATTTCATACAACGGGTGGGTCTAACTCTGGATACAGATTGGTTAAAACCAGTGTCTATTCCAGAAGTTACCTGCAGCTAAATCTATGATCAATCCTTCTGTGCAAACCACTGTCTCGTCAGCTCAGCCAGGCAATTTATAAACTTGATCTCCACTGTAAAAAGCATCTGGACATTATCTCCCATTTCCTTTAGACTAGAAATTGGTTTTCAACAGCGAAGATTTGCAACATATGGAAATTTGATCTCCAGCTGTCCCATAGTAATGAACATGTCGGGAGTCGAGATGAGACAGACAGGCAGCCAGCTTTTCACCGCCAGCCGAAATCATGAATCAACATAAGTTGTATGTGTATACTGTATACAAAGAAATAGAAAAACAGTAAATGTAGCTCGTTTGCTGTCATTCCAGTTTCAGTTTGAAGTGATTGTGTTAGCTGTGTAGTTGGCAAGCTCTTCTGAACATTGTCCTGTCTAGAGAGCACAGTTTTTATGCAAGGTGAAATCGCTATCATTAGGTATGGATGTTTGATGTGACCGTGTTAGCCGAACTTGGCTAGCTACCAAACAAGAGATAAGAATGTTGCCAGAACGACTGGGTCGCGTCCATAGATTTAGATCAAAAGACTTAACGACTGGGTCGTATCTGGCAACCGAACCCATAGAACAAACAACCAGCCGGCTTGCGTAGCAACCCTAGATTTGTTTCGGGGCTAGATCTCAAGGAAAGATTAAATAGTATGAATAAATGTATCAAAATATATATTTTTCATATGTTGGTAACTGGGTTGTATAAAAGTGATAATGCCCAAGAGGCCGGTGTTTGGAGGATATATTGGCACGTTTTGCCAGTCCTCAACCCCACCTCTTCAAGGAATACCTAGGATAAGATAAGTAATCCTTCTCACCCCCCCCCCTTAATGATTTAGATGCACTATTGTAAAGTGGCTGTTCCACTGGATGTCAGAAGGTGAATTCACCAATTTGTAAGTCGCTCTGGATAAGAGCGTCTGCTAAATGACTTAAATGTAAATGTAAATGTCAACTTCATCTAGGGACTATCAACACCCGTGCCAATATCTTCCAATCACCAGCTTCTCGGGAATTATCACTTACTTGTAGTCAAAGCTGTAGAATTATACAAAGTTACAGAAATATATTACTGCCTTCAATTTTCCCTGCATTCTGGTAAATCAGAGGTTCTCATTCTTCATTAGTTCAATTAATTGAATGTAGCGAATGTGCAAAACAATTATAAATAGGTGCTGTGAGAGCTTCACCACATTAAATCAACTGAATTCCCCGAAATGCACTTACTGAACGGAACAATGCGATAAATACTGCACTTTTTATAACCTCAAGTGAAAAGAGTTATCTGGATGCCCAAACCTTCAATTTACACACCAAAAACTTTGTCTTTTGTTCTGGGGACAGTAGACGCTGATTAATGTGAATCGAGTCAAATGACATTTGAGAGAAGAGACAACGTGGGCACTGGGCTTGAATTTGAAGAGTTCACGTATGGTTGAGAATGACCTGATAGCCTACCGATGCTGGAGAGATGCTTATGAGTGGCGATTACGTTGTTTTTTAATTATAGACCAGACTTAATTCAAATGTCTCTGTGACATTTCTCAGCACCTCGTAATCGCATCAATTAAAGAGTGAGTCTCACGCTGTAATCCATGCTGAAGCTCTCCTCTAACAGCTCTGTCTGACTGTCCGTTCTACAGAAAGGCTATTGAAAATATGCTCTATATTCACTATATGATATATAACAATGTAATCAATAATGCTATATGAAATAACGAGGGGCAGTCGGGGATAAAGAATATGTATGTACACGCTGCAACTTCTCAGTGTCCGACAAAGTTAAGTACTGAAATCTGATCCAGAATTTAAATGTAATCCTTGAATCAGTGGATACTTACTTGAGTCAATGTTACCAACTTGTGCAATGCCTTTGTATGCTGACTTTAAGTGCTGAGTGCCTATCAATTTTTATTGACATTTTCTCAGAATCCTCTAGTAGTTTTATAAGTGGAGCTGCCCAATGATGTAATGGTAAAAAAACATGTGGTAAACTCTGATCGCTGCTCGTGGTGAAAAATGTTTCCTATTCATTCAATGCATTTTTCTACACTGTTCAATTGAGGGGAGACATCATCACAGATTCAGGCAAAACTTTCAACAGAATTGGATGAGGGGGGACTGTTTCTTATTTCAGAGACCCCATGGGGGCGACTGTGTGTGTGTGTGCGTGTGCGTGCATGTGCATGCGTGTGTGTGCATCTGTGCATGCGTACAATTATGCAGATCCATTCAGAACATGTTCAAAGTAATGTTTGCTGCAGCCTCACCACGCCCGGCCGGCTGGCTGTACTAAACCTGGAGCCTGAACCTAATTGAGTTGGGTTATTGATATGGGAGTTTATTTAGAATATGGGACAATCTTATTATGTCTTCTCCCAGAGCTTATTTTAGGCTGAGGGATACATTTACACAGCCCGGCAGTGGTTGGGTTCTACCGGCTCTCTAAGAGGACATTGATCCACAGCAACCCCAGCGTCCACCTGCAGTTATGTGAACACAACTTCCCCTTTGTGTATCTCTGTAGCTCTACGCCATGGTCATGAGGGATTCTCCTCTGTGTTGAGTCATGTTACGTTGAGGTGAGTATGTAAACAACATTGGACTCAAGGGCACTGGCCTTTGATAATGGATCCTTATCCCAGAGCATAGCTCCCCTATATTGATGTACTCCCTGCCCAGAAAGACTGCCCCACTGACTTAGCCCAGAACCTTTGACATAGCAATGTAAATAAGAGATTTACTGGGTACTCTCTTTGCTACCTCTGAAACCACTCAGACAAGGGAAGGGAAGAATTTACGACAGGCTTCGACAGTCACAGTGCAGAGGGAGAAAACACTGCATGCCGGGACTTACTGCGCATGCCTCCAGAACACATCCTTAAAGGAAGAGATGGAATTATTGTATTCTAGATCATTATCGTGTGTGTGTGTGTGTGTGTGTGTGTGTGTGTGTGTGTGTGTGTGTGTGTGTGTGTGTGTGTGTGTCCAACAGACATCCTAAATGTCGAACGTATCAACTTAATATACTGTAACTGTCAGATTGCATAAGGATGGGAGAAAGGTTCAGGAATACATAATAGGGATTTTTAAATCTCGCCCCAAAACAAAAGAGCGAAGTGTAACCTCTAATATAATTAATGGGATGAGACCCGTAACAACAAGTGCACAAAAATACACGTAGCACCAAAAACCAAATAAAACAGAGCACAGGTACTCACAAGACCAACGTACATAGGAAAATTATTGACAAGGACAATGGGGAACAGAGGGCACATTTTTACACTTTCTAATCAGGGGGAATGGGAACCAGGTGTGTGTAATTAGACAAGACAGTCCAGGGTTGGTGGTGATGCTCCAGTTCAGTGGCACCTAGAAGGCTGGTGACGTAGACCTCCGGAGCTGGCGAACGGAATGAGCAGCTTACCGGGGGAAATCCGTGACAGTAATGTTTAAGACATGAGACATCAGGGTGTCAATGTAAACTCTGGCCCAGTCCAATACTGCTCTAGATTAAACATCACATCAGCGATTTTTACTGTGTTACTGCCCACTGTTAACCGCCATCGCAATGCCCTTCTAGTACATTTATGGCTCATAAGGATACGTGCTAGAGGTAAAGTGAGATCACATCAGGCCATAGCATAGTGGTTTGGATTACTCATATGGGACTCATAGAAATTAGTAAGAGGTGACTCTGTGTAAAAGTCAACCTGAGCATGCACAAATAAAGTTAGTCATTTCCAGATGAAACCACTTTCATAAAGCTTTTTATATAGTCTATAATTGGTTCTCTCTTCATTGTCAGTACCGGCCAAGCCTTGCCTTCGAATTGGGAATCCATGTTTTGACCTAAGACTTACAAGCTTATGTAGCCGATGTGAAATGGCTAGCTAGTTAGCGGTGGTGCGCGCTAGTGGCGTTTCAATCGGTGACGTCACTTGCTCTGAGACCTGGAAGTAGTGGTTCCCCTTGCACTGCAAAGGCCGTGGCTTTTGTGGAGTGATGGGTAACGATGCTTCGAGGGTGACTGCTGATGTGTGCAGAGCGTCCCTGGTTCGCGTCCAGGTCGGGGTGAGGAGACGGACATAATGTCTGTTACTGTTACACTTATATGTTCACCCCAAAAAGCTTGTCCATTTCACAAAACATCTATAACGCTTCTTTTTTTAAACTTGTCAATATTTACAAGTCAGATTTTTGGGATGTACAAAGAGTACTATAGACACACATACATCAAACGTTTAATTTCTGTTATGTCCATTCTGTGGGACATAAAAATGTGTATCCGCTTACAAAAGTAAAGTCCATAACACACGCACACACACACAGATTATGTGATTTTGACAGTGTGGGCCAGCAACGCTGGAAGCTGGACAATAAATATAGATATAGGGTAGGTAGGTGTTTGACAGTAATGGTGTGTGGGCTGCGTGGCATGATGAGCGTGTTTTAAGTAAGTCAAGAGGGTCATGGTGTGTGTTTCTTTATCCAACACGCTGGCCTCCGCTTTACTTTAATAAGTGACAGGAAGAGCAGCGAACAGATGAGGGGGAGAGGGGAAGAGGATGTGAGTGTGCTCTGGTCTATGTTCATGTGTCAAATCCTTTCTACGGAGGAAGAATATGGGGCGTGCATTTCACACATGGCTTGCTGTGGAGAGACCCTCACAAACTCAAACAGTTTTGCTATGATTGTCACTGTAAGAAGATAATACTCCCCAGCAAAACAAGAGAGCGTGTCGTTTACACCGTGGTTGTGACCTCTTCCAGGTGAAGACAAGGCATGAAGAGCTGCTTTGATGTGGTAAATACCTGAAGGACTATTCAACAACCGTCCCATCTGTCACCTTACCATCTGCTTGCATGGGAAGTGTTTCAATCAAAGATGAGGAAACATACATTCACGCACTCTCATACCGGGGTGGGCCGTCATTGTAAATACGAATTTGTTCTTTACTGACTTGCCTAGTTAAATAAAGATTCAATAAAAATAACATGCACACACACACACACACACACCAAAGCATGCACACGCACACACACACACACACAAATAGACACAGACACACAGGTGTCTCTCCAAAATTACATGGATTTCAAATAGCAACTTCACATCATATCCTTTTCCTCATATTTAGTCCAATGCGGTGTTGTAGATATTTTCCCTGAATCTCTCGTTAGGTTAGTAACGCTGACAACTATGTGTGTGCACGCGTGTGTGTGCGTCCGCACGTGTGTGTGTGTGCATGCGTGCCTGTTTGTGTGCGTGTGTGTATAATGACAATGTAATAACTCTGTCAACTGCTATCTGAACTCTGACAATGACTAATACAGCACCCTGCTGCTGCAAATCACTATAGCACAATCAGCCTTAGTATAATGATTACAGCAACCCTGACTGAAATGAGCGTCCCAGAATTCATTTATTAAACTATTGAAATGAACGTCTCAGCATTCATTGGATTGAAAACTATTAATTCACATCTGGAGAAACTGAATAATGGTAATCTGATGTGGTGTGATAATGAGTATTTTTCCTTCTCACTGTGTTGTATTATTATTATTATTATTATTATTATTAAACCCTCCATTCCTTTCAAAGAAGCAATCAGTGTGGAGACGAGTTTGAAAATTAGAATTAGAACAGGGAGGGGATGGATAGCGTCTGATTCATGCTGATGACACTGTGCTTCTACTGGATAACAATTACCAGGAAAATTCCTCCAGAGAAGATGACGAAGATCTTCTGAACGTTAAAGATGAATATTTTACCTAGGGAGGGGGTGGAATTGCGAAGGGATCTTACTTGATTCATGATGATGACACTGTGCCTTCCTGGGTAACAGAGGAATATTCCTGAGACCTGATGAAGATGGAGATCATGAACAAGATTCTACTTTACTTTGACATTATATGTGTCCTACTTCTCTAAATGAAAAGATAACAAACATAACCCTAGAGTTCTCTTTAGCACTGTAGCCAGCCTCACCTGTTCTGTTAGAATTAAGTGCAGGGTTCCCATTTGTTTTGAATACGCCATTAGTCTCAGCAGAGAAAGGGAGATAGCAGCAGAGGGTCTGCCTCTCCCGGTCCCTGCTCTCTCCTTCCTTTCCTCCAATGAGACTGACCAGCTGAAGGCGACATCGTTTTCCACCGGATGGTAAAACGCGAGTCGCACCATATCTTCCTCATGCACAAATTCATGTTGTTCCTATGACCAGAGAAAGTGAAATATTTATCGATGTAGATTTTTACAAGGATTAAATGTCAGGAATGGTGAAAAACTGATTTTAAATGTATTTGGCTAAGGTGTATGTAAAATTCAGACTTCCACTGTATATATATATATATATATATATATATATATATATTAGACTTTTAAAATGCTAAACTTGGATTAGCTAACACAATATGCCATTGGAAAACAGGAGTGATGGTTGCTGATAATGGGCCTCTGTACGCTTATAGATGGCAAATATTTTATGAACTGTTTACAGCTACAATAGTAATATACAACATTAACAATGTCTACACTTGTCATGCCCTGACCTTAGATATCTTTGTTTTCTTTATTATTTTGGTTGGGTCAGGGTGTGACGAGGGTGGTTCGCTTAGTTTTTGTATTGTCTAGGGGTTTTTGTAATTCTAGGTGTTTATATGTCTATGGTTGCCTAGATTGGTTCTCAATCAGAGGCAGCTGCTTATCGTTGTCTCTGATAGGGAACCCTATTTTAGGTAGCCATTTTGTCTAGGGTATTTGTGGGTTCTTATTCTATGTTGAGTTGCTTGTCTGCACTACGCATATTAGCTTCACGATTCGTTTTGATAGTTTGTTCAGTGTTCTTTCTTTAATTAAAGAAGATGTACGCTTACTACGCTGCGCCTTGGTCTCCTCCATACAATGACCGTGACAACACTGTACTTCTGATCAATTTGATGATATTTTAATGGAAAAAATGTGGCTTTTCTTTCAGAAAGGCCATTTCTAAGTGACCCCAAATTTTTGAACGGTAGTGTGTGTGTGTATATATATATATATATATATATATATATATATATATACACACACACACACGTTGGAATTTTACGTACACCTTAGCCAAATACATTTAAACTCAGTTTTTCACAATTCCTGACATTTAATCCTAGTAAAAATTACCTGTCTTAGGTCAGTTAGGATCAGCACATTATTTTAAGAATATCAAATGTCCGAATAATGGTAGAGTGATTAATTTCAGCTTTTATTTCTTTCATCACATTCCCAGTGGGTCAGAAGTTCACATGCACCCAATTAGTATTTGGTAGCATTGCCTTTAAATTGATAAACTTGGGTCAAACGTTTCGGGTAGCCTTCCACAAGCTTCCCACAATAAGTTGGTTGAATTTTGGCCCATTCCTCCTGACAGAGCTTGTGTAACTGAGTCAGGTTTGTAGACCTTCTTGCTCGCACACGCTTTTTCAGTTCTGCCTACAAATTTTCTATAGGATTGAGGTCAGGGCTTTGTGATGGCCACTCCAATAACTTAACTTTGTTGTTCTTAAGCCATTTTGCCACAACTTTGGAAGCATGCTTGGGGTCATTGTCCATTTGGAAAAACCATTTGCGACCAAGCTTTAACTTCTTGACTGTTGTTTTGCTTCAATATATCCAAAATTTTCCATCCTCATGATGCCATTCATTTTGTGAAGTGCACCAGTCCCTACTGCAGCAAAGTTCCTCCAAACATAACGATGGTTATCATGGCCAAACAGTTCTATTTTTGTTTCATCAGACGAGGACAGTACGATCTCTGTCCCCATGTGCAGTTGCGAAACCGAGGTCTGGATTTTTTTCTGGCGGTTTTGGAGCAGTGGCTTCTTCCTTGCTGAGGGGCCTTTCAGGTTGTGTCATTGTAGGACTCATTTTAATGTGGATATAGAAACTTGTACGTGTTTCCTCCAGCATCTTCACAAGGTCCTTTGCTGTTGTTCTGGGATTGATATGCACTTTTCCCACCAAAATAAGTTAATCTCTAGGAGATGAGAGGTATGACGGCTGCGTGGTCCCATGGTGTATGTACAGATTAATGTGGTACCTTCAGGCATTTGGAAATTCCTCCCAAACGTGTGAACCAAACTTGTGGTGGTCTACTTTTTTTCTGATGTCTTGGCTGATTTCTTTTGATTTTCCCATGATGTCAAGCAAAGAGGCACTGAGTTTGAAGGTAGGCCTTGAAATACATCCACAGATAGGCTAATTGACGTCAATTTGAAGTGTATCAGAAGCTTCTAAAGCCATGACAATTTTCTGGAATTTTCCAAGCTGTTTAACCTGCTAGCGGAACCCCCCCCAACATTCCTCTGAAAAGGCAGCACAAGAAATTCAAAAATATTTTTTTGAAATATTTAACTTTCACACATTAACAAATCCAATACAGTAAATGAAAGATAAACATCTTGTTAATCTACCCATCGTTTCTGATTTTAAAATGTTTTACAGCGAAAGCACAATATGTTTATGTTAGATCACCACCAAATCCAAAAAAACACAATTTTTCCCAGCCAAAGATAGTCACAAAAGCAGAATTAGAGATAAAATTAATCACTATCCTTTGATAATCTTCATCAGATGACACTCATATGACATGTTACACAATACATTTATGTTTTGTTCGATAATATGCATATTTATATCCACAAATCTCGGTTTACATTGGCGCCATGTTCAGAAATGCCTCCAAAATATCCGGAGTAATTACAGAGCCACGTCATATAACAGAAATACTCATCATAAACTTTGACGAAAGAAACATGTTTTACATATAATTAAAGATACACTGGTTCTTAATGCAACCGCTGTGTCAGATTTTTTTTAAACATTACGAAAAAAGCATACCATGCAATAATCTGAGACGGCGCTCAGACGTAAATATATGTCTCCGCCATGTTGGAGTCAACAGAAATACGAAATTACATCATAAATATTCCCTTACCTTTGATGATCTTTCATCAGAATGCAGTGCAAGGAATCCTAGTTCCGCAATAAATCGTTGTTTTTTCGATAATGTCCATTACTAGTGTCCAATTAGCTACTCTTGCTAGCACGTTTAGTTCACATGTCCAAAAGTTCGCGTTGGTCCAGGCGAACTCGGACGAAAACTTCAAAAAATTATATTCCATGTCGAATAGACTGGTCAAACTAAGTAGAGAATCAATCTTCAGGATGTTATTATCATATATATATCCAATAACGTTCCAACCGGAGCATTTGTTTTTGTCTACAGAGTAATGGAACGCAAGGCGATATAATGAGTACTGCGCATAACCAGGAACTGGCATTCTGCCAGACCAGTGAGTCAATCCCCTCCCATCCGGCCCCATATCACACTAGAGGCTTCATTCCACGTTCTGACTGTTGACATCTAGTAGAAGGCGTAGGATGTGCGAACAGATCCATATCTTATTGGGATGTGAATAGGCGATGAGTTGAAAATCAACTCGCCTCAGAATTTCCATCTCCTGTTTGGAAGTTTGCCTGCCCTATGAGTTCTGTTATACTCACAGACATAATTCAAACAGTTTTAGAAACTTCAGAGTGTTGTCTATCCAATAGTAATAATAATATGCATATATTAGCATCTGGGACAGAGTAGGAGGCAGTTCACTATGGGCACGCAATTCATCCAAAGTGAAAATGCTGCCCCCTATCCCTAAAAGGTACAGTCAACTTAGTGTATCCTTTGGCCAACTAGAATTGTGATACAGTGAAATAATATGTCTGTAAACAATTATTGGAAAAATTACTTGTCATGCATTAAGTAGATGTCCTGACCGACTTGCCAAAACTATAGTTTGCAAATATGTCAACGTCCGATGTCAACTGTGTGTATATATAATATAATAATAATATAATATATATAATCATTAAAATATATATTTGCATAAACCAATGGCTTATAAATTAACATGGGAAAATATCCACAGAGATAAGTGGTAAAGTAAAGTTGTCTTTAAAAAAAGAAGATTCGTCATGTTTCGTCATGTAGCTATATGCAGCTCCGCTCAGGAGTTATTTCACTCCAGTGAGAACAGAGCTGAGAGACCGTTGAAACAGCAATTAGTTTATGAAGGAATTAGCAGTTAGCTAAATGAAACATTGCAATCATTGGCGAGCCAATGTTAGAAGTCGCTCCAGTATCATTCAGGTCTGCCGTCTGGGAACTTTTCGGTTTCCACCGAGTGGTGGATCAAACTTCTACAACATGGTAGGCTCTGTTCATTGCTGATAGCCTATTCGAGTGGCAATACGAGTAACATGACTACTCATGTGGGACTTGGCAAAAAAATTTAACGGCAACCATTACTCCCACACAGCATTCAGGCAACAATAAGTCGGCTGACTCTGGTACGGCTAAAGAAATCAACTCATGTAACGACTCTCCTCTTCGTCTGATGAGGAGTAATAGGAATCATAGGACCAACACAGAGCGTGGTATGTGTTCATCGTAATTTTAATGAAATTAACTGAACACTGAATGACAAAAAACAACAAAAGAGAGCCAGAATACAAAGACAGAAAACAACTACCCACAAACACAGGTGTGAACAGGCTACCTAAGTATGGTTCTCAATCAGAGACACCGATTGACAGCTGCCTCTGATTGGGAACCAAACCAGGCCAAACACATAGAAGTACAAAACATAGAACAAAACATAGAATGCCCACCCCAACTCACACCCTGACCAAACCAAAATAGAGACATAAAAAAGGAACTCAGCGATAGTAAAATTCATAGAGGCAGATACGAGACCCTTCTCTGTAGTAGAGAATGCAGGGTTCAGAAACATGTTTAAAGTGGTCGCGCCGCTTCACTATTCCTTCCCGTACACATTTTTGCCCAGACATTAATACCTGCCTTATACAAAAAAATAAAAGAACAACTTGAGAGCGAGTTGTCAGAAACGTGGTCTGTTGCTCTAACAACAGACAGTTGGACGTCTAGAGCTACAGAGACCTACCTTACTGTAATGGCTCATTTCATTACGGCAGAGTGGGAGATAAAAAGTCATGTCCTTCAAACACGTCCCCTTGAGAGTAGTCACGCCAGTCTACACTTGGGGGAAGAGCTAAGGGAAGTAGTTGCAGTGTGGAAGTTGGAGAGGGATAATGTAATGATTCCTGTGACCACTGACAACGCTAGAAATATTGTAAATGCAGTCGCACTAGCTGAACTGGGGCCACAGAATGGATGCTTTGTTCACATTATTAATCTAGCATCTCAAAAAGCAATGTCAGTGAATCCAATCTCTCGCCTCTTAGCAAAGATGAGGAAGGTGGTATCCTTTTATAAAAGCACAACTGCTGCACATGTTTTCAAGATGAAGCATGAGATGCTGGAGCTGCCAAACCACAAACTAATCCAAGATGTCCCTACTAGATGGAATTCAAGCCAATATATGGTTGCGAGATACCTTGAGCAGAACGTTAGTGTATTCTACACTGACTGATCAAGTGAGGAAGAATGTCAAAGATATTGTGACCTTGTCTGAAAATGACATAAGACGAGCAGAGGAAGTTAGCAAGGTGTGCAAAACTCCCAGAACACTGATATGCACTGAGAGCACTCCATCAGTTTCCATGGTCCTGCCTATGAAAACAATGATCCTGAAATCAATGGTGGCATCTGATGAAGATGGACCCACAGTAAGGGAGGTCAAGACTGCTATCAGAGTTAACCTGGAGCCTAGATATGATGACCCTGGTGTCCAAGACTTCTTAGACAAGAGCACCGCGTTGGACCCCTGCTTTATGTCCCTGAGGCACACGGATTCTGCTGCTCGTTTGAGAGTCTGCAATGAACTAACAACAGAGATTGTGACTAATATTCAACAGGTGTTGTATTTATTTGGTTAATGTGACATTTATTATTTTATTAATTAGTTATTTAACAATTAATTATAAAGTAATACTTGTAATTGTCATAATAGTATCTTATATATATTTCTAAAAACAAATCATAATTTTAAAGCCACTTCAGAGATAGTAATTTCATTATGCAGGGTCAAGCCACAGATGCCACAGGAGCCAACCCCTCTCCAGAGATGGCAGACAACAGGGGTTCTTCTCCAGAAAATAAGTCTGCCATGGCTGAGCTTTTTGGGGAGTTGTTCACGACCCAGGAGCAGGGAACCAAGTCAAAGGTCAAGGTCATAGAGGAGGAGGTGACCTCATACAGGAAGTGGACTTTATTCCCCTGGATGCTTTGGAAGACCAAAGAATTAATAGACCCTCATGTTTCCATGTTAGCAAGGCGCTACCTGGCTGTGCCTCGGACCTCTGTCCCTAGCGAGAGGGCATTCTCCACAGTGGTTGACATTGTCACAGCAAGCCAATCTGTGCTCACTGCAGATAGTGTGGATAGACTAATCTTCTTAAAGAAAAACTAGAAGATCTGATAAAACAATTATACATTTTTTTCAAGTAACCAGTCTCAAATAGTCCTATTTTGTTTAAGACACTGCTTTGTCACCTAATTTCGATATATGCTGCTGGACTTTGTACTGTTGTTGAAGATCTGTTTTAAATGACTATATTACTTCATGTTATAAGGCAGGCACTACTGGTTTTTGTTGTCCCTTTGTTTCCATATGCTCCTGGGAATTGAAGCTACCCATGTTTACTATCGTAATAAATGGAAAATCTAAATACAAATTACATATTTCTGAGGCATTTATTTTGGCGATGTGCCGAAACTGTACCGAACCGCGACACCACTGTACCGTATCGTACCGAACTGTGAGTTTTGTGAACCATTCACATGTTCCAAGGCATTTCTGCCAAAAAAAACGGATTACATTTTTTTAATTTTATCGTTCAATTGCCTCTCCTGTGAGGTAGTGACACACGACATATGTCTAGTTTCCTGAAATGAGTCACATAGCGTAGTAGAATCCCCCCTGGCTTGGACAGGGCTTAGACTATTATGAGTAATAGGGAAAATACGAACTAGTTATTATATTGCGGCAATAAATTAAGTTTTGCATCTTGCCTTTTTTGGTTTTTCTGTGTCATGGTTTGAGTGCCCGTAGCATAGTAGGCCTAACAGTATATCTATTATATTGTAGCAAATACAACATTATAGCTGGAACTTAATTTGGCTAAGGTAAATGGCTCAACAGAATGAAACCTTCAAAAACGTTTTGAACAAGCTCGGCCTAAACCGACAGTACAAACATTAGAATCACCTTCCTAATACTGTGTTCCACCCACGTTTCCCCTCAATTTGTCGAGGCATGGACTCTACAAGGTGTTGAAAGCGTTCCACAGGGATGCTGGCCCATGTTGAGTCCAATGCTTCCCACAGTTGTGTCAAGTTGGTTGGATGTCGTTTGGGTGGTGGACTATTCTTGATTCACACAGGAAACTGTTGAGCGTGAAAAACCCAGAAGCGATGCGGTTCTTGACACACTCGAAACGGGTATGTGTTCCTAATGTTTTGTACACTCAGTGTATGTTGCAGCTATTACCAACAAAGGCATTTACCTACCGTAGGCCTACTAAACAAATAACAGCAATAGGCTAATGCTTTTTATTTTACAACAGGCCTACTTTTAACCTCAAACTAAATACGTAGCAAAACATTTTAAAGATTGAACTTAAGTTAGCCAACAAAAATTTCCAACAAAAGAAATAGAACATAGCATAGGCTATTTAAAGAACTGGATTATATTATGAAATAGGCCAATAATAATAATAATAATGACTAAACAATTGATAATAAATGTGAAAATAAATAAATTAAAGGTAGAAAATTGCATCAAACCCGAATAGGAAGTTGCACACTGTCCAGATGGCCGCGACAACGTTCTTCTCATCTTTGTCTACTAAAATATGAACATTTGTCCCAGAGGACATTCCCCTTGTCGGCTTACTATACTCTTTCTCCTCTAACTTTTGTTTTACTTCAGTGAAAAAGGACTCCATCTTCACAATCAATGGAAGCTTAGGCCAAGGCTCCTTTAACTTGCTCTCTCTCTCTCAGCAGCGGGCTCACGTAAAGTGAGCAGCCGGTACCAGTTCCAGCTGGACATAAGCTATATGCTTTATTGAGTTGCAATTGACTAACACAGATAACAAGCTCGCACAGTTCTCGCCACACAAACACTGAATTAACTGAGGACATGTCCAATCGGGTCCTGTCACGGTTTTCTGTAGGCGAAGGAGAGTCGGACCAAAATGCGGTGTGGCTATTGTGATTCATATTTTAATGAAACAAGGAAAAACACGAATCAATACAAAAACAACAAACGATACACGAAAACCGAAACAGCCTATACTGGTGCAAACTAACACACAACAGAAACAAGGACGTAAGGACAATCACCCACGAAACACTCAAAGAATATGGCTGCCTAAATATGGTTCCAATCAGAGACAACGATAAACACCTGCCTCTGATTGAGAACCACTTCAGACAGCCATAGACTAAGCTAGAACACCCCACTAAGCTACAATCCCAATACCTATAAAAAAAACAAGACAAAACACACCACATACAAAAACCCATGTCACACCCTGGCCTGACCAAATAGATAAAGAAAACACAAAATACTAAGACCAGGGCGTGACAGGTCCAGTCGTTAAATACATTTGAATTGCAAATAAACCGAGACCCGTGGCATTTATTTCAGACCTGACCCAGATCCAAGACGAAAGTCGAATTTAGAACCCGGATCTGCAAGCTTCCTGAGCTGGATTTTGGCATTTCAGGTCTGTTGAAACCATGAAGACATCTACTGTGAAGCATGGTGGTGGCAGCATCATGCTATGAGGATGTTTTTCTACAGCAGGGACTGGGAGACTGGTAAGGATAGAGGGAACAATGAATGGAGCCATAGATGGGTGAAAACATTATTTATTTCATCCATTTCGAAATCAGGCTGCAACACAACAAACGTGGAATAAGTCAAGGGGTATGAATATTTTCTGAAGGCACTCTACGTTGCTGCTACCCTGTTATTATATATCCTCATGCCGAGTTACTCAACCCAACCACTTCAGTATCCCTGCACATTGTTAATATACTGACCCTGGAGCTGAGCCTGGAGCAGACCCGGTACTTACTTTCTCGTGTTCTTCTTATTTTTATTTCTCATGTGTTTTTGTTCTGCTTGACTTTTTGATACATTTTTCTGATACCGATTACTGCATTGCTGGGAAATAGCAAGCAAGAATGGCTTTGTACTTAAAATAAAAACTTGAAACATGGACACACACAGGCACAAACACACCCCTCCACTCCGACAGAACACAGGGGGTTCTGCGGAGTTCACGGTCATGACAACCTGAGACAAGGCTTGTCAGATCCACTTTGGTGCGTAATGGAGGAGCACACACATACACACACACACACAGCAGCAGAACATCCTGTGAAGTACATTAGCCTGTTTACCTCTGACCGGGGTCAACCAGGATGTCTGATTCTCAATGCGCTTAGCTGACACAAGATGGATGTCTTCAACTAACCATTAGATAATCAATCAAATCTATTTATGAAGCCCTTTTTACATTAGCTGATGTCACAAAGTGCTATACAGAAACCCTGCCTAAATCCACAAACAGCAAGCAATGCAGATGTAGAAGCACGGTGGCTAGGAAAAACTCACTAGAAAGGCAGGAAACTAGGAAAATACCTAGAGATGAAACCAGGCTCTGAGGGGTGGCCAGTCATTTTCAGGCTGTGCCGGGTGGAGATTATAACAGTACTTGACCAAGATGTTCAAACGTTCATAGATGACCAGCAGGGTCAAATAATAATCATCACAGTGGTTGTAAAGGGTGCAACAGGTCAGCACCTTAGGAGTAAATGTCAGCTGGTTTTTCATAGAGACAACAGGTGCAGTAGAGGGGGAGCGAGTTGACAACAGCAAGTCCGGGACAAGGTAGTACGTCCAGTGAACAGGTCAGGGTTCCATAGCCGCAGGCAGAACAGTTGAAACTGAAGCAGCAGCAGGTGGCCTGGGGTGGACTGGGGACAGCAGGTGTACTGGGGACAGCAAGGAGTCATCAGGCCAGGTAGTCCTGAGGCATGGTACTAGGGCTCAGGTCCTCCGAGAGAAGAGAAAAGAAAGAGAGAGAGAGAGAGAGAGAGGGAGCATACTTAAATTCACACAGGACACCGGATGAGACAGGAGAAAAACTCCAGAAATAACAGACTGACCCTCGCCCCCTGACACATAAACTATTGCAGCATAAATACTGGAGGGGTCGGGAGACACTGTGGCCCCTACTGACGATAACTCAGGAAAGGGCCAAACAGGCAGGATATCTTCAAACCACCAACTTACTACCCTGAGACAAGGCCGATTAAAGCCCATGAAGATTTCCCCCACGGCACGAACCCGAGGGGTGCCAACCCAGACAGGAAGATCATGTCAGTGACTCAACCCAGTCAGTTAACCCTCCCTCCAAAGGACGGCAATGGAAGAACACCAGTAAGCCAGTGACTCAGCTCTGTAATAGGGTTAGAGGCAGAGACAGCAAGTGCGGTTCGTCACTACTGTGCCTTTCCGTTCACCTTCATGCTCCTGGGCCAGACTACACTCAATCATAGGACCTACTGAAGAGATGAGTCTTCAATAAAGACTTAAAGGTTGAGATCGAGTCTGTATCTCTCACACAGACAGGCAGAAAGCCCTGCCTCCAGCTGTTTGCTTAGAAATTCTAGGGACAATAAGGAGGCCTGGGTTCTTGTGAACATAGCGTACGTGTAGGTATGTATGGCAGGAACAAATCGAAAAGATAGGTAGGAGCAAGCCCATGTAAGGCTTTGTAGGTTAGCAGTAAAATCTTGAAATCCTTATCAGGAGAGTGTAGAGAGGCTAGCACTGGAATGCAGTGCATTCACATTTTTTGGTTCTAGTCAAGATTCAAGCTTCTGTGTTTCGCACTAACTGAAGATGATTTAGTGCTTTATCAGGGTATCCGGAAAGTAGACTATTGCAGTAGTCTAGAAGTGACAAAAGCATCAATTAATTTTTCTGCATCACTTTTGGACAGAACGTTTCAGATTTTTGCAGTGTTATGTAGATGGAAAAAAGCTGTCCTTGAAATAGACTTGATACGTTCGTCAAAAGTAGAGATCAGGGTCCAGAGTAAAGCAGAGGTCCTTCATAGTTTTATTTGAGACAACTGTACAACCATCAAGATAAATTGTAAGATCCAACAGATTGTCACTTTGTTTCTTGGGACCTAGAACTAGCGTCCCTATTTTGTCCAAGTTTAAAAGTAAAACATTTGCCGCCATCCACATCCTTATGTCTGAAATACAGGCTCCCAGGGAGGGCAATTTTGGGGCTTCACCATGTTTCAACTAAATGTACAGCTGTGTATTGTCCGCATTGCAGTGAAAGTTAACATTATGTTTCCAAATGACATCACCAAGAGGTAAAATGTATAGTGAAAACAATAGTGGTCCTAAAACGGAACCTTGAGGAACACCGAAATGTACAGTTGATTTATCAGAGGACAAACCATCCACAGAGACAAACTGATATCTTTCCGACAGATAAGATCTAAACTAGGCCAGAACTTGTCCGTGTAGACCAATTTGGGTTTCCAATCTCTCCAAAAGAAATTGGTGATTGATGGTATAAAAAGCAGCACAAAGGTCTAGGAGCTCGAGGACAGATGCAGAGCTTTGGTCTGACGCCATTAAAATATAATTTAACACTTTCAGGATTGCAGTGTCAGTGCTATGATGGGGTCCAAAACCAGAGTGAAGTATTTCTTGTACATTTTTTCTCTTCAGGAAGGCATTGAGTTGCTGAGCAACAGCTTTTTCTAAAAATCTTGAGAGAAATGTGAGATTCAATATAGTCCGATAGGTTTTTATATTTTCTGGGTGAAGGTTTGGCTTTTTCAAGAGAGGATAATGAATTGGTAGAAGATTATCTGCGCCCTTGACATTTTCGCAATTGTCTCCTCTCGATTCTGACAGCACTGAACTTGCTTAACAAAGTACAATGTCAAATCAAATCAAATTGCATTTGTCACGTGCCGAATACAACGGGTGTAGACCTTACAGTGAAATGCTTACTTAGAAGCCCTTAACCAACAATGCAGTTTTAAGAATTAGAAAAAAATAAGGCAGCAGTAAAATAACAACAGCAAGGCTATATACAGGGGGTACCGGTAGTGTGGTGGCACAGGGGAGGCACCGGTTAGTCGAGGTAATTGAGGTAATATGTACATGTAGGTGAAGTTATTAGAGTAACTATGCATAGATAATAACATAAAGTAGCAGCATCATAAAAGAGAGGGGGTGGGGGAAATGCAAATAGTCTGAGGAGCCAATTTATTAGATGTTCAGGAGTCTTATGGCTTGGGGTAGGAACTGTTTAGAAGCCTCTTGGACCTAGACTTGGCACTCCGGTACCACTTTCCGTGTTGTAGCTGAGAGAATAGGCTATGACTAGGGTGGCTGGAGTCTTTGACAATTTTTAGGGTCTTCCTCTGACACCGCTTGGTATAGAGGTCCTGAATGGCAGGAAGCTTGGCCCCAGTTATGTACTGGGCTGTATGCACTACCCTCTGTAGTGCCTTGCGGTCGGAGGCCGAGCAATTGCCATGCTAGGTAGTGATGTAACCCTTCAGAATGCTCTCGATGGTGCAGCTGTAAAACATTTTGAAGATCTCAGGACCCATAGGTTTTGTCATGCCCTCTTCACCACTGTCCTGGTGTGTTTGGACCATGTTAGTTTGTTGGTGATGTGGACACCAAGTAACTTGAAGCTCTCAACCTGCTCCACTATAGCCCCGACGATGAGAATGGGGGTGTGCTCGGTCCTTCTATTCCTGTAGTCCACAATCATCTCCTTTGTCTTGATCACGTTGAGGCAGAGGTTTTTGTCCTTGCACCTCACGATCAGGTCTCTGACCTCCCTATAGGCTGTCTCATCGTGGTTGGTGATCAGGCCTACACCACTGCTGTGTCATTGGCAAACTTAATGATGGTGTTGGAGTCATGCCTGACTGTGCAGTCATGAGTGAACAGGAAGTACAAGAGGGGACTGAGCACGCACCCCTGAGGGGGCCCCGTGCACGACATCAGAAGTGGCATATGGCTGCTAAATATCCTTCTGTATTTTTTCAACTTGGAGTTAGGGACGCAACTCCATGAACCCTGTCGCAAAGTCATCTCATCATGTCAGCTGTAGGGCTGTGAAAGGTCGCTAGCAGCAGGAACACTAAGGCCACATCTGGAAACAAGGGAAACAGGGTCTCCTGGCCCAGGAGAGACGTACACAGAGTTTCCCCTACACACCCAGGAGGAGATAACTTGGCCACGGCAGAGTACCGTTCAAATCATGAGAGCAAATAAACAGGCTTGTTCTATGTTTTACCCAGGGTTTTCTACTCAGGCTTTTTATGCTGCATGTTTTACTGACTGTGTGTGCGTCCTTGCGTGCATGCATGCATGCGTGCGTATGTGTGTGAAGCAGTCCTGTCCAGGGTTTATTAGTGCTTCTTGACTCCCAAATGATAGACGGTTGCCCTCTGGAGCATGGGCCTTGTAAAAAGCAGAAGCGCAATACATATGTTAAAAAATTACAATTATTTTAGCTTGTAGCTCCCTCTCTTTCTCTCTTCTCTTGATTGTTGATATACTCTCTCTCTCTCTCCTCAGTCAACTCTCTCTTTATCTCTTTGTTGGGGTATTCTCTCTCTCTCTTTATCTCTTTGTTGGGGTATTCTCTCTCTCCCTTAATCTATGAATGGCACAGTAGACCACGGTGGGGCTTGCCATTGACATTCTGTATTCTGTCAGCAATGCGTGTTGGCTGTTAAATGCATGTACCTAGATGATCACCTGGGAAACAGCACACAGATGGACAGACGGGCACACAGACACACCAGGCTGTGGGACATTTGTTAAATATGGTGCACGACAATTGTTCAGATTTACACGCAAACAACAAGGTCAACACATCTCTCAAGTGATAAAATGCAGTCTTATCCATTGTAAATACTATACATTACACTACAGTCAGCTGTGTAGAGCATACTAACATACATTTATATCATTCATAGTTAAATATCTACTACACATATATCGCAGGTATCAAATGTATTATTCACTCAACAAGATAATTTTATGAATCTGAAACATGCATGTCAAGGTAACTACTGCAATGGTCAAGGCAGAAGAGGATGAAATCTGACCAGTGTGAGATATATCTGTCACGGCCACTCCCTCTCACCCTCCCTGGCGATCGAGGGCGCCAGGCTACCCAGCATTACGCATTCCTGCCACCATCATTACGCACACCTGCTTCACTCGTCAAGCGAATCAGCGATTCATTGGACTCACCTGGACTCAGTCATCTGTGTTATTCCCTCCTCTATATCTGTCTGTTCCCCAGCTCTGTTCCCTGCTTCTGCATAATTGTCCTTTGTCGTTGTGTTAACCGGTTCTGACGCTGTTTTTATCCTGTTCCATGTCTGTGCAATATTAAATGTCCACTCTCCGTACCTGCTTCTCATCTCCAGCGTCGGTTCTTACAGAATGCTGAAGTCAACAAATGAAGCATCGGGGAGTGCTGTTGTTTTGGTTGGTGGTGGCGTCGGGTTCAGGGTCCGCCGCCGATGGAAACAGGGGTGCCTAAGCTGGCTCGTCGGGCTTCACGCCCTAGTTGGCTTAAATGGTTTCCTTGCCCCGGTGGGCTTGGCAGGTTCCCATCCCACGTCAGGCCTCAGCCGGATTGTCATGTTTTTACCCCTCAGCAGGCTCGTCAGGTGTATACGGCTCAGCCAGCTCAACGGGCTCCCACGCCTCAGCGGGACCGACAGGATTTCACGCCTCCGCCGGATTTCCAGGCTCCCACGCCTCTGCCGGTTCGTCGGGATGTTACACCCAGCCGGCTTGTCCGGCGCCCATGCCTCCTCCGACCTGTCAGGGGGGATTGTACTGTCACGCCTGCTCCCGCTCTCCCTCCTTTGCACTCGGGGGCGCCAGGCTGCCCAGCATTACACACTCCTGCCACCACCATTACACACATCTGCTTCCCTCGTTACGCACATCAGCGATTCATTGGACTCGCCTGTACTCAATCACCTATGTTATTACCTCCTCTATATCTGTCTGTTCCCCAGCTCTGTTCGCTGCTTCTGCATAATTGTCCTTTGTCGTTGTATTACCCGGTTCTGACGCTGTTTGTCACACCCTGGTCGAAGTATATTGTGTTTGTCTGCATTTATTTGGTCAGGCCAGGGTGTGACATGGGTTTTTTGTGGTGTGTTTTGTCTTGGGGGTGTATAGCATAGTCTATGGCTGCCTGAGGCAGTTCTCAATCAGAGTCAGGTGATTATCATTGTCTCTGATTGGGAACCATATTTAGGCAGCCATATTCTTTGAGTATTTGGTGGGTGATTGTTCCTGTCCCTGTGTTTGTTGTCACCAGATAGGCTGTATAGGTTTTCACGTTCCGTTTGTTGTTTTTGTATGGTTCGTTTTCATCGTCATTAAACATGTCTCAAAAATACCACGCTGCATTTTGGTCCGCTTCTCTTCCACCAGACGAAAGCCGTTACAGAATCACCCACCACAACGGGACCAAGCGGCGTGGTAACAGGCAACAGCAACAGCAGGAGAAACATAATAAGGATTTCTGGACTTGGGAGGAAATCCTAAACGGAGAAGGACCCTGGGCTCAGCCTGGAGAATATCGCCGCCCCAAAGAAGAACTGGAGGCGGAAGAAGCGGAGAGGCGTCGGTATGAGGAGGCAGCACGGCGACTCGGAAGGAAGCCCGAGAGTCAGCCCCAAAAATGTATTGGGGGGGGGGGGCTCAGGGAGAGTGTGGCAGAGTCAGGAGTCAGACCTGAGCCAACTCTCCCTGTTTATCGTGAGGAGCCAAGGAGGAGACCAGAACCAGAGCCGGTGTTGGAGGAGAGCGAAGCAGAGACTGTGAAGGAGTTAATGGGGAGATTGGAGGAGAGAGAAATGAGGGATTTGCTGTGTTGGTGTTTTTTGCATGGAATTAGCCAGACGGAGCGTGTCGGGGATTTGATGGCACCTGGGTCAGCGCTCCATATTCGTCCTGAGGTGCGTGTTAGTCGGCTGGTGAAGATGGTGCCAGCCTTACGCACCAGGTCTCCTGTGCACATCCCTAGTCTTGCACGTCCTGTGCCAGCACTGCTCTCAAGATCTCCAGTACGCCTTCACGGTATAGCCCATCCTGTGCCACCTCCACACACCAGCCCTCCGGTGGCAGCTCACCGCACCAGGCTTCCTGTGCGTGTCCCCGGCCCAGTACCACCAGTGCCAGCACCACGCATCAGGCCTACAGTGTGCCACGCCTTTTCAGCGCTGCCCGAGCCTTCCTCCTCTCCTGTGCTGCCGGAGTCTCCCACCTGTTCAGCGCTGTCAGAGCCTTTCTCCTCTCCTGCGCTACCGGAGTCTCCCGCCTGTTCAGCGCTGCCCGAGCCTTCCTCTCCTGCGCTGCTGGAGTCTCCCGCCTGTTTAGCGCTGCCAGAGCCTTCCGCCTCTACAGCGCTGCCGGAGTCTCCTGCCTGTTTAGCGCAGCCAGAGCTGTCAGTCTGCATGGAGCAGCCAGAGCTGCCAGTCTGCATGGAGCAGCCAGAGCTGCCAGTCTGCATGGAGCAGCCAGAGCTGACAGTCTGCATGGAGCAGCCAGAGCTGACAGTCTGCAAGGAGCTGCCAGTCTGCAAGGAGCTG
Source organism: Oncorhynchus masou masou (assembly GCF_036934945.1). NCBI lineage: Eukaryota > Metazoa > Chordata > Actinopteri > Salmoniformes > Salmonidae > Oncorhynchus > Oncorhynchus masou. The sequence continues at coordinate 9,240,282 of NC_088230.1, read as the reverse complement.
CAAGTCTGCAAGGAGCTGCCAGTCTGCAAGGAGCTGCCAGCCTACAAGGAGCTGCCAGTCTGCAAGGAGCCGCCAGAGCTGCCACTCTGCAAGAAGCCGCCAGAGCTGTCAGTCGGGTATGACTGTATTTACAAATAGAAAGTGGGTAGCATATTGGTTCAGCCGTTGAATACATATACTGTACATTTTAGTCAATTAGCACAGGGTTTCCAACACTCGGTCCTGCTTCCCACACTCGGTCCTGCTTCCCACACTCGGTCCTGCTTCCCACACTCGGTCCTGCTTCCCACACTCGGTCCTGCTTCCCACACTCGGTTCTGCTATCCACACTGGGTCCTGCTTCCCACACTCGGTCCTGCTTCCCACACTCGGTCCTGCTTCCCACACTCGGCCCTGCTTCCCACACTCGGTCCTACTGGACGAAGACACACAAAAATGGCATCCGTGAGTCCATCCAACTCCGAGCAAGCAGAAAAGGGCCCAACTGCCAAAATCTAGCACCATTCCTCAAAGAGTAATTACATTACTCAATATATTTCACCTAAATTTCTCTTTGTGCATGACTAACTTAGAAATCCTGCCAACCCTTTATACTACATGTAGGGTTCAGGTATGGCATTATCTAAATGACAGGAGTAAGATGAGCAATATCATACCCATGTGTGACGCTGTGTCTCACCAGGTGGTGGCGCTGATAAAACCTCTTGTCACATATGAGTCATATGAGTGACGCTGTATCTCCAACAACAGTCTGACGTCATTTCTTGACGTCCTTGGAGAAACATCCTATTTTTGTCTAGTAAACTGACTTCATCTCCAGATGTCCTGTATTTAGGTACACAGCTCCCGCATGAGCTCCAGACGATTTAGGCTCACAGAAACAACTCTGGGGTTAAGTTAAGGCATTCATTTCCGGTTGGTTAACAGTTCAGCAATTAATTCTGATTGGTTAAGTTAAGGATTACGGTTTGGGATTGGTTTCATTATACATTCAGGCATTAATTAAGTTAAGGACGAAGGGTTAAAACAAAAATGAACAAGAACTCCACAGTTAAGTTCCGTCTTGTTAATTCATTGTGGATGGATGGGGCAGCAAGCTTCTACTCTGTAGACCAGGGGTTCTGAAACTTGTTCTGACAGTGTAACACTGAGGTCATGCTCAGCCTTGAAACTGTTTATGTGCTTGTTTTTTTAAGTATGTCAGAGTTGAGAACCTTGACTCACATAGGTATGTTGCCAAACTGGAACATCTACAACTTCCTCAGTTAGGCGGGAGACCGCTTCCTGCTGTAGATGAGCAACCCAGAACTGTGCGTGTGTTTCCCCCAAAAAATATCCTGCTTCAATCACTTTGTTTCAGTTCAGAATAAAAATAATTACTTGTATTTTAACAGCAACAGTTCCAACCTAGACTTGTTTTCAACAGTAATTTATATGGCAATATGTACAGTAGGCCTGATCATCTTCATCTGTACTGTTACTTAGGGTTGTACTGTTACTTAGGGTTGCACACTCAGTAGCTAGCTAGCTTGCTTTGGCTAACGTTAGCTATTTGCTGCGTACAAGGCCTGGGGATTGTTTGAATGAGAAACTCACTACAATGAGAGATAGTAGGCCCTTATTTCTGCTTATCATCAACTGTTATAAAATGACAACATTGTCTCGTTAGCTGACTTACTCTTCCACCAAAGCATTCTGACCTGTTCTGAAGTAACTCCCTGGGTTTACCGTCATGCTGTGGATGTTTGGTCAGGACGTGTCGTTATTATTTATTTGTTCGTTTTGATTTGACTCATCAAAAAGCACTTCCCCGCACAAAACACATTGTGGGCGCTCCTCGTTATTTCTCAAAGTTTGTGTGAAAGAGAGAGAAACTCATCAGTGTTATTTGTGTTTCGTGTAAATTGAGTTCAGTCAGAACTTTGATGTCCCTTTGATGACCGCGGTGAGTGATGGCGATTGGGAATGACAAGTCAGTGGCTGACACGGCATCATCTGCTGCTGAACAACAGCGCTGCCGTGTGTGTTGTGGAGTGATCTTCAAGAAAGAAATCAGGTAAATCTCGAAGCACACGCGCAACTCCCTCTCCCGCTCGTGCAGTTGCCAAACTCAGCAGAGACCGTTGCCTCTAATTAAATAATTATACATTTACTCTGACACATCGCAACCCACCATTAACAGGTCGACCCACAACTTTAAGAAAGGCTGCTATATACTGTGGGTTCAATCCAAGCTCTGGTCATCTGTTTTGATGATATTTTTTGGGAAGGCGTATCCCAATGTCCTGAAAAAACTATTGTCTACATGGTGCAAACATATGGCTTCACCCCTATATGAGTGATGCTGTCTCTGCTGGCGTTGGCAAAATAAAACAACTTTTGTCACATGGTGAAAGGGTATGGCTTCACATCCACATGAATGCAGATAGTGTCTACGGTGCAAATAGTCTCTCAAGTTAGGGTTAGCTGTTCAGTAGTCTGATGGCCTGGTTGTACAGATTGTCATCGGGTCTTTTTGTACAAGACCCAATGTCCGATACTGCTTGCCACATGGTAACAGAGTGAACAGTCTGTGGCTCGGGTGACTAGCGTCCTTGACGATCTTCCGGGCCTTCCTCAAACACAGCCTGGTGTAGATGTCCTGAAGGGCAAGGAGCTCACCCCCAGTGATGTATTGGGCAGTCCGCACCACCAGACGGCGTAGAGCCTTACGATTGAGGGCAGTGCAGTTACCGTACCAGACGGCGGTGATGCAGACAGTAAAGACGCTCTTGATGGTACAGCTGTAGAACTTCTTGAGGTGCTAAGGGCGCATGACAAATTTCTTTAGTTGCTTGAGGTTCAAAAGGCTTTCACCATGGTGTCGGGGTAATTGGTCCATATAAGGTCCTCTGTTACGCATACGCCGAGGAACTTGAAGCTTTTGACCCTCTCCAATGCAACCCCATCAATATCATATTTCCTGTCATCCAGGATCAGCTCATTGGTTTTTCTAACATTGAGGGAGAGGCTGTTTTCCTAGCACCACTATGCCAGGGCTCTAACCTCCCCTGTAAGCTGTCTTGTCATTATCGGCGATCAGGCCTACCACTGTTGTGTCGTCTGCAAACTTCATGATGGTTTTGGAGTTGTGCGTGTACAGGGAGTACAGGAAGGGGCTGAGCACAGACCCCTGGAGGGCCCCCATGTTCAGAGTCAGCATAGCTGATGTGTTGTTTACTACCCTCACCACCTGGGTTCTGCCTGCCAGGAATTCCAGGATCCAGTTGCAGAGGGAGGTGTTCATACTCAAGACCTTGAGCTTAGAGACGAGCTTAGAGGGGGCTATGGTGTTGAAAGCTGAGCTGTAGTCAATGAACAGCATTCTCACAAATGGTATTCCTCTTGTCCAGGTGGGATAGGACAGTGTGCAGAGCAATGGCGATTGTGTCATACGTAAATCTGTTGGGTTGGTTTGCAAATTGTAATGGGTCCAGGGTGTCAGGTAAGGTGGAGATGATATGTACCTTGACCATTATATCAAAGCACTTCATGATGACAGAAGTGAGTGCTACAGGGTGATAGTAATTTAGGCAGGTTAACTTTGTGTGCTTTGGTACAGGGACAATAGTAGATACCAACATAAAATTCAGCATACCAACATAAAGTTGAACTTCTCCCTTCCCTTGCTGTGAGAAGTTGTACAGGGAGGATTCTGTGGTGGTAGTGATGTAGTAGAGTGAATCAGAAGTTCAGAGGAAGTGTGTTGGCTAATTAACCGATGCAGACCCCAAATCAACACTTCTGTGTCCTGCCATTGCACCTAAGCAGGGGCGAACTTGCTATCTAGCATTTCGAGCAAATACCAGATGGGCCGCTCAATTTTAGCCCAGTGAGCCTGTCTAACTTGTTCGTTTTTTTGCGCAAAATTAGATTTATCTGGCTAATAATGGGAGCCGCAAGGAAAAGAATGGGCCAGTGTGGAGGACTCAAGGAAAACAATGGGTCTTTTTTATTTATTTAACTAGGCAAGTCAGTTAAGAACAAATTCTTACTTTCAATGACGGCCAAGGAACAGTGGGTTAACTGCCTGTTCAGGGGCAGAACGACAGATTTGTACCTTGTCAGCTCGAGGATTTGAACTCGCAACCTTCCGGTTACTAGTCCTCTAACCACTAGGCTACCCTGCCACCCCGTCTGTGTTTTAGAAATGCCAGGGCCGAGTTTTGCTCCCAGTCCGCACCTGCCCCTAAGCCTCTAGTGTGTGTGTAAACCTCTGTCTGTTAATGGGCTTCTCTATAATCCTAATCCAGGAGAGAGCAGTCCCTTTAGTGGTTACTGTGCGTGTGCGCGTAGCCCAGTGTGTGCTCATATTGGTGTCTTTTAGGTCCCAGTTGTTGTTGCTATGCAGCTTTCAGTGAGCACCCCCATGAGTGTCTTTCAGAATCCCTCCTAAAACCCCACCTGTTTCGTGTTGGTTGTTGTCAGTGACTCTCTTTGTTTGGTCCCCTTTCTGTTTGAGCGACAATTTTGGGTTTTCTTGCTGGGGAACGTAACATTGTAATGACGTTATCTCAACCTGTCTTCAAAACGGGCCGTTATTACATGATTGCGACCAGATTTCAACCCGTCCGTAATGACGTTGTTAGAAGCAGCTACTGCAGCATAGCAACTGTCCGTCACTGTATGTCATTCCTTTAAAATGTGTTGATTTCTTTACGAACTTATTAACTTATTATGATTTGTGCTGGATAGCTAAAAAAAACACCTGTTATTCAGGGTCAGGTACTTCTGTTATAAACAGGACGCACGACAAATCCTTTCCGATACTACTTTTTTGACGATGTAATACAGTGATCTTTGCTCCTCTATGTTCATTTTGAATTATGATAATAAAATATAGTACAAACAATAGACATGACCGGGGGCTAGTTTTCACAGCAAGCCAGACAGCATTAACCTTTGTAAACAGACAACAGGATATTTTCCAGCAGAGTGGGTATATTGAAGGGAATATGAGCATGGGCCTGTCTTGTGTGTTGATGTACAGTCCCTTGTGTGTCTGTGGGGATCCATGGGTTGGGAATGAAACCTGACATTGGCCTCTGTTTAGCTTCCCGCCTGCTGTGTGTGTGTGTGTGTGTGTGTGTGTGTGTGTGTGTGTGTGTGTGTGTTCCTTACAGACCCCTGCCTCAGTCAGTACCAGTCGGACACTGATGCTGCCTACCCTCTCTCCCCCGTCCCCTCTCTCCGTCATTCCCAACACTCTCTCTGCTGTGTGGCTAATCCCATGGCTACAGCGAGCAGAGCGGCCCTCCTCCCGGTCCCGTCTCCCAGCAGCGTACCTGTCAACCCGGCGGCCCCCGGAGGCTTGTTTCTCAGGAGGCTAAATGAAAATATGCAGGGGAACCAGTAGGGAGTGGGACGAGGTTTTGGAGAAAACGACGTATAGCTCGGCTCAGAGCCCCCACTCTCCCATCTAGCTGTCCACCCCAATCACGCATGCAAAACTTCCACACAGATATTATGCATGAATATGTATGCTCAAAGGCAGGCAGGAAAACACACACATACACATGCACACACACATGCACATCATCTCAACCACCATCAGCTATAGCCAACGACAAACAGCCAGATAGGCCTAAACTGGCCTTTCTTGGAGAATGGGGATTGTGTAGGAAAATAAGATTATTTGTCCCTGCCTCCATGTCACTTTGGAGGAAGGGAAAGATTTAGTTAAAGTGTAATTAGTCTACCATAGCATTATAGAAAAACTTACACTGACAAATATATTGTGTAGTTTGATGTTATTTTTCAAATACAGTTCACAAGTCATTCCTTGCATACTCAGACCCCAGTGGATCTTTATATAGTGGAGAAATCCAATCAGTTGTCTGCCCCCCCCCCACCCCCGATTCTGTGTGACTCGGTGACCTCTCTCGTCTATGACTCGTCGACTGTGACACAGAGCCCTTCAATGTGTATGTTTCAATATGCTGTCCCTGTGGCCTGACTCAAACATCACCATCTATTGAAGTGACACCTCACTCTCTCTCTCACTCACTTCTCCTATCCCTCTCTCTCTCTCTCTCTCTCTCTCTCTCTCTCTCTCTCTACCTCTCCCTCGCCCTCCCTCCTCAGTTTATTGACATGACACCTTCTCCATTTCAAACACCATGCTTTCCCCTCTGACATGACCTTGTCCCCAGATTCCGTTCCACATAAATGAACACAAGGAAACAGACGATCCCTAGTGGGAGATTAACACAAATGTTGTTTTCTTTCCCATAGCACCAGGGGTGGGTTGGGGGCGGGGGGGGTTCCAGGGCTGGAACTGCATATGAGGAAACTGAGGTCTAATTTGAAAAATAATTAAATAATACAAATATATACACTTTACACAATAAAGAAAATGTATTACGGGTCAACATCTAAATATTGCTCTAGACTTTATCAAAGCTCAGAACTCTTATATTCTTGATCTGACTGAGTTCTAATTGTAACTGCCTCTTTGTGAATGAGTGGAATCATGAAGAGTGGTTTGTTTGTTATGTTCGCCTGCATCCCCCGGATTTACCTTTAGTAGCACATTCACCACTCTCTCAAACAGCTAACTCCGCCCTCTCGTGGCAAAGGCTGAGGGCCTGTGATGTGACATTAACTACCCCAGCTCGGAGTAGGCTCAATAGGTAACTAGAGACCCTGCTGACAATGTGTTTGCGATATGCTGGGCAAAGGGCAATTTTAAAACAATCCAGTGACTCTTGCCCTGTCTACAGACATTCCCCAAACAAACAAAAAACAATTCTCGAGAATGAGTACGCAACTGGTAAATAGTTGGTTAATGATATGTCAGTCAGTCAGGTAGCGAGCTCCCAGAAACATATTTACATTGTAGAAAAATGCAAGGGCTCTGGCTGGTATTACTTAGCAAGCTAGTGGGATGAAGTAAGATGCTAATGTTACACGGAGCCTACTTCAGCAGGAGCAAAAAATACACTACTACGTTCTCATAATAACCTTTCTTTACAGAGAGTAGGCTAATGAGACAGACAGTGGTGTGGAGCTCAGTGGTAAGGCTGAGGCAGGCTGCAATGCATGTGACAGAGAAAAAGAGAGAGAGAGATTTAAAAAAATCTGTATTATCTTATTTTTAAAAACGGAGATACAGTGAACATCTCCGCATGGCTTATCTTTCCTATATAGCCAAGATTCAAATGCAATCAAAATGCAAACAATAACAGTTGTAAAAATGTCATACGTTTTCGTATATATCGGTGGTTGTTCGTCTCATCTCGATCGCCCACTGCAGTTTATAGTTTACCCATTACCTACCTTTTCTTATTTGACCACTACATCACTGATATTAACACAGAATCATAAGTAATATTCTAATAATTCCGTTGAATGTGATTATGCTATTCCTGATGTCTGTCTGTGTGTGTGGACGTCTGTTTGTGCTCCATTGATGTCTGTTTTTTGCAGAGGTTGATTAGTAATGCCTAGGAATACGAATGTGAATGCCATGTAAAAAAGAAATATCTATGTAAAGAGTTTGATGATTTCATGCAGTTCATCCTTACAACTGACTGAACAGTCGCTGAATGCTACATGTCAGGGGCATAACATAACAATTGTACAGCTAATAGGCTATGTGTTTGTAGATCGGCTGAAGTGAATGAACCTACAGCAAGCCAAGATGATAATGGCTGGGGTCAGTTGAGCTTATTTTTGCTGTTCTCCGAATAGCATTTTAAAGTGTTTAATTGTACAGACATGCAGTAAATGCTCCCCCTTCCTAAACCCTAATTACCATCTTATCTTCTCTCCTCTCCTCCCCTCTGCAGATGGTGGGTGCCATATCTGATGTTTTCTTTTCTTACATCAAACCAGAGGGCATGTCTGTACGGGTACCTTAACCAGATGCAAATGTGTCACCCCGGTTAGCTCACAACCCTCTGCAGATGGAACGGTGTTACACTGAAACAACATAAAGGACTTTGCTTTGCCAGAAAATATGTATACTCCTCATTTAGGGGTGTAGGGAATATATATATATATATATGATCATTACACATTTTCTTAAAAGGAAGTAGTATACTGTATATGTTTAACCAATACAACCTCCAAATCATATATATAAATCATATATATCATATATATATTATATATTGTATTATATATTTTTTTGCGAGATCACTTGTTTTAAGAACAGTTTATTCAATGTGCAATGTAGCGAGTTGATCACCATAATGTGTATAGAATTTCAGGAGGGAGGAAGGGGGGTCACTGGTTTTCAGAACACAAATGTAACGGTGTAGACAGTTCTGTGCAGAGCCAAGCAGAGGTTCTTTTAAATATGTATCACTGGCTCATCATTTATTGAACGTTTTGTTTGTGTGTTTATTTACATTGCGAAGGGAGTCCCCATGGTACCAGCAGAGCCTCTACTAAAGGCTAGAGAGAGCACACAGACCCTTGTCAGCATGTGTTTTGCTGTGTCAGATTAGCATGTTAAAATATGTGCATACTTAAGACATGTAGAGATTTACATGATGAGCATGTCTCATGGCAGGCCTTGAAGCATGACTTCCACGTGACGGTACGGGCGGTTCTGAGAATAATTATATGTTTTCGAATAGCAGCTCCAATAATGAGATTTACATCCTACTTTTAGCATTCCGCCTATTATAATCTCCATGGCTATACGCCAGAACGTGACCGAAACTCCAAATAAGCTCATTTAAATACAAAGTGGATCAAAACATTCCTCTTTTAGAAGGATTTTCCGGAGTGATTTTGTAGATTTCCTTAGGCCTATAGACTTGACCCTAATCCTGTTAGGGTGAGTCAATATGATAATAACACGTTGAATATTTACTCATCACAGAGACAGCCATGACATTAATATTCCTGATATAGTCATTAAAGATGCATGGCCATGCACTATGATAGGCATAACAGACAGGCTAAGATTTCATATCAGACTTCCAAGGCTTGGTCTATTTGCAATAATGGTCTGTTTTGGGCGATATCATTGGTCAAATCAGATACAGTAAATGTACCCATTTGAAATGGCTGTATGCACTCCATCTCTAAATAGCTGTAACTGCTTGAAGTGTGGATTTTTTTGTGTAAATTTGAACAGTAAAATGTTCAATCACTAAAACGAAATGGCAAGGTGTCAAAGAAGATACATCTTAACTTGACGATAGCGGCCCTTGTACTGTCATAGAAGGGACTGTTTTTGTATTTGAGTGTGTGAGTGTCAACAGAGAGAGAGAGAGAGAGAGAGAGAGAGAGAGAGAGAGAGAGAGAGAGAGAGAGAGAGAGAGAGAGAGAGACAACAACTGCACAACTACATTGGTATCCAATGGAGCCTGAGTCAGACGTGATGTAGTCTTTGACCACTTCCCCTCCCAGAGGATCAGCTGTAACCTGGCCATACAGTTCAGCTGCCAGGAACACTGTTCTCCGCTGACCTCTAACCCCTGGCCCTTCAGCTCCCCAGGCTGATCTGTATTTGCTTTGATTGGTTAAACAGGGAGAAAAGCAAGACCAGGAAGACATACTCTGCCTAACAGGTTTGTCCCCTCGACTGATACTCCTGCCGGCTGGCCGATTGGCCAAATTGGCCTTCCCCTAACTGCAGTACTCCAGATCTGGTACCATATAGTGCCTGCACACACGCGCACACATACCGTTCCTCAACCTGACCCTGGAAATATTTTAGCCCAGCCATCAGGAGGTCATGATGGAGAATCATTACTGTAACTAGGGGACAGACAGCTGCAGCCAGGTTCAGGCCCACATCAATCCAAAATGTATAATTCACTCACACCTGGGTTCGAATGGGACTGACCATGGCAGTTCCAAACCCTGTCTCTGCCCAGCCTGCCCCTGACTGTTCTTATTTATTGAGGTCAGGAGGAACGTGACTTAGAATTTTTCAGTTTCTAAAATAGCAAAATCATTACACATTTCCTTAAAAGGAAGTAGTATACTGTAGATGTTTAACCAATACAACCTCCAAAGCAACATAGAAGAGTACATGTGAGTATCATGCTATACAGAGTGATGGAAGTCTGATAGAAAGTTAATAAGTAGCTTTCCTCTGCGTGCAAATGTATCTTAATTAGAGCTAATATTGCTAAGCATGCTCTTTATGTTGTGTTGGGGGGCTTTCTGACTCTCTCTCTCTCTCTCTCTCTCTCTCTCTCTCTTCCTCTTTCTCTCACCTCTGTACGCCCTTCCTTCCCCAATTAATTATTAGCATATGTAGTCCATTTGCTTCGGCAATGAGCCATTCTTGGTGTCATCTCACACACGTCTTAACAGATTTATACTGAGGGGAACAGTCAAGATATTCCTCTATTTTCTTTATCAGAACCCTTGCCACGAACAAGCATATGTGCATTTTGAATTTTCTGGTTTTGTATGTTTTTGGTGTACTGAAATAAAATTCTGTAACTCTTGATTATTCGTATTGACGAAACAACTAGAAATATGTCATATCACCAAAATTCTCCAAACTGGAGATATATGGTTCTTCTTTGCAAGTGTTTATTAGTAGGTAAACAGTCCTCCATCTCCTTACCACTTCTGTAGAAAGCAAGCTCATCAGTATCATACCTGCTTTGGTCATAATTCTCCTTAATGTCCTAAGTTAATATATCCATATCATGTACGACAAGGAAGGTGGATATTTTAGCATAGTGTTTTGGTTAGAGGATATTTGGAGGTAAATGTTAGCTATCGAAGCAACTTTCAGTGTTTAATTTCACTCTGTAATGAGTCAGATGAAAAACAGTTTCTGCAAATGATACAGTCTGTGTTTTGACTGGGGGGACAACACCTGGGTTCAAATAGCACTTCAACAAATGGAGTAGTCTCAAAAGTGAACACTGCCATTCTGGCATTCCAGGCAGACTAAAACAAATGCTCAAAGTATTGTGAAAGAATATTTGTTAAATACGATCTGAACCCAGGTGTGCTGGGAACGGATGTTTTCAGATTTATATCTTGGATATTTTTTGCTCTTAGCATCAGTGACATGATCAACCCCCTTTCCTTTCTATGATGTGACCTCAGTGACTGGGTTTCCTTTCATGTGTTTCAGCGTCACACACCCAAGGCCAACAGGCACACACACACTCAGCCCACAGACGGCTACAGAGTTAAAGGTGAACTATTACTCACAGACAACCTTTTCTTTCTCTCCATTATTCTTTATTTCTTCTGTGGACTCACACATGCACCACATGGTAACATTGTGAAACTTGATAACGTGTGTGTGTGTGTGTGTGTGTGTGTGTGTATGTGTGTGTGTGTACGTTTATGCATGTGTTTGATATTGAAAAGACCCACTTCCCCTAGTTTAAGGGGTCACAGTCTTCAGTGAGGTAAGTACATGACATGTCCACCTCATCCTGCACACCCGAACATACACACACTTATGACATTTTCACATGATATGAACCTCTAGTGGGCCCACAAATGACGTGTTCATATGCTATCTGGACAAAGGGAATGCTTGAGAATATACACTGGGTGTACAAAACATTAGGAACACCTGCTATTTCCATGACATAGACTGACAAGGTGAATCCAGGTGAAAGCTTTGATCCCTCATTGATGTCAATTGCTAAATCTACTTCAATCAGTATTGATGAAGGGGAGGAAACAGGTTACATAAGGATTTTTAAGCCTTGAGACATGGATTGTATATGTGTGCCATTGAGAGGGTGAATGGGCAAGACAAAATATTTAAGTGACTTTGCACGGGGTATGGTAGTAGGTGACAGGCACACCGGTTTGAGCATGTCAAGAACTGCAACGCTGCTGGGTTTTTCACTCTCAACAGTGTGTATCAAGAATGGTCCACCACTACCCAAAGGACATTCAGCCCCTTCGAGAACTTGTAGAGTCCATCCCCTGACAAACTGAGGGTGGTCTGGGGACAAAAGGGGGTGCAACTCAATATTAGGAAGATGTTCCTAATGTTTTGTACACTCAGTGTATGTGTAGAAAACACACAAAGAGTGATTTAGGATTAATATTCGGTCTCTTATTACAGTAACTAAAAGTGGAGTAAAGGAAAACATTCCCGGCATTTATTATTCTTATATTCTGACTTTGTCACTATAGCTATCTATATTCTCACTATGTGAGAAATCTCTTGTAGGACGCAATGAAGGAGCAATGATGGAGCTTTGTAACGGTTGTAACTGAGCTCTCTCTTTCACTCTCTCCCTCCATCCCCCCATCCCTCTCCTTCTCCCCTATTCTCATCATACTGTAATATCTGCTAATGAAGATGTTTTATCAGCCTCCCTGCCTTTCACATATATTGTATATGATCTCTGGGAGCCCATCAAGATGCCAAACATTCACTAGGATTCTGAAGATAAAGTGTAAAGAACCTGCCATCCTCATCTCCCACAACTCCAGCAACACCCACTGTAGCTATTCTATTCAACCAATATGTTGGCACAGAGCTGGGGTTTTGAAACTAAATTATGAAGGCAGGCATTCTTTCTATATCATTCCAGTTTTTATTTTTGCCTGTTAGTTGAGTCTAGCTCTGCCTGTTTAATAATACATTTGTTTCATTAAAGCCGGACTTCATATAGTGAGGAGGTCGACTGGAGAACTCTGTTTCACCTTAAGGTCATAAACCATTTAGAAAAGCTGTCAAATTTGGGGGAGAACTCACCATCAGCCCAACATGCCTTTGCCTTATAAAAAAAGAAAATGGTTAAATATGGCATTATATGGGGCTTATGGTATTCCTGACAACACAGTGTTATTCAGCGGCTCACAGCTCTCACTAATGACCATGAGACTGGAAGCATTGGAGCAGAGAGTCTCTCGGGGAGTCTCCCCTGTCTCTCCAGCAGAGCCCTGGAACCCGGAACCAGCCACCACGGAGCTGCTGCTGCCACGTGGAGATGCAGTCATTATTTTATATTAGGACCTATGATGATGCCACACTTTCCATGGGCCCAACCAACCAAGCCTCACTGTACTGTGGCACTCACTGCATGGTCTGTTCTCACTCCTGGCCACGTGTGACCATGTGTGGCGGAGAAGGGGACTGGGGGGCATGCATCCGTGTGTGTGTTACTGTCTGTCTCTTTTCCAACAAGCTCTCACAGTGTCAATGCAGAATTAGACGTTTAGCAATATATAAATTGCTCCTAGAGTTTTTTGACACCCTGGATCGACTCCTCCTACTCAGTATTGTTCTGTTTCTCCAAACGTCTATTCACTCCAAATGTCAAATTTAGAAGATTAAGTGTTAAGTTTATTGGATAGGGTTAAAACGTTACGCTTAAGCAATCATTCTGATTGGTTACGGTAAGGGTTAAGGCTTGGTATAGAGTTAAAGCAAACAAGTGGCCACCACTGGGATCAAACGCTCAACCTTCTGATCCAGAGTCATGCGATGAATCCCTTGATCCATGACTCAGGACAGGCAGGTTGTGTGTTCGATCCCAGTGGTGGATACTTATTTTACATGTTTTTGTTTGAACCCTATCACAAACCTTAACCCATGTGATTAACCCAAGCCTACTTGATGGTAATAGCGCTCACTGTTGCCCCTAGTGGCCGGCTTTGAAGGCATTTCCCGACGCCCTCGGGATATGGGTAGACATCCATTTTCGAAGTCACTCGAGCAATCTGCCTGCTCTTTTCTACTTTTGTCTCGCAACACACTCCAGTCGTACAATGTAATGGTTGTGTGCTTTGTCTGTATTCGCCATGAGTATTATAGTAATTTTTATACTATACAGTACGTTGTACAGTATATCAGTTAGTTATTACTAGAAGTATTATTTTTACAACCAGGACCTCAAATGGCTTCACAGTGCCTGACATGGCTGGTATTTATTTCAGAGAAACACAAGGCGTGGCTCAGAGTGTGTGTGGACATAAACTATATCTGCGAGCTGGGTGCTCCATCTGGATCACCCGAATAAACAGCAGGCAGCCTGGTGACCTGGAGGAGATGATGAGGAGGTTGAGCGCAGGCAAGCCCATCGGCTCAGGCTATGAATAAACAAAGTGAAGGAGATGTGACTGTTGTCTTATCAGACCGGTGACTGGGTGAGGATGGTATGGGGTGTGTGTGTATGGAGGGGAGTATAATGTGTGTGTGTGTGTGTGTGTGTGTGTGTGTGTGTGTGTGTGTGTGTGTGTGTGTGTGTGTGTGTGTGTGTGTGTGTGTGTGTGTGTGTGTGTGTGTGTGTGTGTGTGTGTGTGTGTGTGTGTCACTCGCGGCCCATACGGTCCCAGCCTAAAAACTGAATTAGTCAAATCAGGGCCAGTGCTGATGAGGAAAAAAACAGATTCAGTGGCCGCTCAATCTGAACGCCTCGCCAAAGGAACAAAGCAAAGAACACAGAACAGCCTCCTGGGCTTTGTGCAATGCTGGGCGGCAAGGCAAAGTGTTGGTAGGTGTCGGGTTGCATCTGGCCAGCGTGTGGTCTATCTCTACTCCACTGGGCATCAGACAGTCGGGTAAGGTCACACCTTGCATCAAGACACACAATGCAGCAAAAAAATACAGCCTGATTAGTTCCTTCTTCCCACAAAGCCAGCTTAATCCCTGGGAAAACAGCCTGTCTGTGGGGAGAGTGTAAAGGGAGGACTGGAGTCCAACCTGCCTTAGCCCCGTTGGAGAGGCGAGAGGCAAGAAATGATAGATGAATGGCATTACTCACGCTGACCTGTGCGAAGGCTCAATGTCTGTCTAGGAAATGGAATTGCGCTGGAGGCTGATGAAAGCGACTTCACTTGCTCTTATTTGCTGTTATTTGCAAGGCTAATGTTCATACACCATGGCGTGTGTGTGTGTGTGTGTACGCATGCGCGCGTGCATGTGTGTTTGACAGGAACTGATTTGACAGCTTAGAATGACCTCATTGCCTCAGTGGCAAACATGATCCATCACTAATTTCTATTGCAACTGTATCCTGATGTTTTCAGTTACTGTCATTGTGTAAAACTTTGTATCTGCAGCCCATATGTAGCACAGACACAGACAGACGCTGTAGCGCAGTAGAACTATATTACACAGAGGTCAGTGTCCTTACTTCCTTTATCTATCAAAGTGCAGCCCTTCTATTTGACTGCTTTGTGAGATACACACCAAATGGGTTTCTAACAGTCAAAAGACTGACAGTGGCCCATTTTCTAAATTTTTTAAGTGACAGGTACTTCAACAACCCTTACTGTAATCATTTAAGCCAGATCAAAGTGGAACATAACATGAACTGAGGTTGAAGTGATCTGGAAGATGTCAATGAGGTGAGATTTAAACTCAGTTAACTAACACACTATCGAGGCCATTAAAAACAATATTGATAGCCGTTGCAACCTTAACACACACACAGACAAGCCTCTGCTCTCACATATCTGTGCTGTGCCATGGGTGGCTGTCAGAGAAGAGAAAATGGACAGTCACCGCAATCCCTTAATAGTTACTAATGATATATATGAGATCCATATAGCCTCTCTCCATCCCCCATCCCTCCATCCACAGCAGTTCAGCAGTGGCACAGCAGTAGCCTGGGTCACCCTCTCTCCTAGTGTCTTTGGAACACCCCGGGGCCTCATTACATCCCTCCAGTGTTTATTTGGAAAGAAAGACCTTTGATAGATGATTTCCTGTCTCTCAGATAAGGAGAGTTTACTTCCTCTCTTTCTTGCTCGGGGTCTGTTTTGAAGACCTGCTCGCGTAGCGGTTAAAAGCATTGAGCCAGGGACCAAATGGTTGGTGATTGGAATCCCAGAGCCGGCAAGGTGGAAAATCTGGTGTTCTGTCCTTGGGCAAGGCAGTTAACCTCCAACAAGTACTCCCAGTGTGCTGATGACGTGGACATCGATTAAGGCAGCCCCCCGCACCTCACTGATTCAGAGGGGTTGGGTTAATTGCGGAAGACACATTTCAGTTAAATCAAATCACGTTTTATTTGTCACATGTGCCGAGTAACAACAGGTGTAGACCTTACAGTGAAATTCTTACTTACAAACCCTTAACCAACAATGCAGTTTCAATAAAATACCTAAAAAAAAGAAAGAAAATCACATTTATTTAACTAGGCAAGCCAGTTAAGAACAAATTCTTATTTTCAATGACAGCCTAGAAACAGTGGGTTAACTGCCTTGTTCGGGGGCAGAGCAACAGATTTTTACCTTGTCGGCTCAGGGATTCAATCTTGCAACCTTTTGGTTACAAGTCCAACGCTCTAACCACTAGGCTACATGCCACCATGATAATAGAGCAGCAGAAAATAACAATAGCTGGGCTATATACAGGGGGTACCGGTACAGAGTCAATGTGAGGGGGCACAGGTGTCAAGGTAATTGAGTAAATATGTACATGTAGGTAGAGTTATTAAAGTGAGATAATAATGTAGATAATAACTGAGAGTAGCAGCAGCCATTTGATGAGCTGTTCATGAGTCTTATGGCTTGGGGGTAGAATCTATTTAGGAGCCTCTTGGACCTAGACTTGACGCTCCGGTACAGCTTGCCGTGCAGTATAGAAGGTATAGAAGTCCTGGATGGCAGGAAGCTTGGACCCTGTGATGTACTGGGCCATACGCACTACCCTCTGTAGTGCCTTGTGGTCGGATGCCGAGAAGTTGACATACCAGGCAATGATGCAACCTGTCAGGATGCTCTCGATGGTGCAGCTGTAAAAGTCCAGGATCCAGTTGCAGAGGGGGGTGTTTAGACCCAGGGTCCTTAGCTTAGTGTTTAGCTTAAAGGGAACTATGGTGTTGAACGCTGAGCTGTAGCCAATGAATAGCATTCTCACATAGGTGTTCCTTTTGTACAGGTGTGAAATGGCAGTGTGGAGTGCAATAGAGATTGCATCATCTGTGGATCTGTTGGTGCCGTATGCAAATTGGAGTGGGTCTAAAGTTTCTGGATAATGGTGTTGATGTGAACCATGACCAGCCTTTCAAAGCATTTCATGGCTACAGATGTGAGTGCTAAGGGTCGGCAGTCATTTAGGCAGGTTACCTTAGTGTTCTTGGACACAGGGACTATGGTGGTGTGCTTGAAACATGTTGGTAATACAGACTCAGACAGGGAGAGCTTGAAAATGTCAGTGAAGACACTTGCCAGTTTGTCAGCGCATGCTCGGAGTACATGTCTTGGTAATCTGTCTGGCCCTGCGGCCTTGTGAATGTTGACCTGTTTAAAGGTCTTACTCACATCGGCTGCTGAGAGCATGATCACACATTGTTACTTGCCTAGAAGCGAGCACATTTAGGTCGTCTGGTAGGCTTGTGTCATTAGGGCAGCTCTTGGCTGTGCTTCCCTTTGTAGTCTGTAATAGTTTGCAGGCCCTGCCACATCCTACGTGCGTCAGAACCGGTGTAGTACGACTTGATCTTAGTCCTGCAATGACGCTTTGCCTGTTTGATTTATTTTTTTATTTCACCTTTATTTAACCAGGTAGCTAGTTGAGAACAAGTTCTCATTTGCAACTGCGACCTGGCCAAGATAAAGCATAGCAGTGTGAACAGACACACAGAGTTACACATGGAGTAAACAATGAACAAGTCAATAACACAGTAGAAAAAATAGTATATACATTGTGTGCAAAAGGCATGAGGAGGTAGGCGAATAATTACAATTTTACAGATGAACACTGGAGTGAAAAATGATCAGATGGTCATGTACAGGTAGAGATATAGGTGTGCAAAAGAGCAGAAAAGTAAATAAATAAAAACAGTATGGGGATGAGGTAGGTAAAAATGGGTGGGCTATTTACCGATAGACTACAGCTGCAGCGATCGGTTAGCTGCTCAGATAGAAGATGTTTGAAGTTGGTGAGGGAGATAAAAGTCTCCAACTTCAGCGATTTTTGCAATTCGTTCGTCACAGGCAGCAGAGAACTGGAACGAGAGGCGGCCAAATGAGGTGTTGGCTTTAGGGATGATCAGTGAGATACACCTGCTGGAGCGCGTGCTACGGGTGGGTGTTGCCATTGTGACCAGTGAACTGAGATAAGGCGGAGCTTTACCTAGCATGGACTTGTAGATGACCTGGAGCCAGTGGGTCTGGCGACGAATATGTAGCGAGGGCCAGCCGACTAGAGCATACAGGTCGCAGTGGTGGGTGGTATAAGGTGCTTTAGTGACAAAACGGATGGCACTGTGATAAATTGCATCTAGTTTGCTGAGTAGAGTGTTGGAAGCAATTTTGTAGATGACATCGCCGAAGTCGAGGATCGGTAGGATAGTCAGTTTTACTAGGGTAAGTTTGGCGGCGTGAGTGAAGGAGGCTTTGTTGCGGAATGGAAAGCCGACTCTAGATTTGATTTTCGATTGGAGATGTTTGATATGAGTCTGGAAGGAGAGTTTAGAGTCTAGCCAGACACCTAGGTACTTATAGATGTCCACATATTCAAGGTCGGAACCATCCAGGGTGGTGATGCTAGTCGGGCGTGCGGGTGCAGGCAGCGAACGGTTGAAAAGCATGCATTTGGTTTTACTAGCGTTTAAGAGCAGTTGGAGGCCACGGAAGAAGTGTTGTATGGCATTGAAGCTCGTTTGGAGGTTAGATAGCACAGTGTCCAAGGACGGGCCGGAAGTATACAGAATGGTGTCGCCTGCGTAGAGGTGGATCAGGGAATCGCCCGCAGCAAGAGCAACATCATTGATATATACAGAGAAAAGAGTCGGCCCGAGAATTGAACCGTGTGGCACCCCCATAGAGACTGCCAGAGGACCGGACATCATGCCCTCCGATTTGACACACTGAACTCTGTCTGCAAAGTAGTTGGTGAACCAGGCAAGGCAGTCATCAGAAAAACCGAAGCTACTGAGTCTGCCGATAAGAATATGGTGATTGACAGAGTCGAAAGCCTTGGCAAGTTCGATGAAGACGGCTGCACAGTACTGTCTTTTATCGATGCCGGTTCTGATATCATTTAGTACCTTGAGCATAGCTGAGGTGCACCCGTGACCGGCTCGGAAACCAGATTGCACAGCGGAGAAGGTACGGGGATTCGAAATGGTCAGTGACCTGTTTGTTGACTTGGCTTTCGAAGACCTTAGATAGGCAGGGCAGGATGGATATAGGTCTGCAACAGTTTGGGTCCAGGGTTTGTCCCCTTTGAAGAGGGGGATGACTGCAGCAGCTTTCCAATCCTTGGGGATCTCAGACGATATGAAAGAGAGGTTGAACAGGCTGGTGATAGTGGTTGCGACAATGGCGGCGGATTGTTTCAGAAATAGAGGGTCCAGATTGTCAAGCCCAGCTGATTTGTACGGGTCCAGATTTTGCAGCTCTTTCAGAACATCTGCTATTTGGATATGGGTAAAGGAGAACCTGGAGAGGCTTGGGCGAGTAGCTGCGGGGGGGGGGCTGTTGGCCGAGGTTGGAGTAGCCAGGTGGAAGGCATGGCCAGCCGTTGAGAAATGCTTGTTGAAGTTTTCGATAATCATGGATTTATCGGTGATGACCGTGTTACCTTGCCTCAGCGCAGTGGGCAGCTGGGAGGAGGTGCTCTTGTTCTCCATGGACTTCACAGTGTCCCAGAACTTTTTGGAGTTGGAGCTACAGGATGCAAATTTCTGCCTGAAGAAGCTGGCTTTAGCTTTCCTGACTGACTGCGTGTATTGGTTCCTGACTTCCCTGAACAGTTGCATATCGCGGGGACTATTCCAGGGCACAGCTGGGAGCTGAGGGGGATCGGTAAGCAGGGGGCAACAGTGAGAGACTTATTTCTGGAGAGAGTCATTTTTAAAATTAGTAGTTTGACCTGTTTGGGTATGTACCTGGAAAGTATGACATTACTTTGCAAGCTATCTCTGCAGTAGACTGCAACTCCTCCCCTTTGGCAGTTCTATCTTGACGGAAAACGTTGGGTATGGAAATCTCAGAATTTTTGGTGGCCTTCCTGAGCCAGGATTCAGACACGGCAAGGACATCAGACAACAACAGCTAATCAGCTAGCACAACAACAGCAGGTAAAATGGCGTTGAATAGGCAGAGAGGGTCGGATTGACTACACACAGAGCCTGAGTGCGGCTGGGGCCAACAGATAAAACATAAACAAGCAGAATGGAGTACCGTGATTAATGGACAGTCCAGCATGCATCAGCTATGTAGCCAAGTGATCAGTGTCCAGGGGGCAGCGGTGGATGGGACAGGGAAGCTAGACTGGCGAGTATTATCCAGGTTAAAAAAACTGGCTGGCTGTGCAGAAGATAAAAGCCGCTAGCAGTGGCTAACAATGACTAAATAGCTTGTAGCTAGTTAGCTGGTTAGCTTCTGGAGGTTCTTGAATGTGTTCTAAAAATGTAAAATAATAGCGATTCCGTATCACATTGGGTGAGGCAGGTTACCGGAAGGTATAATCAAATTAAAAATCGAAAAGAGATTGAAAGTAAATATGGGTCCAGTGAGTGGTTGGGCTGGCTGGGGACGCGGCGATTCAGACAGTTAGCAGGCCTGTGCTAACAAGCTAACAGTTAGTAGGCCGGGGCTAAACAAGCTAGCAGTCAGCAGACCGGGGCTGAACAAGCTAGCAGTTAGCAGGCCGAATTAACAAGCAAGCAGATAGCAAGGGCTAGCATGTTAGCCTTTGGGGGACGTCACGATGGGGTTAAGTCTGTTTATGCCTCTTCATGCGGTGACATCGATAGACCTGTTGTGGGTCCGGATATTGTACCCCAGGAGTATGCTTCGGTGGTAGCACAGGAGCTCTGGCTGGGCTAGCTTCAGGCTAAGTGGATGGAAACGCTAGCCAGGAGAAATCATCCGAGGTTGCGGTTAGCTACTTAGCTAGTTGTGAAGATCCAGATGAGAATGTTCCGTTTGCGATGGGAATCCGGGGATAAAAATAATAGGTCCGTTATGCTCTGGTTAGAGTCGCGTTGTTCGAACTGGCGAGAGCTTTCCGAGCTAAAGGTTAGCTGATGACCGCTAGCAATGGTTTGCTGCCTGATAGCTGGTAGTTAGCTGGCTAGCTTCAGTTGAGGGATTCCGGATCCGAAGTAAATATAAAGACTTTAGAAAAAAAAGCAGATCCACGCTACATTGGGTGAGGCGGGTTGCAGGAGAGTATTTAGATGTTGAGGTTTAGCAAATGTTTTAAAAGATATGCGAAGAAAAATAGGAAAATATGAAAAAACGGTATATACAAGGGACACGACACGACAAGACGTCTGACTGCTACGCCATCTTGGATACAGATGGTTCATCAGAGCGCATAGCGGGATTTCTTATTTTCTTTTTTTTTATACCAAGGCACTGGTGCTTCCTGCTTTAATTTCTGCTCGTAAGCAGGAATCAGGAGGATAGAATTATGGTCAGGTTTGTCAAATGGAGGACGAGAGATATCTTTGAATACGTCTCTGTGTGTGGAGTAAAGGTGGTCTAGAATTTTTTTTCCTTCTGGTGGCACATTTAACACGCTGATAGAAATTAGATAAAAACTGATATGAGTTTCCCTGCATTAAAGTCCCCTGCCAATAGGAGCGGCGCCTTTGGATGAGCATTTTCCTGTTTGCTTATGGCTGTATACAGCTCATTTAGTGCAGTTTTAGTGCCAGCATTCATATGTGGTGGTATGTAGACAGCTGTGAAAAATACAGGTGAAAAACCTCTAGGTAGATGGTGTGGTCTTAGTTTATCATGATATACCCTACCTCAAGAGAGAAAAACCTTGAGACTTCCTTAGATAGCTGTTGTTTACATAAATGCATAGGCCCCCGCCCCGTGTCTTACCGGAGGCTGCTGTTCTGTCCTGCCCATAGAGTGCATAATCCGCCAGCTGCATGTTCTTAATGTTGTCGTTCAGACACGACTCGGTGAAACATAAGATAATATTGTTTTTAATATCCCGTTGGTAGTATAAACGTGCTTTCAGTTCGTAGCATTTGAACGTTAGCTAGCAGGACGGAAGGCAAGGGCATATTAGCCACTCGTCGCCTGATCCTCACAAGGCACTCAGGTCTCTTTCCGCAAAATCTCAGTTTCCTTCTCCAGCGAATAACGGGGATCTGGGCCTGGTCGGGTGTCTGTATTATATCCCTCCCATCTGACTCATTGAAGAAGAACTCTTCATCCAGTTTGAGGTGAGCAATCGCAGTTCTGATGTCCAGAAGCTATTTTCGGTCATGAGCAACATTATGTACCAAACAAACGAAATATCATGGCTGGATTCAGCCCCTTATTCAGCCCCCTATCAATGCATTCTATTGTGCAACTGACTAGATACCCCCTGCCATGCTGACACTCTTTCAGTCTCTAGCTAGCTGCATGTTGACAAAAATACTGGGAGAAGAAGGGTCCTCTTGATCAGGAGCAGAGTGTTTTTTGTTGTCATATAATCCAGCTCCAGGACTACTTCCCATGCAACTCTTTCAACTCAAATTTATAGACATGAATGATGTCAGGCAACTGATATTTCAAAGGAGGGCTCGCATTAGGAGTAATTAAGAAAAACTGCTGATCACATTACAGGGATATTCTGTTACAGAGGAGGCTGGTGAGGGGAGTTATAGGAGGACAAGGTCATTGTAATGGCTGGAATGGAATAAATGGAATGATGTCAAAATCATCAAAACTATGGAGACCACATGTTTGACTGCACTCCAATTGTTCCGTTCCAGCATTACATTAAGCCTGTCCTCCTATTGCTCCTCCCACCAGCCTACTCTGGTGTTAAACATACAGGAAGCTAGCTCAGATCTAAAGTAAAGGAATGTAGAATAAGGCTTTTTGTTCAGTAAGAAATGATTGGCATGCCTCTCAAAACGGAGCAGATTGCCAACTCGTTGTCACATAATACATCTGAAATAACATGGATGAAAGTGGTTTGTTCAGTGAATGTGTTACAAGGTTACCTAGGGAAAAATACATATCTGATTATAATGATCACCTTTTGCTTCTGCAGGAGAAGTTTCATGACAATTGGTTTTGTTATGAGCTGATGCACTTGGCACAAGGCTTTTTAATAAAGAATAAAGAATTGATTACCAGCGTGTGGCAATCACAGTGACTCAACTCACAGAATAATTTAAAGCAAGGGCTTAGAGCAAAGATTCACACACTATACTGCTCTGTAAATATGCAAATCAAAGGTCAGAAAAGCTACAGACCAGTAGCCAGCAGTGGATAGTGTGGGAAGCTGAAGACCTGTCCAATCTGCCTCTGCGCCTTCACTGTGCCCTCACTGTGCCCTCCTGCTCTGCTGTCTTACCCTCTCTAGTGGAGACGAACGTGTCCCTCCTGCTGCTCTTTCTCAAACTATCCTCCTTCCTCTCTTCCCCTGATTCTACTGTTTTTTTGTAGCCTAATGTTTTCCGCTGTGTTTGGCGGGGCCCTAGCAGGCCCTTGAGGGATGTGTGCGTGTGTGCTTGCGTATGATGTGGGGAAGGAGTGCTTAGCAGTAAAACTGTCATCTTTAAATCAAGCCGAGTGGTTCGACTACCCCTGGTGCAGTTGTGATTTACACAACCCTGCGGTGCCTCACTCTTTTCTCAGACCTCAGAATTATAAACGGTGGAGGAATAAAAACTGCATATTTACTTAGGTGCAATATTAATCACTCATTAGGTCCCATATTTAACAGGGAGGAAAGGTGCTGAGCATTTGTACACTCGCCGGCAGATAGAGTGCTGGTTTATTGTCTTGTTGAAAGGGTTGGCTATGAATGGAACATGGAAGGAAAGGCTACTTATTTCTGAGAGGAGGAGGGAAGTAATTACCACTTTGAGCAGCTGGGAGAGGTCCAAGGCTCAGCACATCAATCAGAATTACTCTCCCTATAGTGGAATACATATGTAAGAGTGCCCCCAGGTGGGAGAGTGCTCCATTACACCAGGGAGTTGTCCATTTGTGACTCGTTTCTGGAAACTAGGCGTATGTTGCGTGTCACTACTTCACAGCAGAGATATTTGAACATACATTTTTTACCAAAATGCATTTTTTGGTAGAAACGTCTTCGGGAACATGTGAAATTAAATGTGCCTTTAAGAACAAACTTGTATGCCATCTGTAAATATGAATTTTTAAAAATTACGAGCCAAGTTGGCTTATCCACGGAAAAAGACAGGAGCCTTCGCTAGCTATGATTGGCTGAGATAATGGATGAGCTGAACATACCGAGAGATGAGTTTGGATTGGCCTTCCATGTAGCACACTTCTGTCCATAACATGAGCTGCTCAGTATGTGTAGGTAATCCTTTCTACTGCGGCTTTTTTGAAAGATATCATGAAGAACGGCATAAGTGTTGTTAATGCTCTCCACTTTCTGGACAACCAAGTTTTGACATCAGTGGAATGCCCGGTGGAAGCAGAGTATGATAGTTGAGGAGATGGAGAAATTCTGGAGTTTGATTGCACATTTTTTATTTTACCTTTATTTATCTAGGCAAGTCAGTTAAGAACACACAGAAGAAAGTTGTTCGAAAAAAACTGTCTCCAGATTACATTTTCAAACAAAGGGCAACCCTGGCTTCTGTGACAGTGAGGAAGAAGCGTTCATCCTTGTATATGGATAATAGATGGCAGTGTGGCCTAGTGGTTAGAGCGTTGGACTAGTAACCGAAAGGTTGCAAGTTCAAACCCCCGAGCTGACAAGGTACAAATCTGTCGTTGTGCTCCTGAACAGGCAGTTAACCCACTGTTCCTAGGCCGTCATTGAAAATAAGGTTTTTTTCTTAACTGACTTGCCTAGTAAAATTAAAAATACATCTCACATTTTTTTCAAAAAGTCGTTTTTATTGCAAATTAGCTAGCTAGCTAACGTTAGCTGGCTGGCTCGCTACCCAATGTTACGTGTATGATCTGTATAGTAATATTATTCGTATCTCAAAGCTATTTGCATTGATAGTTATAGCCTAATGTTACTGTAGTTAGCTTGCTAATATTGAACCTAAGTAGTTGGTTAGCTTTAGCTATCTGCAGATTCATGCAGAGTGGTTACGAGTTGGAATTATGGTTCATTGTTTAGCGAGCTATGTCTACATAAAAGACACTGTGCAATTTACATATTTTGTATCCTGTGAATGTGGCAAATAAACTAATATTTGATTTTATTCAGTGTGTGTTTACCAGAGATGGTAACGTGAAGAACAACATAACCTGCACCAAAGTCAAATTAGGCTAACGAGACAAGTTTTAAAATTCTCTGGTAGAATGCCCTGATTTTATTTCATCACACTCACAACCGTAAGCTATTTTCTGTAGCTTGCCAATAACTTGGAAGTAATAATCTTGTTGTGAGCTTATTTTCCTGTTATAACTAATACAAATTAAATAAGGTTAAGATAAACTCAGAAATATAATATGGTCATCATATTAGCTGTCTAGCCAGCTAATTTAATGTTAGCTTGCTAGCTAACAAGCTAGAAACAAACCAAAACATTGTTTAGAAAGTTCCTTTTAATTGCCTGGTTTGCTAGATTGACATATACTAAATTCATTTTTAAACGGATGGGTTTACAGGTGTTAAAATACACCAGTGATGCTATTTTGGACCACCAGGCTGCTGATGTTAATCGGTCTGTAGTTTTTGTGTTTATACTTTTTCATAATGACAAGTTTGATGTCGGATGACAATAGAATATAGAATGTTCATAATGTCACTGTGACAACTAAAAATGAGATCTTAGCTGATTTTTTTTTATTTTCCCATGATGTCAAGCAAAGAGGCACTGAGTTTGAACGTAGGCCTTGAAATACATCCACAGGTACACCTCCAATTGACTCAAATTATGTCAATTAGCCTATCAGAAGCTTCTGAAGCCATGACATAATTTTCGGGAATTTTCCAAACTGTTTAAAGGGAACCTCTTAGGGCTATTGGGCAGTGTTCGGAAGTTCGGATGATTGAGGTGCCCAAAGTAAACTGCATGTTACTCAGGCCCAGAAGTTAGGATATGCAATTGGTAGCATTGGATAGAATACACTCTGACATTTCTAAAACTGTTTAAAAAATGTCTGTGAGTATAACAGAACTGCTATGGCAGGCAAAATCCAGAGGAAAATCCAACATTTTTTTTAGGTCACAGGCCATTTAAATGCTAGTCTATGGGATATACAAATACATAGCTCCCAGATTACAGTTCCTATGGCTTCCACTAGATGTCAGCAGACTTTAGAAAGGGTTTCAGGCTTTTTTCCCAAGGTGTCTCATTAGAAAAGTAGACTTGTTGTACGTGTGAATGAGGTAAGCTCTTCGTTATTTATATTCCCTATTGAACATACTATTCTCTGTCTTAAATTTAATTTTTTATTGAGATATTAGAGTACCTGAGGATTAAATAGAAACATTGTTTGACCTGTTTGGACAAACTTTACCATAAACATTTTGGATTTGTTTGTATGCAGTTAAACGAGTTGATTACTGAAATCAAAGGCGCCAACTAAACTGACTTTTTTGGATATAAAGAATGACTTTATCAAACAAAACGACCATTCATTGTGTAGCTGGGACGCTTGGGATTGCAAACTGAGAAAGATCTTCAAAGGTAAGTGATTTATTTTATTGCTAGTCGGGATTTTGTGACCCCTGTGCTGGTTTGAAAAAGTATTTTGATGTTGGGCGCTGTCCTCAGATAATCGCATGGTATGCTTTCGCCGTTAAGTATTTTTGAAGTCTGACAACGCGTTTGGATTAACAAGAAGTTAAGCTTTTAAATTGTGTTAGATACTTGTATGTTCATGAATTTTTAATATTACAATTTTTTTCATTTGAATTTGGCGCGCTCCAGCTTCACCGGATCTTGTCGATTTTGTTGTTGAAGTTATTAAAGGCAAAGTCAACTTAGTGTATGTAAACTTCTGGCCCACTGGAATTGTGATACAGTGAATAATAAGTGAAATAATTGTTGGGAAAATTACTTGTGTCATGCACAAAGTAGATGTCCTAACCGACTTGCCAAAACTACAGTTTTGTTAACATAGATTTGTGGAGTGGTTGAAAAACCTCAAATGTAGATATCAAATGGCGGGGCCATTCATGAAAGACAACTGTCTTAGTAGCTATCATGTTAAACGCTAACTCATTTTGTAAGGAGCTAATGTCATTCTCCATTACCCAGGATAGGTACATCATTTTTGACCAACCTTAACTTTGCGATACTATCTTCATCCTCAATTGAGCCAAATATGTATCTTCTAAGATGTCTGTGTAGAGTTACAGGTGGTTTGTTTGAATTTTTTTTAATTATTTGTTATTAAAAAATATACAGTGCCTTGCGAAAGTATTCGGCCCCCTTGAACTTTGTGACCTTTTGCCACATTTCAGGCTTCAAACATAAAGATATAAAACTGCATTGTTTGTGAAGAATCAACAACAAGTGGGACACAATCATGAAGTGGAACGACATTTATTGGATATTTCAAACTTTTTTAACAAATCAAAAACTGAAAAATTGGGCGTGCAAAATTATTCAGCCCCTTTACTTTCAGTGCAGCAAACTCTCTCCAGAAGTTCAGTGAGGATCTCTGAATGATCCAATGTTGACCTAAATGACTAAAGATGATAAATACAATCCACCTGTGTGTAATCAAGTCTCCGTATAATTGCACCTGCACTGTGATAGTCTCAGAGGTCCATTAAAAGCGCAGAGAGCATCATGAAGAACAAGGAACACACCAGGCAGGTCCGAGATACTGTTGTGAAGAAGTTTAAAGCCGGATTTGGATACAAAAACATTTCCCAAGCTTTAAACATCCCAAGGAGCACTGTGCAAGCGATAATATTGAAATGGAAGGAGTATCAGACCACTGCAAATCTACCAAGACCTGGCCGTCCCTCTAAACTTTTAGCTCATACAAGGAGAAGACTGATCAGAGATGCAGCCAAGAGGCCTATGATCACTCTGGATGAACTGCAGAGATCTACAGCTGAGGTGGGAGACTCTGTCCATAGGACAACAATCAGTCGTATATTGCACAAATCTGGCCTTTATGGAAGAGTGGCATGAAGAAAGCCATTTCTTAAAGATATCCATAAAAAGTGTTGTTTAAAGTTTGCCACAAGCCACCTGGGAGACACACCAAACATTTGGAAGAAGGTGCTCTGGTCAGATGAAACCAAAATTGAACTTTTTGGTAACAATGCTAAAAACGTTATGTTTGGCGTAAAAGTAACACAGCTCATCACCCTGACCACACCATCCCCACTGTCAAACATGGTGGTGGCAGCATCATGGTTTGGGCCTGCTTTTCTTCAGCAGGGACAGGGAAGGTGGTTAAAATTGATGGGAAGATGGATGGAGCCAAATACAGGATCATTCTGGAAGAAAACCTGATGGAGTCTGCAAAAGACCTGGGACTGGGACGGAGATTTGGCTTCCAACAAGACAATGATCCAAAACAGAAAGCAAAATCTACAATGGAATGGTTCAAAAATAAACATATCCAGGTGTTAGAATGGCCAAGTCAAAGTCCAGACCTGAATCCAATCGAGAATCTGTGGAAAGAACTGAAAACTGCTGTTCACAAATGCTCTCCATCCAACCTCACTGAGCTCGAGCTGTTTTGCAAGGAGGAATGGGAAAACATTTCAGCCTCTCGATGTGCAAAACTGATAGAGACATACCCCAAGCGACTTACAGCTGTAATCGCAGCAAAAGGTGGCGCTACAAAGTATTAACTTAAGGGGGCTGAATAATTTTGCACGCCCAATTTTTCAGTTTTTGATTTGTTAAAAAAGTTTGAAATATCCAATAAATGTCCTTCCACTTCATGATTGTGTCCCACTTGTTGTTGATTCTTCACAAAAAAATACAGTTTTATATCTTTATGTTTGAAGCCTGAAATGTGGCAAAAGGTCGCAAAGTTCAAGGGGGCCGAATACTTTCGCAAGGCACTGTATATATTTTGCTCCATGAAGTGATCAAACAATGTGTACTCTGCCATCTAGCATATTTCAAATCTTCTCTCATTGATTGAGACAGGTGGGTCCACCCCAAAGTTACGAATATCATGATGACACTCACCTGTCTCGATCACTGTGAGAAGATTTGAAATAGGCAAGATTTCTGCATAAAATCACTTGCTGGCTCAAAGGGTAGAAATTGTTGTTGTTTGTAGCTACCCATAGCTAGCTGGCTAGGCTATGTTTACAAACGGTTGTCTGTAACTATATGAAACTGTTTGATTCGTTGCTAGCTATATTGTTAGTATTAGTCATTACCTAGTACAGGAAGAGCTGAAAAGTAAAAACCTTTTCCCTCTCTGTAGCTTGATTTCAAATTTTGATCTGCCTCCTAATTGACGGCAAGCCCCTGACTCAGCCTCAGAGTTGTAGTTTAACTTTTTTGTATATTTTTTAAAGTAATATGTTCATTTGCTACCGACCCGTAGCACTGTAGCCATGAAATGTTTTGAAAGGCTGGTTATGGCTCACATCAACACCCTTATCCCAGAAACCCTAGACCCCCTCAAATTTGCATACCGCCCCAACAGATCCACAGATGATGCAACCTCTATTGCACTCCACACTGCCCTTTCACACCTGGACAAAATGAACACCTATGTGAGAATGTGACACCCTGATCTGTTTCACCTGTCCTTGTGATAGTCTCCACCCCCTCCAGGTATCGCTGATTTTCCCCAGTGTATTTATCTCTGTGTTTCCTGTCTCTCTGTGCCAGTTCGTCTTGTCAAGTCAACCAGTGAGTTTTTCCCATGCTCCTGCTTTTTCTATTCTCTCTTTTGCTCGTCTTCCCGGTTTTGAACCTTGCCCGCCCTAACTCTGAATCTGCCTGCCTGACCATACTGCCTGTCACTCTGTACCTCCTTTACTCTGACCTTGTTATGATCTTTTTGCCAGTCCACGACCATTCTCTTGTCTGCCCCCTTGCATACGAATAAATATCAGAGACTCGAACCATCTGCCTCCAGTGTCTGCATCTGGGTCTCGCCCTGTGCCCTTATAGAGAATTCTATTCATTGACTACAGCTCAGCATTCACTACCATAGTACCCTCAAAGGTCATTACAAAGCTAAAGACCCTGGGACTAAACACCTCCCTCTGCAGCTGGATCTGGGACTTCCTGACGGGCCGCCCCCCAGGTGGTGAAGGTAGGTAACAACATCCACCATACTGACACCCTCAGAGGTGTGTGCTCAGTCGCCTCCTGAACTCCCCGTACACTCATGACTGCACGGCCAGGCACGACTCCAACACCATCATTAAGTTTGCAGATGACACAATAGTGGTAGGCCTGATCACCGACAATAACGAGACAGCCTATAGGGAGGAGGTCAGAGACCTGGCCATGTGGTGCCAGGACAACAACCTCTCCCTCAACGTGATCAAGACAAAGGAGATGATTGCGGACTACAGAAAAGGAGGTTGAGGCACGCCACAATTCTCATCGACGGGTTGCAGTGGAGCAGGTTGAGAGTTTCAAGTTACTTGGTGTCCACATTACCAACAAACTAACATGGTCCAAACACACCAAAACAGTAGTGAAGAGGGCAAATCCTCATGGTTCTACAGTTGCACCATCGAGAGCATCCTGATTTGTTGCATCACTGCCTGGTATGGCAACTGCTCGGACTCCAACCGTATGGCCCAGTACATCACTGGGATCAAGCTTCCTGCCATCCAGGACCTCTATACCAGGCGGTGTCAGAGGAAGGCCCTAAAAAATGTCAGATTCCAGCCACTCTGGTCATAGACTGTTCTCTCTGCTTCTGCATTGCAAGCGGTACCGGAGCGCCACGTCTAGGTCCAAGAGGCTTATAAACAGCTTCTAACCTCAAGCCATAAGACTCCTGAACATCTAATCAAATGGCTACCCAGACTATTTGCATTGTCCCCCCCACCACCTCTTTTATGTTGCTGTTACTACTCTACCTCGACTAACCGGTGCCCCCACACATTGACTCTGTACCAGTACCCATTGTATATAGCCTCCCTATTGTTATTTTACTGCTGCTCTCTAATAATTTGTCACTTTTTTGTTGTTGTTTTTTTTGCTGAAAACTGCATTGTTGGTTAAGGGCTTGTAAGTAAACATTTCACTGTAAGGTCTACACCTTCTTGTATTCGGCACATGTGACAAATATAATTGGATTTGACCTAGACTGACCAGGTGAATTCTGGTGAAAGCTATGATCCCTTATTAATGTCACTTGTTAATTTCACTTGTTAAATCCACTTCAATCAGCGTAGATGAAGGGGAGGAGACCGATTAATGGATTTTGTATGTGTGCCATTCAGAGGGTGAGTGGGCAAGACCAAAATATTTAAGTGTCTTTGAACGGGGTATGGAAGTACGTGCCAAGCGTACCGGTTTGTGTCAAGAATTGCAACGTTGCTGGTGTTTTTGAGCTCAACCTGTTTCCCATGTTTAGTTAACACTGGAGTCAACATGGGACAGCATCGCTATCAAATGCTTTCAACATCTTGTAGAGTCCATGCCTCGAGGAACTGAGGCAGTTCTGAGGGCAAAAGGGGGGGTGCAACTCAATATTAGGAAGGTGTTCCTAATGTTTGGTATACTCAGTGTTTGTGACAATATGTACTTCTTTAAGAAATCCATAGATTTTTCCCGAGCAAACTGTCCTTATTAATGGGTAGAATCTGAAATGCACCTTGTACTGTGTAATCATCTGCTCTCGTATTCTCTCGGCCCTAGAACATTTATTTCAGCCCTCACCGCTCGACTTCACCTCTGGGCAGCTCGGAGCCTGGTCCTGGGGTGCAGTCACCTTGCACAGCCTGTCCTCGTCCTCCTCTCATCTGTGGACCACATCCTCTCCCTCGGCTAGTCTGATGACGACCCACGTTAAAAATACATTGATTGTCAGTATGGGAATATACTAATAGATTTAGGAATTTTAGATTTCATATGTAAATGATAAGTAATAAAAAGTCATGACTGAAGTTATGAACCGGCAGCGCTAATCGTGTAGCTTTATCAGTAGTTAATATTTAATATTTGAATTCATATTTTAATTAGCTACAATCTGATATTATAAGGTAGCTCGCTAGCTATAGCCAGAGCCATGTTTTTCAGTTTTCTAAATACATGGCGCTATACACTCAGTCAACAGTTTATTAGGTACACCCATCTAGTACCTGTTCGGACCCCCCTTTGCCTCCATAACAACCTGAATGCTTCAGGGCATGGATTCTACAAGGTGTGGCGTTCAAACGTTTCACAATTGGTATCAAGGGACCTAATGTGTGCCAGGAAAATATTTTCCACACGTTACACCACCGGTACCAGCCTGTACCGTCGACACCAGACAGGATAGAACCATGGACTTACGCCAAATCCTGACTCAATATGACGCAGCAGGATTCCATCATCCTAGCCTCCAAGCATTTATTCAAGTTGGATAATCTTTGGATGCCGGCAGCAGTTGCACCATTGGAAGACATAGCTTGGACTGTAGCCTACAAAAGCCTATTCCTGCTCTTTTCCCACAATCCATCAAACACATTTGGTGTGTCATCATAGCGGTCTCTGACTTAAGGTCAGACTCGCTCACGTTGAACAAATTCAAACTTGCGGCTTTTTTCAATGCTGATTTGAATGTCATTGAGAGAAAAAATTCAAGCAAACATCCTTTCTGAATTTAAAAGTAATCCTCTAAGTAATCATCTGTAATCTGATTACAATATTTTTACTGGTATCTGTAATCCCTGTGTATGTATGAACTACACACTGACACATCCAGCCCAAAGCGGGAGTTAAAAAAAATACTGACACCAAAGTTCAGGAACATCTCTTTAATTACAGAGCTATCAGAGTGGAGTGGATCATTGTGACATTTCACTGTTGGTTTAGCTACATTAGCTCTTTGCTCTCAATTATGAACATTTTACATTAGTATTTTCATTATCATTTTAAATGAGGCCGGCGTAGGTGGATCGAATTGCCTTAAATTGCAGAATCATGGTTGAAGAGTACTTTCATCATTCCCCATATCACTTTGAAATTCTGTGTTGCCACACACTTAATATTCTTGAAATAATTAAAATGGCGTAAAAGGTGAGAAAAGATCATCCTTTCTTGATGAATTTTCAGCTCTCTCTGTCCTCCATAGTTACCTACTGAGCGTTACAGCCTCGGAATACAAAAACGACAGAAACTTGAAAAAGAACACCCAAAACTTTTTTTCCTTGTGTGTCTATGGAGCTCCCACCAACTCTAATTTACAGTTACAGATGCAGGCAAAAGAAGAGTCAGGAGTATGTATTATCATAATCAGCTCATATTTCAAGGCCTAATTGAATGAGATAAAAGGAAAATGAAGTGAAGTTGTATAACACTGTGAATGATTATGAGATATGGGTTACCCTTGGAGGTAAACAAATGGGTTTTAGTTGATTGTGCACCAGATAAATGGGTCAACTTGACAATTGGATCAAGCATTTGAAGTGTTCCATCAGAGCAGTTTAAAAGGGAGACAATTCAGACCGATAACGGATCAATCTGGAATACATGTTCACACAGCTATCTGACAGGCTTATAGAGGCCAGGGAACAGTACTAGTATAAGCATGTAAGACTTTGGAACAAAGTTGCTTCCCATACATTTCAAGTGTGTTTGTCTTTATCATTTTATATGGATGGGACATGAAAGACAGCTGTTATACCAAACATAAGGTATAAGGCTAGAGGCGTCATCAACCTCAGTAATGCATCCTATTAAACTATTCCGATATCCCACAGAAATAGAGGTCGCAAAAGATTAAGGCTAAACGCCCATTTTGAAGCTATTATGGTCCGTTATATGAAAAGAGCAGTAATGTAAAGGGAAAGACTTTATCACCATGACTCATGTTCTATTATCCTCCCTTATAGCCTACATGACAATCACTTAGTGTGCCCTCAATTATGATAGTTTGCCGTACGTAATGCTTTCATACAAAAAAAAATATTCAATTGCGAGAAAGGAAACATATTTCCTCGAAGAATCAAACAGAATGCCAAAAACTAAGAAGAGAAACAGCTCTTACGTGCCATCACTAGAAGAGTGTATCCTCCCTGATAGTTAAGTGTGGAAGAGCAGTCATAAAGGAAGTGTGTACAAGCCAGAGATAGAGTACCCCTGTAATTGCCCCTCTCAGTCTCCATTTCCATCATATCTCCCCCATCCTCTCACAATAACATCCCCCAAATAAACGTGTTTAGAGGGGGCAGAAAGCATGTGTTGCAAGCCATCACAAAATAATGAATGATGTTGTTCCTTTAGCTTCCATTGTGAATAATGCTTTTTGGCACTGAACATTCCAGCGTAGCATTGCTTGTTGACTTCTATTCCAGTCAATGAAATAACACATCTGTCATGCTGGTTTGCCCCTGGAGACCTGCAGGGCCCGCAAGGAGAGGAGAGGCCCCTATGGTGCTGATTCAGAGGACTCAGAAAGGCCCAGCATTACCTCGGCTATAGGCCTTCTCACTTAACACCACACACATACATACTGTATATACAAATCTAACATCAAATGTCGCTCTGGGAAATCTCCCTCCTCTGTGTATCACAAGAAAAGGCAAACGTTGTGACACTGACATGGACAGAGACATAAAACGTAGCATTGACCTGCTCAGAGAACAAATGTGAATAGCTGCAGGAGATTCTTAAGGAGATGGGTTCCATTGATGGAGGGGTTGGTCTTGGTGGGACAGTTTTACTGTCACAATCGGTGATCATCAGCATTGGCCTTAAAGTCAAAGTGTGTAATAGCTTTTTTTCTCTTTTTTTCCCAGCACCAATCCACCTGATTCAGCTAGAAATTAATAATGACAAGACAATAATGGGCATTGCAGGTTTAACACTGGAATTAGTCAACATTAGTGTGCAGCAAATGTAAGTGATAAATGAATGATCTTCGGAATTTGATGCACTACAGACGGTCATACTATCAACAAACTATATTTTGATAAGAAACTGCTTGCTAAGGTTAGGGTTATGTTTAGAATGAGGGCTAGATTAGGGTTAGGATAAGGTTTAAGGTTAGGGCTGGGGTTAGCAGAGAGTTAGTTGAAGTGTTACTGGTAGTCTGCAGATAAGCTGTAGAGCATCTACAGATGGACTATCCAAATAAAGTGTTACCATGTTTTCTATGTACATGACTTGTGTCCTTGCAGTACCATGTTGTTATTTGCCAACTTTGCTTCATGGTGTTCCAGCATGCATTTATATCCCATATTAATGCATGCAACCCTGAGGATCGATTGATGATGCTTGTTGCCGCTTCAAAACACCAGAAATATGCGCCAAACAAACGGAGGTGTACATACAATATAACTAGGACATCAGTCTCCAAATAGCTCAGCAGGGGTTCTGCTTTTGATGCAAGGAATGTACATAAGACCAATATTTAATGCTTTTCTAGGTCTCAAAAAACATTGAGCCCATCTCAAATGAGGCTATGTGTATGTGTTGATTAATGTGAGGAGATTAGTCCTTGAATGGGGACAAGTGGGAGTTCATAGACAAGTGTGTGTTTGTCTGTCAAAACGCAACCTGATTTGCTCTTCAACACAAACATTCTGCAGTAGCACACAGTAATAGATACACTTTATTTAAATGCACTACCGATACATAGTCTAGGCTTCAAAAGCCGCAAAGGTGGAAATTTGAATAAGAACCTCCCCCACAATCCTGAAGATGATTGAATGTTTGAGATTTATATTTTCAAGCAATTACATGAGCTTAGAGAGTGTTGAGCAGTGCTTAATTTGTGAAAATTGCAAGGTCATAGTGAGCGTGAGGGGGGGGGGGGTATCCAGGGGGCTCTGAGGTATCGGAACACATTGAGGTAAAAAAAAGTGTCAAACACAACGTAGCAGTGCAGCAGAGTAAACAGTCAAGTAGCCTACTATCTATGGTGGTGAAACGGACAATTAATCAGGTGCTGATTAATTCAGAGCATTTTAGACGTCACTGCAGTATGCCCAAATACTTGAGAATAGCTGCAGGGCTTGCACAGGTTCAAATGTCTTATGGCCTAATTTTCTAGACATCAATGGAGAGCAACATTTTTCGATGACACAGCAGAGTACCGGTCATATGCATAGGCAAACATACTCAGCTGTGGAGATTACAAGACCCAGAATTCATTACATTTTCTAGAAATCAGTCTAGCAGAGGAAAAAACTACCACAACATTCAAAT
Organism: Oncorhynchus masou masou; assembly: GCF_036934945.1. Taxonomy (NCBI): domain Eukaryota; kingdom Metazoa; phylum Chordata; class Actinopteri; order Salmoniformes; family Salmonidae; genus Oncorhynchus; species Oncorhynchus masou. The sequence goes on along the minus strand of NC_088230.1, from coordinate 9,204,166 downwards.
AAAATAAATCAACGTTAGGCTGCAGCGGAACACACATATGGGAATATACAGTTGAAGTCGGAAGTTTACATACACCTTAGCCAAATACACTTCAACTCAGTTTTTCACAATTCCTGACATTTCATCCTAGTAAAAAGTCCCTGTCTTAGGTTAGTTAGGATCACCATTTTATTTTGAGAATGTGAAATGTCAGAATAATAGTAGAGAGAAGGATTTATTTCAGCTTTTCTTTCTTTCATCACATTCCCAGTGGGTCAGAAGTTTGCATACACTCAATCTGTATTTGGTAGCATTGCCATTAAATTGTTTAACTTGGGTTAAATGTTTCAGGTAGCCTTCCACAACCTACCCACAATAAGTTAAGTCAATTATGGCCCATTCCTCCTGACAGAGCTGGTGTGACTGAGTCAGGTTTGTAGGCCTCCTTGCTCGCACACACTTTTTCAGTTCTGCCCACAAATTTTCTACAGGATTGAGGCTTTGTGATGGCCACTCAAAACCTTGACTTTGTTGTCCTTAAGCCATTTTGCCACAACTCTGGAAGTATGCTTGGGGTCATTGTCCATTTGAAAGACCCATTTGAGACCAAGCTTAAACTTCTTGACCCTATTTTTATTTTACCAGGCAAGTCAGTTAAGAACAACTTCTTATTTTCAATGACGGCCTAGGAACAGTGGGTTAACTGCCTGTTCAGGAGCAGAACGACAGATTTGTACCTTGGCAGCTCGGGGATTTGAACTTGCAACCTTTTGATTACTAGTCCAACGCTCTAACCACTCTAACCACTAGGCTACCCTGCCACCCCAAATGTCCTGAGATGTTGCTCAATATAATCACATAATTTTCCTCCCTCATGACGCCATCTATTTTGTGAAGTGCACCAGTCCCTCCTGCAGCCATGCATCCCCACAACATGATGCTGTCACCCCTGTGCTTCACGGTTGGGATGGTGTTTATCGGCTTGCAAGGCTCCCTCTTTTTCCTCCAAACATAACAATGGTTATTATGGCCAAACAGTTATATTTTTGTTTCATCAGACCAGAGGACATTTCTCCAAAAAGTACAATCTTTGTCCCCGTGTGCAGTTGCAAACTGTAGTCTGGCTTTGTTTATGGCAGTTTTTGAGCTGCGGCTTCTTCCTTGCTGAGCGGCCATTCAGGTTATGTCGATATAGGACTCGTTTTACTGTTGATATAGATACTTTTGTACCTGTATCCTCCAGCATCTTCACAAGGTCCTTTGCAGTTGTTCTGGGATTGATTTGCACTTTTTGCACCAAAGTACGTTCATCTCTAGGAGACAGAATGCGTGTCCTCCATGAGTTGTATAATGGCTGCGTGGTCCCATGGTGTTTATACTTGCGCGCTATTGTTTGTACAGATGAACGTGGTACCTTCAGGCGTTTGGAAATTTCTCCCAAGGATGAATCAGACTTGCAGATGTCTACATGTTTTTCTGAGGTCTTTGGCTGATTTCTTTTGATTTTCCCATGATGTCAAGCAAAGAGGCACTGAGTGTGAAGGTAGGCCTTGAAATACATCCACAGGTACACTCCAATTGATTCAAATTATGTCAATTAGCTTATCAGAAGCTTCTAAAGCAATGACATAATTTTCTGGAATTTTCCAAGGCACAGTCAACTTGGTGTATGTAAACTTCTGACCCACTGGAATTGTGAAACAGTGAATTATAAGTGAAATAATCTGTCTGTAAACAATTGTTGGAAAAATGACTTGTGTCATGCACAAAGTAGATGACCTAACCAACAAAAACTATAGTTTGTTAACAAGGAACGTGTGGAGTGGTTGACAAACGAGTTTTAATGACTCCAACCTAAGTGTATGTAAACTTCCGACTTCAACTGTATAAACCTCCTGCCTATGTGATAATATGAAGCACGTATTCAGATTACCTTCAAAGTAGAGAACAAACCTCCCGCAGCGACTCTCCCCATCTTAAGTCCATTTACCTTCTTAGAGTCTATTTCTTGCTCAAAGCTATGAGCTGGCTTGTGGTGTGACGTTTAGACTTTGGCTTTCGTGTCTATTTTTTAATTTTGAGTGTTGACATTAAAGAGGACACCCGGGTTATAGTTAACATTAAAGAGGACACACGGGTTATAGTTAACTATAACCCGGGTGTCGTCTTTAGTGTTATCTATAACCCGGGTGTCCTCTTTAATGTTAACTATAACCTGGGTGTCGTCTTTAGTGTTAACTATAATCCGGGTGTCCTCTTTAATGTTAACTATAACCTGGGTGTCGTCTTTAGTGTTAACTATAATCCGGGTGTCCTCTTTAATGTTAACTATAACCTGGGTGTCGTCTTTAGTGTTAACTATAATCCGGGTGTCCTCTTTAATGTTAAAACTATAACCTGGGTGTCGTCTTTAGTGTTAACTATAATCCGGGTGTCCTCTTTAATGTTAACTATAACCTGGGTGTCGTCTTTAGTGTTATCTATAATCCGGGTGTCCTCTTTAATGTTAAAACTATAACCTGTGTGTCGTCTTTAGTGTTAACTATAACCTGGGTGTCATCTTTAGTGTTAACTATAACCTGGGTGTCGTCTTTAGTGTTAACTATAACCTGGGTGTCGTCTTTAGTGTTAACTATAACCTGGGTGTCCTCTTTAGCCTTGCTGCCACCAAATGCCCCTTGTTTCGGGCATGTTCAAAAATCGTTTTTTTCTGAGGGCTCTTTGTTTTTTTGTTTTTTTCTGAGACATAGGATATTAACTCACGGTACATTACACCTACTCTTTTGCTAGTTTAATCCCTCCAGTAATTTCTAGACCCAAACCCTCTACCTTTTCGCATGTTGCACAGCCCAACTTTGAAATCTGCATGACTAGTTCTGGGTTATACTGTACTTTTGTTTGTTCTTGAACAGCAAATTGCACCGTTTCTGAGCACTTTGTCTGTGGATGCCCTGGCCCCTCCCCCCAGCTCCCCGTCTCCCTCTCCCGCTGAGTCTGACTCACTAGTAGGCCTACTAGCTAGTGGAGGTGTTGGCGGTTATGCTGAACTAGCGGGATTAGCAGCTATGCTAGCTAAAGCATCGCCACCAGGAAATAACAAGGAGGCAACTTTATTTAACACTGATAGCTTTTATTAGAATGTCTACAGTACGAACAGTGAAACAATTAATAAATCATGCCGGATCTGGGCAAATAGGTGCCTGAACAAACAAAGTCAAACCTGAGACGTGCCGGATCCTGTTCTTGCAGGATTAAGCACTGGTCTTGAGAGCAAGATTACATATAGAATATGACTGAATATAAGACTACACAGTGTTAACATGAGGCTCAACTGAGGTATTGAAGGAGAAGGTATGCTAGGGAAATATTGTAAACTGTATGAACAGTCTCATTCTAGAGTCTAAGAACAAAATGCAGCCTTTGTGTTACATCCAGCTCAACTATGTCTCTTCTCCCACGAATCTCTCTTAATGTTCTAGAAGCATTATCAGTAACTGTACATCACTGCAATTTCAAACATTGTCCAGTGGTGTTCTCCTACAGCCTGTCTACTCTGTAGAAGGGCAGAACTACTATTGTCCTGACCACTGTACAGCTCTGAGCAAGGCCACAATGGATGTTACAGTATAACATTATACTGATGGTGTTATACAAAGGACAATTAATACAATATTAAATAGAATCACACATGAATGATGAACTGGATCAGTGTGAGAAGGAATAGAGAAGTACATGATCTCCTTACCACTATGATGAAAATGTAGGGCTGCTTTTTATAGGGCTGCATAACGCCCTACAGAGCAACCGTCAGTGACATGCATGGTACCGTACGGCACTGTAAACAGCATAGCTCATGGGTCAATCAAGGGAATATTCAATGTTAATCATTTAACATGCACGGTGCCTGAAATATCCATGTTTAAAGCCGTCTCGCAGGGGTTTGACTGGTCTCTATGCAAATCTTGATCATGTGTGCGGAAAGGGCAAATTTACAGTACATGTGAAAGGGGGCGTTACTGGCAGAACGCACTGTGGGAATCAGTATGCACGATGCTCTATTTCAAACTGTTAGAGGAGCTTAATATTGTAATCCAGCAGAGCTGGCTCTAGTGCATGGTCCTTTGACCCACTGGTCTCTTTTCACATAGGCTATCTGAAACATTCTCGCTGACACACACATCCTCCTACTTTCCGTGAGAATTCATACATTTTAACGTGTGTCATGTACAGCATGTAAAACATGTCCTTTTTAAAATGACGTTCTTAGAACCTCCTCGTAGAGCACAAGTAGGACTGGTCTGGTCTGCCTTGTTAGGGATGCTTCCCCAGACCTCCTTCGTCCCCTCTGTGTGTCTGCCAGAGGTCCTGCACTGTTCCCCCATCTGTATTCCATAGGTGTAGCCCAAGTCTCTCTCTCCCTCTTCTCATTGTATGATTGTGTTACTGTTCCTTTGCAGGGAATCGGGGAGCTAAGGGACTAAGGGAATAAGGTCTTATGTGTCTGTCTGCTGGTATATGCCAGGTCTCCTGAGCCCATCACTAGAGCACGGCTTAGCCTCAGCCCCTACACAACACTGGATCTGTGTAAGGCATGGTATACAGTGTGTACACACAAACACACACCTGCATGGACGCACACACACACACATATACACACACACACAAATTACACTCTGTCCATGGCATTCCAGAAATCATGAGTTGTAGGATCTACTGCACCAGCCCTTTACAGGCTGCACAAAGGATTACCTGTGATTCTGGGCTTATTCTCTATCTATCAATAAGTCTATCACCCTGCTGCAAGCTCCTTACGTGGTACAATCACAACAGAAGTGACTCAACATCCATAGTTGGAGTTGGAAAGCCTGCAAACTATTGTAACAGGGCTCTTAGAAAAGGCTGTGTAATTCAGCGGTGCTCAGTGACATTTAAGAATTTCATAAGCATGGCCTTTTTTCTATTACATCATATTGGATGACTAATTAATATTCCATTCATCCAGTTTAATGTAACAGCTATAGGTTTAGGCTACTACATGGTAGTCTAATTTTCCCTATACCCTTCATGTGGTTGCTACAACCTGGCCTATGAATGAAAGTTTACAATTAGGTGCACACAGGTCAAGAGACAAATTTGATATTCAATACTCTTGCCTGCATCTAGCGGATATAGGGTGTTATCATTAGTCCAACGGTTGCAAACAAGAGTTTCTGTTTGAAAAATTCAGGTATGTTTATCCCTGTTTTGTTCCGTTTGCTTCCGTTTCTTAAGCAACATTTTTCACCAGATCGGACCGAACGAATACATCCCTGATCACGCGTAAACAGAGTTCACTCTCATAACAGCCACGTTGTATTATTTTTCTTCCCTTCGCTTGTGGACTTCAATGCAACAATACATCAGCTGTATGTGAGGCGAAAGCCAAACTGCTACACACAGCCTACATTGTTGTCAACATATTAAATAGTCAGAATTGTTAATAGAACTAATGCGTTAGTAAACCCTTTACAATCATCCAATAACGTTAGTGTACAGTCAGTAAGCAATTACATCGGTGGACCCCAGGGCTATAAATTAGTAATAACAAAAAGCTTACGTTGACTTGGAAGAGTTGAAGGGTTTTGTTGGAAATTCATAGCCAGCTACAGTAGCTAACATACAGTAGCATCCCTCTGTTTGAGCAGGGGTTTTCAGAAGGCTAAACTAGATAGCTGCATTTGCTAGCTAAGTAAAACTGAAAAAAAATATAACTCTCTCTCTTTCTCTCTTGCTTTTCCATTTTGGAAGAAATTAATTTGTTCAAAACTGTTCAACTATTGTCTTTCTCTCTCTTTGAGTCAACTACTCACCACATTTTATACACTGCAGCTAGCTGTAGCTTATGCTTTCAGTACTAGATTTATTCTCTGATCCTTTGATTGGGTGGACAACATGTCAGTTCATGCTGCAAGAGCTCTAATAGGCTGGAGGACGTCCTTTGGAAGCTGTCATAATTACTGTGTAAATGTAATAAGGGGGTATGAACCATAAGCCTCCTAGGTTTTGTATTGCAATCAATGTACCCAGAGGAGGACAGAAGCTAGCTGTCCTCCGACTACACCATGGTGCTATCCTACAGAGCGCTGTTGAGACTACTGTAGACCTTCTTTGCAAAATAGTGTGTTTTAATCAGTTATTTGATGATGTGGTTATATTTAGTATAGTTGTGTCTAAAAAATATAACTTTTAAATGTTTTACAATTGTAATTTTTATGAAATTGGTCCACCCTTTTCTCCTCTGAGGAGCCTCCACTGGTGTAATTACATCGCTTCAGACCTGGGTTCAAATACTTAGCAATTGCTCTAGTCCGCCTAGAGTGCCTAATGGTCTGGGGTTTACTGTTTTGGAACTATTATATTGGTCGATTTAAGCTAGACGAGTTCAATCAAGCACAGATAAAGAATTCAAACTGATTGCAAATGGTGTTCGAACCCAGGTCTGCTGCTACTTTGCTCTGCTAATCACAGAGGGTGTTAACCTATAACTCTGAGAAAGCTCTCACAGCCCAGTGAAAGTGTGTATGTATAGTCACGACTGAAGGGGAAAGATAAATGCCTTCTATTAGAGTGTGGTTAATTACATCCTCACGAATATGAAGGCATCAATTATTCGCCTTCACCTTCCAAATGTTCTGCATTGAAAAGGGATACTGTTTATTTTCATACAAATGTGTTCCAGAGAGTATGAATAATGTTGAAGGACACCACCTCCGCCTCGCAAAATATTCATATTTATGGAGGCAATTTAGTTGCTTAATTCTAGCTGAGAGACATGCATTAGCGCAGGTTTATGGGGGTTTATAGGAGAAGGATCAAGACGACAAGAAAGGATATGACAATATAATCCAAATGTTTAGGTTTTTTAATCTTTATTTCCCACTTACAGCTCGGACTGGAACCATAACATGGCCCAGTGCCCGAACCCATGGATCTTACCTAACGTCACTTAGAGGTCTACTCCGCTGGCTGGCACACACATTTGCTATAGGCCTATTGTTTACATGTTTGTTGGTGACACTTTGATATCTCAACTATTTGCAGCTGTTTAATTCTATCAAAGTCTGCAGTGTGTCCATTAGATTTATGGATTTTTGGGGGGAATGAGCTTGAATTAGATTGAGCAATAAAAGCCCCACTTGTTGTCTTCTTAAATTAAACACATTTTTGAAAGTATGGAGCACAATACCAAAGAGAAGTTAATAAGTCAATAATAAGTTATATCCATATTGCCTGTAGGCTACACCACTGCTGTCGTCCTTACCTCCAAGCGTTTATTCAAGTTGGATAATTTTTGGATGCCAACAGCAGCCGCACCATTGGAAGACAAACATTGGACAGTAACCTACAAAAGCCTATTTCTGTCATCATAGTGGTCTGACTTGTGGTCAGACTCGCTCAGGTGGAACTAATTTAAACGTGTGCCTTTTTTCAATGCTGATTTGCATGTTATTGAGAAAACAGAAAGGTGTCAAATAATTATTTTCACAAACATTTTTTCTGAATTTATAAGCAATCCTAGAAGTTTTTTTTATTTTATTTTTTAAGAATTTGTAATCTGATTAAAATATTTCAGCTGGTAATTTAACAGATTACAGTTGCAGTTATTTTATGGATTACATGTAATCTGTTACTTCCCAGCCCTGGTATCTATGCTCACACTGCCATTCAAATATGCTCCTGTCCAGAGTAAAGGAGATGCCTTGAAGTGAAGCGAGGAGTTTGGATCAGGATGGAGATATTTACTGTCCTTGGAAAAGTCTTGGATCTGTTGCATGGGGTACTTCTGGGGAAGAGAGAGATGGAGAAGAGAGAGATGGAGGAAGAGAGAGATGGAGAGGGAGGTAGAGGACAAAAGAGACATTTGAGAAGAGAGAGGTGGACAATGTATTTAATTAACCCTTATAAAACCGGATCCAGTTTTCACAGGAGTAAACAAATCTGGAATTCCTGTGGCATCATCAGGAACCCAACACACCCCAGCCATGCGCTGTTCACTCCCTAACCAGACAGTACCGGAACATGATGTCTGATACCAACAGGCTCAGAGACAGTTTCTATCTACAAGCCATTAGACAGCTGAACACTTGAACGAGACTGACCACCTTTACTTACTCTCCACACTTTAGCACACATGCACTTAATCACACACACACCCACACAGACATACACTCATCCACACACACACACCCATATATATACATTCATGCTACACACACATCACAGCTGCTGTTGCCAGGCTCTTATTTGTTATTGCTAAATACTGCACAATTTAAACATGCCTCCCAATCGCCCCTTTCCCAAAATACATGTGCATTTGTACTATAAATTTTGCCAACCTGTATTATACAGATGTTAACATGTTTATTTTGTTCTACTGAGCCATTTACTTAATTTGTACTCTTGTTTTTTCTTATTTCTTATTATTGTTGCATTGTCAAGAAAGAACCTGCAAGGATGATGTATACCATTTTTAGGGGTTAGATCAGCTTTAATATTGCAGATAGATTGTAGCTTCCATCAATGTAATTGTCTGCATCATTTCCAATCCTCCATATATTTTTTGGTAAATATATACATATTTATATACAGTATGTATATACAGTAACAGTCAAAAGATTGGACACACCTACTCATTCATTTATTTTTACTATTTTCTACATTGTAGAATAATACTGAAGACATCAACACTATGAAATGACTCATATGGAATCATGTAGCAACCAAAAAGTGTTAACTTCTTGACGCACCCATCCCTTTAGTGGGATAATTTTCATCAACACCCGCTGAATTGCAGCGCGCCAAATTCAAATTAAATTACTACAAATATTGAATTTTCATGAAATCACAAGTGCAATATAGTTGTTAATCCACCTGGCATGTCAGATTTCAAAACAGCTTTTCGGTGAAAGCATAACAAGCATTTATGTAAGAACATCTCTCTCTGTAGACAAAATATTACAAACACTAGCAGCCAAGTAGAATGGTCACGAAAGTCAGAAAAGCAATAGATTAAATCGATTACCTTTGATGATCTTCAGATGTTTGCACTCACGAGACTCCCAGTTACACAATAAATGTAACTTTTGTTCCATAAAGATTATTTTTATATCCAAAATACCTCCATTTGTTTGGCGCGTTATGTTCAGAAATCCACAGGCTCGAGCGGTCACAACATCGCAGACGAAAATACCAAATAGTATCCGTAATGTCCACAGAAACATGTCAAACGTTTTTTGTAATCAATCCTCAGGTTGTTTTTAAAATATATAATCGATAATATATCAACCGGGACTGTCGCTTTTCAATAGGAGGAGGAGAGACAATGGCTGCCCCACTCTGTGCGCAAGCAAAACTCTGCGAACACCCAGCTATCCACTGACTCGATGTTATCTTTCTCGCTCATTTTTCAAAATAAAAGCCTGAAACTATATCTAAAGACTGTTGAGACCTTGAGGAAGCCATAGGAAAAGGAATCTGGTTGATATCCCTTTAAATGGAGGCAAGGCTTCCAATGGAACAGAGAGCTTTCAGGAAAAACAGCACTTCCTGGTTTGATTTTCCTTCAGGTTTTCGCCTGCGATATCAGTTCTGTTATACACACAGACAATATTTTCACAGTTTTGGAAACTTTAGAGTGTTTTCTATTCTAATCCGACAATTATATGCATATTATAGTGTCTGGGCCTGAGAAATAGGCAGTTTCAAATGGGTACGTTTTTTAGCCAAAATCGAAAATCCTGCCCCCTACACTCAAGAAGTTAAACAAATTAAAATATAATTCATATTTGAGATTCTTCAAAGCAGCCATCCTTTGCTTTAATGACAACTGTGCATACTCTTGGCATTCTCTCAACCAGGTTTATGTGGAGGTCACCTAGAATCTATTTCAAATAACAGGTGTGCCTTGTTAAAAAAAATTGTAGAATTCTTTTCATTCTTAATGCATTTGAGCTAATCAGTTGTGTTGTGACAAGGGAGGGGTGGTATACAGAAGATAGCCCTATTTGGTAAAAGACCAAGTCCATATTATGGCAAGAACAGCTCAAAAAAGCAAAGAGAAACAACAGTCCATCATTACTTTAAGACATGAATGTCAGTCAATGCGGAAAATGTCAAGAACTTTGAAGTTTCTTCAAGTGCAGTTGCAAAAACCATCAAGCGATATGATGAAACTGGCTCTTATGAGGACTGCTACAGGAAAGGAGGATAAGTTCACTAGAGTTACCAGCATCAGAAATTGCAGCCCAAATAAATGCTTCACAGAGTTCAAGTAACCAACACATCTCAACATCAACTGTTCAAAGGAGACTGAGTGAATCAGCAATTCATGGTCGAATTGCTGCAAAGAAACCACTACTAAAGGATGCCAATGAGAAGAAGAGACTTGCTTGGATCAAGAGACGTGAGCAATGGACATTAGACTGGTGGAAATCTGTCCTTTTGTCTGATTAATATGATTTTTGGTTCCAACCGCTGTGTCTTTGTGAGACGCAGAGTAGGTGAAGAAATGATCCCTGCATGTGTGGTTCCCACCGTGAAACAAGGAGAAGGAGGTGTGATGGCGTGGGGCTGCTTTGCTGGTGACACCGTCACTGATTTATTTAGAATTCAAGGCACACTTAACCAGCATGGCTACCACAGCCTTCTGCAGCAGTACGCCATCCCTTCTGGCCTAGTGTTATTATCATTTGTTTTTCAACAGGACAATGACCCAGCACACCTCCAGGCTGTGTAAGGGCTATATTTATTTTTATTATTTTTTATTTTACCTTTATTTAACTAGGCAAGTCAGTTAAGAACAAATTCTTATTTTCAATGATGGCCTAGTGGGTAAACTGCCTGTTCAGGGGCAGAACGACAGATTTGTACCTTGTCAGCTCGGGGGTTTGAACTTGCAACCTTCCGGTTACTAGTCCACCGCTCTAACTACTAGGCTACCCTGCCGCCCCAGGGTATATGAACAAGAATATATGGGTGATGGAGCGCTGCATCAGATAACCTGGCCTCCACAATTACCCAACCTCAAACCAATTGGGATGAGTTGGACGGCAGAGTGAAGCAGCCAAAACGTGCTCAGCGTATGTGGGAACTCCTTCAACACTGTTGAAAAAGCATACCAGGTGAAGCTGGTTGAGAGAGTGTGCAAAGCTTTCATCAAAACAAAGAGTGGCTACTTTAAAGAATCTCAAATATAAAATATATTTTGATTTGTTTAATACTTTCTTGTTTACTACATGATTCCATATGTGTTATTTAATACTTTTGATGTCTTCACTATTAATCTACAATGTAGTAAATAGTACAAATAAGGAAAAACCCTTGAATGAGTAGGTGTGTCCAAACTTTTGACTGGTACTGTACTTTATTGGTTTTGTCGAACACAGCAGTCTGTTTCTCGTGAATCCTTCTAGTCCCTTCTTGAACATCTTAATTAAATCTCCCCCACAATAACTGCTTGGACCGGTCGAGTGCTCTATCCATATGCAGCAGCTCTCCCAACCCAAGCCAAACACACATCACAGGTTGGTAATTACCACAAGTCTGAATCAAATAACTTGATCAATTTGCATCAGGACGTACCAAAGTTTATTTAATGTAGCTAGTTGTTTTAGAATTTTAGGACCCCTTTACGTATAAAAACAAATGTACAAAAGCATATTTGATGAAACATTGAAAATTGGCCTTACTGCTATTTGCCCATAGAAATGCACTGAATTACAGATTCATACATGGTAAAAACAGATAATCAAAAGGAAGTTTGTTTTGAAGTGTCTTTAACAGCTATATCCACCATGTGGCTATATTCATTTCCTCCTAGGCCCACGCTGTGACTTGGGCATCGCTCCCCGTCTGTGAGCCAAGCGTTTCTGCAGTACAGATGCTGGTGGTGGGCTCTGTCGTGGTGACGTCAGCTAATCAGTGTCTTTGTTAGGAGCAGCAGGGAAGATGTCTGGAGACTACTGCCATGGCTGTCAGCCCACACACACCTGAGAACAGTACTGTAGTCCTCCTTGCAGAGTCCCTGCAGAGTCAAGAGAAAAGCCATTTGTTACCGACCTCCTCTTTTCAGACTTATGTTACAAAATTTGAAATGCCGTTTTTTACATTGGATAAAAGTACAGACTTAGAGCTAGAAAATGTTATATCCATGCACTGAATTTGAGGAACAATGGGAAACTAATTATTCTTTGAAAGTTGGAACCCCACTTTTGAGAAAATGGCACTTGAATATTTTGGTACACCTACTGGAGAGCTCTTCTTTGTCTACACCCATTCAGCATCGTTCACACCCTTAACCTCTTACATCTATGGGGGCGCTATTTCATTTTTGGATGAAAAACGTTCCCGTTTTAAACAAGATATTTTGTCACAAAAAGATGCTCGACTATGCATATAATTGATAGCTTTCGAAAGAAAACACTCTGACGTGTCCAAAACTACCAAGATATTCTCTGTGCGTGCCCTAGAACGTGAGCTTCAGGCAAAACCAAGATGAGATGGCATCCAGGAAATGAACAGGATTTTTGAGGCTCTGTTTTCCATTGTCTCCTTATATGGCTGTGAATGCGAGAGGAATGAGCCTGCCCTTGGGATACAGAGAGGAAAGCAAGCTTCCACGAACTGCATATCAATGAAGAGATATGTGAAAAAACACCTTGAGGATTGATTCCAAACAACGTTTGCCATGTTTCGGTCGATATTATGTAGTTAATCCGGAAAAAGTTTTACGTTGTAGGTGACTGAATTTTCGGTTCGTTTCGGTACCCAGACGCAATGTAGAAAACGGAACAATTTCTCCTACACACAGACGCTTTCAGGAAAAACTGCGCATTTGGTATGTAACTGAGAGTCTCCTCATTGAAAACATCAGAAGCTCTTCAAAGGTAAATGATTTTATTTATTTGGTTATCTGGTTTTTGTGAAAATGTTGCGTGCTAAATGCTACTCAAAATGCTATGCTAGCTTTGCATACTCTTACACAAATTAGTCAATTTCTATGGTTCAAAAGCATATTTTGAAAATCTGAGATGACAGTGTTGTTAAGAAAAGGCTAAGCTTGAGAGCAGACGCATTATTTTCATTTTATTTGCGATTTTCAGAAATCGTTAATGTTGCGTTATGCTAATGAGCCTGAGGCTTTAGTCACAAACCCGGATCCGGTATGGGGAGTTTCAAGAAGTTAAGTCTTGGCCCTACCCATCTCTTTAAATATTCTTATGTGAGGCCATGTTCTAAACAGAGTGAGTAAGTTAGTGTAGTTCACATGTTCATGAGCTACAATAGGTGGACGTAATCACCCCCAGACACACCTGGCTAGGTTTTTTTTTTTTTACAATTTATCATAATCCCAACTCATACAGTTCTAGAAATAAAAACAGATTGCCATTGCTAGCCACCGTGCATGACATGCTGTAGAATGATTCTGCAGGTAGCTAAAGCTAACCAACTGTATAGGTTCAATTAGTTAGCCAGCTAACTTTAGGCTAAAACTAGCAATGCAAATGGATGTCTGAGCGAGCCAGCTAGATAACGTTAGCTAGATAATAGTATGCTTTACCTTGCAATGAAAAGAACCTTGACAAAATTAGAAATGTATGATATTCCAAAATGTAGCTACACGCTTGCCCTGATACATGGATGAATGCTTCACGGCAGACTGAAACCCCTTTTTAGCTATGTAAGACATCTGCTGTCATTTCCATTTGTTTGTACAACTTGTTTGGCCCGTTGTGTCAGGTCACTCTGGTCCACACTGACCGTGTGCTTTGACATAAGAATCATCAGCTCTTTATCCCCCTCTGTCATGGATGCAACCAAATTCCAGAATTATACCCATCTGCTTCTCATACTCTGCTTCAATACACGGTCAACTTCTTCTGTGACAAAACACTGTTGATCATATTTTATTTTCTAGGACTGTCATCCCAGCTAGCACAGTGAATCTGGGCCGATTCTGCTACTCTCTGTTTATCATATATGCATAGTCACTTTAACTGTACATTCATGTACATACTACCTCAATTGGGCCGACCAACCAGTGCTCCCGCACATTGGCTAACCGGGCTATCTGCATTGTGTCCCACCCACCACCCGCCAACCCCTCATTTACGCTACTACTACTCTCTGTTCATCATATATGCATAGTCCCTTTAACCATATCTACATGTACATACTTCCTCAATCAGCCTGACTAACCGGTGTCTGTATGTAGCCTCACTACTTTTATAGCCTCGCTACTGTATACAGTTTTTATTGCTGTTTTATATCTTTACCTACCTATTGTTCACCTAATACCTTTTTTGGACTATTGGTTAGAGCCTGTAAGTAAGCATTTCACTGTAAGGTCTACACCTATTGTATTCAGCGCACGTGAAAAATTAACTTTGATTTGATTCTGGCTGAGAGTCGGAGCACACATACTGAGCAGCTCATGTTATTGACAGACACATGCTACATGGCAGACCAATCCGAATTCATCTCTCGGCATGTTCAGCCCATCCTTTATCTCAGCCAATTATGTCTAGCGGGAAGGTTCCTGGCTTTTTCCGTTGCTAAGCTAACTAGGCTCATAGTTTAGTAATTGTATTTGTATTTACAGATAGCATACAAGTTTTTTATTAAGGCACATATGTTCCAAATAATAATTTTGATAAAACATTAAGTTCAAATGCCTCTCCTGAGAAATAGTGATGTGCGACATACACCTAGCTTCCTGAAATAGGTTGTGTTTGTTGCTCTGTTGTTTGCTTAGCTGCAAATGAGAGCACCTCAGTTACTGAACGCGAACAATACTATTTTCCAATAGACTTTGTGGCAAGTACTGCATAACTGTGTGTACCAATCTTCCTAGCCTGTTACATGGTAATTATATTCACCCCATTACCTTGTAATTAGTGTTACATGGTAGCTACTTGTTTCATGGTATCTACTCTATAATGCCTCTTAATGTAACCCTTGACTAAAAGCCCCCTTATTCGACTCATTCAAGACAAATACTGTTTTGTACTTCAAGCACATTTGCAGGCGCAATTGTCAATTTGTAAATAAGGGTTTTTTTTTTGCTTTTCTGAAGCATAAGTCATAAGATTAGCAGTGCCATCACATACATGATAGACCATATCCTATTTAGCAACAACCTTCACAAGGCCCATAGTGAACCCAGCCTTGCAGATACATGAAGGGAGATTCCACGCAACAACAGCGCAAAACTATTTTTGATACCTCAGATTGTTCTGGCAATTTGCACATAAAAACTTAATTGGGAGGAAGGATGTTTGACATGCTTTACATTTATCACAGAGGGTTTTTTTAATCTTGATGAAAGTGGCCATTTTACATTTTTGTCATTTAGCAGACACTCTTACCCAGAGTGTCTTACAGTTTGTGAGTTCATCTCAAGATTGTTGAGACAACCACATATCACAGTTGTAGTAAGTACATTTTTACTCATTAAAGTGATTATCAGCAAAGTCAGTGCTAGCAGGAGGGTTAGGGTTTGGCCGGGTTAGGACGTCATTGTAATTAAGAATTCATTCTTAACTGACTTGCCTAACTAAATAAAGATACAATTAAACATCTGTGAACCGTACGTAATACAGACAGCATCGTTGTTATTATTCCTCCTCATAATGTGCTCTAACATATGGCATATGTCTGGATTCTGAAATAAAAAATATCTCATTCAACATACCAAATATGAATAATAATATTTAAAAAATATCCTTTTAGATCAAATTAATTTTAAGACACATTGTTTGGAAAAATATATTCTACAAGTCATATCCTTAAATGAACCAGAGCCCACTCTGAAAATGTGATGTGTTTGAAGAGTATTTTGTTCCAAGCAACATGCCTAAAAATAAGATTAATCAAAAAGGTGTAACATTCATCGAAATGGGTAGACCAAGGCGCAGTGTGATTTGGATTCATCATAATTTATTTAAATGTGAACCAGCAACAAAAACAATAAAGAGAAACAAACAAACGAACGTACAGCCTTGTAGGACTCAAAAGCAAGAATACAAAAACAAGATCCCACAAACAATAGGTGGGAAAAGGCTACCTAAATATGATCCCCAATCAGAGACAATGATAGACAGCTGCCTCTGATTGGGAACTATACCATTCATAACATAGAAATACAAAAACGAGACTACACATAGAAATAATAAACTAGAACACCCCCCAGTCACGCCCTGACCTACTCCACCATAGAAAATTAAAGGCTTTCTATGGTCAGGACGTGACAAAATGGTACTTTTGAAATATTTAATAAATATGAATAAATTAATCATAAATGTTTTATTTCAGAATCTACTCCATATTTGAAAGCAAACTACTAGTATAATACACAAGATGTTCTCTGTATCACTGTCACACCGTGACCATAGTTTGCTTTGTATGTTTCTATGTTTGGTTTGGTCAGGGTGTGATCTGAGTGGGCATTCTATGTTGTGTGTCTAGTTTGTCTGTTTCTGTGTTTGGCCTGATATGGTTCTCAATCAGAGGAAGGTGTTAGTCATTGTCTCTGATTGGGAACCATATTTAGGTAGCCTGTTTGGTGTTGGGGTTTGTGGGTGATTGTTCATGTCTTTGGGTTTGTTACACCAGATAGGGCTGTTTTCGTTTTTTCACATTTTCTTGTTTTTTTGTATATTGTTATATTTTCATCTTTATTAAAGATGTATCACAATAACCACGCTGCGTTTTGGTCCGCCTCTCCTTCAACAGAAGAATCCCGTGACAGAATCACCCACCACAACAGGACCAAGCGGTGTGGTGACAGGCAGCGGCAGCAGGAGTAGCGCGAGGAGTACTGGACATGGGAGGATGAGTTGGATGGAAAAGGACCCTGGGCACAGCCCGGAGAATATCGCCGCCCCAAAGAAGAGCTGGATGCGGAGAAGGCGGAGAGGTGCTGGTATGAGGAGGCAGCACGGCGGCGTGGATGGAAGCCCGAGAGTCAGTCCCAAAGATTTCTTGGGGTGGGGGCACACAGGATGTGTGGCGAAGCCAGGTAGGTGACCTGCACCAACTTCTTGTACTTACCGGGGGCTAGAGAGGCCGGGCAGGCACCGTGTTATGTCCCCAGTGTGGGTGCATAAAGTGGGCATCGAGCCAAGTGCCATGAAGCCGGCTCTACGCATCTGGTCTCCAGTGCGTCTCCTTGGGCCGGCTTACATGGCACCAGCCTTGCGCATGGTGTCCCTGGTTCGCCTGCATAGCCCAGTGCGGGCTATTTCACCTCGCCGCACTGGCAGGGCGACCGGAGGCAAGGTTGGGCAGGCTCGGTGCTCAAGAGCTCCAGTGCGCCTGCACGGTCCGGTCTATCCGGTACCACCTCCACGCACCAGCCCTCCGGTGGCATACCCCGCACCAGGCTGTCTCTCGTTTCATCCCTACAGGTGCTCCCGCCTGTACAGTGCTGCCCGGAGCCTTCCTCCTCTCCAGCGCTGCCGGAGTCTCCCGCCTGTTCAGCTGCCAGTCTGCAAGGAGCTGCAAGGAGCTGCCGGAGCTGCCAGTCCGCAAGGAGCTGCCGGAGCTTCCAGTCTGCATGGAGCTGCCGGAGCTTCCAGTCTGCGTGGAGCTGCGGAGCTTCCAGTCTGCGTGGAGCTGCCGGAGCCGCCAGTCTGCGTGGAGCAGCCGGAGCCGCCAGTCTGCGTGGAGCAGCCGGAGCCGCCAGTCTGCGTGGAGCAGCCGGAGCCGCCAGTCTGCGTGGAGCAGCCGGAGCCGCCAGTCTGCGTGGAGCAGCCGGAGCCGCCAGTCTGCGTGGAGCAGCCGGAGCCGCCAGTCTGCGTGGAGCAGCCGGAGCCGCCAGTCTGCGTGGAGCAGCCGGAGCCGCCAGTCTGCGTGGAGCAGCCAGAGCCGCCAGTCTGCGTGGAGCAGCCAGAGCCGCCAGTCTGCGTGGAGCAGCCAGAGCCGCCAGTCTGCGTGGAGCAGCCAGAGCCGCCAGTCTGCGTGGAGCAGCCAGAGCCGCCAGTCTGCGTGGAGCAGCCAGAGCCGCCAGTCTGCGCGGAGCAGCCAGAGCCGCCAGTCTGCGTGGAGCAGCCAGAGCCGCCAGTCTGCGTGGAGCAGCCAGAGCCGCCAGTCTGCGTGGAGCAGCCAGAGCCGCCAGTCTGCGTGGAGCAGCCAGAGCCGCCAGTCTGCGTGGAGCAGCCAGAGCCGCCAGTCTGCGTGGAGCAGCCAGTGCCGCCAGTCAGCCAGGATCCGCCAGTCAGCCAGGATCCGCCAGTCAGCCAGGATCTGCCAGAGCCGCCAGTCAACCAGGATCTGCCAGAGCCGCCAGTCAGCCAGGATCGTCAGCCAGTACGGAGCTGCCCCTCTGTCCCGAGCTGCCCCTCTGTCCAGAGCTGCCCCTCTGTCCCGAGCTGCCCCTCTGTTCCGAGCTGCCCCTCTGTCCAGTGGGGTCATTTAGAGGGGTCGCCGTGGTTAGGAGGCCACGGAAGCGGACAATGTGGCGGACTAAGACTATGGTGAAGTGGGGGCCATGTCCAGCACCAGAGCCGCCACCGCGGACAGATGCCCACCCAGACCCTCCCCAATAGGTTCAGGTTTTGCGGCCGGAGTCCGCACCTTGGGGGGTGGGGGTTGGGGGTACTGTCACACCGTGACCATAGTTTGCTTTGTATGTTTCGTTTGGTCAGGGTGTGATCTGAGTGGGCATTCTATGTTGTGTGTCCAGTTTGTCTGTTTCTGTGTTTGGCCTGATATGGTTCTCAATCAGAGGCAGGTGTTAGTCATTGTCTCTGATTGGGAACCATATTTAGGTAGCCTGTTTGGTGTTGGGGTTTGTGGGAGATTGTTCCTGTCTTTGTGTTTGTTACACCAGATAGGGCTGTTTTCGTTTTTTTCACGTTTTCTTGTTTTTGTATATTGTTCTATTTTCATCTTTATTAAAGATGTATCACAATAACCACGCTGCGTTTTGGTCCGCCTCTCCTTCAACAGAAGAATCCCGTGACAATCACGGTTCTAAGGTCATAGAGTTTTACACAGAAGGCATGTATCGGTCTAAAACGGGCCTAAAATAGGTACTTTCATCATGGTCTTTTAAAAAGAAATAGTGGTACAAATACAAAAACATGTTAAACATCCTTCTATTATGTTTCTTTGTGAGAATTGCCAGAACAATCTGAGATACCCAAAATATTTTTGGGCTGTCCTGGCTTGGAAACGCCCTGCGTTGATCTGTTCTGTGAGGCAGGGACATTAGGCGTGGCTATGAACGTAGCATGTTAAGGATCACTCTGTACAGTTACATTCCACGTACATGAGAGTTCAGTCTGACACTGGGCTGCTTTGTTACTGGCATTGATCACTAGCATCAAACGTTACTTAAAATGGTATCCTCGCATGTAATTAAAAGGTATACCACAGTCATCAAATAAAATGTTCAAGAAAGTATTTTATATATAGTCTTTACTGCAATGAAAAGATGGCACCTTTTATGAAAGGACATACAATCATATAACATAATGACAGTAAAGGAATAACAGAACTCCAGTAAGGTAAGGATGCCTCTGGAGGTGGTCTACTGTGTTGATCAGTGTATATTGTGTAAAAATCAGAAATGTGACAGCAATAAAGTGACAAAGCACAAGAGCCCAGTCGACAGTAAAACACGCCCAGCTAAAAGGATGAGAATAGAACCCTGACTCACAGCCTTTATAAAAACAGAGTGACTACGGTCAACACACACACACACGCGCACACACACACACACACGCACACACACATGTGTAACTTTTATTGGATTCCCCTTCATTTGTTTGTGCTTTCCTCAATGTCAAGCTGACAAATGTATTCAATTCAAAACACTTTGTTGGTTATTCTATTCTGTTCTATTTTAAACATACAACAAATTAGAGTGGTATTTTATTTTAAAGAAAATATTGGTTGATCTTCTTAAGATATCATATTTCAGACATCATTTAGAGCAGGGGTTCCCATATTTTTTCACTCAGTCCCCACTTCCATATTTCCCTGTGCACAAGTCCATATAGGGTAGTATTATCCATTCTTAGAAGATCTCTGAACATGAGAATGTTACTTAAGTCACGAGATTCTTGTTTCATTGTTGCTGATCAATAGTTAATTACAATGGCCTTTACACGATAGGTTAATGGTTAAGACGTGTTATAGGAGAGTAGCAAGCCGATGCTTACAGGAATACAGATGTCTAGGAAAAAACCCAATGGTAGCAGCAATTTGGTACTATCAGTCCAATTACAATATGAACAGCTTGTACTATTAGTCAGTATCTTCTTAATGAATAGAGGACGTGGACTGTTGTATCTCTGACTCACTAGATAACACTGATGACTTTCTGAATGCTTCTGGAATGAATGTTCTCAGATCACACAAAACTTGACAAATTAGCATTAGGGTAACGTTATTCTTGAGCGAACAAACCTACACAAGAAACATTCTGGGAACCAACAACTGATAGCGGAGTGACTGACTTTGTGAATGTGGCCATCTTGGTGATCACTATTTCAGGGTATAATCGCTACAAGAGGCCTTGTTCGGAAAGCAGAGCTGAATAGAACATGGCATCTGCTATCTTTATGATACCAATATCCTACAATGTCCCTCTTCTTTCATATGCTGAATACAGTGTGTCACTACAGACACTACACTGACTATAGAGCATCAAATTCCCTTTTCATCAGTCTTGGTCAAAAGCAGTGCACTTTATAGGAAATAGGGTAACATTTGGGACGGATACCATCAGGATACCAGTGATTGTTCCAGACATCTGATGAGAGTATTCAATCTATTTTAACCATTGAATGTATTTTCTCTCACCTTCAAATCCTGTTTCTGTAAAGCTTCATGACACGGGTGTAAATCCTGCATAATGGGATGTGTTACCTCCTGTTCTTAACGTTTGTCACTGCTAGAATATGCTGGTGCTTAACAAGATGAAAAATGCATAAGGACGTGGTGAGATGAGGGGGGATAGAGGGAGGCGACAGAGGGAGGGAAGGTGTCACATCATCCACTATGCACTTGTAGGGAAAAGGGTTATTTGGCTAGCCCTGTACTGCAAGAGAACCCTTTTTAGTTCAGTGCATGTTTAAGTGATGGGGGGTGGGAGGATGTCTCATCATCCACCGTAGATTACCTCAAGTTGAATTTGTCACATCATAAGTACAGTGAAATGCTTAACTTGCAAGCCCTTCCCAACAGTGCAGTACAAAAAATATAAACTCAGCAAAAAAATAAATGTCCTCTCACTGTCAACTGCGTTTATTTTCAGCAAACTTAACATGTGTAAATATTTGTATGAACATAACAAGATTCAACAACTGAGACATAAACTGAACAAGTTCCACATACATGTGACTAACAGAAATGGAATAATGTGTCCCTGAACAAAAGGGTGGTCAAAATCAAAAGTAACAGTCAGTATCTGGTGTGGCCACCATCTGCATCAAGTACTGCAGTGCATCTCCTCCTCATGGACTGCGCCAGATTTGATAGTTCTTGCTGTGAGATTCCCCGCTCTTCCACCAAGGCACCTGCAAGTTCCCAGACATTTCTGGGGGGAATGGCCCTAGCCCCCACCCTCCGATCCATCAGGTCCCAGACGTGCTCAATGGGATTGAGATCCGGGCTCTTCGCTGGCCATGGCACTGACACTGACATTCCTGTCTTGCAGGAAACCATGCACAGAACGAGAAGTATGGCTGGTGGCATTGTCATGCTGGAGGGTCATGTCAGGATGAGTCTGCAAGAAGGGTACCACATGAGGAGGAGGATGTCTTCCCTGTAACGCACAGCATTGAGATTGCCCGCAAAGACAACAAGTTCAATCCGATGATGCTGTGACACACCGCCCCAGACCATGACGGATCCTCCACCTCCAAATCGATCCCGTTCCAGAGAACAGACCTCGGTGAAACGCTCATTCATTCGGCGATAAACGTGAAACCGACCATCACCCCTGGTGAGACTGATGACTTGTCAGTGAAGAGCACTTTTGCCAGTCCTCTCTGGTCCAGCGACGGTGGGTTTGTGCCCATAGGCGACGTTGTTGCCGGTAATGTCTGGTGAGGGCCTACAAGCTCTCAGTCCAGCCTCTCTCAGCCTATTGCGGACAGTCTGAGCACTGATGGAGGGATTGTGCACTCCTGGAGTAACTCAAGCAGTTGTTGTTGCCATCCTGTACCTGTCCCGAAGGTGTGATGTTCAGAACCTGTGCAGGTGTTGTTACACGTGGTCTGCCACTGCGAGGACGATCATCTGTCCATCCTGTCTCCCTGTAGCGCTGTCTGAGGCGTCTCACAGTGTGGACATGGCAATTTATTGCCCTGGCCACATCTGCAGTCCTCATGCCTCCTTGTGGCATGCCTAAGGCACGTTCACACAGATGAGCAAGGACCCTGGGCATCTTTAATTTAGTGTCCTAAGTTTTCATAACTGTGACCGTAATTGCCTACTCTCTGTAAGCTGTTAGTGTCTTAACGACCGTTCCACAGGTGCATGTTCATTAATTATTTATGGATAATTGAACAAGCATGGGAAACAGTGTTGAAACCCTTTACAATGAAGATCTGTGAAGTTATTTAGATTTTTACGAATTATCTTTGAATGTCATGGTCCTAAAGCAGTGAAGTTTCTTTTTTTGCTGAGTTTATACGTGTATGTATATATGTACAGTGGGGAGAACAAGTATTTGATACACTGCCGATTTTGCTGGTTTTCCTACTTACAAAGCATGTAGAGGTCTGTAATTTTTATCATAGGTACACTTCAACTGTGAGAGATGGAATCTAAAACAAATATCCAGAAAATCACATTGTATGATTTTTAAGTAATTAATTTGAATTTGTAGAACACAGCGTTGCACAAGATCTTATGTTTATTGGCATTTTCTCGCATGGAATAGCTTCATTTTTCAGAACAACAATATTAAGTCTTTGTTTATGGCCATTTTGAGCCTGTAATCAAACCCACAAGTGATGATGCTCCACATACTCAACTAGTCTAAAGAAGGCCAGTTTTATTGCTTCTTTAATCAGCAAAACAGTTTTCAGCTGTGCTAACATAATTGCAAAAGGGTTTTCTAATGATCAATTAGCCTTTTTGGATTAGCTAACACAAGGTGCCTTTGTAAAACAGGAGTGATGGTTGCTGATAATGGGCTTCTGTACGCCTATGTAGATATTCCATGAAAAATCTGCCGTTTCCAGCTACAATAGTCATATTCAACATTAACAATGTCTACACTGTATTTCTGATCAATTTGTTGTTATTTTAATGAACAAAAAAATGTGGTTTTCCTTCAAATACAAGGACATTTCTAAGTGACAACAAACTTTAACGGTAGTGTACATGTATAGCGGGATTAGGAGAAAGTGCTGGTAGCAGGATACATAATAATAACAATAATAATAGTAAGCAGTATGGCAGCAGCATGAGTGTGTATGTGAGTGTGTGTTTCTGTGTGTGTGCAAGAGTGTGAGTGTAGATGTGATAGGTGGATATACATATAAACAAGAGTAATAGTGAACAGGATAAATAGATACTAATGGTAATGGCAATCAATAATCAATGATGAGAAGTGTAACGGTAATAACACATCTAATCAATAATCAATAACAGACTTTCCTGTTATAGGAGCGTGATCACACAGATCGGAGTGGAAGTCACAAATCGATATTATAGCTCACCAACCTTGCTCAACAAACACATTAAGAAGACACAATTATATATAACTCAGATCGGTCTTTAAACTCAAGGAGGGTGTGGATCTGCAGGATATAAACAACTTAAAGAAGCAAAAACATCTTAAGATCCTCTTGGCAGAAGGTAGACATTTTACATGCGGCCAACCGATTGTGTTTTTTGTTCATTTATCTGCGTTGTTTGCAACAGATCTTTTTTACTATTTTTGTACATAATGTTGCTGCTACCGTCTCTTATGACCGAAAATTACTTCTCGACATCAGTACTGCGATTACGCCCCACGGACTAGCAGAATCTTTTTTTTCTTCTTTCACGACTCTGATGAGCCCCGAGCCCCTTGATCTGCCTGAAGAGGAGGCGGAGAGAAAGAGAGGCCGGAGAGTGGGCTGCTTGCTGAGAAGTCGGAGGCGATCGAATAAACCCCCACTTCCCTCAATTCTGCTAGCAAACATGCAATATTCGGACAATAAAATTGAGAAGTTATTAGGAAGATTAAATTACCAACGGAACATTAAAAACTGAAACATCTTATTCTTCACGGAGTCGTGGCTGAACGACGACAATACCACCATACGGATGGCTGGTTATATGATGTACCGACAGGATAGAACAGCGGCGTCTGGTAAGACAAGGGGTGGCGGTCTATGTATTTTTGTATACAACAGCTGGTGCACGATATCTAAGGAAGTCTCAAGTTATTGCTTTCTTGAGGTAGAGTTTCTCATGATAAGCTGCGGACCACATTACCTACCGAGAGAGTTTTCATCTATATTATTTGTAGCTGTTTACATAACACCGCAGTCAGAGGCTGGCACTAAGATAGCATTGAATGAGCTGTATTCCTGCCATAAGCAAACAAAAAAACGTTCACCCAGAGGCGGCGCTCCTAGTAACCGGGGACTTTAATGCAGGGAAACTTAAATCAGTTTTACCAAATTTCTATCAGCATGTTAAATGTGCAACAAAGCTCTCCCTCCCCCTCCATTTGGCAAATTTCACCATAATTCCATCCTCCTAATTTCTGCATACAAGCAAAAATTAAAGCAGGAAGCACCAATGACTAGTTCAATAAAAAAAGTTGTCATATGAAGCAGTTGCTACGCTAAAGGACTGTTTTGCTAGCACAGACTGGAATAAGTTCCGGCATTGCTCCAATGGCATTGAGGAGTACACCACAGCTGTCACTGGCTTCATCAATAAGTGCATTGATGATGTCGTCCCCACAGTGACCATACGTACATACTCCAACCAGAAGCCATGGATTACAGGCAACATCCGCACAGAGCTAAAGGCTAGAGCTGCCGCTTTCCTTTCTCTTATAAGAAATCCCGCTATACCCTCCGACAAACCATCAAACAGGCAAAGTGTCAATACAGGACTAAGATCGACTCTGACGCTCGTCGGATGTGGCAGGGCCTGCAAACTATTACAGACTACAAAGGGAAGCACAGCCGAGAGCTGCCCAGTGACACAAGCCTACCAGACGAGTTAAACTACTTCTATGCTCGCTTTGGGGCAAATAACACTGAAAAATGCATGAGAGCACCAACTGTACCGGAAGACTCTGTGATCACCCTCTCTGTAGCCGATGTGAGTAAGCCCTTTCGACAGTTCAACATTCACAAGGCCGCAGCGCCAGACGGATTACCAGGATGTGTACTACGAGCATGTGCTGACCAACTAGCAAGTGTCTTCATTGACATTTGCAACCTCTCCCTATCCTAGTCTGTAATAACAACATGTTTTAAGCAGACCACCATAGTGCCTGTGCCCAAGAGCACTAAGGTAACCTGCCTAAATTACTACCGACCAGTAGAACTCATGTCTGTAGCCATCATCCCAGAAACCCCAGACCCACTCCAATTTGCATACCCCCCAACAGATCCTCAGATGATGCAGTCTCTTTTGCACCCCACACTGCCCTTTCCCACCTGGGCAAAAGGAACACCTATGTGAGAATGCTATTCATTGACTACAGCTCAGCGTTCAACACCATAGTGCCCTCAAAGCTCATTAATAAGCTAAAGACCCTGGGACTAAACACCTCCCCCTGCAACTGGATCCTGGACTTTACAATTGTAAAAATCATTACCGTTTTAAGACTACGATTGGAGTTGTCAGTTCGCTGCATAGTTCTGCAAGGGTTAAAAAGCAGTGAGGCAATGATTCAACTCATAATGATGACACAGGGGTCTGACTCTGCCACTGGTCGCCCCCAGGTGGAAAGGGCAGGTAACAACACATACGCCACACTGATCCTCAACACAGGGGCCCCTCAGGGGTGAGTGCTCAGCCCCCTCCTGTACTCCCTGTTCAATCATGACTGCATGGCCAGGCACGACTCCAACACCATCATTAAATTTGCAGATGACAACAGTGGTGGGCCTGATCACCGACAAGAACGAGACAGCCTGTAGGGAGGAGGTCAGAGACCTGGCCGTGTGGTGCCAGGACAACAACCTCTCCCTCAACATGATCAAGACAAAGGAGTTGATTGTGGACTACAGGAAAAAGAAGACGGAGCACGCCCCCCATTCTCCTCAATGGGGCTGCAGTGTAGCAGGTTGAGAGCTTCAAGTTCCTTGGTGTCCACATCACCAACAAACTAACATGGTCCAACCACACCATGACAGTTGTGAAGCGGGCACTACAAAACCTATTCCCCCTAAGGAGACTGAAAAGATTTGGTATGGGTCCTCAGATCCTCAAAAGGTTCCACAGCTGCACCATCGAGAGCATCACTGCCTGGTATGGCAACTGCTCTGCCTCCGACCGCAAGGCACTACAGAGGGTAGTGAGAAGTCCCAGTACATCACTGGGGCCAAGCTTCCTGCCATCTAGGACCTCTATACCAGGCAGTGTCAGAGGAAGGCCCTAATAATTGTCAAAGACTGTTCTCTCTGCTACCACACGGAAAGCTGTACCAGAGCACCAAGTCTAGGTCCAAGAGGCATTTAAACAGCTTCTACCCCCAAGCCATAAGACTCATGCACATCTAGTCAAATGGCTAGCAACACAGACTATTTGCATTGCACCCCCCTCCACACCACTGCCACTTTGTCATCTATGCATAGTCACTTTCATTAACTCTACCTACAGGTACATACTACCTCACCTAACCGATGCCCCCGCACATTGACTCTGTCCCGGAACACCCCTGTGTATATTGTTATTCTTTTTACTGCTGCTCTTTAGTTACTTGATACTTTTATCTCTTATTCTTATCCATATTTTTTGAAACTGCACTGTTGGTTCGGGGCATCGTAAGTATACATTTCACTGTATTCGGCACATTTGACTAATAACATTTGATTTGATTCGGATGCTATCTGTCAATCAATCGCTGTCTGATTCGAAGACTCTGCTGTAAGCTTGATTATAGGAAAGGCCAACATCGGCTGCTTCAGGGCGTGGTAATTAGTACTAGGTATGCTGTGTGTCGCCGTAACACCTAGGCCCTTACAAGAAAGTGATATTCCCATTCAATCTGTCATCTTCAATCAAGTCAATGTAACATCTGTGTTCTGACTACAATGGGCACAATCAGTGTGATTGGACATGCTATCCCAACACTTCATAGCCCAAGAAAAGGAGTTCTCTGCTCTTAATTCAAGGATGGAGAGAGAGAGGCACAATTCTGTTTCATTTAGCTAATACACTGAAGGTTCTAGAGACTGTTAGGATAATTCGATCATAAGATTGCTTTGAAGTGAATAAATGACCAATTAGAATAAGCGGCAGTCACAGGTGTTTCATGCTCACACATTTAATCACACTGATCAAAATGCGTAGAACAGAATAATACAGCAGAGCACTTGGCCAGTGGATTTTCATATGGGAAATGGAATATGTTTATAAATATATTTTCTGTATTGATTGATTTATGTAGTTAGCCTAATTCTGTGTCAACATGTGTATGGGATCATCAAAGAGAATATGAAACCCAATGTTTCTAAGGAATAAAACTTGGATTGGCCTTATCCCTTTCCAAGTTAAGTACACCCCTAATAATGAATGAAGGACTTTGTCTTTTTAGGTGGTCTGTTTCTTTCATAGTCAACTAAATACACCGTATAAAGAGTTAGAGATAATAGATTTTTTTTATTAATCATGAAACGCTGTGTAAACATGGGCATTAGCAATGTAGCTAATGCTGTGTTCATAACCAAGTGGGTAATTTCCAGTTGTGAAGTAGTAAATACGGGTTGGATGCATTCACGTGCTTTGAACTCATTGAGAAATGCCGATTGGTTAATGGCAAAGAAGCTGAGTCAACCATAAACTAAAAGTACAGCTATCATACTCACATGTGGGGCAGCAGCGTAGCCTAGTGGTTAGAGCGTTGGACTAGTAACCAGAAGGTTGCAAGTTCAAATCCCCAAGCTGACAAGTTACAACTCTGTCTTTCTGCCCCTGAACAGGCAGTTAACCCACTGTTCCTAGGCAGTCATTGAAAATAAGATTTTGTTCTTAACTGACTTGCCTAGTTAAAAAAAGTTAATTATATTGCTCAAAAACCATATTAATAGATCGATTTTCATGAATTATATTTTGTTGTTGCATTTAACTGCCGAAAATGCTGTTATCGAGTTAATTTCCTTGGTAGGTGACATCAGCATGTGGGAGAAGTCGGAGTTCAGGGATGGTAGACAAGTTTCCCACTAGTAAATGCCAGTTCGAGGGGCATTCAAGTAAATTTTTCCAATGTGGTATTTACCACATTCACACTTGGTTATGAAATCAGTGTATTTACAGTAGTTACAGGGATTGAAGGTCATGGAATTCAAAGTCCCCATGTTGATAGGCTATTTTCATGGCAAAAGAAAATGTCAAAAGCACATTTGGATCCAGGAATACTTGTACCATATAGAAAATAAATCTTAAGCACTATAGACTCCACAGAGTTCTCTCTCACGTTCGCTGTGACAGCATTACAGAAGGATTGCCTGATACATTTCTGCAGTCAGTCTGTTATGGATCCCAGTTTGTTGTCACTCCTCCAGCCAGACAGGCAGGCAGGCAGCAGAGGCTGTAGTGGAGGCAGTGCCCCTGGTCGTTGATTTAATCCGCATAAAGCCTTTTCTACCTGGACTCCAGCCAGAACTGTCATCCCTGATATCTCCATGTGTAAAGTCTGCCCGTCTCACCTCTCTCCCTCTCTCATCCTCCATCTCCTCCTCTCTCGCTCCCTCTTCACTTCCTCCATATCTCTCCTTCCCTTTCCCTCTCCAAAATCTCCTGAACCTCCACATCAACCTGAGTATGTCTGTCTCACCTCTCCATCTCTCATTCTCTCCATCCATCCCTCCCTCCCTCTCTCCATCCCTCCAATCTCCTAGCTGATCCTCCCCAGCTCTCCTCCCAAAGCTGTACCCAAACAGCCGGCGGTGCCGTATCGCACTGTGTCAGGAACGACAAACGTGGAGGTTTGCCACACCATGCAGCACTTCGCTCTGCACTGTGACAACTTCCTCCTGGCACTGACTTCTGTCACACTACAGTTTATGCATAATTGATGAACAAGAAGTTATAAGGGATGAAGAAGTGGAAGAGCAGGTGACATAAAACACACACACAGAGAAACACACACATGTACACACACAACAGACACACACATTGTGGCATGGTGGTACTGTATGAGTAACTAAGGCCAAGGGGTTGAATGCTTTTTCCACAATGAAAAAAATATATATATGAAATTATACAGTGTTTTTATTTCTGCATCGTTTTACATGGTTCCCGAAAATGTTGTTTTAGTATTTTATTAAGTCTTCTTGTTCGTTTACGAGACAAAAATAGGTTGAACACATTTTTCTAACATGAAGCACTACTTCATGATGACGGAAATATTTCTGAAGAGAATATGGTGAGAAAAACAAGTCATTGTCTTGGAACTGGAAGATTCCTCACAAAACTAGAACAAAACATTTTTCTCATCCAAATGTAATCCATAGAAGTGTCCTTCGGAGGAAGGAATGCTGACATAAATTTGACATTTGTATCCTAAAGCAAAATTAAGATGGGATGGCGTATCGCTGCAGAATGCTGTGGTAGCCATGCTGGTTAAGTGTGCCTTGAATTCTAAATTAATCACAGACCGAGTCACCAGCAAAGCACCCCTACACCATCACACCTCCTCCTCCATGCTTCATGGTGAGAACCACACATGCAGAGATCATCCGTTTATCTACACTGCGTCTCACAAAGACACGGTGGTTGGAACCAAAAATCTCAAATGTGGATTCATCAGACCAAAGGACATATTTCCACCGGTTCTAATGTCCATTGCTCGTGTTTCTTGGCCCAAGCAAGTCTTGTCTTCTCATTGGTAGTAGTGGTTTCTTTGCAGCAAAACGACCGTGAAGGCCCGATTCACACAGTCTCCTCTGAACAGTTGATGTTGAGATGTGTCTGTTACTTGAACTCTGTGAAGCATTTATTTGGTCTGCAATCTGAGGTGCAGTTAACTCTAATTAACTTATCTTCGGCAGCAGAGATAACTCTTGGTCTTCTTTTCCCGTGGCGGTCCTCATGGGAGCCAGTTTCATCATAGCACTTGATGGTTTTTGCGACTGCACTTGAAGAAACATTCAAAGTTCTTGAAATTGTCTGCATTGACTGACCTTCATGTCTTAAAGTAATGATGGACTGTGGTTTCTCTTAGCTTATTTGAGCTGTTCTTGCCATATTATGGACTTGGTCTGTTACCAAATAGGGCTAGATTCTGTATGCTTCCCCAACCTTGTCACAACACAACTGATTGGCTCAAACGTTTTAAGAATGAAAGACATTCCACAAATGAACTTTTAACAAAGCACACCTGTTAATTTAAATTCATTCCAGGTGACTACCTCATGAAGCTGGTTGAGGGTGACTACTTTGAACAATCTCATATATAAAATACATTTTCCATTGTTTAACACAGTTTTGATGTCTTCAGTATTATTCTACAATGTAGAAAAAAGTTTTAAAAAATAAAGAAATGCACTTGAATGAGTAGGTGTGTCCAAACTTTTAACTGGTTCTGTACATTTATGAATATTGACACATATAAACATTAATATTGAAAATATACCATTTCATGTTTGAATATATTGTTGAACATAATATACTCTATTGGCATTTCAAAGTTCCAGAATGGGATCTCTGCTAGTTTTAAATTTATGGCCCATTTCATGCAGAGACATTGGCATAGTAGGCAATGTAACCAATCACAGCCCTCCTTTTACTTGTATTATTGCACATCCTGGAAATCACAAGCTGATGGCGACCATTTTGAACCCATTTTCGCATCACTCTGTTGGTAATGTTTACAAATCGGATCCCAAGTAACTATAAAAGAAGCAGATATCCCACTCTGGAACTTTAATATGCCCATAGAGTATATTATGTTAAATCATATACATATTTAAAAAATGTTTGTTTACATTTTTAAATATAAATATGAAACATTATCGAGTCTTAAACGAGGCTTGGGTAAGGCCAAAATGTCACAAACATTCCAACGTCAATTCCTAATTTATCAATTATGCTTTAAGTTACAAATGTCCAGTAGCGCGGTATGTAGGTAAAATAACTGAGGAAGCCAGGGCAGGGGGGAAAAAAGCCATTTTACAACCTATTTGTTGAGATAATTACATTGTTAGTGCTCTAACCTGTTAGTTAATGTGTCTTGCCACTGTGATATAAAGGCCTAAAACCTATATATTCATAAACAACTTTGTTTCATCACAATACCGGAGAGCAACATCTGTCCGGTGTGGTCCACAAAGATTATTACATGTAACAAACAGTTACATGACCTACAGCGTGGTCAAGCAAATTTCCAATTTGATTTAGAAACACAGAGAGTTACTGCAACTTGCAAAGAAAACAGGAGCTGCCTCTACTATTCCAGCATAATTTCCATTTCAACATTTCAACATCATCGAATCGCTTATGCTTAATCTAATACAGTGACAACTAACTTACCAAAAACAATTTAGTCCAACAACATAAGCTAAATATGATGTGGCTGTCCATGGTTACTGATTTCTGTCATGTGTGTAAACAAACAAAAATTTGACCAACTGGGGACATTCTGTTAGTCCCAATGAGGTCAAATGCTATTGCTAGGGGGTTTAGGGTTAAAGTTAGAATTATTGTTACGGTTAGAATAAGGTTAAGGGTTATTATTAGGGTTTGAAGCTAGGGTTAGGTTTAGGGTTAGGATAAAGGTAAGAGTACGGGTTAGGTTTACGGTTAGGGGTTAGGGAAAACTTGATTTTGAATAAGACTGAATTGTGTGTCCCCACAAGGTTAGCTGTGTGTGTGTGTGTGTGTGTGTGTGTGTGTGTGTGTGTGTGTGTGTGTGTGTGTGTGTGTGTGTGTGTGTGTGTGTGTGTGTGTGTGTGTGTGTGTGTGTGTGTGTGTGTGTGTGTGTGTGTGCGCGCAAGTAGAAAAAACATTATGAAACATAACGGGCATCCTCCTCTCTTTCATGACTGTCATAAACTACACACTTTTAGTTTTTGTTGTCCTAGGCTACTTGGTCAGGATATTAAAATGCTTGCTAGCTAGCTAGCCTAACTTCCCTTCATTGGAAACAATGCGCCAGGCCAGCAAGTGAACATTTGCCTACTACATTTAGCTACATATTGAATTTCCGTCCTCTCAGGCAAGGGGCAAAATGTATGAATTTATGATTAGATCAGAATCGCTGTTGTAATCATTGGCCGGTACAGAGAATTACAGTGGCCCCCCTTGGCATTTTTCCTATTTGTTTGCCTTATAGCCTGGAACTAAAATTGTTTTTTGGGGGGGCTTGTATCATTTAGTTTACACAACATGCCTACCACTTTGAAGATGCAAAATATTTTTTCATAGTGAAAGAAATAAGACAAAAACTGAACACTTGATAACAGAACAATTACCAACTTAACTACTCTTGATAGCATAACTTGATAGCATAGCTATTCACCCCCCCCCCCAAAGTCAATACTTTGTAGTGCCACCTTTTGCAGCAATTACAGTTGGAGGTCTCTTGGGGTATGTCTCTATAATCTTGGCACATCTAGCCACTGGGATGTTTGCCCATTCTTCAAGGCAAAACTGCTCGAGCTCCTTCAAGATGGATGGGTTCCGCTGGTGCAAAGCAATCGTTATGTCATACGACAGATTCTCAATTGGATCGAGGTCTGGGCTTTGACTAGGCCCTTCCAATACATTCAAATGTTTCCCATTAAACCACTCAAGTGTTGCTTTATCAGTATGCTTAAGGTCATTGTCCTGCTGGAAGGTGAACCTCCGTCCCAGTCTCAAATCTCTTGAAGACTGTAACAGGTTTCCCTCCAGAATTTCCCTGTAGCGCCATCCATCATTTCTTCAGTTCTGACCAGTTTTCCAGTCCCTGCCGATGAAAAACATCCCCACACCATGATGCTGCCACAACCATGCTTCACTGTGGTGATGGTGTTCTCGGGGTGAGAGTGGTGGGTTTGCGTATGACATAGCATTTTCCTTGATGTCCAAAAAGCTCAATTTTAGTCTCATCTAACCAGAGCACCTTCTTCCATTTGTTTGGGGAGTCTCCCACATGCCTTTTGGTAAACACGAAACATGTTTGCTCATTTTTTTCTTTAAGCAATGCTTTTTCCTGGCCACTCTTCCGTAAAGCCCACCTCTGTGGAGTGTACGGCTTAAAGTGTTCCTATGGACAGACACTAATCTCCGCTGTGGAGCTTTGCAGCTCCTTCAGGGTTATCTTTGGTCTCTTTTTTGCCTCTCTGATTAAAGCCTTCTTGCCTGGTCTGTGAGTTTTTGTGGGTGGGCCGCTCTTGGTAGGTTTGTTGTGGTGCCATATTCTTCCCATTTTTTATAATGGATTTAATGGTGCTCTGTGGGATGTTCAAAGTTTTTAATATTTTTTTATAACCCAACCTCGATCTGTACTTCTCCACAACTTTGTCTCTGACCTGTTTGGTGAGCTCCTTGGTCTTCATAGTGCCACTTGCTTGGTGGTGCCCCTTGCTTAGAGGTGTTGCAGACTCTGGGGCCTTTCAGAACAGATGTATATATGCTGAGATCATGTGACAGATCATGTGACACTTAGATTGCACATAGGTGGACTTTATTTAGCTAATTATGCGACTTCTGAAGGTAATTGGTTGCACCAGTTCTTATTTAGTGGCTTCATAGCAAAGGGGGTGAATACATATGCACGCACCACTTTTCAGTTTGAATTTTTATTTTATTTTTTGAAACAAGTATATATATTTTTTCATTTCATTTCACCAATTTGGATGTCCATTACATGAAATCCCCCCCCCCCCCCCAAAAAAAAACAAAACAATGTACATTACAGGTTGTAATGCAACAAAATAGGAAAAATGCCAATGGGGGGTGAAAACTTTTGCAAGGCACTGTAAGTAAAACCACAAGTCCAAATCCCTATCTCCATCCATGACTAATTTAGGAATAGGATGATTTTAGCTAGCTAGCTAGCCACCAGAGGATGACAGAACTACATGCAACAATACAATGTTTTTTCTTTAAATGTGTTCTTGATGTGATGTGATTGGGGTGAAGCCAAAACCAAACTGGCTTCCCTTCACACTTTAACACTGCTGTCTTGGCTAGTTCTGTTTTTTTTTTTCACTGTAGAGCCCTCAGTCCCACTCAAAATACCTTAGATAGCTATTTTGACCCTCTCCAGACACATCCGGAGACCTCACCTGGTATCTCCAGAGACAAAACCTCTCTCATCGTCACTCAATGAGGTTTTACCTCCATTGCACTCACATCCTACCATACCAGTGTTTGTACATTATGCCCTGAATCTATTCTACCACACCCAGACATCTGCTCCTTTTATTCTCTGTCCCCAATGCACTAGATGACCAGTTGATATAGCCTTTAGCTGCACACTTATACTACTCCTCCTCCTCTGTTCCTCTGGTGATGTAGAGGTTAACCCAGACCCTATAGCCCCCAGTTCCACTCGTATTCCACAGGTGCCTCTGGCCTGCTCGCCTCCCTACCACTGAGGAAGTACAGTTCCCGCTCAGCCCAGTCAAAACTGTTTGCTGCTCTGGCCCCCCAATGGTGGAACAAACTCCCTCACGACGCCAGGACAGCGGAGTCAATCACCACCTTCCGGAGACACCTGAAACCCCACCTCTTCAAGGAATACCTAGGATAGGATAAGTAATCCTTCTCACCCCCCCCCCCCTTAAATGATTTAGATGCACTATTGTAAAGTGGCTGTTCCACTGGATGTCAGAAGGTGAATTCACCAATTTGTAAGTCGCTCTGGATAAAAGCGTCTGCTAAATGACTTAAATGTAAAAGTAAATGGTGCTATCATTTATTGACTTCTGAAACCGTAAAAGACGGTTACAGTTCCTCTCTAAGTTTGATTTATTCACTGCTTTAGCACACTCCGCCAATCCTGATGTCCTAGCCGTGTCTGAATCCTGACTTAGGAAGGCCACCAAAAATTCTGAAATTTCCATCCCCAACTACAACATTTTCTGCCAAGATAGAACTGCCAAAGGGCGTGGAGTTGCAATCTAATGCAGAGTTCTGTCATGCTATCCAGCACTGTGCCCAAACAGTTAGAGCTTCAACTTTAAAAATCCACCTTTCCAGAAATAAGTCTCCTACTGTTGTCATTTTTTATAAACCCCAACTCAGCCCCCAGCTGTGCCCTGGACACCATATGCCGTCCAACAATCAAAGCTAGATGCCGTCAATCTCACACAAATTATCAAGGGACCTACCAGGCACAACCCTAAAAACGTAAACATGGGCATCATCCTGACCAACTTGCCCTCTAAATACACCTCTGCTGTCTTCAACCAGGATCTCAGTGATCACTACCTCATTGCCTACGTCCGTAATGGGTCCGCTGTCAAATTACCACCCCTCATCACTGTCAAACGCTCCCTAAAATACTTCAGCGAGAAGGCCTTTCTAATCGACCTGGCCCGGGTATCCTGGAAGGATATTGACCTCATTCCATCAGTGGAGGATGCCTGGATATTCTTTAAATAAGCATGCCCCATTCTAAAAATGTAGAACTAAGAACAGATATAGCCCTTGCTTCACTCCAGACTTGACTGCCCTTGACCAGGTCAAAAACATCCTGTGGTGTACTGGATTAACATTGAATAGCCCCCGCGATATGCAACTTTTCAGGGAAGTTAGGAACCAATATACACGGGCAGTTTGGAAAGCAAAGGTGTCACGCACTGTTCTGTTTCACCTGTGATTGTCTCCAACCCATCCAGGTGTTGCTTATTTTCCCCAGTGTATTTATCTCTGTGTTCCCTGTCTCTCTATGCCAGTTCATCTTGTAAAGTGCATGGAGAATAAGAGCACCTCCTCCCAGCTGCCCACTGCACTAAGGCTAGGAAACACTGTCACCACCGATAAATCTACAATAATCGAGAACTTCAAGAAGCATATTTCTATGGCTTGCCATGCTTTCCACATGGCTACCCCTACCCCTACCCCCCACAGCAACTTGCCCAAGCCTCCACCATTTCTCCTTCACCCAAATCCAGATAGCTGATGTTCTGAAAGAGCTGCAAAATCAGCTGGGCTAGGCAATCTGGACACTCTCTTTCTAAAATTATCCACTGCAATTGTTGCAACCCATATAACTAGCGTGTTCAACCACTCTTTCGTATCTTCTTAGATCCTTAAAGATTGGAAAGCTGCCACAGTCATCCCCCTCTTCAAAGGGACACTCTAGACTCAAACTGTTACAGACCTATATCTATCATACCCTGCCTTTCTAACGTCTTCGAAAGCCAAGTTAAGTAAAGTAAAAAGTTAAGTAAAACTAAATGCATGCTCTTCAACCAATCGCTGCCCACACCATGCCCGCTCGTCTAGCATCACTACTCTGGACGCTTCTGACTTAGAATTTGTGGACAACTACAAATACCTAGGTGTTTGGTTAGACTGTAAACTCTCCTTCCAGACTCACATTAAGCATCTCCAATCCAAAATTAAATCTAGAATCGGTTTTCTATTTTGCAAAAAAGCATCCTTCACTCATGCTGCCAAACATACCCTCGTTAAACTGACTATCCTACCGATCCTTGACTTTGGAGATGTCATTTACAAAAGAGCCTCCAACACTCTACTCAGCAAATTGGATGTCACAGTGGCATCCGTTTTGTCACCAAAGCCTTACCAAAGCCTTTCCTTCCAGTTATCTGCTGCCAATGACTGGAACGAATTGCAAAAATCACTGAAGCTGGAGTCTCATATCTCCCTCACTAAATTTAAGCATCAGCTGTCTGAGCAGCTTACCGATCATTGCACCTGTACACAGCCTGTAAATAGCCCACCCAACTACCTCATCCCTATATTGTTATTTGTTTTTTTGGTCCTTTGCACCACAGTATCTCTACCTGCACATTCATCTTCTGCACATCTATCACTCCAGTGTTTAATTTCTAAATTGTAATTATTTTGCCACAATGGCCTATTTATTGCCTTACCTCCCTGCTCTTACTACATTTGCACACACTGTATATAGATTTTTCTATTGTGTTATTGACTGTACGTTTGTTTATCCCATGTGTAACTCTGCGTTGTTTCTGTCACACTGCTTTGCTTTATCTTGGCCAGGTTGCAGTTGTAAATGAGAACTTGTTCTCAACTGGCTTACCTGGTTAAATAAAGGAGAAATAAAATAAATAAAAAATAAAATCTTTATTTAGGTGCGCCAGGACAATACATAGTTGAGCTCATTCAGTTTAGCTCAACACTGTTGAGAAAACTGGCTGTTTATTAGGTACACCACCCTGTTCACTAAAATGGTTCACTTCTACAGACAGTTAGTCACGTGCCCATAGCTTGCTATATAAAGCAGGCAGACAAGCATTGAGGTGTTCAGTTACTGTTCAATTGAACAATAGAATGTGAAAAACAAGCAACCTAAGCGACTTTGAGCTTGGTATGATTGTCAGTGCCAGGCGCACCTGTTCCATATCTCAGAAACATCCAGCCACCTGGGCTTTTCACGCAAGACAGTGTCTAGGGTTTACCAAGAACTGTGCGACAAACAAAAACATCCACTCAGCTCGTTGATGAGAGAGGTCAAAGGAGAATAGCAAGAATCATGCAAGCTAACAGGCTGGCCACAAACAAGCAAATAACGGAGCTGTACAACAGTGGAGTGCAGAACGGCATCTCGGAACGCACAACTCGCCGGTCCTTGTCACGGGTGGGCTTTTGAAGCAGATGACCACACCAGGTTCCACTCCAATCAGCTAAAAACAAGAAGAAGCGGCTCCAGTGGACAATTGAGAATTACCAACAATGGACAATTGAGGAGTGGAAAAACATTGCCTGGTCCGAAGAATCCCGGTTCCTGTTAAGTCATGCTGATGGCAGAGGTATGGCCCCATCCTTCCTAGTGTCAACAGTGCAGGCTGCTGGCGGAGGTGTAATGGTGTGGAGAATGTTCTCCTGGCAAACGATAGTTCCCTTTATACCAATTGAGCAACATTTGAACACTAACACCTTGTAGAATCCATGCCACGAAGAATTCAGGCTGTTCTGGAGGCAACAGGGGGTCCGACCCGATAATAGATGGGCGTACCTAGGTGTACTGGTGTACTGCCCACTGAGTGTATGTCAACAAACCTTCCTCCAAGGATCCTTCTATGGATTGAATTTTGTGTGTATGTTTTTTTTCTTCCAGTTTCATGACGAATGACCCAACTGCAAGGTACAAGGGATTTCTGAGACTGTGTATGGTATGTACCGTGTGGTCGAGGTACGCTGTATTATATCTACTATCTCTCAGTCTATGGCTCTATTCATGGCATGGCTTTATCTGGCCGTGCCTGCAAGCTATCTAGCCACACACAGCTCTGCCTCTATACATGTTGTGAGTGAGTTATCTGGAGATGGAGCTACTCTGACGGGGCTTTAAAGGAGGATATCAGGCCATTACATCAGCTGTTACCACTGATTGGCCAGCCTTGTATACTAAGACCCAGACAAAAGGAAGGCGTGATAAATTACAAAGAGGAGAGGAATCGTCTGAATAAATCAGCCCCCCAACGCACACACACAAATATCTTCGCAACACAAGGAAAACCATTTGAGCAGAATCTAAACTAGAATACGGTACACTAACGCAGACTCTTTTTTTTGTGCTCTTTTCTTTGACAGGGAAATTGACAATTTAGACAACGATTATGTACCTGCAATGAATAACTGCCTCAGTCCCTATGTTCAATTTGTTTCCTTGCTTAATTTAGAGTGTTAAAACGATGAGGGAAATGAGCGGTTAAATTGTTCCTGGTTATACAGACTGAACAGCCTGCTGCTGTTGTGAGTTATCATGTCTGTGTTGGTTCTCTATCTGTGGAACAGATATATTGAGTCCCGGTAGTTCTGCTGAAACACACACACACATACAAAAGACATACACATACAAGCAAACACCTGTGCTCACATACACACACACACACACACACACTGGTTCCAGTGGTTCCGACAGCCTTTATTAGATGCCAGCCACATTAGTGATGCAACTGTTTCATAAAGACTAATTATATCAGAAATGAAGAGAATGATAAGATACAGGGGAAATAAAGAATCCTAACAAACGTTTCTGGAAGGATGATGAGGCTGAGATGTGATTCCGGGCTGAAACAGTAGGATACATATTTTTAATAGCATCATGTTCCCCATTAAGTGTGCTACTTTGGATCAGGCCACTACCTCTGATTAGGACCCATAGGGAAGTAGCAATGCACCCTTTAAGGAATAGTGTACCATTCAGGATGCAGACCCTGTGCTTGCGGTGGTCTTTTTGATTCCTAATGGTAAAAGCAGACTAATGATTGGAGCGGAACTAGTGGTGAAAGAATAACCACAGACCTAAGAGATGATTTATGGGTTAATATTCTGGATGATCTAAAATGGATGACCTTATCACAACCAGTAAAATAGTTAAGAAATGCAGACTCCCTCGGGCAAAGGCCACATTTGTGAATATTATTTATCCAATAAGGGTTTATAAAGCCATTCAGTCCACATTTAAAAAAAAATCCATATAGACTGTATGGCATGCAGAACTCTAAAACGTAAATAACAGACCTTTCAGCCCATTCATCCTCAGACCACATTCATCAGCAGCTTTACTTTGACACTTTGCCACAACACACATCCACCATGTTGTCATCCCCCTAAGGAAAACACAGCGGAGCACAGAAACATTAAACCTGCTCGCTCGACTTTGAGAATAAATGACAGGGGAATGTACACAGCAGCACAGCATACAAGGTCCTTTCTGCCTGCGTGGACCGCTGGTTGACTTACTGGCTGGCTGGACCGAGGATGATAAATGGTGGTGCATGGATAAAGCCTCTCTGGCTCAAGGAGCATCAGTGATAAAAACTAAGATCAGCGCTGTAGTACATACATAGGCTAGTCAGGGATGGGAGTCTGTATTACAAGGACAAGGCCTCACACACACCCTCTCTTACACACACACACACACACACACACACACACACACACACACACACACACACACACACACACACACACACACACACACACACACACACACACACAGAGGAAGGTGCATGCTATTCAAGGTGCACAGTGGCCAGTGCTCGATGGAAACTCAAAAGGGGAAAGGGTATATTGAGTCCAGTCAGTTGTACAACTGAATCCATTCATCCGCATTTAACTCAACCCCTCTGAATCAGAGAGGTGCGGGGGAAAGCCATAATCGACATCCACAGCAGGTAGCCTAATGGTTAGTGCGTTGCGCCAGTAACCAAAAGGTTGCTATATCGAATCCCTGAGCTGACCAGGTAAAAATCTGTTGTTCTGAGCAAGGCAGTTAACCCACTGTAGGAATGTTTAAACAACCATAGAGAATAAAGGAATGCAGTGTATACCCACTGGGCACACACGTCAGCTCAATGTCTAGTTTTGATTTACACTGCATTCGTAACGTATTCAGACCCCTTGACTTTTCCCACATTTGTTCCGTTACAGCCTTATTTAAAATATATTTTTTAAATGTCCCCATCAATTTACACACAATACCCCATAATGACAAAGCAAAAACCTTTTTTTGTTGATGTGGCAAATTTCACACTTACATACATTTGAAGTCGGAAGTTTACATAAACTAGTTTTAATGACTCCAACCTAAGTGTATCAATCACTCCACAAATTTCTTGTTAACAAACTATAGTTTTGGCAAGTTGGATAGGACATCTACTTTGTGCGTCAAGTAGATTTTCCAACAATTCCAACAATTGTTTACAGACAGATTAATTCACTTATAATTTACTGACTCACAATTCCAGTGGGTCAGAATTTTACATACACTAAGTTGACTGCGCCTTTAAACAGCTTGGAAAATTCCAGAAAATTATGTAATGGCTTTAGAAGCTTAGATAGGCTAATTGACGTCATTTGAGTCAACTGGAGGTGTACCTGTGGATGTATTTCAAGGCCTTCCTTCAAACTCAGTGCCTCTTTGCTTGACATCATGGGAAAATCAAAAGAAATCTGCCAAGACCTAAAAAAATAATAATTGTAGACTGGTTCAAGTCTGGTTCATCATTGTGAGCAATTTCCAAATGCCTGAAGGTACCACGTTCATCTGTACAAACAATAGTACACAAGTATAAACACTATGGGACCACGCAGTCATCATACCGCTCAGGAAGGAAACACATTCCTTCTCCTAGAAATTAACATATGTTGGTGCAAAAAGTGCAAATCAATCCCAGAATAACAGCAAAAGACCTTGTGAAGATGCTGGAGGAAACAGTACAAGAGTACAGTATCTATATCAACAGTAAAACGAGTCCTATATCGATATAACCTGAATGGCCGCTCAGCAAGGAAGAAGTCACTGCTCCGAAACCACCATAAACAAGCCAGACTACGGTTTGCAACTGCACATGGGGATAAAGATCCTACTTTTTGGAGAAATGTCCTCTGGTCTGATGAAGCAAAAATACAACTGTTTGGCCATAATGACCATTATTATTTTTGGAGGAAAAAGGGGGACGCTTGCAAGCCGAAGAACACCATCCCAACCGTGAAGCACAGGGGTGGCAGCATCATGTTGTGGGGGTGCTTTGCTGCAGGAGGGACTGGTGCACTTCACCAAATAGATGGCAACACGAGGAAGGACAATTATGTGGATATATTGAAGCAACATGTCAAGACATCAGTCAGGAACTTAAAGCTTTGTCTTAAATGGTTCTTCCAAAAGGACAATGACCCCAAGCATACATCCAAAGTTGTGGAAAATGGCTTAAGGACAACAAAGTCAAGATATTGGAGTGGCCATCACAAAGCCCTGACCTCAATCCTATAGAAAATGTGTAGGCAGAACTGACAAAGCGTGTGCGAGGAAGAAGGCTTACAAACCTGACTCAGTTACACCAGCTCTGTCAGGAGGAATGGGCCAAAATTCACTTATTGTGGGTAGGTTGTGGAAGGCTACCCAAAACATTTTACCCAAGTTAAACAATTTAAAGGCAATGCTACCAAATACTAATTGAGTGTATGTAAACTTCTGACCCACTGGGAATGTGATGAAAGAAATACAAGCTGAAATAAAATATTCTCTGTACTATTATTCTGACATTTGATATTCTTAAAATAATGTGGTGATCCTATCTGACCTAAGGCAGGGAATTTTTACTGGGATTTAATGTCAGGAATTGTGAAAAACAGAGTTTAAATGTATTTGGCTAAGGTGTACGTAAATTTCCAACTTCAACTGTAGGTATTCAGACCATTAGTACTTTATTGAAGCACCTTTGGTAGCCTTGAGTCTTCTCGGGTATGACGCTTGGCCGGTTTTTGGCGAGTTTCTCCCATTCTTCTCTGCAGATCCTTGAAAGCTCTGTCAGGTTGGATGGGGAGCATCGCTGCACAGTTATGTTCGGGTCTCTCCAGAGATGTTTGATCAGGTTCAAGTCCGGGCTCAGGCTGGGCCACTCAAGGATATTTAGAGACTTGTCCCGAAGCCACTCCTATGTCTTGGCTGTGTGCCTAGGGTCGTTGCCCTGTTAGAAGGGGAACCTTTGACCCAGTCTGAGGTCCCAATCACTCTGGAGCAGGTTTTCATCAAGGATCTCTGTATTTTTCATTCTTCCCTCGATGCTGACTAGTCTCCCAGTCCCTGCCTCTGAAAATATCCCCATAGCATGATTCTGCCACCACCATACTTCACCGTAGGGATGGTGCCATGTTTCCTCTCGATGTGACGCTTTGCATTCAGGCTAAAGAGTTCAATATTGGTTTCATCAGACCATAGAATCCTGTTTGATATGGTCTGAGAGTCCTTTGGGTGCCTTTTAGCAAACTCCAAGCGGGCTGTCATGTGCCTTTTTTTTAGGATTGGCTTCCTTCTGGCCAACCTACCATAAAGGCCTAATTGAAGCAGTCCTGAAGAGATAGTTGTCCTTCTGGAAGGTTCTCAAATCTCCACAGAAAAACTTTGGAGCTCTGTAAGAGTGACCATCGGGTTCTTGGTCACCTCCTTGACCAAGGCCCTTCTCCCCGATTGTTCAGTTTGTCTCGGCGTCCAGCTCTCGGAAGAGTGTTGGTGGTTACAAAATTCTTCCATTTAAGAATTGATGGAGGCCACTGTGTTCTTGGGGAACTTCAATAATGCAGAAATGGTTTGGTACCCTTCCCCAAATCTGTGCCTCCACACAATCCTATCTCGGAGTTCTACGGACCATTCCTTCCACCTCATGGCTTGGATTTTGCTCTGACATGCACTGTGGGACCTTATATAGACATGTGTGTGCCTTTCCAAATCATGTCCAATCAACTGAATTTACCATAGGTGGAGTTCAATCAAGTTGTAGAAACATCTCATGAATAATCAATGGAAACACTTAAGATCAATTTCGAGACTCGTAGCAAAGGGTCTGAATACTTATGTAAGTAAGGTATTTCTGTATTTTTTTTTCAATTTGAAAACATTTCTAAAAATATATTTTCTCTTTCTCATTATGGGGTATTGTAGATTGATATTTTAGAATAGGCTGTATCTTAACAAAATATGGAAAAGGTGAAGGGGTCTGAATATTTTCCGAATCTACTGCACATTTTGTTGAGTTGTTAACTAATGTGAATTCCACGTGAAATCAACACAAAGTGTCACCATGTCATTGGATTTAGGTTAAAGGGATACTTCATGATTTTCGCTATGAGATCCTTTATCTACTTCCCCAGGGTCAGATGAACTTGTGGATACCATTTTTAGCATGCTAGTAGATACCCATAGAATTCCAGCACTAAAGCAAGTTAGCATTGGCTTGCAAAACTACCTCTACCTTCCTTCATACTGGACACAGAGACATACAAATAGTATCCATGAGTTCATCTGACTTTGAGGAAGTATAGAAAGGGCCTCATTGCCAAAGTCCAAAAGTATCCCATTAAAAGTTGGGTGAAAAAAATACAAAATTCCCTTACGTTGAATACTTTTTCAATCCAATCAATTTTCCAAGTTGTTTCAACGTCATCACATTGAATTTAGCATGGAAACCATGCTGATTCAACCAGTTTATTGTGCCCAGTGGTTAGCTTTTTGTGATGGTTAGATAATGCCCTCTAGCTAATACCTGCACAGATACCTGTACCTGCATCTACCTGTATTTCAAACCACATCTTCCCTGATTTGTTTGTATTTATGGAAAACAAATACTGTGCCATTTAAACCTTCTTTTACCAGGTTTGTTCACTGAGAACACATTCTCATTTTTATGTATTTATTTTTACTTAACTAGGCAAGTCAGTTAAGAACAAATTCTTATTTTCAAAGGCGGCCTAGGAACAGTGGGTTAACTGCCTGTTCAGGGGCAGAACGACAGATTTGTACCTTGTCAGCTCAGGGGTTTGAACTTGCAACCTTCTGGTTACTAGTCCAACGCTCTAACCACTAGACTACCCTGCCGCCCCTAATGACCTGGGGAATAGTTACAGGGGAGAGGAGGGGGATGAATGAGCCAATTGGAAGCTGGGTATGATTAGGTGGCCATGATGGTTTGAGGGCCGGATTGGGAATTTAGCCAG
Source organism: Oncorhynchus masou masou (assembly GCF_036934945.1). NCBI lineage: Eukaryota > Metazoa > Chordata > Actinopteri > Salmoniformes > Salmonidae > Oncorhynchus > Oncorhynchus masou. The sequence goes on along the minus strand of NC_088230.1, from coordinate 9,159,370 downwards.
GACACCGGGGTTAACACCACTACTTTTACGATAAGTGCCATGGGATTTTTAGTGACCACAGAGAGTCAGGACAGCCATTTAACATCCCATCCAAAAGACAGCACCCTATACACAGAGCAATGTCCCCAATCACTGTCCTGGGGCATTGGGACATATTTTTAGACCAGATGAAAGAGTGCCTCCTACAGGCCCTCCAACACCACTTCCAGCAATATATCCGGTCTCCCATCCAGGGACCAACTCTGCTTAGCTTCAGAGCTAAGCTAGCAGTGGGGGTGCAGGGTTGTCAACTAGAAAATGCAGGTCATGTTGCCTGGTGAGACCCCCCCCAAAAAAAAAATGAACTTCATGTACTGTTGATTGGAGAGCTGGGGAGCAAGCACATTTCTCTATCATTGACGACAAGCTGATACGTGACAGATTGCACTTGACTCACGTAAAAGCATACAAGGTCAAGTACAGGAGCAATGTATTAATATGTGGACACTGTGTGTGTGTGTGTGAGAACATGCGTGCGTGTGGATTTGTCTGTGTGTGTGTCAGACTGCAGTACTTTTAGGATGAGGTTTAAACTACACTGATTAATTATCTAGAGTCTTCCCAGCAGGGCTGCATCCCGAAGAGCACCCTATACCCAATTCCCTATGTTGGGCTCTAGTCAAAAGTAGTGTACTACTGTATATAAGGAATAGGGTGCTATTTTAAACGCAGCCTCTCAAAGCACTTATCAAACAGACTGGGTGGAACACTAATCTGTTCCAATGAGGAGGGAAAAAATGCCTCTAATAAAAGAAAACATGCAAACACAACTAAGACCCACACACCAAATTATATGACTGTAAATCAGTCTGCAATGATTACAAAGTCTGTATCTATTAAAGGATTTCATTAGTCTCATCATGTAATCCTGCATGGATTCTAAACAGACTATATGTGACCAGACCAAAGGCAGACACACACTTGCACAATCACGTACACACACACACACACACACACTCACGCAGACACAGGCACGAACACACCCACAGATGCACACACACACGCGCAAATACACACGCTCACACTGTTTTCCATTTCCCATAAGTGCTGTTAAGCGATAATTTATTTTGTTGTGATTTGATTGGAGATACTGGACAAGGAAGTCTCTAAGGAAATGCATCTGTCATCTTTCTACTTGTCTAAGAACACAAAGCGAGATGTACCTGCTTGTGATGGTGAAAACTAATCACGCCGAATTTACATATCTCACGTACACAAGACACTTAACATAATGGATTATATCCTACTTTAGTAGAATTCAAAGGAAGATGGTTGGAAGTCTAAAGACCAAATGTATACACAGCTATTGTATATTTTCCTAGAAATTAAAACGATTGAGGACACAGGTGGCTACGGTTTAGTCACCAGGAATATGCAAGAGGTTACTAAAGGTGCTGTCCCTGCTGTCTCTCCATAAATAACACATATACAGTGACTAGCCATCAACCCTTCTGACTGTACAAGGAAAATGTGTCAGAAAATGTCAGTTTACCATGACTAAATTGCAGGTCTTCAACCCTTTCACCATACATTATCTAAAGGGCAGCTACATGGCTTCTAACTATCTGTGACCTCACCCTGGTCACACTGTAGCATCCCCACACATTACACCCTCCCAGAAGCGGGGTAGGGAGAGAGGGGGGGGGATAGGGAGAGAGAGAGGGGGGAGAGAGTGGTAGGGAGAGAGAAAGAGAGGTAGGGACAGAGAGAGGGGGGGTGGGGAGAGAGAGAGGGGTAGGGAGAGACAGAGGAGTAGGGAGAGAGAGGAGGGGAAGAGAGAGAGAGAGAGTGTGAGAGGGAGAGGGAGAGAGAGGGGGAGAGAGAGGTAGGGAGAGAGAAAGAGGGGTAGGGACAGAGAGAGAGAGGGGTAGGGGGGAGAGAGAGATAGATAGTGTGCGAGAGGGAGAGAGAGGGGGAAAGAGTGGTAGGGAGAGAGAAAGAGGGGTAGGGACAGAGAGAGAGAGGGGTAGGGAGAGACTGAGGGGTAGGGAGAGAGAGGGGGGAGAGAGAGTGTGTGAGAGGTGTGAGAGGGAGAGAGAGGGGGGAGAGTGGTAGGGAGAGAAAAAGAGGGGTAGGGACAGAGAGAGAGAGGGGTAGGGAGAGAGAGAGAGGTAGGGAGAGACAGAGGGGTAGGGAGAGAGAGTGAGAGAGAGGGGGAGAGTAGGGAGAGAGAGAGAGGGGTAGGGAGAGACAGAGGGGTAGGGAGAGAGAGAGTGAGAGGACGAGGGGGCAAAAGAAAGACAGAGCGAAAGGAGGGAGAGTATGTGGTTCAAACATTCTCCTCACCTTTGTGAGCTGTTCTGAATGTTCCATTAGGATGCCCATGGGTCTTTTACCGTGAGCTCTCCATGGAAACCTAACGGTGGGTTTAATGTTATGGTAATGGTTTTCAACTTAACTTGCCCTTTGTGAAGCTCTGTAACCTTTCTGAATGCTACAGAACATGAGTGGTTTCATCACACAGCACTCAAAGGTGTTGAATGAATTCATAATGAAAACCCTTCTGTTTGATAAATGCATTCAACTGATCTGATGGCCAGGTATAAGAAAAGGCCTAGGAATATTTCAACTAACATGGTATATATGGAAGAGGTCATTTATTTTTGCCTTGATTTATTATAACTTTAGTTATTTTTAGGTGTTTTTAATTGTTGTTTTTTAAATCAGCTCCATTGTTTTTGATAACATTGAGTTTGGATTGCATATATCTGGCATTTTTAAGCCAAAGATTTGCAGATTGACCGACAGGTTAATTACTTTTGACCTTGGCTAGCTGGCTTTTGTGAGAAAAAAATGCATCTGGAGATTCCATCTTTTTTTGTTTTACCTGGCTGCCAATACCAGATGTTTTGAAAGCATCATTTGAGGAGTCGCCTGAAACGTGAGAGGAATGGGAGATAAAGGAATACAGCGGTACTGAGGCAGAGTGCTCGTAATGAGGACGACTGGCTACAATTCTGAATGTTGTGTGGTGAGCTTTCTGGTGCCCAGAACTGCTAAGGCATCACCCAAGTGGGTGATATAAGACTCAATGCAGGCTGGTTCCCAGACTTGCCTGAAGAATTTAATAAGCAGACTTCATCACTATCATCTACCATCCTCTGTCTAGCTCCCTTCACTCAAGCCATGAACTGACCCTCTCCATCTTCGGAGGATGTAGCTTTCAAAGACTTGGCCTCTATTGGTTGACCTGTCATGATACTGAATATTGCTTGTATGCTCTTTTTTATTTGAAAAGCTCTATAGAAATGTAATACATTATTATTATTATTATTATTCTTTAAATTCTCTATGCGCGTGTCACGTTCTGACCTTTATTTCCTTTGTTTTGTCATTATTTAGTATGGTCAGGGCGTGAGTTGGGGTGGGCAGTCTATGTTTGTTTTTCTATGATTTGGGTATTTCTATGTTTCGGCCTAGTATGGTTCTCAATCAGAGGCAGGTGTCATTAGTTGTCTCTGATTGAGAATCATACTTAGGTAGCCTGGGTTTCACTGTGTGTTTGTGGGTGATTGTTCCTGTCTCTGTGTTTGCACCAGATAGGGCAGTTTTGGTTTTTGACATTCATGTTTAGTCTCTATATTAAAGAACCATGAATAAGAACTACGCTGTGTTTTGGTCCGCCTCTCTTTCACCACAAGAAAACCCTTACAGCGTGTTATTTAACATCACCTCAATTATATACTAAGTCATGTATTTTAGCTTACTTGGTTTGATAAAAAGAGAAAGACCATAGTGGTCCTGTTCTTGGAGTTATGGCGATGCTAACTTGTTGTTACACTGTGTATGTGTTCCAAATGGCACCCTACTTCCTATATAGTACTCTACTTTGGGCCAGTGCCCCATGGGCCCTGATCAAAAACTAGTGCACTATAAAGGGAATAGGGTGCTATTTGGAACACCACATGTTATTAATGCTCTAATTTGCTCCTATCACATGGGACTGCTCATTCATCCCCTCCCCGATGCCTGAACCTGGCAAGGAGATACGACAAACCAGAAGAATACTAATTGCCTAATCAAGAGCTAATTGCAGGCTTTCCATATCTAATTGTCAGGCTATACTAATAACTACAATCATGTTACTGTATGATGATGGCCTTATACAATGATACAATGTTCCTCATTATGTCCATGATCTGTCTCTGACACCAGACTGAACTGTGTGGTTCCATTTAGAAGTGGAGAGAGGGGTAGACTTCCTTGAAGTCTGTACTTGCTCTGATCAGAGAGAAAGACGTGTGTGTGTGTGTGTGTGTGTGTGTGTGTGTGTGTGTGTGTGTGTGTGTGTGTGTGTGTGTGTGTGTGTGTGTGTGTGTGTGTGTGTGTGTGTGTGTGTGTTTCTCATCTGTGTACATTTTCTACGTGATTTGATGCCTCAACCCATCTTAACTACACTCAACAATAATATAAAGGTAACATTTAAAGTGTGTCCCCATGTTTCATGATGCAAAATAAAAATCCCAGAAATGTTCCATAAGCACAAAATCTTATTTTTCTCAAATGTGTTTACATCCCTGTTTGTGAGCATTTCTCCTTTTCCAAGGTAATCCATCCACCTGACAGGTGTGGCATATCAATAAGCTGATTAAATAGCATGATCATTACACAAGTGCACCTTGTGCTGGGGACAATAAAAGGCCACTCTGAAATGACCTCATGTTTCAGCATGATAATGCACGGCCCCATGTCGCATGGATCTGTACACAAGTCCTGGAAATGTTCCAGTTCTTCAATGGCCTGCATACTGACCAGACATGTCATGCATTGAGCATGTTTGGCATGCTCTGGATCGACATGTACGACAATGCATTCCAGTTCCCCCCAATATTCAACTTTGCACAGCCCTTGAAGAGGAGTGGGACAACATTCCCTCAGGCCACAATCAACTGTCTGATCAACTCTATGCAAAGGAGATGTGTTGTGCTGCATGAGGGAAATGGTGGTCACACCAGATACTGACGTTTTTTTTTATCCACTCCCCTACCTTTTTTTAAGGTATCTGTGACCAACAGATGCCTATCTGTATTCCCAGTCACGTGAAATCCATAGATTAAGGCCTAATGCATTTATTTCAGTTGAATGATTACCTTACATGAACTTTAACTCTGTCAAATCTTTGAAATTGTTGCATGTTTGTTTCTATTTTTTTTCAGTGTACATACGTGAGTGGAGTTCCACATAGTTCAGCCTAAGGAAGTGATGCTAATGTGTATCTGAAAGCAAGGAGATGGGGGTCAACACAGGGTCAAACCTTTAATTACACTGCTCTGTCTATGGCCTTTAGAAGCTACCAGAGCAGAAATAGAGATGCATTAACCCCCACCACCCAGGGTCTGACACACACACATACACAGAGCGAGAGATAGAGAGAGCGAGAAAGAGAGAGAGAGCGAGTGAGCGAATGACAGAGAGAGCGAGAGAGAAAATGAGAGAGACGGACAGTCTTCCAAAGCCAGCAAGCCACAAGGTCAAAGTCTCATCGTCTGATGTGGTTGAAAGGACTAAGCTGTTGTGCTAATAGTATTTTGTCCCCAGGGAAATGTTTCAAGTCACTATTGCTCTGTTTTTCCGATATTCAGTTTCCCAAACTTTTCTGACTTTTTCATTTAAATGGTTTGATTGCAACAGTTTTAAAGGTAATATTGCTGGTAATAGTTGTGATGGTGGTTTAAGATTATATTTTTGTTCTGAAACACAAATCAAATCCCACTCTCCCTCTGACACATAGGAGGCATGAAAAGTACATCATATTTCCTTACCTAACATTCTGCTTGCCACCTCCGTTATGAAATCTGTGGTGCTGTTACTGTGAAGGTGTTTCATCCTACCTGATCCCTGTGGCCTGTCACTCTCCACTGATTGGCAGGGGAGGAATATGCGTGCACGTGCACGCACGCACACACACACGCATGCACGCACGCACCCACACACACTCAGACACACACTCTCTTTCTTTCACACACACACAGGCACAGAAAGGGACACACACACACATAATCAGTTACACACACACACTCTCTTTCTCTCACACACATAGTAATGCACACACACACACATATACCCACACTTGGAGCAGTGCCGTAAAGCTGTCAGCCTAGCGGGCCCAGCAGCGTTTCCATGATGGTAATTTATGTAGAAGCTGATCGTGTCAGTGGTTTCATAAATTGAACTTGTCATTTATTCCCGTAAACGGCACGGGGAGTAGGTGCTGCGGTGTGCATGCCCACTTTCCTGTTACACCACCACCGAGCCAGCCAAAAGTTTTCTCTTGTTGTTCATACACTACAAAAGTCAGCCCGGAACTAGACCATGGATTCCTCTGTGATGATGAACAGAAAGGCGTGTAATTGTCAGGTGTCTGACAAGAGAGAGGAGAGAAAGTGGTATATCCTGCTCAGTTTTCAGTCCCAGGGTGGATTATAAGTTTCAGTCACTTTATTCAGGGGCACGACTTGTCTTTTACCCCCAGTTTCAATCAAGGTGGGAATTGTAGTCTTTTTACCTCTTTTTTTTTATTCCTTCCCTCCTTTCTGTGTCTCTGAAAATGCATCTTGCTTATGGTAACATGTGCAAGCATCACAAATGAATAACAAAAATGAGCGGTGGGGGATTCGAAAGCACAAGGCCATTAATTGAAATGTGATATTAAGCTATAGTGTTTCAGAACCTAAATGAGCATACCAAAGTGCTTTCAGTTAAATGCCATTGTTGCCGTGGCAACGGGTCTCAATAACAATCTGTCTAATCTGATTGGATAGGACTGTCGTTATGGCGCTGCTTTAGCGATTACCTTGTGCTAACTCAATCTGTGCCTCTGCCATTTCAAACCAGAGACAACCTGCTGCGAGGTGGGGACATTTCGCAAATTGGTATTTCAACATAAAGCGTAATTGCCGAGGCAGAGGAAAGCGTCAGTTCAACTTCTGACGGACGCCTTGCATCATATTGCCTAATTAACTTTTTCTGGTGTCATTGTCAATTGGATTGAATCAGATTAATTCAGATTGGATGTAATAGGACCCAGAACCTTTTGTAGATATTTATACATGAACCATTTTGTGAGATTGTGTTGACTTTTTGGGCACTTGGGTGCTAGAAATGTTATTTTCACTAGGAAATGTAATCTGTTATTCATTTGGAGGGATCATAACTCAAGCATTTGATTACCTCACAGTTTGTTCAAGGTTCGATTGCCGAAGCGTACTATTGTAATGGGAATGTCTCAAAAGGGATTCAGGCCACAACTCTCAGGTGTTGGTAAACAATTACATGCAGTATAAATTTCTTTTCTGAGAAAAGGTTTCTGCTTTGCTTCGATTTCCTTAGTAAATGGAATAGTAGAGTGATTAAACCATGGCAATTAGCTTGAAACATTCTGAATTTGGATTGTTGCACAGCAGTAATTTAAAATGTCACTTAAGCATGTGTGTGTGTGTGTGTGTGTGTGTGTGTGTGTGTGTGTGTGTGTGTGTGTGTGTGTGTGTGTGTGTGTGTGTGTGTGTGTGTGTGTGTGTGTGTGTGTGTGTGTGTGTGTGTGTGTGTGTGTGTGTTTGGTGTGCAGTCTTGAGAGTGCTACGGAAAAAGCCATGTGCAAGACAACTTGGATAAAAAGGTTAGTCTGAGGAAAAATAACTGTCTCATATCCTTAGGGAAGACAATGCTTTTTGTGTTCAGCCAGAGAGCCTTACACCCTGGAGCAGTGTTGGGCAATTTTACCTTGCCAGGGCCATTGTGAGTGCAGGTTTTTCTTCCAGCCCATTTGGAATTCTTCTATTTTACATCTGATTCAAATGCCTGGGTCCGTACTGCCCCTCACAGAGTAATACTTCTCACCTCTAATAGAAGTCACCTGGCTTCACGCCTGCACCCACATCTGCCCTCACAGGCTAAGGTTCACCTCTGTCCTTAAGGCGCCCGAGTCAAGGCTGTGAAAGATGCAGGGATAGGTTGCTAGGTGAACGCATGATTCCAAGTGCATATTTGGCTGTGACACACACATACTCACGTCATCAGGCTATATATTGGGTGTTATATGTCACCCATATGGTGCCTGTTAACATTCCGGTGTCATAACACTTCCCTTAAAGTGGAAAGCACACTAGTCCCTGATCCTTATACTACTCATCCCCTGTCAGGGTTTGACAATGTCGATGGTTGGAGAGGCTGTCACGGCTCGAGGGCATAGTAATGGAGAGGTAATATGAAAATATTAAGTATACGCATTCATATTTTATAATTAGTAGAGAGAACCAACAGAAGCGCTACAAATTGGATGCACTCTGTATCCCCCTCTCCCTCTCTCTTTAGATTCACTTACCACCACCGGTGACTCAGCATCTATCTGTATCACATGTAGAAGGGAGAGAGCGGATTCAACATAAAACCATGAACTTGAAGAGGCTTGTGAACGATGGGGAAATTAGGAGCAGTTGGAAGTGCAGAGCGGGAGGTAAATTCATTAGCACATCCAGCAGGAAGTGACAGCCAGGGACCTAAACGGTTCCCCCAGGCCACCATACTCCGACCATGCAGGGAACTCATCTCAAAACAGAGCGGGTTGCTTAGAAACCACACATAGATAGATTCCCATTAAACGGCTTGCAAAGTGCAATGTACTTTGAGCGTGTAAAGGCCAGATTGAACCATTGGAAAGGTCATGCGCAGTTCTTGCATTTAAAAACAAAAACAACTGGTATTAAGTGTAGGCCACAAGAGCTAGCTAGGTAGAAGAGGATGAATGAGTGAACTGTATTATTCTTTAGCTTCCTGACAGTACATTTGTACTGTTCTCCAAAATGGCATCACTCGCTAAAGGTAATGAGTGAGAACTTAGGCTGTAACAAGACATTTCTTTCTTTGATCCTTTTAATTCATAGTCAGGACAGTGAATTCCTGATCATATTCTGAATTGTGAAACACATTTCACAATACCTGCTTTTGCATTCTAATAGGCTCTGTGTGTTCACCTCAACACTGTCAACACAGCTGTACGGTACTTTGGTCTTTATCCTCTTCTTCCTACTGAATATCACCTAGCTGATGTACACTTATCACAAGGAGTGGATTGAGAAATCATACAATATGTATTCTTTATAGTCCCCTGCAAATAGTAATGCATTTGTGAGAACATTTGTGAGAACTCTTTATCAAGAAATGCCCCTCTTACCCTTCTGATCTGGTGTATGGTTCTTGAAAGTGAAACACCTGATCATATACTTAACCATTCCATGTTTGAGTATACAGTTCATCTCTCTTGTCTAACATGTTTCACCACACCTGCTACTGCACCCTAATAGGCTCTGAGCATTCAACCAACCACTGTCAACACAGCTGTAGTGTACAGTAGTCAACGTCAGTGTGAACCTTCAACAGTACTGCATGTTAACTCTCCAAGAGGAGTGCGTGTGCAGGCATGAAGTGTGACATTGAGAAGGCTTCCGAAACCTGGTTGGCTGGTTGACTGACTGCATGGCAGGATCTCCCTCCTCTTTATTCACTATGAATATATTTAGACAATAGCCTTCCTCTTTGTGTAAAATGATGAATGGGGGATTGTGAGAATGCTTTACAGTGAATGCTAATGTTTCCCCCCCTTTCCCTTCACACATCTGTTTATACCCTGTATCTATATTTTGCATTTTAATGGTTGCTTGGCAAATTTTGCGGGTGGATTTGCATTGCTAATGCACATCTTAACAAAAGAGGAACGACGTACTCTTTTGCCCCTCGAGACACTCATCTGCCGCGGGAAAGAGAGTGGGATCGACATGCAATCATCAAAGCTGAAGGAAACTGCTTATTTATCCCATTACTTCTATGTTTACTACAGAGTTGTTACTGTATGTATGGTCTTCAGCTCTATTCCACTCCACTGCTTTCCAGGCCTTACACTGTAGTAGCTCACACGAATGGTGGATTTAAACACAATTTTGAAGCCACAGCAATTGTTTATGAGAGTAGGGAGGCTCAAGGGTTTTCTAGGAACTTTGGACACCAGAGAATGTCTCCAGCTAAAGTGACTGGGTTTCAAAAACCCTTCAAGCTACAAATTCTGATCCCTCTTTTATTAAGTGTACAATCAGAGCTTCAATTTAGTCTCGGCTAACTCACTCTTGTACACTCTTATAAAAAAAGGTTCTACCTGGATCCAAAAAGGGTTCTCCTATGGCGACAGCCGCATAAACCTTTTGGAACCCTTATTTCTATGAGTATAGCCAAGGGCATTGTATCTAAATAAAGTTATTTCACATGTCTAACCTGAACAGTGAATGTAGCACTACATCTATACTCTGTGTGTGTGTGTGTGTGTGTGTGTGTGTGTGTGTGTGTGTGTGTGTGTGTGTGTGTGTGTGTGTGTGTGTGTGTGTGTGTGTGTGTGTGTGTGTGTGTGTGTGTGTGTGTGTGTGTGTGTGTGTGTGTGTGTGTGTGTGTGTGGCATTTTCTCTCCATTTCTCTGAAATTGATTGCCTCCATGGTTCTATTAGATAATATTGTGGAGAGCCAACTTGATTGCTCCTTGAACGTTCAGTCATCAGTCATTGTCGTCGTTCCACGGGGAAGTTGTCTAGATGGGGCTCCAGATTCAGAAAATGCCATAAAAAAGGAACGCATATATGTGATTACTCAAACACTTGTATGTTCTCTCAAGTGAATTGAGGCATGTTACAAAAGGCATTCATCTGCTGTTCAGAGGAGACTGCGTGAAGCAGGCCTTCATGGTTGAATTGCTGCAAAGAAACCACTACTAAAGGACACCAATAGTAAGAAGAGACTTGCTTGGGCCAAGAAACATGAGCAATGGACATTAGACCAGTGGAAATCTGTCCTTTTGTCTGATGAGTCCAAATTTGAAAGTAGGTGAACGGATTATCTCCGCATGTGTGGTTCCTACCATGAAGCATGGAGAAGGAGGAGGTGTGATGGTTTGGGGGTGCTTTGCTAGTGCCACCGTCAGTGATTTATTTAGAATCCAAGGCACACTTAACCAGCATGGCTACCACAGCATTCTGCAGCGATGCTCCATCCCATCTGGTTTGCGCTTAGTGGGACTATCATTTGTTTTCAACAGAACAATGACCCAAAACACACCTCCAGGCTGTGTAGGGGCTATTTGACCAAGAAGGAGAATGATGGAGTGTTGCATCAGATGACCTGCACAATCACCCGACCTCAACCCAATTGAGATGGATGGGCATGAGTTGGACGGCAGAGTGAAGGAAAAGCAGTCAACAAGTACTCAGCATATGTGGGAACTCCTTCAAGACTGTTGGAAAAGCATTCCAGGTGAAGCTGGTTGAGAAAATGCCAAGTGTGCAAAGCTGTCATTAAGGCAAAGGCTGGCTACTTTGAAGAATCTCAAATATATATTGAATTCTTTAACACTTTTTTGGTTAATACATGACTCGGTATGTGTTGTTTCATAGTTTTGATGTCTTCACTATTATTCTACAATGTAGAAAATAGTACAAATAAATAAAAACCCTTTAATTGAGTAGGTGTGTCAACTTTTGACTGGTACTGTATATATATTTCAGATTAAAATATTTAAACATGACATAATCTATAATGAAGCACAAACAGTGTGACATTGGTTAATGAAGAGCAAACTCAGAATTTTTATTTTTTTAATGAAGCCTATGCAGATCGCAGTTGTAGAGGAAAATAATGAGACACAAAGTACAAAGCCTTCCACGCCTTAATGTGCATAAAAACTGATCTGCCAGAGCGTATGCCTTCTCGCTCTGTGTGTGTGTTTGTGTCGTTCACTCGGCATAATTGGGTCACAGTGCTGAAACGCTGTAACAGTCCCTTGATCTGCCGGTTTAGCTGACAAGAAGTCCCAGGGTGCCACGGAGAGAGAAGTACACAAACATTTTATTTACCATTAACACAGGGGGATGTTCCGACAAAACTTTGACAAAATAATGCTTTCCCTCTTGGACAGCATGCGGGAGGATAGGAGATTAGGGGAAGGGGGGTTTATAATGGGAGAAATAGTTAATTGGTTGATGGGAAGTCCTCGGCTGCATTTCTATGGTTTACAGTGGCTTCCTCTCCTTATCTCCTCATCTCCTCTCCTTCTTGCATGTTATTCTTACAACAGCATAGGCTCTACTTCAATGTTCACACTAATGAACTGGGCATGCATTCTAAGTTGCACGGTAGCCCTTGTCCCTGTCCTCTAAGCTCATAATACCAGACTCATCAGACGTCATAGAGCTTCTCCTGATAAAGATTTGGCCTGATAGGCTCTGAGTTAGGCGCTCTACTGATTGTAGCAAGCTGATTGTCTGTCTGTGCTCCTGGCTCTGTGTCCTGTGAAGTGGATCTGTGCAGCTTGAGTGGCCCTAAAGCACTAGCTCTTCTACCATATGGATTTTCAAACCCACTTATATTTTCTCATTACTCAGGTGTGGCCCGTCTGTCTGTCTCTGTGTGTGTTTGTGTGCGTGTGTGTGTTCGTGTTTGTGTGTGTGTGTGTGTGTGTGTGTGTGTGTAGAGGGGTCTCCTCTTCAAAGTAGCCAATATATAACAGTAGATTGAACCAGAGATTGAACAGACATGGCATCTGCAGCCTCTACTCTCCTCTTGTCTCTTCTCTTAGTCTTTTTTCAAGCTACCCAATATTCTGTTATGGATATCCACCCCCCCCCCCCCCAAACCACTTCCTGTGTCACAGGGGAAACGGCTTCTCCGGCGACATTACAAAGATGGATTAAACCAACCGTTAAATTGCCTCTTTGAGGGAAATGAATAAATAAAATTGAGGAACTAATTCCTAATTCCTTGACTGTGCACATCTCATGTGTGTGAATATAATGTTCCCCCAAAACCCTACTATTCTGACCTGCCAATTGGCCTAACCCATGTGCCTCGTCCCTATTTAAAAAATATGGAGCAGCAGAGCCACAAATTCTGAACACATGGCTCTGTGGAGTGGTAGGAATGTTATCCAATTCGTTTTTCCCCACAAACAGTATACTTCTTTAATGAAATCACATTTTGCTCCATCTGGGCAAAATGTGCGAAAAGGCATTTTGCGAACCAGATGAAAAGGGCTACAGATAAAACAGTAGGACATCATCTACCATATTATCCACTGTGTTGAATAAGGATGCAAGTGCTTAGACATGTACAAAATGTGTTGCACGACAAAGCCTGCTCAGCTGTGATATCCTCTTTATAAACTGCCAGAGACTGTTGACCTGATTAAACCCTAATCAAATTTGATTGGTCACATACACACATTTTGCAGATGTTACTGCAGGTGTAGTGAAATTATTTTGTTCCTAGCTCCAACAGTGCAGTAGTATCTAACAATTCACAGCAATACACACAAATCTAAAAGTAAAATAATGGAATTAAGAAGTAAATGCATATTAGATAGAGCAATGTCGGTGTGGCATTGACTAAAATACAGTAGAGTAGAATACAGAAAATACATATGAGATGAGTAAAGCAGTATGTAAACACTTCTAACGTGACGAGTGTTCCATTATTAAAGTGGCCTCTAAGGTGCAGGGTTGCATAACCGGGTGGAAGCCAGCTAGTGACTGGCTATTTAACAGTCTGATGGCCTTGAGATAGAAGCTGTTTTTAATCTCTGGGTCCCAGCTTTGATGCACCTGTACTGACCTCACCTTCTGGATGATAGCAGGGTGAACAGGCAGTGGCTTGGGTGGTTGATGTCCTTGATGATCTTTTTGGCCTTCCTGTGACATCAGGTGCTGTAGGTGTCCTGGAGGGCAGGTAGTTTGGTCCCGGTGATATGTTGGGAAGACCGCACCACCCTCTGGAGAGCCCTGGAGTTTCAGGCGGTGCAGTTGCTGTACCAGACGATGATACAGCCCAACAGGATGCTCACAATTGTGCATCTGTAAAAGTTTGTGAGGGTTTTAGGGGCCAAGCCACATTTCTTCAGCCTCCTGAGGTTGAAGAGGCACTATTGCGCCTTGTTCACCACGCTGACTGTCTGGCTGAACCTTTTCAGATCGTCAGTGAGGAATTTGAAACTTTCCACTTGCTCCACTGCTGTCCCGTCGATGTGGATAGGGGCGTGATCCCTCTGCTGTTTCCTGAAGTCCACAATCAGCTTCTTTGTTTTGTTGACGTTGACTGGGAGGTTATTTTCCTGGCACCGCTCTCCCAGGGCCCTCACCTCCTCCCTGTTTTTTGTCTCGTCATTGTTGGTAATCAGGCCTACTACTGTTTTGTTGTCTGAAAACTTGATGATTGAATTGGAGGTGTGCGTAGCCACGCAGTCATGGGTGAACAGGGATTACAGGAGGGAGCTGAACACGCACCCTTGTGGGGCACCTGTGTTAAGGATCAGCGAAGTACTGGTGTTATTTCCTACCTTCACCACCTGGAGGCGGCCTGTCAGGAAGTCCAGGACCCAGTTGCACAGGGAGGGGTTCAGTCCCAGGGCACCGAGCTTAATGATGAGCTTGGGGGGTACTATGATGTTGAATGCTGAGCTATAGTTAATTAACAGCATTCTTACATAGGTCTTAGTCTTGTCCAGATGGGATAAAGCAGTGTGCAATGCGATGGCGTTTGCATTGTCAGTGGATATATTCTGGTGGTAAGCAAATTGAAGTGGGTCTAGGGTGTCAGGTACAGTAGAGGTGATATGATCTGAGGACATGGCTACGGATGCCGTCTGGGCCGGCAGCCTTGCGAGGGTTAACACACTTAAACGTCTAACTCACATCGGCCATGGAGAAGGAGAGTCCACATTCCTTGGTAACAGGCCACGTCGGTGGCACTGTGTTATCCTAAAAGCGGGCAAAGAAGGTGTTTAGCTTGTCTGGAAGCATGGGAGTGTCCACGACGTGGCTGGATTTCCCTTTGTAGTCTATGATTGTCTGTAGACCCTGCCACATACGTCTCATGTCTGAGCCATTGAATTACAACCACTTTGTCTCTGTACTGATGTTTTGCATGTTTGATAACCTTATGGAGGGAATAACCACACTGTTTGTATTCGGCCATATTCCCAGTCACTTTGCCATGGTTAAATGCGGTGGTTCGCACTTTCAGTTTTACGCAAATGCGTCCATCTATGCACAGTTTCTGGTTTGGGTAGGTTTAAATAATCACAGTGGGAACAACATATCCTATACACTTCCTGATGAACTCAGTCACTGTATCCATGTATTTGTCAATATTAGTCTCAGAAACTACCCAGAACACATCCCAGTCCACGTGATTCTGATTGGTCAGACCAGCGTTAAATCGACCTTAGCACTGGTACTTCCTGTTTGAGTTTCTGCCTATAGGAAGGGAGGAGCAGAATGGAGTCATGATCAGATTTGCCGAAGGGGGGGGGGTGTGGGAGGACTTTGTAGGCATCTCAAAAAGTTGAGTCGCAGTGGTTCAATGTTTTTCCAGAGCGAGTGCTACAGACAATGTGTTGGTAGAACTTCGGTAGCATTTTCCTAAAATGTGTTAAAATCCCCAGCTACAATAAATGCGGCCTCGGGTTATGTGGTTTCCAGTTTGCATAAAGTCCAGTGTAGTTACATGTATTTTAAGGGCTGTAGTGGTATCGACTTGAGGGGGAAAATACACAGCTGTGACTATAACCAAAGTGAATTATCTTGGGAGGTAAATACGCTCGGCATTTGATTGTGGGGTATTCTAGGTCGGGTGAACAAAAGTACTTGAGTTTCTGTATGTTATCACAATCACACAATCACACAATCCGCTTTTCTTCTTCCCGGAGAGTTCTTTATTTCTGTCTGCGCGATGCACTGAGAATCCAGCTGGCTGTATGGACGGAGACAGTATATCCTTTCTAGGGCAGACGGAACCCCTCGACAACATTCCACTGAAAAGGCAGCGCACGAAATTCTAAAATATTTTTTTGAAATATGTAACTTTCACACATTAACAAGTCCAACACAGCAAATGAAAGATAAACATCTTATTCATCTACCCATCGTGTCCGATTTAAAAAATGCTTTACAGCGAAAGCACAACATATGATTATGTTAGGTCAGAGTCACAAAAACACACACAGCCATTTTCCAGCAAAAGTCACAAAAATCAGATATATAGATCAAATGAATCACTAACCTTTGATGATCTTCCTCAGATGATACTCATAGGACATCATGTTACACAATACATGTATGTTTTATTCGATGATGTGCATATTTATATCCAAAAATCTCAGTTTACATTGGCGCGTTACGTGCAGTAATATTTTGATTCCAAAACATCCGGTGATTTTGCAGAAATACTCATAATAAACATTGATAAAAGATGCAACTGTTATCCACAGAATTAAAGATAGACTTCTCCTTATATGTAACCGCTGTGTCAGATTTAAAAACCTTTACAGAAAAAACATAATCTGAGAACGGCGCTCAGAACCCAAAACAGCCAGAGGAGGAAGGAAGGAATATCCGCCATTTTGGTGTCAACAGAAGTTAGAAATTACAGCATAATTATACACATAACTTTGATGATCTTCATCCGAAGGCACTCCCAGGAATCCCAGTTTGACAATGAATGACTGATTTGTTCCATAAAGTCCATCATTTATGTCAAAATAGACACTTGTTGTTCGTGTGTTCAGCCCAGTAATCGATCTTAATGAGGCGCAGGCACTTCGTCCAGACAAAAACTGGGAAAGTTCCATTACAGTCCTTTAGAAACATGTCAAACGATGTATGGAATCAATCTGTTGGATGTTTTTAACATAAAACATCAATAATGTTCCAACCGGAGAATTCCTTTGAAGAAAAGCACTGGAACGAGAGGTTTGTCGGGAGTGCGCGTCATGAGACCAAGGCTCTCTGCCAGACCACTGACTCAAACAGGTCTCATGAGCCCCTCCTTTATAGTAGAATCCTCATTCTAGTTTCTAAAGACGGTTGACATCTAGTGGAAGCCGTAGGAAGTGCAACTTTATCCAAATCTCAATGTGTATTCGGTAGGCCAAGCTTTTAAGAACGACAAACCTCAGATGTCCCACTTTCTGGTTGGATTTTCCTCAGGTTTTTGCCTGCCATATGAGTTCTGTTATACTCACAGACATCATTCAAACAATTTTAGAAACTTCAGAGTGTTTTCTAACCCAATACTAATAATGATATGTATATATTAGCATCTGGGACAGAGTAGGATGCAGTTCACTCTGAGCACGCTATTCATCAAAAGTGAAAATGCTGCCCCCTATCCCAAAAAGGATATCCTGAGAGAGCCATGTTTCAGTGAAACAGAGTATGTTACAATCCCTGATGTCTCTCTGGAAGGAGATCCTCACCCTGAGCTTATCTACTTTATTATTCAGAGACTGAACATTAGCGAGTAATATACTCGGAAGTGGTGGATGGTGTGCACGCCTCCTGAGTTAGACGAGAGGTCCACTCCAAATATCTCTTCTCCGCCGGCTGTGTTTTGGAGCAGTCTCTGGAATAAGTTCAATTGCTATGTGGGATACGAACAAAGGATCCAATTTGGGAAAGTCATACTCCTGGTCGTAATGCTGGTGAGTTACCGCCGCTCTGATATCCAAAAGTTATTTCCGGCTGTATTTAAAAACACTCCAAAAAATCTGAGCTAATATTGTAAGAAATAATCCACAAAATAAATGTGATACTGCAAAGTTGCTTAGAAGCTAGAAGCAGAGCTGCCATTTTACTACTTACTACTAATCCAACATTATCTTCATACCCTGATTAGATGCAGTCATGACTGTGTACTATAGTGTGCAGGGCAGGCTCTGTACTGAAAATGACTGCAGTTAGCTAGCCGGTAAACTAAAAAGGCAATGGCTTGAGACCTTCACCTGTAAGCATGCAACAGCACTGCGGGAAAGGAGAAGGCAATATAGAGATGGAAATGAGAGGAGAGGATAGGAGAGGAGGAAGGCAACAGCTTGGTTTATTGTGTCTCTTAATGAAACCCCTTCTGTTAGAAACAAAAGCATAATTCCATTCACTTACTTCATGGCCTCCTTCCGCTATAGGGGCTGAAAGTCGCTGTGAGTCAATTAAAAGCTCCATCCGCCAAGCTGCTGCTACTCTACAACACCATGGCTGCCTTCCCTGCACTGTAGCATGGCTGTGCTGGACTGGTCTGGGCACACTGCCTGCCCTCCAGGACATCTACAGCACCCGGTGTCACAGAAAGGCCTCCAGAGCCACGGTCTGTTCACCTCGCTACCATATAGAAGACTGAGACAGTACAAGTGCATCAAAGATGGAACCGAGAGACTGAAAAACAGCTTCTATCTCCAGGCCATCAGACTGTTATATAGTCACCACTAGCTGGCCTCCGCCCAGTACCCTACCCTAAACTTTAGTCACAGTTACTAGATGGCTACCACCCGGTACTTTACCCTGCATCTTAGGGACTGCTGCCCTATGTACATAGTCATTGAACCCTTGTCACTTTAAAACATCTTAAGGATTAGCCCCTATTTTTCAATTTTCGCCTAATGACATACCCAAATCTAACTGCCTATAGCTCAGGCCCTGAAGCAAGGATGTGCATATTCTTGGTACCATTTGAAAGGAAACACTTTGACGTTTATGGAAATGTGAAAGGAATGAAGGAGAATATAACACAATAGATCTGGTAAAAGATAATACAAAGAAAAAATCAACCGTTCTTTTGTATTTTTTTTTGTCCCATCATCTTTGAAATGCACGAGAAAGGCCAATATGTGTTATTCCAGACCAGGTGCAATTCAGAATTTGGCCACTAGATTGCATCAGTGTGTGTGCAAAGTTTCAGACTGATCCAATGAACCATTGCATTTCAGTTCAAATGTTGTATCAAAACTGCCCAAATGTGCCTAATTTGTTATTAATAACTTATCATGTTCAAAATTGTGCAATTTCCTCAAACAATAGCATGGTATTCTTTCACTGAAATAGCTACTGTAAATTGGACAGTGCAGTTAGAACAAGAATTTAAGCTTTCTGACAATATCAGACATGTCTATGTCCTGGGAAATGTTCTTGTTTCTTACAACCTCATGCTAATCGGACACTGATTCCGAAGAAGATTTTTTTGAATTTTTTGAAAATGTATGAAAAATAAACACATAATTTACATAAGTATTCAGACCCTTTGCTATGAGACTCGAAATTTAGCTCAGGTGCATCCTGTTTCTGATGATCATCCTCGATGTTTCTACAACTTGATTGGAGTCCACCTGTGGTAAATTCAATTGATTGGACATGATTTGGAAAGGCACACACCTGTCTATATAAGGTCCCACAGTTGACAGTGCTTGTCAGAGCAAAAACCAGGCCGTGAGATGGAAGGAATTTTCCGTAGAGCTCCATGACAGGATTGTGTTGAGGCACAGATCTGGGGAAGGGTACCAAAAAATGTCTGAAGTATTGAAGTTCCCTAAGAACACAGGGGACCCCATTCGTAAATGGAAGAAGTTTGGAACCGCTAATAATTTTCCTAGAGCTGGCTGCCCAGACATACTGAGCAAACGGGGGAGAAGGACCTTGGTCAGAGAGGTGACCAAGAACCTGATGGTCAGTCTGACAGAGCTTCAGAGTTGGGAGAACCTTCCAGAAGGACAACCATCTCTGCAGGCCATGAAAAACAAAATTCTTTGGCCTGATGAAAGCAAGGTCAAACTCTTTGGCCTGAATGCCAAAGAGTTTCTGGAGGAAACCTGGCACCATCCTTACAGTGAAGCATGGTGGTGGCAGCATCATGCTGTGGGGATGTTTTTGAGGGAAAGATGAAAGAAGCAAAGTACAGAGAGATACTTGATGAAAACAAGCTCCAGAGGGCGCAGGACCTCAGACTGGGGCAAAGGTTCAACTTCCAATAGGATAAAAACCCTTAGCACACAGGCAAAACAAAGCAGGAATGGCTTTGGGACAAGTCTCTGAATGTCCTTGAGTGGCCCAGCCTGAGCTCAGACTTGAACCCAATTGAACATCTCTGGAGAGACTTGAAAATTGTTATACATCGACACTCCCCATCCAACCTGACAGAGCTTGAGATGATCTGCAGAGAAGAATGGGAGAATCTCCCTTATACAGTTGTGACAAGCTTGTAGTGCCATACCCGAGAAGACACGAGGCTGTAATTGCTTCCAAAGGTGTTTCAACAAAGTACTGAGTAAAGGGTCTGAATACTTATGTAAATGTGATATTTCTGTTTTTTATTTTGAATACATTGCAAAATTTTCAAAAAAATTGTTTTTGCTTTGTTATTATGGGGTGTTGTGTGTAGATTGATGAGGAAAGAAAACAATTTAGTCCATTTTAGAATAAGGCTCTTAAAGGTAACAAAATGTGAAAAAGGCAAGGTGTCTGAATACTTTCCAAATGCACTGTATGTACTGTAATCTAGTCAAATCTCAGCTTGTTGTCTATAACCACTGCTGTACACAACTTTTCTATTGATATACTGTCCATACTGTCTAGAAACTATCATATATATTTATATTCTGGGATCTGACCTTGCTCATCCTGATATTTATGAATTCCTTTCTTTGTATTTTTTTATTTGTGTGTTTTGTATTGTTAGGTATTACTACACTGTCGGAGCTAGAAACACAAGTATTTCACTGCACCTACAAAATATGTGTACGTGACCAATCAAATTGGTTCTTTCTGAGTTTCCCACCCCGGCTGGCCTGTGTTCTACCACGGCTGGCCTGCATACTCAGACTGTCCCCCAAATGGCTCTGGTAAAAGTAAATCAAATCAAATCAGATTTTATTGGTCACATACACGTGGTTAGCAGATTTTATTGGGAGGGTAGCGAAATGCTTATGCTTCTAGATCTGACAGTAGTGCACTAAAAAGGGAATAGGGCATCATTTGAGCATGCACACTCTCATTCGCTCATTCTCGCACCCACACAAACACACAACTATTTCTGTCTCACGTACAAACAGAGACATATTCACACACAAAGGCACTCTCTTCTTCTCAAACACACCCTCACACACCTCCTCCTTCCCATTCTCTTTCGGTCTCTTTCTCGCCATCTCACTCTCACACACACACAATCTCTCTCCTCTTCTCCATCCCGCCATCTCTCATCCATAAACTCCAAAATGCAATTGAAAACTCGCCCTGCTCTCTATGTCCACACTGTCATTGGTTTGCAATGACTTAATTTTTTTTAAATGTAGTTTTTAGTTAAATATGATATCTAGAGAAAGAAACATGGCATATCTAACATAGATTTTAGTTAAAATGACCCTAAAATGAAAAATGAAATGGGACTAGCCAATGCAGTGTATATTGGAACCCCATTGTGTGAGAATGGCTCCTATTCCTATAACAACAAGCTGATACAATTCACCTCATGCATGTCTATTTCCTTTCACAATTTTCGAGGCAGTCAAGGCATAATGAAAAGAACGACAGACAGTGGGTATAATATAATGAGATTACGTTTGTTCGAGGGAAGGAGGGAGGGGTGTGAAACGGCAGAATTAAATTAATCACAAATGCCGGGGTGATGAGGCAGACTAGTAGACTTTGTTCTCATATAAATCTCCCCATGCTTTAAGACCCACCTTAGCACGGAGAAAGAATACGGTACACAGACACACACACCACACACACGTGCTTAAAGACCTACCCTGTCATGGAGAATAAATTGAGCGTGCCATGGTCCATCCATCTTGGAATTCTCCCAGCGCTGCCTTAAAAACTATGGGCCACATTAATTATGTTGAGCGCTAGTCTTGTTAACATGGTGTCTGAGGAACGGCAGGGCTACTGTACGGTGAATGGAATATATCACAGGAGGTTGATGGCACTTTAATTGGGGAGAACGGGCTCGGGTTAATGACTGGAGCGGAATCAGTGGAATGGTATCAAATACATGAGGAACATGTTTTTTAGGTGTTTGATGCCATTCCATTTGTTCCGTTCCGGACATAATTATGAGCCATTCTCCCCTCCGCAGCCTCCTGTGGTATATAAGCTCAGCAAAAAAAGAAATGTTCCATTTTCGGGACCCTGTCTTTCAAAGATAATTCGTAAAAATCCAAATAACTTCACAAATCTTCATTGTAAAGGGTTTAAACACGGTTTCCCATGCTTGTTCAATGAACCATAAACATTTCATGAATGTGCACCTGTGGAACGGTCGTTAAGACACTAATAGCATACAGACGGTAGGAAATTAAGGTCACAGATATGAAAACTTACGGCGCTAAGGAGGCCTTTTTACTGACTCTAAAAAAACACCAAAAGAAATATGCCCAGGGTCCCTGCTCATCTGTGTGAACGTGCCGTAGGCATGCTGCAAGGAGGCATGAGGACTGCAGATGTGGCCAGGCCAATAAATTGCCATGTGAGACGGCTAAGACAGCGCTACAGGGAGACAGGACGGATAGCTGATTGTCCTCGCAGTGGCAGACCACTTGTAACAACACCTGCACAGGATCGGTGCATCCGAACATCACACCTGCAGGACAGGTACAGGATGGCAACAATAACTGCCCGAGTTACCCCAGGAACGCACAATCCCTCCATCAGTGCTCCGAATGTCCGTAATAGGCTGAGAGAGGCTGGACTGAGGGCTTGTGGGCCTGTTGTAAAGGCAGGTCCTCACCAGACATCACTGGCAACAATGTCGCCTATTGGCACAAACCCACCGTCGCTGGACCAGACAGGACTGGCAAAAAGTGCTCTTCACCGACGATGGTCGGATTCGCGTTTATCGTCGAAGGAATGAGTGTTACACAGAGGCCTATAATCTGGAGCGGTATCAATTTGGAAGTGGAGGATCCGTCATAGTCTGGGGCGGTGTGTCACAGCATCATCGGACTGAGCTTGTTGTCATTGCTGGCAATCTCAACGTTGTGTGTTACAGGGAAGACATCCTCCTTCCTCATGTGGTGCCCTTCCTGCAGGCTCATCCTGACTTGACCTTTCAGCATGACAATGCCACTAGCCATAGCGCTCGTTCTGTGCGTGATTTCCTGCAAGAAAGGAATGTCAGTGTTCTGCTACGGCCAGCGAATAGCCCAGTTCTCAATCCCATTGAGCACGTCTGGGACCTGTTGGATTGGAGGGTGAGGGCTAAGGCCATTTCTTGCTGTGAGATGTTACCCCACTCTTCCACCAAGGCACCTGCTAGTTCCCGGACATTTCTGGGGGGAATGGCCTTAGCCGGGGTAAATTATTGCCCTGGCCACGTATGCAGTCCTCATGCTTCCTTGCAGCATGCCTATGGCACATTCACGCAGATGAGCAGGGACCCTGGGCATCTTTATTTTTGTGTTTTTCAGAGTCTGTAGAAAGGCCTTTTTAGTGTCCTAAGTTTTCATAACTATGACCTTAATTGCCTACAGTCTGTGAGCTGTTAGTGTCTTAACGACCGTTCAACAGGCGCATGTTCATTAATTGTTTATGGTTCATTGAACAAGCATTGGAAACCGTGTTTAAACCCTTTACGATGAAAATCTGTGAAATTCTTTGATTTTTGTCCAATTATCTTTGAAGACAGGGTCCTGAAAAAGGGACGTTTATTTTTTTGCTGAGTTTAGTTTAAACGATATTGACGGTATTGAAAAACCATCCTGTGGCTAGTTCCAAATACCCGGTGCACGGTATATACTGTACAGTATAGCATCCAAGCCTACTTTCAGCCAATCAGTATCCATGGCTCAAACCACTCGGTTTATTATTCTGAATTAACCATAGTCCCCAAAGTCTCTGATTGATTCACTGTTTATCTCCAAGTAATATCTTAACCCATTACATTGACTGATACTCAGTAGTATTAGCCGGCCGATCTAACCTGTATTAGCCGGCATATCTAACCTGTGTTAGCCGGCCTATCCGAGGGACTACGGAAACGATGATCTGTATAAGAGCTGATTTTCCTGTGTGATCCTCCCTCCTTGCGCTGGGTTCAGACTCCTCTCTTCTCCTCCACATGAAATCAATGCTCCCCGACTGTGCTGCAATCAATGGGAGCTCTCTACGTTGCTCTGCTCCGTGCTGCTTTGCTCTCATGCGCTGCCTCACAGGGGAAATACCAGTGTTTCCCAAACAGGGGGTCGCAACCCAGTATTGCCTAATTTGAAAATGGGGTCACGAGATTACCGAGGTTATGTCAGCATCCTCTGGTAGCCGCTAGATGCAGTTTCTGTTTTCTCCTTCCTTCAAATGTGGCTCTATCTTTTGAATGGTTTAAGCTACAACATATTTAAGTGATTATTCCTGAGAAGCCGGTGTTTGGAGGATATGTAGGCACAGTGGTGTTACCAACATATTCAAATAATCATGTACATATTTTCATTAAAAAACGTTATTTTGGAGAATTTATTCATACTATTTCGTCGTTCCACATGATATAGTCCCGGAAAAAAAACAATTTTACTGTTGCTACCCAAGCCGGCTGGTCGTTCGTTCCATTGTTCCGTCTCCAGAGACACGACTCAATCGTTTTGTTCTGTATATATGGACAAGACCCAGTCGTTCATTCTAAATGTTCCATTGCCACACTGGCTGGCAACGTTCATATCGCTTGCTTCCTAGCTAGCCAACTATGGCTAACTTACAGTCACATCAAACAGTACAGACAGAATAACAACGGTAGCTGCATTTGTTTAAGATGTTTTCTAGTGACATTTATTTGGATACATCCATAACAATGAGCTAATGAGGCACGATTTCTCCTGGCATTGAAAATGTGCTCTCTCGTTAGGACACTGTTGCTCAGAGGAGCTAGCCAACATCACAGCTAACACAATAACTTCAACTGAAGCTGGAAAGACTGCAAACTAGCTGCACTTCAATTAGTTTCTTTGTATATAACAATAAAAATTATGCCAGTTGATTCATGATTTTACCTGGCTGAGAAACTCTGCCTGCCTCTCTCTCTCTCTCATCCCAACTCCCGACCCATGAACATTCATTTCTATGGGACAGTTGGAGAGTGAATTTGAATATTGAAACAATGTTGAAAATGTCAGAGAGAGACTGCAAGATTGATACAAATCTCTGCTATTGAAAACAAAATGTTAGTCTAAATTAAATGTGAGCTCATGTCTACATGGTTTTTATAGTGGAGATCAAGTTTATAACTTCCCTGCCTGGGCTGATGAGACAGTGAATTGCGCAGTCAGATGGAACAGAGTAAATAGGTACTTTCGTCATAGCCAGTGGTAACTTGCCGAATAGACTCCGGCTGGAATGCGCTTTTAACCAATCAACATTCAGGATTAGACCCACCCGTTGTATAATATGACCCCATCACTGAAAGATAAGACTCTCAGGAACACGTACAGTATGTGTTCAATTCCCTCTACAATCCCCCATGGGACTCATTAGAACAGAGTGTACAAGACCAGGCACTAAATCAGCTTGAGTAAAACAAAATCAGCATCAATGATGATGTTCATTTTTACACTGAATATCATACACAATTACTCCCTGAGGATCTTCTGAACTTCCCAACGCCTTTCTGATGCAGTCACATTCAAAGCCATACTTCCTTTAGCTTGAAATACTGTCAAAAGACCTGTTAGACTGATTTGTAATAGGCCTTTGATTACATCACTTATTTTACAAGATGTGGTCACAAAATGTGGGGTCACAGGCCAAAAAGGTTTGGCAACCTCTGCGATGTACTAGTAAAATACCAAGTGTTTAGGATCTGAACACCTGCCAATACACTTTTTAACACTTTTTAACATCTCACAGCAAGAACTGACAAATCTGGTGCAGTCCATGAGGAGTAGATGCACTGCATAACTTAATTTAGCTGGTGGCCATTCCAGATACTGACTGTTACTGATTTTGACCCCCCCCCCCCCCTGTCCAGGAGACATTATTCAATTTCTGGTAGTCACATGTCTGTCGAACTTGTTCAGTGTATGTCTCAGATGTTGAATCTTATGTTCATACAAATATTTTCACATGTTCAGTTTGCTGAAAATAAACGCTATTGACAGTGAGAGGATGTTTCTTTTTTTGCTTAGTTCACATAAGGGTAGAGAAAGAGAAAGAGAGCGCAAAAGAACTAATGACAGTGTTTACAATGGTCTCCCATACTATGTATCCACTTACTAATGATAAAGGTACATACTTCGTCAGTAATAATCTACTTATACTGACATTGAGCATGCTGTGGAGAGATGAGAGGAAGTGAAGGAGGAAGTGAGGAAGGGGGTATGACTACCTCGTGGTCATTGCAGCATCATACAGTGATGTGATATGGTCTGATAGAGAAGTTGATGCTGGGCGCCGTCTTTAGACAGCACCATGCAGAACTGTGGGACTTTCGTGATATTATCACAGGGGAAATATCTACGAATAAATAACACTTACGCCCCTGTGTGTGTGTGTGTGTGTGTGTGTGTGTGTGTGTGTGTGTGTGTGTGTGTGTGTGTGTGTGTGTGTGTGTGTGTGTGTGTGTGTGCGTGCGTGCGTGCGTGCGTGCGTGCGTGTTTGTGTGCGTGTCATGCATGTGTTTGTGCATGCATTACTATGTCACCCTGTCTGCTGAAGTTGTGTCAGAGTTGTGGAGCTCTAAGCAGCCAGGCTGAATCTTAATAGGCCTGTTGATGGGGTGGATATGCTATGGAGGAGAGTCCACTCACAGGCGGATTCAATCTCTCAGGGCGACCTAAGTGGCTACATGGGCAAATGCATACATCACTCACAAACACACTCAATCTAGCTCTCTGACACACACCACTCACACACTTGTCATGACCCTGAGAGAGAGAGAGAGAGAGAGAGAGAGAGAGAGAGAGAGAGAGAGAGAGAGAGAGACTGTAGCGACCCTGTGTTTATAAAAGTGGATATCGATTTTGCCACTTCAGCATGCTTTTGTGGTACAGTTGATGTCACACAAGGCTACGGGCAAGAAGGGTAAGGGTTCGTCGACCTCCAAGGCACGCTCACTCTCCCTGCCTGTTTCATTAGGCCTACACTGCGATCTGAGCCGGCTGCAGACAATGATCCTTTTGCTCTCGGGACAGCTTCAAATCGTCGGGGCATGGACTCAACAAGGTGTCCAAAGCGTTCCACAGGGGTGCTAGACCATGTTGGCGCCAATGCTTCCCACATTTGTGTAAATTTGGCTGCATATCCTTTTGGTGGTGGACCATTCTTAACACACAGGAAGATGTTGAGCATGAAAAATCCAGTTTTGATGCATGCTTGTCTGAAGGAAGAACAGCACAGTACTGGCTCTGGAGCAGCATGTGTAAGTATTGACTGTGTGGAGTCTGGAGTTGCTAGTGCAACTGGCCTTCCTGCACTGCTTGGACGAGAGGGAGGAGGAGAAGACCATCCAAAAAACAGAGTGGAGAAAAACGCAATATCTCATACAAAGGGCTCAAACATGGCAGAACACGAACACAATGATGCCCAGTCAGCTTATTAATTCAGAAGAATACTTGGATAACTAGCAATATAAACTTAGTGGTAACGCTAATGCAGGATGTGAATATCTTTCTATGTTTTATAAACACAGATATAAAATTATTTAAATTTTAATTTAATTTAATTAAGACTAATTTTCTCCACAGGCATTCTATCAGCAGGCAGCGCTCCGACTGATGTGTAGCTACTTTTCTCCTGTACTTTTCTCGGTGTAGCCAACCTACATTTCTCTGGTAGAATGAAAGATTAGCTTTAAGCAAAACATTAGGAAATGTAGCTGGCAAAAAAAGTATATAATAAACATTAGAAATATTATGGCCATACAAATAACGTTGCACTTTTGTTGTCATCAGATGAAAATGAAGCTATTTTCTGCCGAATGTGTTCCACTATAGTTGCACATTTTTGATCACTCCATTGAAGCAAAAAATCACTGTTGACTTTCAAAATAAAACGTTTTGAAAAACTTCAAAGAAATAAACTCAGGAAAAAAAGAAACGTCTTCTCACTGTCAACTGCGTTTACTGTCAGCAAACTTAAAATGTGTAAATATTTGTATGAAGTACTGCAGTGCATCACCTCCTCATGGACTGCACCAGATTTGCCGGTTCTTGCTGTGAGATGTTACCCCACTCTTCCACCAAGGCACCTGCTAGTTCCCCGACATTTCTGGGGGGAATGGCCTTAGCCCTCACCCT
This sequence comes from Oncorhynchus masou masou, assembly GCF_036934945.1. NCBI lineage: Eukaryota > Metazoa > Chordata > Actinopteri > Salmoniformes > Salmonidae > Oncorhynchus > Oncorhynchus masou. The sequence goes on along the minus strand of NC_088230.1, from coordinate 9,131,271 downwards.
CCAATCCAACAGGTCCCAGACGTGCTCAATGGGATTGAGATCCGGGCTCATCGCTGGCCGTGGCAGAACACTGACTTTCCTGTCTCGCACAGAACGAACAGTATGGCCGGTGGCATTGTCTTGCTGGAGGGTCATGTCAGGATGAGCCTGCAGGAAGGGTACCACACGAGGAAGGAGGATGCCTACCGTCTGTAAGCTCTTAGTGTCTTAACGACCGTTCCACAGGTGCATGTTCATTAATTGTTTATGGTTCATTGAACAAGCATGGAAAACAGTGTTTAAACCCTTTATGATGAAAATCTGTGAAGTTATTTAATTTTTTTCAAAATATCTTTGAAAGACAGGGTCCTGAAAAAGGGACGTTTCTTTTTTTGCTTAGTTTAGTTTAAACGATATTGACGGAATTGAAAAACCATCCTGTGGCTAGTTCCAAATACCCGGAGTACGGTATATACTGTACAGTATAGCATCCAAGCCTACTTTCAGACAATCAGTATTCATGGCTCAAACCACTCGGTTTATTATTCTGAATTAACCATAGTCCCCAAAGTCTCTGATTGATTCACTGTTTATCTCCAAGTTGTAACGGCTTTCTTCTGTGGACGAAGGATCGGACCAAAGCGCAGCGTGGTTAGTGTTCAACATATTTAATAAAGACAATAAACGTGAACACTAAAAAATACCAAAACAACAAATGCGAAAAACCGAAACAGTCCTATCTGGTGCATAGACACAAAGACAGAAGACAAAACCCAACACAAAACAGGCTACCTAAATATGGTTCCCAATCAGAGAGAACGACTAACACCTGCCTCTGATTGAGAACCATATCAGGCCAAACATAGAAACGGGAAAATTAGACACACAACATAGAATGCCCACTCAGCTCACGTCCTGACCAACACTAAAACAAAGAAAACACAAAAGAACTATGCTCAGAATGTGACAGTACCCCCCCCCAACCCCCCCCAAGGTGTGGACTCCGGCCAAAAGACATGAACCTATAGGGGAGGGTCTGGGTGGGCAGCTGTCCGCGGTGGCGACTCTGGCACAGGACGTGGACCCCCCTCCACCATAGTCTTTGTCCGCTTTAGCCTCCTCCTAGGAACGGCGACCCTCGCCACCGACCTTAGACTGGCAACCCTACTAAAGGGCCCCACTGGACTAAACAAACTCCTCCGGACCGAGGGGTAGCTCAGGACCGAGGGGTAGCTCAGGACCGAGAGAAGGCTCAGGCTGGTGGACGGCTCTGGCAGCTTCTGGCTGACTGACGGCTCTGACAGATCCCGGCTGAATGGCGGCTCTGGCAGATCCCGGCTGAATGGCGGCTCTGGCAGATCCCGGCTGACTGGCGGCTCTGGCAGATCCCGGCTGACTGGCGGCTCTGGAAGATCCGGCTGACTGGCGGCTCTGGAAGTTCCCGGCTGACTGGCGGCTCTGGCGACTCCTTGCAGACTGGCGGCTCTGGCGGCTCCTTGCAGACTGGCGTCTCCTTGCAGACTGGTGGCTCCGGACAGACAGGCGGGAGACTCTGGCGGCTAAGGACAGACAGGTGGGAGACTCTGGCGGCTCCGGACAGACAGGCGGGAGACTCTGGCGGCTCCGGACAGACAGGCGGGAGACTCTGGCGGCTCCGGACAGACAGGCGGGAGACTCCGGCGGCTCCGGACAGACAGGCGGGAGACTCCGGCGGCTCCGGACAGACAGGCTGGAGACTCTGGCAGTGCTGGAGAGGAGGGAGGCTCTGGCAGCGCTGAAAAGGCGGGAACATCCGTAGGGATGAGACGGAGAGACAGTCTGATGCGGGGGGCTGCCACCAGAGGGCTGGTGCGTGGAGGTGGTACTGGATAGACCGGACCGTGCAGGCGCACTGGAGCTCTTGAGCACCGAGCCTGCCCAGCATTACCTGGTTGAATGCTCCCGGTCGCCCTGCCAGTGCGGCGAGGTGGAATAGCCCGCACTGGTCTGTGCTGGCGAACCGTGGACACCATGCATAAGGCTGGTGCCATGTACGCCGGCCCAAGGAGACGCACTGGAGACGAGATGCGTAGAGCCGGCTTCATGGCTCGATGCCCACTCTAGCCTGGATGATATGAGGAGCTGGAATGTACCGCACCGGGCTATGCACCCGCACCTGGACACCGTACACTCCACAGCATAACACGGTGCCTGCCCGGTCTCGCTCGCTCTCCAGTAAGCACAGGAAGTTGCCACAGGGCTCCTACCTGGCTTCCCCACACTCCCTGTGTGCCACCCCCAAGACATTTTTGGGGCTGCCTCTCGGGCTTCCTACCGTGCCACCGTGCTGACTCCATTCGCCGGTATCCCTCCTCACACTGCTCCAGAGAATCCCAGGTGGGCTCCGGCACTCTCCCTGGGTCAGAAGCCCACCTGTCTATCTCCTCCCAAGTAGTGATCTCGTCCAGATCTCGCTCCCAAGTCCTGATTACTCTGCTCCTGCTGCCGCTGCCTATCACCACGGTCCTGTTGTGGTGGGTGGTTCTGTAACGGCTTTCTTCTGTGGACGAAGGATTGGACCAAAGCGCAGCGTGGTTAGGTTCAACATGTTTAATAAAGACAATAAACGTGAACACTACAAAATACCAAAACAACAAATGTGAAAAACCGAAACAGTCCTATCTGGTGCATAGACACAAAGACAGAAGACAGGAAACAACCACCCACAAAACCCAACACAAAACAGGCTACCTAAATATGGTTCCCAATCAGAGACAAAGACTAACACCTGCCATATCAGGACAAACATAGAAACGGGAAAACTAGACACACAACATAGAATGCCCACTCAGCTCACGTCCTGACCAACACTAAAACAAAGAAAACACAAAAGAACTATGGTCAGAACGTGACACAAGTAATATCTTAACCCATCCCATTGACTCATATTAGCCGGTCTATCCAAGGGACTACGGAAACGATGATCTGTATAAGAGCTGATATTCCTGTGTGATCCTCCCTCCTTGCGCTGGGTTCAGACTCCTCTCTTCTCCTCCACATGAAATCAATGCTCCCCTACCGTGCTGCAATCAATGGGAGCTCTGTACGTTGCTCTGTTCCGTGCTGCTTTGCTCTCATGCGCTGCCTCACAGGGGAAAAACCATTGTTTCCCAAACAGGGGGTCGCAACCTCATGTGGGGTTGCCTAATTTGAAAATGGGGTCACCTGAGTACCGGGGTTCTGTCAGAAACCTCTGGTAGCCACTAGATGCAGTTTATGTTTTCTCCTTCCTTCAAGACGGTGTTTGGAGGATATGTTGGCACGATGTTGTTACCAACATATTCAAATAATGATTTACATATTTTCATTAAAAAACGTTATTTTGGTGAATTTATTCATACTATTTCATCCTTCCACAGGATATAGTCCCGAAAAACAATTCTAGGGTTGCTACCCAAGCCGGCTGGTCGTTCGTTCCATTGGTTCGAATGCCAGAGACACGACTCAATCGTTGTCTTTTTGTTCTGTATCTATGGACAAGACCCAGTCGTTCATTCTAAGTGTTCCATTGCCATACTGGCTGGCAACGTTCTTATCCCTTGCTTGCTAGCTAGCCAACTATGGCTAATTTATAGTCACATCAAACAGTACAGACAGAATAACAAAGGTAGCTGCATTTGTTTAAGATGTTTTCTAGTGACATTTATTTGGATACATCCATAACAATGAGCTAATGAGGCACGATTTCGCCTGCTCTCTCGTTAGGACACTGTTGCTCAGAGGAGCTAGCCAACATCACAGCTAACACAATAACTTCAAACTGAAGCTGGGAACTAGCTGCAAACTTGCTGCACTTCAATTAGTTTCTTTGTATATAACCATAAAAATTGTGCCAGCTGATTCATGATTTTACCTGGCTGAAAAACTCTGCCTGCCTCTCTCTCTCTCTCGTCCCGACTCCCGACCCATGAACATTCATTACTATGGGACAGTTGGAGAGCGAATTTGAATATTGAAACAATGTTGAAAATGTCAGAGACAAGACAGCAAGATTGATACAAATCTATGCTCTTGAAAACAAAATGTTAGTCTAAAAGAAATGTAAGCTAATGTCTAGATGTTTTTTATAGTGGAGATCAAGTTTTTTATAGTGGAGATAAAGCCCTGCCTGGGCTGATGAGACAGTGAATTGCGCAGTCAGATGGAACAGAGTAAATAGGTACTTTCGTCATAGCCAGTGGTAACTTGCCGAATAGACTCCGGCTGGAATGCTTCTTTTAACCAATCAACATTCAGGATTAGACCCACCCGTTGTATAATATGACCCCATCACTGAAAGATAAGACTCTCAGGAACACGTACAGTATGTGTTCAATGCCCTCCACAATCCCCCATGGGACTCATTAGAACAGGGTGTACGAAACCAGGCATTAAATCAGCTTGAGTAAAAAAAAATCAGCATCAATGATGATGTTCATTTTTACACTGAATATCATACACAATTACTCCCTGATGATCTTCTGAACTTCCCAACGCCTTTCTGATGCATTTCAGTCACATTCAAAGCCATACTTCCTTTAGCTTGAAATACTGTCAAAAGACCTGTAAGACTGATTTGTAATAGGCCTTTGATTACATCACTTTTTTTACATGCTGTGGTCACAAAAACAATATGATATCAAAATGTGGGGTCACGGGCTAAAACAGTTTGGGAACCCCTGGGATGTATTTTGTAAAACCAAGTGTTTAGGATCTTAACACCTGACTAAACAGTTTTCTGCAACACTTTTTAAACGAGTCAAGGCATTGAGACGTATCAACGAAAATGCATCACAGTGTTTAGATTGTAAACACCAGAAAATGTTTATTTACTGTAACACTTTTTAAACACATGAACACGTTTATTCAGCACAAGACATTTAGGTTTTATTCACTATAGACTGGGGGTGTTGTTTTAATACTGTAGAGTGTAAAGCCTCATTTGCATCAGGATAAAGGTAAGACCCCGATGCAGACCGTGTCAATGTAACAATGTTTATTACAGAAAGCGGGGCAAAGGTACAGAGAACACAGGTATAAATACACAGGTGATAATGGGGAAGATGAGCGACACCTGGAGGGGTGAAGACAATCACAAAGACAGGTGAAACAGATCAGGGTGTGACCGTTTGTGTGTTTCCCAGCATGCTTTTGTGAGAGATACCCACCCATGACTGTGTTTTTTAGTGACAGAGGCATGCTGTTTCATTAAATCATTTATATTCCTGAAACCTTCACCAAGTGACTGCGTTTCAATTAAAAGTACACCCTTTTATGACCATAGTTTATACATTTCATAAGACCTTTAGTTATTGCCAAGTTATCCTCTACATTGTGGGTTGAAAATCCTGGCTCGTGGGCCACATCAGACCTACAAATCACAATACACTGGTTTGTGACGCGATTAATAATTTCCATCAGAATCCAGCCAGAGAGCAGGTATAAAACAATTGGAATATTTTATCACCCACAACCTGAACACAAACAGACTACCTAAACCATTTCAACTGGAACAACCATCTCAGTAACGGGTGCAATAGATCCAACCCCTTACAGATTTGATACGTTTAGAAAAATGTAAGTTATTTATCTTTGTATAGTATAAGTTCAGTTAATCAATCAATATGCACGTGGAAAGATATTAAAACAAACTATTCATAAAAAACAACCTGCAACAAAGCAAGCTTGGAAATATGATAATGAGGCCCCTCCCATGACTTTTCCTTCTGAGAGAGTTAATGAACTCAACATAGTTGAGTAACAACAACACCATGCAATTGAAAATAATTATTCAATCAACTGTCCTGTTCAGATACGCTGAAATGTAGGTAAGGTGACAGAAATTCCTAACACTGATCTGAATAAAAGGCATGGAAAGTCACATCAATTTCAAATGACTAAATGCACTCCAAACAGGATGACAGGAAAATAAACACTAGTGTTTCAAATCTGAACCTTTAGGAGATACAGTGGGGCAAAAAAGTATTTAGTCAGCCACCAATTGTGCAAGTTCTCCCACTTAAAAAGATGAGAGGCCTGTAATGTTCATCATAGGTACACTTCAACTATGACAGACAAATGGAGAATTTTTTTTTTTTTTTAAATCACATTGTAGGATTTTTAATTAGTTTATTTGCAAATTATGGTGGAAAATAAGTATTTGGTCACCTACAAACAAGCAAGATTTCTGGCTCTCACAGACTTGTAACTTCTTCTTTAAGAGGCTCCTCTGTCCTCCACTCATTACCTGTATTAATGGCACCTGTTTGAACTTGTTATCAGTATAAAAGACACCTGTCCACAACCTCAAACAGTCACACTCCAAACTCCACTATGGCCAAGACCAAAGAGCTGTCAAAGGACACCAGAAACAAAATTGTAGACCTGCACCAGGCTGGGAAGACTGAATCTGCAATAGGTAAGCAGCTTGGTTTGAAGAAATCAACTGTGGGAGCAATTATTAGGAAATGGAAGACGTACAAGACCACTGATAATCTCCCTCGATCTGGGGCTCCACGCAAGATCTCACCCCGTGGGGTCAAAATGATCACAAGAACGGTGATCAAAAATCCCAGAACCACACGGGGGGACCTAGTAAATGACCTGCAGAGCGCTGGGACCAAAGTAACAAAGCCTACCATCAGTAACACACTACACCACCAGGGACTCAAATCCTGCAGTGCCAGAAGTGTCCCCCTGCTTACAACTATCTTCTTGAATAAGACTCTTAAAAGCTTTGCACACCTGTATTGTGCAATATTTGCCCATTATTCTTTTCAAAATTATTCAAGCTCTGTCAAGGTGTTGGGGATCATGGCTAGACAGTAATTTAAGTTTTGTCATAGATTTTCAAGCAGATTTATGTCAAAACTGTAACTTGGCCACTCAGGAACATTCAGTCTTCTTGGTAAGCAACTCCAGTTTAGATGTGGGTTTGGGTTGTAGCTTTGTGTCCTGCTGAATGGTTAATTCCTCTACCAGTGTCTGGTGTAAAGCAAAAACTCCCCAGTCATTGCCAATGTCAAGCATACCCATTCCATGATGCAGGCACCAAGATTCTTGAAAATAATAAGGCAATTACTCAGTGTTGGATATGCCCCAAACATATGGCATTGCACTTAGGCCAAAAAGTGTATTCCTTTGACATGTTTAGTGCCTTGTTGCATGCATATGCATGTTTTGGAATATTCTGTGTATATTTAGCTTATTTTCATTCTGTCATTTAGGTCATTATTGTGGAGTAACTGCAATGTTGTTGATCCATCCTCAGTGTTCTCCAATCACAGCCATTGAACTCTGGAGCAGTTTAAAAGTCACCAATGGCCTCATTGTGACATCCCTAAGTAGTTTCCATCCTGTCCTGCAGCTCAGTTCAGAAATATAACTACATCTTTGGTGTGTCTCGGTAGTTTAATACGTCATGTACAGCGTAATTATTAACATGACCATGCTTAAAGATATAGTCCACAGCCTGCACTCTTCTGGGAAGGATTTCCACTAGATGTTGGAACATTGCTGCGGGGACTTGCTTCCATTCAGTCACAATAGCATTAGTGAGTTCGGGCACTGGTGTTGGGCATTTAGGCCTGGCTCGCAGTCTGCGATCCAATTCATCACAAAGGTGTTTGATGTGGTTGAGGTCAGAGCTCTGTGAAGGCCAGTCAATGTCTTCCACACCGATCTCAACAAACCTCTCTTTGTGCTCGAAGGCACTGTCATGCTGAAACAGGAACAGGCCTTGCTAAAATGTTGCTACAAAGTTGGAACCACAGAAACGTCTAGAATGTCATTGTATGCAGTAGCGTTAGGATTTTAGTTAATTGGAACTAAGGGCCCTAGCCTGAACCCTGAAAAACAGCCCCAGATAATTTTTCCTCCTCCACCAAATTTTACATTGAGCACTATGCATTGGGGCAGGTAGCGTTCTCCTGATATCCGCCTAACCCAGATTCGCCCGTTGGACTGCCAGATGGTGAAGCATGATTCATCACTCCAGCTGATGCTTGGCATTGCTCATGATGATCTTAGGCTTGTGTGCAACTACTTGGACATGTAAACCATTTTCATGAAGTTCCCGACGAACAGTTCTTGGTTTGATGTTGCTTCACGAGGCAGTTTAGAACTTGTTAGTGAGTGTCCCCCATCTGAGGACAGATGATGTTAATGCGCAACGCACTTCAGCACTCGCAGGTCCTGTTCTGTGAGCTTGTGTGGCCTACCACTTTGCGGCTGAGCAGTTGTTGCTCCTTGACGTTTCCACTTCCCAATAACAGCACTTACAGTCTATCGGAATTGCAAGGCTGTGTGCTCGATTTGATACACCTGTTTGCAATGGGTGAGGCTGAAATAGCCAAATCCACTCATTTTAAGGGGTATCCACATACATTTGTATATAGAGTGCATTCGGAAAGTTTTCAGACCCCTTGACTTTTTCACATTTTGTTACGTTAGTCTTATTCTAAAATGTATTAAATAGTTTTTTCCCCTCATAAATCTACACACAATACCCCAAGATATCCCACAATACCCCCAACACCCCATGAGAAAGCAAAAAAATGTAAAAAAAAATATAATAATGTGAAAATACTGAAATATCGCATTTACATTCAGACCCAAACTCAGTACTTTGTTGAAGCACCTTTAGGCAGCAATTACAGCCTCGAGTCTTCTTGGGTATAATGCTACAAGCTTGGCACA